>NW_026000153.1:8150816-8229556 GCF_001458135.2 Marmota marmota marmota | reverse complement strand
CCCCTTCCCTTCCAACCCACCTCCTTTCTCCTCCTCCTGCCCCCCCCTCCTTCTTCTAATGGGAAACTGAATTTAAGTACATCAGTCACATGGGGACAGAGCTGAATATGAGCACCTTCCAAGGATGTTGGGGATACAAATGAGATAATGGATGTAAAGATGAGAAAGGAGAGGCTTGGCGAGATGAGAACAGTAGCATTCAAACTCCAGAACTCTGGAGTTATAAATACTCCTGAGGCTCAGTCCCACACCACCCACCCCTTAGATTCTGCTCTAAGTGTCTGAGCTGCACAGTGAGCACCAGGGGTTTTAAAGACTGTATGTGGCTCTTGTCTGCAGCCTGGGCTGAGAACCACCAAGGAACAACCTCACCTAAAGTCCTGGATCTCACCTAAGGTCCTGGATCTCACCTGGCTTGATGCTTATTTCCACTGGTCTAGACTTTCAGAATACCTGTTTCAACATGCATAGGTGAGGAAAGAAAGAAATTACTTAGTAGACCTTTTAGAGAAGACGTTTATGTAATTCCCTCATGAATGACCATGTACTGTATTAAGGTAATCTATTACTGTAACCATTTCAGGGGAAGCATGATCATAGCTACTAACAAGGGTATCCAAGAATCCAGCACATGACACAGGTATATACTCAAGTATTGATACTATAAATGAGGTACAGTTGTAACCTGATTCTTTTAACCAGTCATGGTAGTTATAAGATTGAAATTTACCCAAATCATTTTAAATATGGGAGAAGGCTCTGAAATCCAGCTGCTTGGATATAAAGCCAGACTCCAAATATCTTTCATCCTAGCTGAGTAACATTGGGCAAGTGACTTTCACTCTTTGAACCTCAGTTTCCTCACCCAGAAGAGGAGTGATAAGAGTGTTTACCTTGAGGGGCACAGTGAGGATTAAAGACTAACTCATGGTAAATCCTTAGCAGTGTGCTTTGCTTAGAACACAATGCACGTCAGCTACTGTATTTATTTCACCAGAGCACTTCCTGAAATGGAAATCAGAGTTCTTATATTGCTCCATCTTCAGGGGAGCTGTGTTAACATTCCAGTCTCATGCAATTCCAAACTCCTGGGGTGATTTTTGTGCATTTTTGTAAGGGCCTTCCATGAGATTTCACAGAAACACCACAATTAGATAATGATCTTAGAAATGGAGTGTACAACAATATAATTTTTCTCTTTATGCAAAACAGTACTTAAGTGGCAATAAATGATTATTTTTATCTTGGATTAGTGTACATGTTTTGCACACACACACGTGTGTGTATAAATGCAGGTAGAAAATGTCTATAGGTGGAAATGTTTTTTCCAAAGGTCATATGGCATTACCTTTGAAAGAGATGAAAACAGATGTCCAATGCTTCATTTTTTTTTTTTTTTTTTAAATGCCAACATTAGAATCTATTCAGCAGTGAAGAGTAGACTGTGTTATCCTCATTGGAGATGATGCACTGTGACAGAAATTTGGAAATTCTCCACCTGAAGATGCAGCTCTGTGCTAGAGAGTGATGGTTCCAAAAGATAACAAGTCTCACAATGGGCTGAAAGAACCAACACCAGTTCCAATGAAAATCAAGCTTAAGTCAAGGTAATTAAGAGCAGACCCAACTTTGGATGAGGACTAGTGACTATTCATTCTGGATTACCCTCAATGCAAAATGGAAGGGTGTACTGAATTAGTGACTTAGGATATATGATATTCTATTAAAAAGGAGTTTAATGAAGTTTTTCTGAAGGTGTTTTCTGCTGAACACTCTATCAGAGACTCCTATACTCTATCAGATACTCCTGATAAAAAGGAAGCTCCTTTAGCCAATTAAATTTGAGAAAAACTATACACCCTTTGCTGTTCTAAGAGACTCATAATACTATCACCCTTATGTAAGGCATTGGTAAGTTCTGGTGTGAAGATCCTTGTTTAACTCCCAGTCTCTTAAATTTGGCTGAAGAAGCCCCCTCTCTTACCCACCTATGGCATTCACAACTTTATTAAGGGATACTTTTGGAAATAGTAGTCTAGTGTAAATAATCTTAAAAAAGGAGCTTTAAAAATTCCCACTTATGTTTTGACATCTGAATCCAACTAACAACTATAAGAATTTGATTTAGGAATAAGTCATAGTCTGTTTTCTGAAGAAGAAAAGTTCTGTGCAATAATTTCCTATGCAAAAAAAAAGAGTAGTCATTAAGCAAAATGGTCTGAGAGCAAGAAGCATGGTGGGGGGCAGGGAGAATACAGAGGGGTTGGTGGTGGCAGAGGAAGAGGAGAAAGTCATAGACATCTCTGGGAGGAACTGTGATGTTTATTAAAAAGATGGGAGTTTAACAAGAGTTAAAACTTTCCAAAGAGCATCACTTTAAAGAGAAGTGAACATTATGGTTAATTGTGAAATCAAGAACGGTGGTGTGTCCATTTCTGTCTTGAACTTTTCCTAAGTGCGATTGAAAGTAATACAGATAATGACTTTCCAAACTTTGGGGCTCTGTGCAGAGATATGTGCCTTTGTCAAAACCTTCATTAGCTGATTAGATCATTTTCTCCAAGTAAATTGCTCTAAGAGGGGAGAGGAGATTTTTTCAAATGTGTCCCCAAGGGTAAAAAGTGTCCAACTTGCTGGTAATTAAGCATATGGGTGGGAAGAGCTTTGTTCCCTCTTAGTTCTTCTCCACCAAGGGAAAGAGGTTGTACTATCAGTGGGTTCAGTTGTGGGAAGGGCCCAATTACTGAAAGGAGGGTCAGACCCCTTCTTAAATCTCAGGAATAGCCAGAAGATGAATGAAATCACCCTCAGGAGGCCACCCTAGCACCCCAGATGGTGCCCTGACACCTGCTTCTGCTCTTATGCTCTGTCATCCAATCACGATCCCCTGCAGAGGGGAAAGGCAGGGAAAGCATACAAAACAGCACTGTATGAAATGTCCCTTTTCCCACACTTTGAGTGAGGGTGACAGCAGGCATACAAGTATTTCCAGGGCCTCAGCAGGGAGCCGAACTCTATTAGCAGGCCCAACTCTATTTGCAGCCACTCCAGTGGTAAGGAGTTTTTGTTCTGACAATCAGAATTCCAGCAAATGGTGAATGTTTCTTCCCGCTGAGAAGTGGGAAATTCAATAATACTTTGGCTGGGTTCACGCTGAGTTGCAAAAATAGAATGAAGTGGAGAGGGACTGGTGACTGGAAGGGTGATAAATCAGCTAGCCCAGACCTTTCCAACCATTTGCTCTTGATCTGAAACCCTCTCCTATCTCTGATCCATTCTCCAGGGTAGCAAGACAGTTTTTATATTTGTTCTCATAGTGTTTGGTGCTGTTTACCCTAAGAAACAAAATTATACACTCTAAGATCTCAAAAATAACTATGTTCTTCTATATTATTATGGAAGAATTTATATTATTTTGTCACAATAGGACCCTTTGCTGACAATCTTTACAACATTAGGATAACTCAAAAGGCAATGTTGGCATTAATGAGCACTTAAACCTGGGCACATTTTTCTTCTGCAAACCAGCTAAAAAGTTTCAGAGGGTGCTCTCCATGAGGGCAGGGATTTCTGTCTTTTGTTCACTGTTACATCAGCAGTATACAGTAGGTGCTCTAAGAAATCAATGAATCTGTAGAATGCAAAAAAGCTCACTCAGCTATGGGTTCTCAGCTACCTAGTGCAAAAGCCCACAGTGAACTCAGTTTTACTGATTTCCCATTAGGTATGATTTTGTACAATCGTTGTGATTCCTGATTCTATAGGATAAATTTTAATAGTGTATTTCTTTTTTAAAAAGCTATATCACTAAAACCCGGCCACCATGGAAAAATCAGAAAGGATAAGCCACAATAAACAAACCTAATGAAATAGCATGTTTAGGCTACTCAGAGATAACCACTGCTATGATGTAAATGGCTGTTCTTTCAAATTTTCCTGGGCACACATATTCATATATTTTACAGTAATTAGATTAGATTGTATACATTGTTTTTTTTCCATTACAGTATTACCTGAACATCTATTTTTGTTAGTAGACTTCTATGTCATCTTTCCATGATGTCACAGTAGTATGTTTTAAGAATATACCAGAACTTAATTCCCTATGATTGAATATTTAAGTTGTGTCTAATTTTCTGCTTCATCATAAGCACTAAGCCTGTTCCTATTATTGGCAGAGATATGCAGAGCTGGTGTTTTACAAAGGCAGCCTCTGTAATTTCACAGATGTGTACCCAGCCTTACCCTTCAAGCTGACCCACCTGTGTCTCTCTGTCTCCTTTGCTGGCTTTCCAGGTGAGAGTTCAGTGGCTCCAGGGAGAGCTGGTTTTGGGGGCGGTGGCTCAGTGCCAGCTCCACTTGTTCTTTAATGATAGTTTGATAGTTTTTTTTTTTTTTAACCTTTATTCACTGACCAAACACTTTTGAGCAGATATGGGAAAGGGTGATAGGAGACTAAAGGTGCTGGGAGGAAAGAATCAATCAGTACTTTACCTTCTTCTGTTTATAGAACTGTAGGTTAGATGATATATATTATTTTACTAGTATTACCTCTTCTATTATTATTTTCTGAAGTGCATACTTTATTCACATTTCCCTAGTTGTTACCTGTGTCTTTTTTTCATGTTCTGAAATCTTGTCCAGGATAACATATTACATTTAGTCATCATGTCTCCCTAGGCTCCTCTTGGCTTGGACAGTTTCTCAAACTTCTCCTTTTTTATGACCTTGACTGCTTGAGGAATACCAGTCAGGTATTTTGTGGAATATCCCTTGGTTGGGATTGACCTGACATTTTCTCATTATTAAAATGGGATTATGTATTTTCAGGAGGAAGACCACAGAGGTAAAGTTCCATTTTCATCACAAAATATTAATTTCCATTTCATAAGTCCAAAGATGCATACTACCAACATCACTTTTTCCTATTGATGTCAACCTCAGTCTCCTGAAGGGGTCGTATTTATTGGATTTTTCCACTAAAAAACTGCTCCTTTGTCCCCTTTCTAGACCATGTTCTTTAGGAGGATATAACAATGCCCTTCCCACACTAAGGGGTCCTCTCATTGTGGGTAGTATATCCACATAATTTATTTGAAAATCTGCCTAAAAGATTTGTCTGTTCTCTCAAAATTATTTATTTATCCAATCATTTATGTCAGTAAAGACTTATGGATGTTTATTTTATACTTTGGTTTACAATCTGATACTGCCTTACCTATTTTGGTGCTCAAATTATTTTGACTTGTACAATTTTGTAGATTTTCATTTAGAACTCTTTTTTTTTTTTGTCCACCATGGTTTGTTTGGTCTTGAGTGCCTTTTAATTTTATGGGTCTAAACATTCTCCCAGTCTATCTTTGATAGTTTTTGTTCTAATCCTAGAAGGGACTAGAACTAATTTTTGCAAGGCGCTCTGGTTCCTTTTACTGGAGAATGATGTTAGAAATCAAGATCTATGTGACCGGCATGTTCATTGCTACTGATGTTTCTAGGTCTGTAGCTACATCATTTCTTCTAGGACTTTTAAAATGATACAGGAAGAAAATGTCTGTACTAACCCACGTGAGTACATATTTCTATAGATATGTTTATGACACTATTAAGCTAAATGAGGTCACATTCATGTCTTCAAGTCTAATCCAATAGTACATGTATCATTCTAGCCTCCTTGTTGCCCATCTATAAACCAATAGTTTAAACTAAACCAATAGTTCTTACCATCTGCTCTCCGCTGACATAATTGTTCAATTCCAGACACATGCAGAGTGGCATTAGAATTGTTCACCTATACCTATGTGGGAAGCACCTTTATCAACAAACACAGTGCAGGTGTACAGCTTATCTCCTCTGTGGTTTTACAGATTCTGCTCATATCAAAATTTACTTTGGTAAGCATTTTGTCTTCCACCCTCTACAGTGAGACTGTTTCCTGCATTTGCAACACATTCAGATTGTTTTGTTACATTTTGAATTCCATTCTGGCATTCTCAGAACTTACTAAATAGCTTTTATTTAAAAAAAAAATAAAATCTCTCCTTGTTCTATAAAATTCTATGAGTTTTGACAAATATGTATGTCATGTGCCTATCACTAGGATATCATATGTAATAGTTTTAATGCCCTAAAAACCCTCTGTTTCAACTGTTCAATCCTTCCTCTGATCCCCTGGAAGTCTCTAATCTTAACATCTCTATAGTTTTGTCCTTTCATGAACTTCACATAAATGGGATTATCTGGTAGATTGCTTTTTCAGAATGACTTCTTTCACTTAGCAATGTGCATTTAAAATTCATTCATGCCTTTGTGTGGTTTGATAATGTGTTTCTTTTTATCATTCAATAAGATTCCATTATATGAATGTTTATAATTTCTTTATCCATTCACCTACTGAAGGAGATTTTGGTTGTTTCCGGGTTGGGGCACTTGTGAATAAAGTTTTTACAAAACTTCATATGCCGGTTTTTATGGTGGACAATTTTTAGTCAATTGGGTAAACTCCTGGGAGCACAATTGTTGTGTCACATAAGACTATGTCTAGCTTCATAAGAAACTGTCAGTCTTTCAAAGTGGCTGTACCATTTTGCATCTCCACGAGGAAGAGGGTCCTTGTTGCTCTAGATCCTTGCAAACAATTGATATTGTCAACTTTTTGAATTTTAGCTTTATGTAGATATGTAGTAGAATATCATTGTATTTTTAATTTACAATTCCTTGGTGACAAATTTGTTGAGCATCCTTTCCTGTGTTTATTTGTTTATTTGTTTATTTTATCTTCTTTGGTGAGAATTCTATTCTGATCTTTTGCCCCTGTTTAAACTGAGTTGTTTCCTTTGGTGGAGCTTTAAGGGGTGTGTGTGTGTGTGTGTGTGTGTGTGTGTGTGTATGACCTTTATTTGCATTTTGCAAATATTTTCTTAATGAGGAACTTATAAATAGTACTTTGGGACTGACTTTGCAACCCTAAAAGCTTATATGCAATATTACATGCTGTCTATGGTAGGATTCTGCTCACAGTGTTTGTTGTGCTATTCCCAATAGTGATCTCAGTGTGCCCTCTCATATCCTTAACCTCATCCATTCATTGTCAGGGAACCTTTATGTATAGGGTCATCACTATCTCTCTCTAGGAATTTCCTACCTTTATGTACTTCAAGCCAATGATCAAGTTGATAATGTGCTTATTCATCTATATTCAATAAGTTCCATAAGAATACAACTGTTTCTTTTCTTAAAGGTTAAAAAGAAAAGTCAAAAGGAAAATTGCCCCAATATTTAGGTCCTGCCATGTCACTGTTGAGGTTAATGACTATCTGTCTTCCTTTCCATGGCCTCCAGTCATCAAGCCTCCTTTGCGCCATTTTAAACGCCCTGCTTATGCGTCCAGTTCCTACGCACCCTCAGTTCCAAAGAAAACTGATGAGCATCCTGCAAGATACAAGATGCTGGATCAAAGGATCAAAATGAAAAAGATTCAGAACATCTCACATAATTGGAACAGAAAGTAGGTCAAGAAGAAGAGGAGAGGGAGTGAAGAAGGGCCACGTGTCTGCTTCTCTGCCCTCACCGGCCACAGCAGGACAGGCCTCCCAGACCCGTGGCAGTCGTTGGGGCTGGCTCTGTGAAGGATGACTCCAACAAGGCAAAATGAAGCTGTTTGCACTTTCATTCTCCAGTAGACTACTCAATCATTAGATGTGGGATCAATCCAGATGTAGCAACAAACTAGTAAGCAGGTTGTTATGTGTGGTTTTTATTGTTTGGGTCTTTCAAAGTCTAAGTTGGACCAATGGAATGATAACCTCCTGTTCATGGGGTGCAGGGGGATGAAATTCCTCCCCCTACCACTGTTTTCATCTCTAAGAGTTGACTTGCCTCAATAAATATACTGGCTTAATATTCTTCATACTTAAGAAATGCATTTCTAAAATGCCTTTTTCAATTTTAAATATTTTTATTTAAAATTGAAATATTTACATGTAAGCTTCAAGTCAACATGTAAATTTCAAAGTAAATTGCTCTCAAAACAAAAGTTTTGGTTCTGAATGTAATAATCTTAGAGGAAAAAGACCCATGAATTGTTGTGTTCATGCATATTTTGGAATTCAGACTTTACAAAATAGATCCAGGTTAAAAATAATAATAATAAAAAGGTCTTTCTGATTTCTGACCACATGTCTCATGCCCAGTAGTCTCAGTGTTTTTTTCAAGGATTTGAGACTTTTCAGTGGATGCATTTGACTCCTTTAAAAAAAATCATCTATTTATACCACAGTAGAAAACACTAGAAATCAGTGGCATTCCCAGGCCTTAAAGACTTCATATTTGAGATTTACCACTAGAGATGTCAGTTTGGTTTTGTAGTCCTGAGACAGGTAGGTGTAAAATGGTGAATGTAGCTTTAATTTCTTATTTCCATAGTTTTCTCCTTGAGTCTGAAGATTCCTTCCTAATAAACCACATTATGAAGGCCTTTGGGACCCCAGTTGCTCCTAGAGCTACTGGTGGAATAGGGGCCTTTATAACTCACCTTTCTTCAAGGTGGCATTTTTAGCTTTTCTGTGTTTTTCCCTAGAGTTTTTACTTTGGGAATAAAATCACAGAAATGGCAAGGAAAGGTTGAAGACCACAGTTAACTTTTGCTCCCTCAGAAATGGCCTGCTTCAACAGACAACTCTAGGTTTGCTGTTGATGAGATTTCCATTCTGTTCTGCCTCTTATTTCAGATCCCTGGTCTAATTGCATATTTTTAAAAAGCTTCAGTTTGCTTAACTAGAAAATGAGAATCATAATACACACTCTGCATTTTGTGATGGAGATTAATGAACAATGTTGTAGGTTTCAGATTGCTATCTCTAAAACTGGTGGGTAATATTTGCACAAAAGAAGTAGCTAAGAGCATTCCATAGGCGGGACAAATGCTCCAGGACAGTCCCACAAAGAAGGAGCAGTCCTCCACAGCCACAACCTGCAGGACTTGATTGTCAAGGGTTTAGTGTCACTTTGTCCTGTCCTCACCCACAATTCATTTCCAATAAACTGCAGCTATCCAAGTTGAGCAAGCTCCAGAGTTTAGTGACCATCATGCTATTGAGCAATTTATTTATAATGTGCTTTCTAATGGTGTTTCGGGGAAATTTAATTGCTGTACAAGCAGAAAAATCACTGTGACTTTTCATTAAGGGAGGCGATTGTAATTCTCAGCTCCCTGCCTGGTGTGTGGGTAAGAAGACCCTTTTGCAGGCTGATGGTGTCTCTTCCACCTGTATTAGGTTAATTCCTACCTGTTTGTCTACAGATGCTTTAGTGCTGGCTGTGCAGAGCTCTTTGGCTACCCAAAGAGGAGGCATCCTTGGTGATGCTCCATATCTCTCAGTCCCTTTGGACTCAGGTTTCAGATTTCAGTGTGGCTGTGGTTTCTCGGCTGTTCTTCTTGAAGTTGGAAGTCATGTGGCTGAGGAAGAGAGTTGGTTCCTTCTGCATTCCTTTCTCCTAAGATGTTGTTTTTCAACCTTTGTTAATATTTTAGTTGGGCAAACATACAGATGTTGAGAGTCTGCAATGCTTGTAAAATGCCTACCATGATTTTTGCATGATGGATTGTATAGACATGCAGATTATATTCTTATAGTGAATAAAAAGATGCTTTTAAAGGATATTCTTGTTTGTGAGTCACCTTTTTCTGCTCTGGAATTCATTTGAAAGAAAGTTAGATTTCCTCCATGTTTGGCACTATTCAGCCCTGAATATCTTGTCAAGGTGAATAGTAAAACTTATCCTTTTCAATTTGCTTCTTAATTGTACATTTTTTGGTAATAATTTCCTCCTCCCTGCATACTCAATAAATTGTTAATATGAATAGCCCATGTAATAGGACCAGACAATAGGAGAACACCTGTGTAACAACTGACTTTCTATCATTCCTGAATGAGTTATACAGCTAGGGTTTAAGAATTGGGACTCTGAGACTGGGGCTGTAGTTCAGTTATTCAGGGAGTTTCACTGAATTACATAATCTCAGTCAACTATCGTTTCCTCAGCTATAAAATGAGGATATTAGTAATACCCAACTCAGCTTGAGTCTTATAGTAAAGACTCAATACACACTGGCTATTATTTCTTAGAGAGAGAGTGGAGTGTAGTAAAAAGAAATTAGGCTTTTAAGTTAGAGAGCAATGTCCCCTACTAGTTGTATGAATCAGGTAGATAGTTTTTGATCTCAGTTAAAGGGCATT
This sequence comes from Marmota marmota marmota, assembly GCF_001458135.2. Classification (NCBI taxonomy): domain Eukaryota; kingdom Metazoa; phylum Chordata; class Mammalia; order Rodentia; family Sciuridae; genus Marmota; species Marmota marmota. The sequence goes on along the minus strand of NW_026000153.1, from coordinate 8,219,321 downwards.
GATAATTTAGCTGTGCATTACCCATCTGGCTACTCCTAAGGTACCCATTTCTACATCACCTTGCACTAGAGTCTTCAATGCATTCCTACACTCAGTAGAAAACCCAATGCCCTCCCCCCAAAGTCCCCTTCACCTGTGTCCCCACACCCTGGAGTCTTGGGCCTCTGTGTGTTTTGGCTTCCTCTTGCTCTCACGTCCCTCTTCCTCTGAATACCTGACCAACTTCCTGCTTCTTGCTTTCTACAATGCCTATCTTTCATTCTGTTCCTGTTCACTCTATCCATCCCCCATACTCAATTGCTTTGTTATTCCAAAGTTCCACCCTGACAAGTGTTCTAGCTGCACAGAGAAGATTCTTCTGAAGACTTTGGGTGATTGCATGGTGAAAGCCATTACTTCAATTAAAACCCAGAACACAATAACAACAACACAATATCAGCTGGCCTTCCTTTGTGAAGCTTTCTCCCTGACTGTGGCTTTCTTAAGCACAGGAGAACTTCTATCTCTTGGATTTCTTCTACCACCACCTTTCCTCCTCTACAATGATTTGCATTCCTGGGACTGCACAGAGCAGTCTGCTTCTTACCCCATACACCCCTCAGATGTGGGCATTTTCAGAGTGTGTGAAATCACTCTGCCAATACGTGGCATTTACTTTGGGTCCCTTTATAAAAGCTCAAAGAACTCAAAGCTTCACAGTGGCAGTTTTTCTTTTCAACATAATCCAATTCTTAGATAAGACCAGTCCTTGTAAGAAAAAAACACTGTAAATAGGTCTCTCCTTCTCTGACCCCCACCCTCTGACCAGAAGAATCTGCAGGAGATCTGGTTGTTTCTTTCTTTTTTCATCTAGTTATGATACCAACTGCATAAGGTTAGGGCAGTGACAGCGACTTATAGGTGCTCTGGGAACACTGATTTTCTTCTCTTGCTGCCACAATCTGATCAAGCCTTATCATATGCACATTTGCTGAGCTTCTGAAATAGAAAAAGCTCTCCAGTGCTCCCAAGGTTATTTCTAGTTTCTGCACAGGATAGAAAAAGGGTGGGGTGGGGTGGTTGATATCCACTATTTTTTAAATCTAGGATTTCCATCCAAAATGCTATTCCTAAGATAGAGAAAAGGTCACTCCTTGTCTATAAGAGTTTGTTTTTCCATTGGCTGCCAACTGCACTTGATCAGTTACATTATCTTTATTCATTTCCAATTAAAAAATCCTATTGGGCCTACATGTTGATTTATTTGAAATCAGTCAAATGTTAGAAGTAAGGTTGCCCTAGGGATGGGGGTGATGGGGTGTGATGGGGTAATGCACTGGCTTCCTTGCTGGGTCTTGGATGTAACCATGAGTTGGCCGCAGCAAAGCTAGCTGAGGCAAGAGAAGCCACACAGTATCAAAGATAAAGTGGGATTGCTGATGACAAGCATTGTTGTTAAGACTGATCTGGGAGACTTAGGAGCATTAATTATACTTTTGTTATATTCAGAGGACATGAAAAGCTGCTTTGGGGGAATAACAAGGAATAATAACTACAGAATACTCTCCTGACTTGCATGCACCCATTAACCTTCAACTTGAATTCCCCATGGATCCTCCAAGGCATGCTTTCTTTGGCATACTTGAAATAAGATGTTCAGTAGATCTGAGCCTACGGAAGTACCTCACCTGGGAAACCAGCCACTATGGAAACAGCTCACTTATGATCATTACCCTTTTAGCAGCAACTCTTATGATTTCCTGTATAAAGGAAGATTCTAAACTTTAAAACCCAAAGATAAAAGAACAGTAAACAAATAAAAAAGAGAAATATGTCCAATTAAAGAGACTAAAAACTTGAAATTATAGAACACTGCTCTAGCACAATAGATTTTAAAATTCATTTAATAACACGTAAATCAATGGATGTGTAACTGATATGATTCTGCAATCTGTATACGGGGTAAAAATGGAAGTTCATAACCCACTTGAATCAAAGTGTGAAATATGATATATCAAGAACTATGTAATGTTTTGAACAACCAACAATAAAAAATTTAAAAAAATAAAAATAAAAAATAAAATTCATTTAATATTTTCATTTAATACCAGGTTCTAGCTATTTTATATATGTTAATATACTTAATTCTTTTAAGTAAGCCTGAGTGAGAAGACTTATTGTCCTTACTAATGATTAGTAAATTGAGACTCAAATGGCTTACATTTTTACAAAGTGGAATTCAGTGGAGGACTTTCAATCACACTGCTACTTATTTTTTCTGTATACCATGTTGCTTCTCCAAATTCTCCATGTGCACCTACGTCTTTGTTTAACCTACTCACCTTCATTGTGAGTCTCCCAGAGTTCAACCATGCTCATGTCATTCCAACACAGATTCAGGACCAGCAATAACAGCAGGATCCTTCCCCACACACGAAGTGTTATTTTCTCTCCCCATCTTAGACCAGGATTGTGGCCTTTATTTTGAAACCATGTCATGAACTACAGTTGGACCTCCATATTCCTGGGATCCACATTCTTTGATTCGATCAACTGTGGATCAAAAATACACAGAGAAAGAAATGCATCTGTATTGAACAAGCAGACTTTTATTTCCTTTATTATTCCCTAAGCAATACAACACCTATTTTACATAGAATTCATATTGTATTAGGCATTTAAAGGAATCTAGAAATGATTTAAAATATATGGAAGGGTATATATAAATTATATGCAAATACGATGCATTTTATATAAGAGACTTGAGCATTCATGGATTTTGGTGTCTTTGGGGGGTCATGGAAGCAATCCCCTATGGATACTAAGGGAGGATGGTCTTGCTAGGAGAAGCCGCTACAACTGAGTACCACAACACTCACAACTGTTCCTCAGTCTTCCACAGACCATTGCTCATTGAATGAATTGTCCTCACCTCTCATCAAGAATCCAAATAGATGGCTCTTTCCTCAACCCCTTAAATCCTTTCTCCTATTTCCTCCACCAGGCCTGAAGAAACCCAGTCCATGTGGGGACAAGCACTACGTACTTACTCTGTGTCCCAGCTCTGTGGACCTCTGACTCCGTACCATCTCTTCCCTGACTTCTCAGAGGAAACCATGTTTCTTCTCCTCCTTAAAACCACTTTCCACCTCTGAAACATTTCCCTTTTCTACTGACCAATATGCTTATTTTTTATTTTTATAGAAAATCAGCAATAAAATCAATATAACCATTTAGTAGATAGATACCCAAATTGCTAAAACATCATGTTTTCACAGGCCCATTCCCATCGAGCCTTCCAAAGCTTTAAACAAGGTTGGCCACATCATCTCATTTAGAAAGCCACCCCGTTTGCCTGTGAGCACTGCCCTCTCCTGATTTATCTCTTATTTTTTCTTCTCTGCTTTATTGGCGTCCACCATTTCTCTTACTCATAGGACTTTCCCCAAGATCATACCATCAGCTTATTTCTCTTTTGCAAATTTCTTCTCACAAACTGTATCTTTTCTCAGGATTTTACTCACCAACTCCATCAGCTTGACTGCTAAATGTGTAAAACTCTATATGTCCCCATCACTCTCAATCCTACATCTGTATTCCCATCTGATGGTTAAACTTCTTCCTCTGAGTGTGTTCACACTCAGAGCAAGCCTAGCTCTAAGGCCCTGGGTCTTATGCATTTAGATTTTTATTCTGTAAGTCTCATTCTCAGATTCCTTCACAGTTCCCATACTGTCCTCTTCCTGGTGTTTAGGTTTCTGTTATTGCTACCACCATTTTCCTACTTATGATTTCTCAAGGTCATTGATCTTGTCTGTTTCTTCAAATCAGAATTTACATTTGTCATTTGTCACAGATTTTTCTCTGGGATTCTGCTAACGGTTCTAAATTCCTTCCTTAGGGACTTCTTTTGCAAGAGATGATATTTCCTTCCATGTCAGGCTCCTCCTGGAAGCAGAAAACACTCTTTCTTTCCTTCTTTTTTTTTTTTTTATACCAGAGAATGAACCCAGAGGCACTTAACCAATAAGCCACATCCCCAACCCTTTTTTAAAAAACATTTTATTTAGAGACAGATTCTCACTAAGTTGCTTAGGGCCTTGCTAAGTTGCTGAGGCTGGCTTTGAATTCACGATCCTCCTTCCTCAGTCTCCCCAGCTGCTGGGATTACAGGTATGCTCCTCTATTCCCATCCAAAAACCCACTTTCGATGACCAGTGGTGGAGGCTTTATCAAGAGCAACATGAATAACAAGTTTGCCAGCATGTGTGTTCTTCCTATTGGAGAAATTTGCCCACTGCCATCTCACTCAGTGGGCTTCTCAGAGATTGAGACCCAGCACTTGTCCACAAACACTGAGGAGTTGAGAGGTCTGAGTAATGCTGATGCCTTGCACAGATTCTTTTCTGCCCCATCTTCCCCCACCACACTCAGCACAGAGATCAAATGAATGCCCAAACACTTGAATTCAAACATTATAAGCCATATAGGTGTGGGGAATTCTGCTTAGTGAATAAATATGTAAGGAACATATTAATTGTTCCTTTTCTGGAAGACAACATTCCTCATGAAGTGACACCTACCACTTTGAGCAAGGTTTTCACTCTCTGCCTGAGTGAAAGGTTGAGCCAGGTCTTAACTGAACCAGGTCTCCTCATTTTTGTTTACATGACTCCATTTTTAAAAAGTTCCTTCTATGGGCTTTCTGCCTGTGCGAGTCTTAGTTAGGCTTCAAGGCCCGATTTCACCTTCTCAGGGCTCCAATTTCTTCAGGTAAAAGTGATACTTTGGTCCATTTTACTCCTTAGGACACTCAAGTCATTCCACCTCCAAGTACATAGATCTTAATCCTCTACTGTAAGACCATTTCCTGAGAGCAGAGATCATCCCATCCCCTTTTCCTATTTGTTTCCTCTCTAGTGATCAATATCATGTTTTATATAAAACACATCCTCAAAAATATCATGGGTGGGGATGGTACCAAATGGGAGTAAGACAGGGACAGGAAATGTGCAAGTAAGCAGAAAACACATTACCTGTCCTCACTGCTGACTGAGGGCCCACCATCGCTCACTGCTCTCACCAAGCCCAGAGAGAGCCTCAGAAGTCTTCCCAGCACAGAGCTTCAAGCCACTTCTAATCCACTGGCATTTTCATTGTCTTAAAACCAGTTAATATCCCTGGATGAGAAGAGAAACAAGTGTTGCCTTTCTCTTAATGCTAGGTTTGCTGATAGAACATCTTTTTCTATGTCTAAATCTTAATTTAAAAATGAACATATGTTAAGGATTGACATGTCATTTTTTTCTTCACAAAATGCTAATGTTTCCTCATGTATCTCTGCTTTACACTTTCAAGACTCAAAATTCCTAGAACAGAAAAGAATAGAGCTCCAGCCCTCTGAACTCACCCTTAAAAGCCCATAGTCTGTCTAGAACATTCTGCACCCCCAACAACTTTCCTGTGGAGCCTCCCTAGCAATCCAGAACCTCGGCCACATTATTTCCTGATGTAGGCTGACAATGCCTTGGTAATGTTGTGTGAGACAACACAGTTGTGTTTGCAGTCAACAGCCTCCCCCTGAGGTGAATTTGCCGGTTAACAAGTAAACACAAAGGGCGGCCCACGAAGGGCACCACGTCTCGCTCATTTCTGGGAATGAGGTTGAAGACACAATGATTTGGTGGCTCAAGGACTTGGGTCAGACACAAACTTAAAAAGTCATGCTTGCTTTTTTAATTTGACAGGATGCAGTTGCAGCCCTAACGCGACTGGATCTGTCACTTCTTGGCCTGCACTGCCCCCTACCGTCCTGTGGCAACAGGAGTTCCAGGTGTCTTTCACCAGGGTGGTTTAGAGCTCACTGAACCTTAGATTTCAGATGGGCAGGCAGGCTGTGGGGACCATCCTTTTCTGTATAGGCTTGTTCCTCTATCAAACACAGGACCTGGGTCTTGAATAGTCCGACTGTTAAAAATATAAATGAAGAAATCTTAACGAATGAAGAAAATACAGTGGGGAGACAAACTATAGATATCATAGTAAATATAATAAAGACAGAACTCTAAATAAAAGACATTATCAGCCTGGGGCTTAAGCTCAGTGGTAGAGCACTTGCCTAGCACATGTGAGGTACCAAGTTTGATCCTTAGCACCACATAAAATAAAGAAATAAAATAAAGGCATTCTGTCCATCTACAACCACAAGAAATTTAAAAAAAAATTAAAGACAATATCCATGGAATTTTATATATGGGAATAAAAAATGGCCAAAGCACCACTCAGTTATATTTATTATCACTAATATGCTGACTTACTGACTCGACCTCCATTTCTAAGGTCTTGCCCCTTGCCTGTCTCTTGCTGAGAAGCTGACAAAGCTAAACATTCAACTTCCCAGTTGTCTTCCCTCTAGGAGAAGCCACAGGACAGTTCTGGCTAATGAGAGTAAAGCTGCCTCTTCCAGGTATCCTTTTCCTGCCTGGGGAACCCACCTGAGCCTGGAGGAGTAGCAGCCCAGGGAGCAATGAGGAGCCTGGGATTGACATCTAACCTGCTGCGTGTAGTAGAGCAAGAAGAAAGGTTCCTGATTATTACGGAAACGCCACACCAGCCCTAGGCTGATGTCTGGTGGCCTATTATGTATGAAGGAAAATACTCTTCTTTGTTTAAGTTGTTCATGGTCCACCTGCCCTCACCCCAACTGTACTTCGAATTATATTGCTGTTAACTATTTCGATTGTTACCTTGGACGCTAATTCCTGAGTGAGTAGTACCTTGCTTCCCTGAACTACCAATAAGATCATCCAGTTTACTTTTTTGCAGAACTGTGTGTGTGTGTGTGTGTGTGTGTGTGTGTGTATGTGTAGGGGGTGTGCTGTGTCCTTCAGTGGACTGACTGTTCAATGCTGATGTGATTTTAGAACTTTGGTTGTTGACACCATGGTTGCACTGATGTGGAAGCCCAAGCTGTCATTTCTTCCATTTCTGTTGAGCCTCTTCATCTTAACTTCTGCAAGATCAGCCTCAGGCATCTGAAGGACAGAGAAGCAATTCTAAGCAGAGGAAGAGCTTGTGTAATGAACTGGAAAAGGCCTCCATCGTGGGAGGGTAGTGAGAGATTGGGAGCTGGCTGGAGATGAGCCCTCAGGATAGGTTAGGGCTAAATCCTGCAGTGACTGTAGGGGGTGTATTGGGGGGGTTGGGGATTTGGTATTAAATGCAATGGAATTTTAGTTTTACAAAAATTAGCAGGATTCCAGCTGCATACACTTCACATTTTACAAAGATCATGTGGAGGGGGAAAAAAGGGGACAAAGAGATAAAGCTAAGAAGCCAGCTAGGAAACCATAGAGCTAGGGAGGAACTGAAGCCAGAAAGGGAAGTGGCATTGGATGTACAGAGTTTGGCAGATGTGGAGGAACTGGGATGGGGTTTAGGGAGGAGGGTCAGTGCTGACTTCCCCAGGGGTGGGGCTAAGGGAAAGCACTGGCTCCTGGTTACATGGGAGGAAGGTGAAGAGGAGTGGGTTAGAACAGGAGGGAAATCTGTTCTGTCTTTCGCTTATAATTTTTATAAGACACAGTTAGCAGTTTGGTTTGCTAGTCAACAGCTCAGAAGAAGGTTCAAGTTAAAACTAGAACATTTCCAAATGTTCATGGTCCACCTGGCCTCACCCCAACTGTATTTAGCATTACTTTTGTGCTCTAGAGGACTTCTGGGCAATTAATGCTTCAGAATGTGGAAAGCAAAGCTCTCCTCTCGCGGGGAACCTTACACCCCATCTCGTGTTTCAGTGAAGGCAGATTGAGAAGTGCCGCTTGAATTCAGTTAGAATGTAATGCTGAGGCCTGGTTCATAGGGAGCCCATAGTTATTAAAAGAAACAGACTGCAGCCATCAGCAATGACCTTAGGAAGAAGTTAGCTTCTTGGTTGATGTGAAAAACTGGTGGGACCAGCAGAAACCAGGACCTTCTGTGTTTGTTCTTTTTCTTTTCTAATCTGAAAATATTTTTAAAATATTTTTATTTGTTCTTTTTAGCTATACATGACAATAAAGTATATTTTGACATATTTATACAACATGGAGTGTATCTTATTCTAATTAGGAACCCAGTCTTGTGGTTGTACACCATGTGGAGATTCACTGTGGTGTATTCATATATGAACTTTGGAAAGTTGGGTCAGATTCATTCCACTGTCTTTCTTATTCCTATTCCCTCTCCCTTCCCTTCATTCCCCTTTGTCTAATCCTCTGAACTTCCCCTCTTCTCCCTTGTTGCGTGTTAGCATCCACATATCAGAGAGAACATTTGACCTTTGGTTTTTTTGAGATTGGCTTATTTTACTTAGCCTGATAGTCTCCAGATCCATCCATTTGCTGGCAAATGCCATAAAGTCATTCTTTTTATGGCTGAGTAGCATTCCACTTGTATGTATACACATTTCCCTTATGGGTTCATTTGTTTTGGGGCACCTAGTTTGGTTCCATAGCTCAGCTATTATGAATTGCGCTGTTATAAACATTGATATGGCTGCGTTATTGTAGTATGCTGGTTTTAAGTGCTTTGGATATGTACCTATTAGTGGGATAACTAAATCAAATGGTGGTTCCATTCCAAGTTTTCTGAGGAATCTCCATACTGCTTTCCATAGTGGTTGCACCAATTTGCTGTCCCACCAGCAATGCATGAGTATACCTTTTCCCCACATCCTCACCAACGCTTATTGTTGCTTGTATTCTTGATAATTGCCATTCTGACTGGAGTGTGATGGAATCTCAGTGTAGTTTAAATTTGCATGTTTCTAATTGCTAGAGATGTTGGACATTTTTTTCATATATTTGTTGACCATTTGTATGTCTTCTTCTGTGAAATGCTGTTTGGCTCCTTTTGTTTCCTTAGTAAAATTAAAGGACATGTGCTCTCACTGTCCACAAACATACACATATACACATGTTATTACAGTGTGGATCTGGAATTGTTTCCCAAAATCTCATGTGTTCAGAGGTGGGTCATTTGAGAAGAAATTGGATCATGAGGACTCTGACTTCATCGGTGGATTAATCCATTGATGACTGATTGGACTACAGGGAGGTGGGACTTAGTTGGAGCAAGGAGGTCAGTGGGGTGTGCCCTAGAAGGGTATACCTTTCCCACTCCCTGCTTCATGGCTGCTGTGACCTGAGCAGCTTTCCTATGCCACTGCCTTCCACCATGATATTCTAACTCACCTCAGTCTCGAGCAATGGAGTTGGCTGACCATGGACTGAAACTTCTGGAACCATGAGCCCAAATCAGCTTTTCTTTCTCCGCATTGTTTTTGTCAGATATTTTGGTCACAGCAACAAAAACCTGGCTAACACATGTGCCATGCCATTTTCATTTTCCTTCTGCATGCCCCTCATTCCTGGCCTCGGGTACCATCTGTTTATTCTTTCCTTCCACAGTAGTGTCTGGATTCCTTCCCCGCTGAGGGTGCTGGGACAGCCACAGTGACAGAGGCACAGTCCCTGATCTTGAGGAGCACTCATCCAGTACACAGGGAGCTTTAGGAACAAGAAACTGTTTACTGCACAGTAAACAGCCTAAAGAGGGCTGTCCCTGGGCTGTGGGAACAGAAGGCTGTTCACTCCAGGTCCCATGGGAAGAGCTGACTGCCTCCTCTTCAGTGTCTTCTGTGGCCCTTTTCTGCCCTGATGCCTTTCACTCCAGTCACACCAAATTTCTAGCTGAGTGCACCTCTCCTGGCCCTGGTGATGAGCCAGAGTCCTGGGACTGTGCAGAGGGTGGACAACCCACTCTGTTTATAGGCAGGAGAAAGGCAGGTTGGTGTGACACTCAATGTGGGAAAGAATGATGGAATAGACACTTGAGACTAAAAGCCAAGGTTAAGATAGGACAAAATTTAAAACATACTAGAATAAAATTAAGATAAAAGGGAACTAATATAAAATATTGAAAGATTTTATTATAAAGGAGTGAGAAAATAATTAATATGGACAAGTATGATTTTGGAACAGAAAAGCCTAAAACCTAAAGATTAAACTATATGAAGTGAAATTATGGAAAAAGGCTGAAAATTGATTATTTAGGGTATTTGTTATGAAAATTTAGAGAGAGAGATACAATTAAGATAAAAACCAGTCAACATAGTCACCAACACCTCAGGTAAACATTCCACATTTCTAAGAAATAATACCCAGGAAAGACAGAAAAGGGAAAGATAAACAAAAAATATGCAAAGGCATTGCACTACAAAATGTGAGACTAACAATATTATATCACAGAATCTAGTGAAGATTTTCTTTAACCGTAAAAATCATAAAAAAATTATGAATGGAACAAAATAGATCAAAATAACAAAATTACACTATAAATTTTGATAAGCAAATTATGAAAGAAAATGTACAGTTTCTTTGGCAATGCTTTTCTTAATGAGGGAATGAGGCTGTTTTTCTGGATTAATTCATGCTTCTATTGCCAGATATTATTTATTGCTAGAATGGTGTTTCATTTTCTAGCATTGAGAAAACTGCTTCACATAAATAAAGATCTAGAAATGGATGGAGTTTTATTATAGTAATGTTCCTTAAATCTTTAAACTAATATTTTTGGGTAATGTGCCAAATATAAGCACATGGTAATAGCATTCTGACAGCTTATATAGATCTTATTTCAATTTTGTTGTAAGTGAAGAACGGAAAGCTACTTGAGTAGGAGAGGTATTTATAATGCAGGCTTTTGAGACACTCATCTCAATTAAAAAAATACTGAAAGCTTTTACCCAGATTTGTCAAATGATTATACACACACACACACACACACACACACACAATGTGGGTTTAGTGGGCACATGTGTGTATATCTATCTATCCAAAAGCCATATGTAAAAGTCATTCACCACTTGGGAAAAAGAAATATTATTGGTGCACTTTGTCAATATTATTTTTTCTTTGCCACATTAAAGAGTGGGGTAGATGGTGGCTTCATTGACTACATCCTCCAAATACCAGCAAAGAGCCCATTGTTATCCCAGGGAGTTCCAACAGAGCCATACAGAGGGGGCCCGATGTTACATCCTAACTTTTCATAACAAAAAACTCAAGGCCTCAGGAGGCCTTCTGGGCTTTGATGAATCGTCACATGAGGCTTCCACAGCTGGTATTTTGTGACATGATTTCCTTTCATAGAGTGGGAAAAAAAAGTGGGATGAGGAATGATAACCTATTTGAACACATAGACCAGTTCTTAGAAGAAACAAGAACAAAGTGAAAAATCACTGTTAGTGTTTGGATGTGAGGTATCTCCCAAAAGCTCACACGTGAGACAATACAAGTTGGTTCAGGGAAGAAATGATTGGGTTATAAGAGCCTTAACCTAATCTGTGAATCAATCACCTGATGAGATTAACTGAGTGGTAACTAGGGGCAGGTGGGTGTGGCTGGAGGAGGTGGGGGCACTGGGGGAGTGGCTGACAAGTGGAGTCTCTTTCTCTGCTTCTTGATCACCATGTGAGCTGCTTCCCTCTGCCACATTCCCCCACCATGTTGTTCCACCTCACCTTGATCCCCAAGAAATGGAGCCTGCTGTCTATGGATTGAGACCTCTGAAACTGTGAGCCCTCAAATTAACTTTTTCTCCTCCACAATTGTTCTGGTTGGGTCCTTTTATTCATAGCAGCAAAAAATGCTGCCTAAAACAATCACAAAACTGAATTGTCTTAATTTTCCTATGTCCATGTGCCCCTCAGAAAGTTCACAATAAACATGGGTGGGCAAATCCCATTTGAAGACTGCTATTGGAGATATCATTTCTGATGCCCACTTCGTCCTTCTTAGATAAGGATACAAATTCTAGGATTTTACTTTCTTTCTTTACTTTATTTTTTTTTTCTTTTTCTTTTCCTTTTTAACATTGGTGTGTGAGTAGAGTGGCTGACATGGATTGAGTGTTCACCAAACCAGTTCCCTTTCCTGCTGGCCTCTCACTTAGCTATCCTTTCTCAGAATCACCTGCAATTAGGCCAGCCACAGGACTGAGTCCTGACCAAAGGAATGTGTGGAAAGATGACCTATGACGTGTCCTTCAGCTCAGGCCCTCACACTTCCTATACTATTTGCAATAATTTTTTTTAACCTCATCAGCCACTGAATGCAAGGGGTTACCGTGAGGCTCTGAAGCTGCAGAGGTTGATGCAGCCAGGAGATGGCAGGTCCCTGTATGAGTGAGTCCGGGGAAATATCTCCCCACCAACTTTCCTGCAAGCCCATGCTGGGCTGTGGCTTGAAACAATTCAGTTTCTCGTGTTCTGAAAAGAAGGAGCAATTCCTTCAGGTAGGAATCCACTGAGGTTGGGGCTGTGTATTGCAGTAGATCACCCTGATGAGCCCTGTTTTATTCCAAATGTCTGCAAACTATGTAAATTCATATTATGCAGAGGATATGACTTTGCTTTGACCTTTTCTTGGGTAGATGTTAAACTGACTTCCGTGAGTCATCACTGTTTTTGTTTTAGGGTTTGCATTTTGAGGTGAGGAGAGAGGTATGCCTGCTGGTATTCAGATTGCTAAATCTATTTGTTTCTAAAATACCTAGAGTTATTTTTATGTCTTTATAATAGTTTATTTTATTCCCATCATTAACTAGAAAAGGTTTTGTTCATATATCAAGATTCTACAAAATGAAGGCATATCACTCTTATGTATGTGCATAGGTCTATATATAGATAGATGGGGATATAGATATGGATTTTCCTTCCAAAACTTTGTGGATGTGGTTGTAAACAATAAAGTAGACCTCTAATATTGTTGAATTCAAAGGAGTAGTTTTTTTCTCATTTCTTTTTCTCAAAGCATGTTTTCTTTCCATAAGTCTGTTTTCACATATGTTGGGACTTTTGTTGGGGGAGGGCAGCACCTATGGGGGATTGAACCCAGGGGTGCTGAGCCACATCCCCAGCTCTTTTTATATTTTATTTAGAGGCGGGGCTGCACTAAGTTACTTAGGGCCTCACTAAGTTGCTGAGGCTGTCTTAAAACTTACCATCCCCCTGCCTCAGCCTCCAGAGTCTCTGGGATTATAGGTGTGCACCACCACACGGGCTGGGACATTTTTAGTAGTAATATAGAGAATCAGTGATTTCAGTAATCGCTAATGTTTGCTTCTGTTTCTAAAATTCCATGGTTTCTAGGTAACTGTTCTTTTTCCTACAGGCAAATTTACTATTGTTCATTCCATGACAACTGAGGTGGAGACCCCAAAACATTTTTCATGGACTGCAGAATGCAAAGTCACAGCTACTAAAACTACCAGTATAATATTTTAATTCCGAATATGACCAAGTCACTTCCCACTGCTTTTGGAACTGGATCTGAGTGTCTGAGGTAGCTCAGATGCCCTCAGTGACCTGTGCCTGCCTGCTGCCCATCTTTGCTCCTTCACCCTCCCACTCATGCTCCATGAGCTTCAGCTGTTCAAATGCCAGCTGTCGTGGATTTGTTGCCTGTGTATTTCCTGTTTCCCCAGCTTGGTTTGGGTCAGCTGGTGAGACAACGCTGGGGTTGGGGCAGGTAGCAAACCAGCAGTGAGGGGCAGCTCTGGGCCATGGGAGGGCTGAGCTGGTTAGGATATCAGTCTGCACAGAGAATTGCAGTCGTTGCTGGTCAAGATACAATCCAAGAGGACCAGCAATAGTGCTCAGTGGGAAGAGGCAGCTGGGACAGGTGGTCAAAAAGGGATCAGAAGCCACCCCTGCATTGACAGTGTGATTTTTAGCTGCCTTCCAGGAGGACTGCTACTAGAGCCCTGGCTCCTAAGCACATGACCATTACTAGACTTGCACCACAGCTCTGATGACTTACAGCTGCCCCAGATGTGTGATACTGGACGGATGATTGAAACCTTCAGGCAACTACCTTCTTATAGATCAAACATACATAATAGCAGTTGGGATGATTACATTCTAAAAGGCACATCAAACTACAACAAAGTGCCTGGCACATACATGATGATTGATATTCCCATTGAAACTACAAGTGCTTTCAAGAGACTTCTTAAAATAAGGGCGCTCTTTATCACCCATGCCATCCATCTCTAGGGGCTCTCGTAGGACTCTCTTGCCCTCACTCTCTTCATAACTCTGTTCTGGATTGGCCAATGAATGTCTGAGTGAAACTTAAATTGTGTTCATTCAAGGATGTGATCATGATTAAAATCCATTAGAAAGGGATCTCTGTGTGTGTGTTTAAAAGTTACTGCAACATCAGCCATTGATGTCTTAGTGAGGAGGAATTTCAGAATCTTGAAAGATCTTATAAGTTATAGCACAGCACACACAGAAAATTGTTACTGGGTTTAGAGGCTGAGAGTGCAAACAGGCAGGTGGGGTGTTCATAGGGGTATGGGATGAAGTACAGATACATGGTATATGAGGCAGGGGTTGAAGGAGAGCTGAGACCAGGAGAGAACTCTCATGTTCTGCAAAGAAGGAACAATTCAGTTTGAACCTAGGTCTGCTTGAGTCCAAGCCCTTGCTTCTTCCTTGCTAGCCAAATCTTGATTCTAGTTTTCAAAAGAATCAGTTTTTTTGAATAATGAAGACAAAGAGACTAAACTAGATTAATGGTGGGGTATTCATTTATTTTTTTTTCCCCTGCAGCTATGATTATAATTAAAAGAGCTGTGATAAAGAACAACTTCAGTGTGTAATCTGAACATCAACTGCATTAAGTGACCACTTTTAAAGTGCCTGTAGCCCAGCTTGCTCTGGCCTCGACCTCTGTGTCATACTGCTGTCACGCTTTGCCATGTTCCATTTTTTTCACAGTGCTTGTTCTACACAAGAGTTTGGAATGTCACCCTGGATTTCTCTCTTAAATGCTCCCTGCCAAAGCTTTCTTTTTTTTGCATACTAATAAACGTAATTCAATTACATTTTATCTCTAAGAAAGAAAAAATGAACTTCAACCTTGTTTTTAAAGAATCCTGAACATGAGATTCCAAATCCGTGTTTGACAAACATTACCAGCCATCAACTGGCAACTGCAATGTGACAATTTATCCAGAAGGTGGCAGTGGTGTGTAGGAAGAAAAGCCACACTGGGACAAAGGTCCCCAGGATAGAGGAGAATGGGGGCTGGCTTGGTACATTCTGTGGGGCTCAGCAAACACATACTGGCCCTTCCATTCCAGGCACCCGCAGAGCTGTGAAGGGGGTGTCCAATAAGTAGTATGGCAGGGTCTCTCAGCTTGGGTAACTCACAGTTTTAGGGGAGAATGTGTTCTTGTCTATCAGGCAGGGTCATTCATGCTGCTCTCAAAAAATAATTTTTTAAAAGCAAACAACAACAACAAAAATCCAGATAGTTCTTTTCTGTTCCTGGACCTTCAGTGTTTGTCCTTGATGAAGGGTCAGAGAAATGCCAAAGGCAAATCTACACATATTTCCAGGCAGCACATTTTGGCACAAGACCTGGCCAGAGACTAACTATTTATATTTGCCTGGCCATTGTAGGAGGCATTCATCTCCCCAGTGATTGTATATAAAATTTGATTCCTTCTGCAGTTGTGACCTATCAAAGGTTCAGAAAAAGAAGACAAATAACTGGCCCTAACGCCTTGGATCTAGGAAGGAAAAAGAAACTGTTCTATATTGAACATCTACTGTGGGATGGGCACCTTTTTTTTTTTTTTTTTGTACCAGGTATTGAACTCAAGGGGCACTCAACCACTGAGCCACACTCTCAGCCCTATTTTATATTTTATTTAGAGTCAGGATCTCACTGAGTGGCTTATTGCCTCACTAAGTTGCTGAGGCCGGCTGTGAACTCAAGATCCTCCTGTCTCAGTCCCCTGAGCTGCTGGGATTACAGGCATGTGCCACTGTATCCAGCTATCTGGGATGGGCATTCTAATTTAGAAGCATCATCTCACTTAACTTTTGTTACCATCCCCCAAAGAGAGGAGCAGCCATCATTCTCACTTGATGGTTAATAAAACTGAGGTTGAGGATTCACAGTAATAGTAAAATCCACAGCTAGTAAATGTCAAGGTCAAGATCTGAAATCTGACTCCAGCTTATATTCTATGTGCAGTAACAGGCCTGGGGCATTTGCTTATATTGTCCTTTGGATACTTCTGTGAAGCACTTTGTAAACACTAATTTAGCATGTATGAATCACAGATCTCCTGGGGCTCTTATGAAAATGAAATTTGATTTGGGTGAGACAGGGGTTTTGTATTTCTAATGACCCCAAAGGTGCTAGTTGGGGTCCCGTACTTTGAGTAGCAAGATTTCCATTTGCAGAGGTTCCTAATATTTTTCATTGTTTCTGGTTTTCCCAGAACACCAGGCCCAAAGAAATTCTTACTGTTTTTTAAGATATTAAGTCTAAATGACTTAAGTATGTAGGTTCTAACAACTTAGTAGCTAGTAGTTATTTGAAAAAAAAAAAAAAAACAATTCTGTAAGGAAAGAAAACAATACTCATATTTTCCTCTTAAATTGCCACAATTACTAATGGAATATAGGCACTCCTTGGCCCTGTCCAACTCCTTGAATTTTGGAATTGGATTGTATCCCCCCCCCCACTCTCACTTTCTGTTTTTACTGATGTTTTGCCTTATTCACTCTTTAGCAAAGCAACAGCTGAAAACTCAGCTTATAAAGGAAATTATACTGTCAAAAGGAATTTTGAGCATATTAAAATAGGGAACTACTGGAGCAAGTAGTTCACATGAAGTGTAACAGATTCCCTCAGAAATCCCTGCTGCATTCTAAGAAACTTAAAATACCCTGTGGCACCCTACAACTCCTTGGTACACAGATTGGGAACAGTGTGTCTAATGCACTCTGACTTACACGAAAGCACTATGGTGAGGAGACCTTGAGAGCTTTGCACCAGATTCTTACTAAACTACTGGCTAACTCAGCAGGTTGCCAACATCTTGGAGCCTTTTACTGACTCCAGAGGGATCAGCTCAACCAGCCCTTAAGATCATGCTGATATAATATCCATGCTTCCAACTTTTTTTTTCAACACATCCCATGACCTCAGCTCCCCCATGAAATTAAGCTGATAAAGGACAGGGGCTGTGTCTTATTCAGCATCATACCCAAATACTGCTGAACACAGTATTTGTTCGGCAAAAATCTGTGCAATAAATGCCTTTTGAAAAGACCTTAATTTCCTGCTTGTGTGTGTGTGTGTGATTTTTATTACTATTTTAATATCTAAAATATTTTTATGTAAGAAAGATGTATTTTAATGGCCAGTGTCTTAGTAATAATTTTAAAAAGAAATGAAGGTTTATAGTGGAGACCCTTGTATCACAGAGTTCTAGAAATGGCAATGGGTGCAGATGCAGTCAGAGCTGAGATTCCAAATATAGAATAGCTGCTTACTACCATAGACAACTCGAGCAAGTCATTTGATTCTTTGTACCTGTCTCTTTCTGTTTAATGAGGTTCAAAATGATGGTTCTCTACCCAAAAGAGGCGCTGAATGGGAAAATACGTGGGGAGTGAGGAATCCCCGTCACCATCTCCATACTTCTCTCAATGTCCCCTCCACACAGTCTAACTGGCTAGTGTGTGCTATGTTCAGCAATGACATTAGCATCTGAAAATCATGACCAATGAGTGGAAATCCTCACTCCAGCACTACTTGTTAAATTATGGGGCTCTGCTGTGATGCAGGCATTTGGAAAAGAGCCATTAGGGAGGAGAAGGAGACACTCCATCTCTATCCATTTGAGAGGTAACAAATTAGGCATCATCAGTCAATTTATCTCATAAATATTTATGTGTCCTTTGAGATAGCAACTTTCACCCTGATCTGGGGAACAAAAGAAAATGGACATTGGAAAAATGCCTAGTGTTTTTATTGTTTCCTTGAGATAATCCTATGGCATGGCTTGTCCTGAGGAATGGAAATTCCAAGCTCAGAACCTGAGATTTTCTCCTAAAATGAAAACCAATCTCAGCTTGTGTAAGGGTGAATTATTCCTTCCACTCCCCTAACTCAGCAGTCCTTCCTGCCCTGAGCTGATGCGCTTCAGGGTTCTACCAACCCTCTCTTTTGAGAATAGGATCCAAAAACATCCATCAGTTAACCCCCTGAGGTCTTTCTGGGATGAGATAGTCTACCATTATTGATTTTAGCCATGTTAACTGTTCAACATAAAACAATCCAAACACGAATTGCGGGAATGAAGAACTCTAAGTGTGTCAGTACATTAGGGTACTTCAGAGAAACAGCAATTACACATACATATTCTCTCTGTCTCTCTCTCTCTCTCTCTCTCTCTCTCTCTCTCTGCCCCTACTCCCACCGCCCCCACACACAGGTTTTTTTTTTTTTTTTTTAAGGAGTCGGCTCAAGAAATTGTGGTGTCTGGCAAGTCTGAAATCTTCATGATAAACCAGGTAGATCTGACACTCAGGCACAGTTTCTAAGTTGTATTTTTTTTTTTTTTTTGCTTTTGCATTTTATTTTTAAAATTTTAATTTTAATTTTTTTTTAATTATACATGACAGTCGAATGTATTTTGACATTTCATACATTACACGGAGTATAACTTCCCATTCCTGTGGAGTTACACTGGTTGTGTATTCATATACGAACTTAGGAAAGTTATGTCCAATCCCTTCTACTGTCTTTCTCATTTCCATCCCTCCTTTCTTCCCTCCACTCCCCCCTGTCCAATCGGGTGAACCTTCACTCCCCAACCCCCTACCCTACCCTTACCTATTGTGATTCAGCATAGCCATACTAAGATGTAATCCTGAGGCCAAATTTCATTTTCAGGAAACTTCAGTCTTTCTTCTTACCGACTTCAATTGGTTGGATGAAGCCCATCCACATTATGCTTTATTCAGTTTACAGATTTAAACGTTAAGCACATCTAAAAAAAAAAAATACCCTCCCCAAACAGCGGTGCACCATAATCTTGCCAAGTTGACCTGTATATTAACCACAGAGTTGCTATTCAAAAAGGATGGAAGCCCCTCCCAAACAGCCTAAATTAGTTGTTTATGATTCAGTTGTTACTACTTTCAGATGAGTAAAACTGAGTGGAAGAAAAGGTTCTGGAAGGAGGAACTTTCCCAGGCAAATGTCTTAGGAAAACGAAGTGCCCATGTCCAACACAGGTGTATGGAGTTGGGACCTGCGTGGAGAGATGGGGTGGGGACCTTTGCATGTCGGGGCCCCTGGGAGCTGTCTGTTCCCTATTCACCAGCATTTTCTCCTCCACGGAGAATCCCTCCCAAACCATGCCCTGTTTTATCAGGTTCAGAACCGAAGAAGCTGTGGGAAATTCAGCTGTCCAAGGAGTCACTCCAGGAAGGAGTGTGTCCCTTCCTCAGCTCTCCCCTCTTTCTCTGCCAGATTGTGGGCCAGATCTGCCCAATGGCAGAAGGGTAGCTTGGAGGAAGGTTGGCGCCAGACCCTGCGCCTGTGACCAAGGTAATCCTGGATACGTTTGCCAATTCTCCCCCTGCCAGATGCTCTACTCAGCGGTATGTGTTGGTGACGGTGGCAGTGGTAGGTTGGGGGCTCCTGCACAGGGCTAAACACCCAACACCACATGGACCCTCAGCCCTCCTTTCCTATCTGTAAGCTTGCTGCCTGGTGCCTCCGGATTCCCCTGCCTCCCTCTTGGTTGGATCGGGATCTGCCCACCCCACCCGCTGCGAGCTTCCAAAAGGCAGATAGATGGCAATGCCTTTCCTTCCCATGACGCACAGCCTTCCTGGTGATGGACAGCTTCCGTGGCGCTCCTCCTGCCCACAGCCCCAGAGAAGCTCAGCCAAGCACCTACTTGTGACTGTCTGGTTTGCACCCGTCCAGGCTATTCCAGGTCTGTCGCTCCTTCCCCCTGAAGGTTATCTCCTCTTTTGTCCACCCTTCACACCTTTTTCCACAGGTCTCCCTCTCCTCCTTAAGCTCTCTCGGCTCTACTTGCTTCCTTACCAGTGAAGTAGTCCTGGCCATCTCCTGCCGGGGCCTCTGTTTCTCAGATGCACGTCCATTGTCACGTGGGTTTCAATATTCCTGTTTCTCTGCATTCCCAGGGTTGCTTTTTCTTGCTCACCAAGGACAGAGGTGATTTAGCCTCTTATCTGCAGTACCTACTAAGGTGCTTGACACGCAGTGGCCACACAGTAGGCACTTGATTCTCAACTGGAAACATGAGAAGGGGGTTAAGTGTTTATTTAACTGTTGACCTGGAAGCCCAGTCTTTGTCTTCCACACAATTCTGGATGGAAGGAATCGCAGACTAAACAACTTGTGCCTGGTCCACCTACAGCTCAGAGGTCAGGGAGGCTGGATGTGCTGGAATAGGAATAAGATGGGAAGGTGGCTGGAGCGCCACCATGAAAGAATGAATAAGGAGCCCTAAGGTGGAATCCTGGTTGGGGTGAGGAGGAGGCAGAGAAAGGGAACAAGAGACTGAAAGTAAAGGCTGAGAATGGAGATGAGAGTAAGTAAACATTACAGGAGGGTGGTTTGGGGTGAGGCTCCTGCCCTGGGTCCCAACAGACCATAGTAAAAATGAAAGTGGAGCTTATCCATGCTGAAGTTTCTCATCACCTACCTAACCGAAACTAAATTGTTATGTAACCTTCTGAGAAATCAGGAGAGAGACTTATTAGTCAAATTTTCCAAACAGACTAGTTTCAGTTGACACATTAGTGAGAGCCCCTCTGCTTTAATTCTTACCAAAACAGCAACCTGAAGCAACCTGCTCTTAGCCATTCAGTCATTTTTCTGATGTTCTGTTTTCTTATTCCTGTCTTACCAGGAAGGTGTTATGGTTTGAATGTGAGGTATCCTCCAAAAGTTCACATGTGAGACAATGCAAGAAGGTTTGGAGGAGAAATGATTGGGTTATAATCTTAACCTAACCATCAGTTAATTAATCCCTGATGGGATTAACAGTGGTAGCTGGAGGCAGGCCAGGGGTGGCTGGAGGAAGTGGTTCACTGGGGGCATGGCTATGGGGTATATATTTGTATCTGGAGAATGGTGTCCCCTCTCTGCTTTGTGATCTTGTGAACTGCTTCCTCAGCCACACTCTTCCACCATGATGATATCTGCCTCACCTGGAACAGGAATGGAGCCAGGACTGTTATGGACTGAGACCTCTGAAAGGGGAAGCAGCCAAGTTTACTTTTCTTCCTCGGCAATTGTTCTGGTCTGGTCCTTTACTCACAGCAGCAAAACAACTGACTAAAAACAGAAAGTAACCCCAAAAGACCAATCACTGCTTTTCTTAGCCTTTCTATGTCCATCAAACCAACTTCTATGGTTAGGCTCACCAGAACATTTATTCTGTTTCATGGAATGAAGTGCCGCCTGATTCCAGAAGTGAAAATAAAAGACATTTGAGATCTTTAAGCTAAATTTGTTGTCATTTTGTTCTAAACAAGCAAACAACAACAAAACAAAAAGTTCTTTTTTCTTTTTCTTTCTTTTTGGTACTAGAAAGTAAACTCAGGGCCTCTCACATTTTAAGCATACACTGTACCACTGAGCTACCCTGCCGTTGTCATCCTTTCGTCACTGGATATCAGCATTTCTAAATATTTCTCCTGAGCTGAAAAGCACAGTGTGTGCATGTGCACTGTGTACATTACATGTGTGCATCTGGACAGAACAGCGTCCACCAGTGAACCGCCTAATTTAAGGCCACAGCTGCCAAGAGAGGTAGTGGGTCAGGAAGGTAAACGAAGACTGAATTAATGTCTAGAGAAACCAGAGGCTTTATTTTAATTTATTTTATTTTTTTTAGTATTCATAGGTGTTCTTTTTTTCTTTTTAAATTTTTTGTTCTTCTTAGTTATGCATAAGAGTAGATATTTATACATATCATACATACATGGAGTATCACTTCCCATTCTTCTGGTTGTACATGATGTGGAGTTACACGGTTTCTGTATTCATACATGAATATAGGTAAGGAATGTCTATTCATGCTTCTTTCTTTCCTATTCCCATTACCCTTCCCTTCCCTTCATTTCACCTCCCTTCCCTTCAGTCCCCTTTGTCTAATCCAAAGTATTTTTGTTCTTCCCTTCCTCCCTCCCCCTTATTGTGAGTCAGCACCCACATATCAGAGAGAACATTCAGCCTTTGGTGTTTTGGGATTGACTTATTTTACTTAGCATGATAGTCTCCAGTTCCATCCAATTTACTGGCACATGCCATAATTTCATTCTTCTTTATGGTTGAGTAATATTCTATTGTGTATATATGCCACATTTTCTTTATCCATTCATCTGTTGAAGAGTGCCTAGGTTGGTTCCATAGCTTAGCTATTGTGAATTGAGCTGCTATAAACATTGATGTGGCTGTGTCACTATAGTATGCTGATTTTAAGTCCTTTGGGTATAAACGAGGAGTTGGATAACTGGGTCAAGTTCCATTCCAAGTTTTCTGAGGAATCTCCATACTGCTTTCCATAGTGGTTGCACCAATTTGCAGTCCCACTAGCAATGTATGAGCGTACCTTTCCCCCCTCCATCCTCACCAACATTTCTTGTTACTTTTATTCTTGATAATTGCCATGCTGACTGGAGTGAGATGAAATCTCAGTGTAGTTTTACTTTGCATTTCTCTAATTGCTAGAGATGTTGGACATTTTTTCAGATATTTGTTGACCGATCATTTCTCTTCTTCTGTGAAGTGTCTGGAACCAGAGGCTTTAAATGCATGATCTCAATTACTTGTCATATCTGCCAGATGAGAAGGTTTACCAAATCGTTTCTATCCATACACTGACATCAATAGAGGTTGAGTGACTTGCCGCAGGAGGGATAGCTAGTGCATGGCTGCGCTGATTGATATTCATACCCCATGGGTCTAGTTCCAAAGTCCCCTTGATACCACTTGTACTTCTGATACATATTTGTGCTTTCAAATTATGTTTTTATGCTTTTTATACAGAAGCATCCTGAGGACACTTTAGAATATGGATTCAATCAGAAACACTTGCCCCATGTATCTGTGGATCCTGGATTAAACCAAGAAGATCATTTAAGGCCCTTTACTGATCCTTGGTACCCTTGATGTACCTGATTCAGTTTTTCCAACTGGACTGAGTTTAGGATTTGGAACTGGCATGGGCTCACCAACCTGGTTGGGAATAGGCTGTAGCCACAACTTTCTCCAATACATTGGATGTGAGTCACTCGTCCTTGATGGGAAACTGATGAGTCACCTACTGGGAAGGTAGATTCAGAACCAGCAGGTGATGCTGAAGCTAAATGTACTTTTGTTGTTAAAAATTTAAAGACAAAACACAGTGCAACAGGTAAAAATGTTAAAAATCTAAAAATTGTTCTCTTTTTTCTCACCGTGACTTCCATAAGTGCCTACTCTATGAAGGCCTGTGGTGTATGATAGGAGTTGGACTTTTAAGAGATTTGGTTTTACCTCCAGAGCAAAGCCTTTGATAAGGAGGACAAGGAATCCTTTCAGCCTAAACTTACCCCAGACCAGGTAAACGGCTGAGGTTCTCTGGGTCAAAGCAACCATCTTCCACAACGGTGAAGCTAAAGATGACCTGGGTCCGTGGAATGAAGAAAAAACACTGACTTTTACTGATAAGCATCTAGTCTTTATTTTGTGCCTCGCTCATGCCGGGGCCAGTGCTGGAAACTTTCACATGTGTTTTCACATTTAGTTCTCACAATTGCCTAATGACAGCTTTATTTATCATTTACAGTTTTTTTTTTGTTGTTGTTGTTGTTTTGTTTTGTTTTTTGATGGTGATGGGGATTGAACCCAGGGCCTTGTGCATTTGAGGCAAGCACTTTACCAACTGGGCTATATCCCAAACCCTATCATTTATATTTTTTGATGAGGAAGCAAAATTCCAAAGAGATAAAAATATGTGCCTAAGGACAAATCCATATTAGTGGTGTGGACTTGATATTGAACCAGGACCACCAGTTGCAAAGTACAAAATCCAGGCTCTAGACTGCCAAATTTATTACCATAGGATGCAGAATATATTCTTTCACTTCTGTTCCTTTTTTGCTTCCGCTCAGTTGTCCTTAGGTCTGAGAGGACTCTCTCTTCTTCCCATTTTCTCTCTGCCAAATGATTTAAATCAAGCTCAAATCTCACTTTCTCTGTGAGTTCCTCAAAGACCTCCCTGGCAGCACTTAGCTTCAGCCCCATCCTTTCTGGGGCTCAGAATGGACATTTATTTAAGACTAGACATCACAAGTCATCCGTGTGTGTAAAGTGGCCTCCTCCAGGATGGCATGAACTCAGGGAAGGTCAGGACTGTATTCTATCTTATCTCTGAATCCTCAGTTTTCAGGAAATAATCCATAAATCTCAGAGGAAGGAGGGAATATATTCATCAATGAGCTAACATAAACTTCAGGACTTAAGACGAGAACATTGGTTTTAAGGACTATAATGTCAACTTGTGTGCTCAAATTTTGTTTCCATGCTTTTTTATACAGGAGGGCCTTGAAGACAATTTAGAAGAACTGAATTTCCGAAATAATAGTCAAAAACAGAATTGGATAAGAAAAATGCTGCTTTCTCATGTTATTTGGTTGGCCTGGAATAACCCTCATTATCCACAGGCTAATGATCCCCTGGGACCTAAGGGCTGTACCTTATGGAGCCTGATTGTCTTCATCAAAGAGAAAAGAGCTGCTGTCTTTCCCAGAGGATGGAGGGCAGCCCCAGGGTTTCCTGGGCCCACAGGCTATAGGATTAATACCTAATAGATTCAGACCTGTGCCTCTGAAGCACTTAGGAAAGACATATCCACAGTGGCCTTGAGAGGCTCAAGTGCCAGATGGTTCCAGAGACCCTCACTCAGCATGACCAAGCACTGCTCATGCACTTTCCCCTTGTTGTATACCTACACTTTCAGTGATTATAAATCATCCATACATGGATACAACGTGAGAAGTTTTATTTATTGATTTATATGCATATATCTCTGTAGTCTCCAAATAAATAAATAAATAAATAAAAGGAGCCTGTACTTGGAGTCAGTAAACCTGTATCCTGAGTCATTATTAGATAGTTTTTAATTTTGGATAAGTCACTTTCCACCTCTGTTTCTCATTTTCCTCTTGCATAAAATGAAAAGATGGACAATATACACCAAGGGCCTTAAAAATACCTACACTTTTTGTCTTGGGAATTCTATTTCTATTCATCTTATCAGAGCAAATAACCAGAAATATCTGTATGAGGTGAACATTCTGTAACCATTTACAAATGGAGGACCTGAAAGATAACTAGTAGTCCATCATTAGGGTCAAGGGAACTATGTTACAATCACTGAATGAAGTATAATGCAAGTGTTAAAAAGGAAAACTGAGGGGGTATGGTGGCGCATGCCTGTAATCCCAGTGGCTCTGGAGACTGAGGCAGGAGGATCAGGAGTTCAAAGCCAGCCTCAGCAAAGGCCAGGCACTAAGCAACTCAGTGAGACCGTGTCTCTAAATAAAACACAAAATAGGGGTGGAGATGTGGCTGAGTGGTTGAGTGCCCCAGAGTTCAATTCCTGGTACAAAAAAAAAAAAAAAGGGGAGATTAGAGAAGTACATGTGATAGCACATTTGAATATTTACAATATGCTGTATCAATGCCTTTCAGCCAAAGCTTGACCTTCCCTCAGTTCACGCCATCCTGGAGACACACCTGTGGTTGAAGAAGTTAGGTTTATTGCTTACTATAGAAGGGAGAATACACACAGCAGGGAAATGAGAGGTCCCAGAAGAGGGTCTGAAAGGACTGATAGGCTTGGGCTTGTGATGAATGATTGGAGAGGGTTTGGGGCGTAGGGCTTTGCCCTGGATCAGTTGTGGACAGGAGGTGAAGGGGATTCTATTTAGGGGGCAGGCTAGACTGAAGCTCAAGCTATAATTAGTAGAGAAACAGTAGTCACTCAGAGTAACTAAGATGGAGGAATTCTGTTTGGTTATTTTGAGGTTTAGGAAATATTCATGTTTTATCTGGAATCATCTATCACAGTAATGGGTGGTCTTGGTTTTGTCTGGATCCATCATGGTTATCCAGTGGCCCTGCTGGATGGTGGTGTTCTATGAAACCATTACTCTTCAGGAGAATGTCAAGACCTCCTTGTGATTGCCACACCAGCTCCCTGATATCAGGGGCTGCTTTTTTCTTTCTCAATTGTTAATTTTAAAATTAAATATGCAAAATGCAATATTAAGAGTATTATTTTTAACTTCACAAAGACCATGAGAAACCAAGAATCTCAGCACATGGGTACCATTATCAACTTAATGAGGGAGGAATACACAGAATTTTCTCTAGCTTTCTTTTTTATTTCTCCCTACCTTTCAGGATTTCTCTCTCTCTTTTTAAATCAAGCATTGCTTTTGTAAGGGGAAAAAAAATAACCGTAAAGTGCAATAAGATGTAATTGTAAATCCACTAAGAACAAACAAATAAATACATGGATGATATTAGTGTAATGACTCCAGTTCCTGTTTTCAAACTTTTATTTTGAGGTTATCTGTGGACTCATATACAGTTTTAAGAACTATGGAGAGATCCCATGTGCCCCTTACCCAGTTTTCCCCAAAGGAAATACCCTGCATTACTATAGTACATGAGCATACCAGGAACTTGGCCTTGATACAACCCAGTTCACTTTTCACTTCTGCATTTGAAGATTGTTAAAGAGCATAGCATCCCTTCACTCCTCACAGGCAGTCCTTCAACGAGGTCAACAAATGATCTCCTGGCATTTAAGTATTTGATAGGAAAGCATCATCAGCCAGGATCTCTATTTGGGGAAAGCTCAGGAAGTTGTTGGTCGTAGCTCTCCTCTTGGCTAGGACCACTCTGTTTGGCTGCCACAAGTCTTCATGCCTAGAAAGTTGGTTGGGCCTTATCATTTTGGATAGAGCTTTATCAGAAGTTGTACTAAATCATGGTGAGAAAACTCATCTGTAGCAAAGGTCACTGCTGTTTTCCTGTACCTAGGCTGACAAAAGCAGCAATGAAGAGTGAGCACCCTTCATAGCTGACAGCACCTGTGGATGGCCAGGATTAATTGAGCAATGAATGAAGGCAGGTGGGGTATGGCTGCAGGAGGTTGGTCATTGGGGGCGTGGCCTTGGGGTATATATTTTCTGTCTGGCAAGTAAAGTCCCTCTCTGCTTCCTGACTATCCTGTGAGCTGCTTCCCTCTGCCACACTCTTCCGCCATGATGGTCAGCCCCACCTTGAGCTCTGAAGAATGAAGCTGGCCTTCTATGGACTGAGACCTCTGAAACTGTGAGCCCTCAAATAAACTTTTGCTCCTCTAAAATTGTGTTGGTCAGGTCTTTTAGTCGCAGCAGCAGAAAAGCTAAAACACACAATAACAGATGCATAGTAGAGAAGAACTGTCCACCAACATCTTCTGGAGGAAGGGAAAACACATGACTTGAAAACAGTGAAGAAGAGAATCTTCCTGATTTGAAGGAACCCCCTGGCCACCTCTGGCCACCCCCTGGACCCTCTGCATTCCAATTACACTGGCTTTCTCTAGGAAGCCTTGCTCCTTCTTAGGGGTTAATACCTGCTCTTCTAACCACCTGGAACTGTGGTCCTCTTCCACCCCTCCTCCCTCTTCACCTATTAACTCTCATGCATTTTTGAGATCTCAGCTGGAATATTATTCCTTCGAGGCAGATTTTCTTGACTACTGCTCAGCCCCCAGATAAGTCAGGGTCTCTTGTTATAAGCCCTCCCAACCCTGATGTACCCAGCATGATTGCATTTAAATACATAATTGAATTATTCCCGCTTTGATATTTGCTTAGCTGGTGAATTGGACAAGGTCCTTATCACCATTTTGTGGGGCATTAATCTAGTCCAATGTTCAAGGAGTAATCACTGAGTGGATGTGGTTAGTAAATTTCATACCAGTAGAAGAGTGCAGAACTTTTGAGTGAGAGACCAAAAAAGCAGTCAGGTTGACAAAACCTTAGTTTCAGAGCTAAGATTCTCAGTGTGGAGTGAGCACCAGGTGCCCACAATAGTGGAGGATGGGAACTGGGGCGTGCTGGAGGGCTGGAGAGGGAAGGAGGGCATCTGAGCTCCTGGGAGTGAGGCTGAAGCATTTAGGGGTGGGATGAGAAGCTGAAGAGGGAAATTAAGAGGAGAGAACCAAACACAAATGAGGTCTATTGGAGAAAGTCCTTATTAGAAGAAAGACACAAAGTTTTCTGAGGGATTTTTTTGGGGTTGGGGTACCAGAGATTGAACCCAGGAACCCTTAATTACTGAGCCACATCCCTAGCCCTTTCATTTTTTTTTTTTAATTTTGAGACAGGGTCTTGCTTAGTTGCTTAGGGCCTCACTAAGTTGCTGAGGCTGTCTTTGAACTCTTGATCCTCCTGCCTCTGAGCCACTAGGATTGCAAATGGGGCCACCAAGTTCAGCTTCTGAGAGATTTTGATGCAAATATGTCTGGACTCTGAATCCCAAGAGCTCTGTGTAAGCCTCTGTATTCTGAGACTGTTTCTCCTTCCTACTCTCTGGGCATTGGGGTTGTGACAATGATATGAAAGGCCATTGGTGAAAGCATTTGCTACAGGGTATATATTTAGGGAATAGTATTCTCTTCTGACATCCTCCCCCCTCCCCCGGCTTTCTTTATGCAACTGGGGAGATATCAGGGCATCAGTTTGGCTCTTTCGAGACCAAACTCATCTCAGCATGAGTTGGAGATTCCTAACAGAGCTTTCTAAGCACTGCATTATTCCTATACAATTCCATTATTATTTAATCTCTAGCGTATAACATAAAATACCTGAACCCTACTGTCCCCTACATGAGGATGCTAAGATATCTTCCAACTTAAAACCCCTTGTTTCTACATACTCTCAGATTGGCTGCTTGGATAGTTGATTCTGTGTCTAACTACAGAATCCCAAATTAGGATCCTAATGTTCCACATCTGCACTGGGCAATACAGTAGCCAGTGCTCACATGTGGCTATTTAAATTTAAATTAATCAAAATTAAATGAAGGTAAAAATTACGCTCACTAGCCACATTCCAAGAACTCAAGTAGCCTCATGTGGCTAGTGCCTGCCATACTGGACAGCACAGATCTAGAAGATTTGTCATTGCATGGAGTTCTATTGGTCACTCTTGTTTCAAATAATCAAATGTCGTTTGCTACCTTAAGCACTCTGAAACTGGAAGCCTTGTTGAGAGCCAGTCATCTCTGAATGGTAAGCACTCTTGTCTGCTCTAGAATTTTCTTCCTGGTGACCTCTTTGCTCACTCTTCTCCAGAGTTGAGATGAAATGGACCCAGAATGTGCTCTTTTGCCAAGCACTGCGTGCTTAACATTGATTGAAAGAACCCTTGGTATCCTAATTTATATGCATTCATTCACACACACACAGCCTGCAGTTGAGGATTTGGTAATGGACCCAATGTCCTTAAATCTTTAGGGGGAAAATCAAGTATACTTTTTTCTATTCAAATTATCTATGTAGCTGATAGAAATTTCATTCCAGAGGCAAGGTTTAGTAAATTCAGGCATTGATTCTTTGTAACTCCACTATGTCTGAGGTAATTCTTTAAGTTAAAAAAAAATTTAACTATTTGTACTATTGACAAATGTACATTGTTCCTTCACCAAATATTCAAACGGAAAAAAAAAAAAAAAAGAATAAAAGCTTCCTCTCTGCTTTGGGTCGTTAGAGCAAAGCTCTAGGAGGGGATTTATAACTACACAGTTACAAATTATGAATGTACATTTGTTCAAGAACTACACCCTGTTGATCTGCTATTTAGTTTTTTTATTGCTGGCTTTTTGCATTGCTCTATAGGAGACGGGCTGCCGATTTGGCTGCTGCTCAGAGTGAGGAGTCGCCAGGGATGTTGTTCCTATTCAGAAATGCACAGGGTATATCAAAGACAGAGACGGCAAGCTTGTATATTAAAACTCATCCATTACCCATGCAATGAAAGCCCTCATCCCACTCGACATGGGGGGTTGGGGCTGAGGGTGAATGGAGAACTCTCACATTGGTTGGAGGCAGCTGAAGGAAAGCTAGACCTGCCTGATCACCTAGTGAGCTGCTTTCTGACCCTGCTCTGAAGAGTGCTAGGGCTTTCCCTAAAGGCCACTCTATGAAGGCCAGGGGTGGGCACAAAGTGGAGAGCAGGGGACTGCCCCCATGCCCCCACTCCTCCAACTTGGCATCTCGTTTTTATGCATTCCACATGCTGGACTTCTAAGTGTGATTTCCTCCCAGCAAAAGGATCCCCAAACATTTGACAATGAACTGTGAAGAGACTTCTTTAAACTTCCTGAAATGGGTACTTTCAGTCTTATTAACATTCACCTTTTAATACCATCGATCATGTGGCCAAAAAATTGCGCTCAGTGACAGTATGTGGAGAACATATATGATGTTGAGAATGTCTGCAAAAATGGGTAAAAAAAAACCTTGCTCAGGCTCATGGTAGCCCCTGCTCCTCCCAGGACAGGCACTCTACTGTCTCGGGGTCTATCTAATGAGAGATTTACCTAGAAGTTAAAAACGTCCAAGCCTGAGGGCCCCTCACTTGCATCGATCCTCTTGAGTGTTCAGGGAGGGGGTTATCCAGGCTACCAATAGGAAGCAATCCTATCTAAGCATTTCTCTTTAATTGCCTAAGAAACCTGAAAAGCAAGGGCCCAAATAGTCAAGATTCCAGAACCTGGACTTGCCACTGGTCCTAGCTTCTTTCCCAACCCACAGTCTTCCCACCCCATCTCTATATGCTTCCTTCAAATTTCCTATCTGCCTCTTATCCCTTCTCAGCTGCCGTTTGGAGGCCCCATGCTAGTAACTGAGGGTCTTCTTGGTGTAAGACTGGTTTCCGAACCTCACGAGGGATCCCAACCTTGACTCTACTTACCTTGGAGGGTACCCATAGGAGCTACCTTGGGTGCCCAGTAGTAGCTCATAGCTGCACAGGGTAGTACTCAGTGGTAATTCCTCCATTCCCAGTTCCAGGCCCTGGATTTCCATTCTTTAGCTTCTAGTTCATGTTGAAAGGTTTGGGGGGGGGGGATGGGGAGGAAGTGGGAATAGGGATTCCTCTGCCTCCCACAAGGACTGCCTCAAAGAAGAAAGACCTATGGCTTGGGTCTGCATGTGCCCAGCCTCCAGAATTCTAACGCTGATGCTCACAGTCCACCAGGAACCTGGGGTCTTGGAACTTCTTTCCCTTCAGATGTGGCTGAACATCAAGCTCTGGAAGAAAGTGATGAGGGCCTCCCTGGTTTTTCATTCAGATGGGAATCACAAAATTGAGTTTTTAATGCCCTAAAAGTGACAGGGTTTTCTGTGCACTTTATTGCTGTCCTGTCTATGGACCCGTGTGTAGTAGAGGACAGCTAAGCATTCACCATCTGATGTCCATGCATGCTGTGGTCCTCGTTCTCCCCTCTGAGCTCCTAATGGGCCCATTCTTCCAAACAACTGTCACTCATAGTCACTAAGGTGTGTATGGGGGAGATAGTTTGTGGCTTAATGTTCATGGTTCACCTGGGATCAGACAGCTACAGGTGGTCTTGTTTTTGTTTTGGTCTATCATGGTTACAGAGTGGCTTTTCTTGATGTTGGTGTCCTATAAAATTGTTGATGCTCATCAGGAGAACACCTGACTATGAGTACCAGGTCCGATCTCTGATAATCAGAGGTTGCTTTTTGCTTTCTGAATTGTTAATTTTAAATTGTTAATTGAAAGTGTAAAATATAAAATTAAGAGTATTATTTTTAATTTCACAAAACCATAAGAAACCAAGACTCTAACCACATCTGTACCATTATCAACTTAATGAGGGAGAAATACACATAATTTATTCTTGCTTTCTTTTTCCTTCTACTGTGCAGAATCTCTCTTTTTTAAATCAGACACTGTTTCTGTAAGAAAAAAAATAATCTGTAAAGTGCTGTAAGATGTAATTACAAACCCAGAAAGAACAAACAAAAAAATACATGGACAATATTAATGTGATAGTCTTCTTCTTTTTTCACTCAGTTACCCAAAGTATTTCCTACAAGACCAGATTCTATCCAGTGTGAACTCACCAGGAAAAAAAAAATACATGCAGTTCTAAAATTGTATAGTTCCAATATATACAAACTTNTTTTTTTTTTTTTTTTTTTGTACCAGAGATTGAACCCAGGGGTGCTTAACCACTGAGCTATATCCTCAGCCCTTTTTAAATTTCTTATTTTGGGACAGTGTCTTGCTAAGTTGCTTAGAGCCTCGCTAAGTTGCTGAGGTTAACTTGGAACTTGTGGTCCTCCTGGCTCAGCCTTCCAAGTTGCTGGGATTATGGGCATGTGCCACTGCACCCAGCTCCTGTCCCTTTTCTTAAAGCTTTTATATTGAAGTAACCATGGACTCACATACAGTTGTAAGAAGAACTATGGAGAGACCTCATGGGCCCTTTACCTGGTTTCCTCCAGAGGAAACTTCTTGCATTATTATAGTGTATGAGCACACCCAGAAGTTGACCTTGATACAACCTACTCTCCTTTTCACTTCTGCATTTGAAGATTGTTAAAGAGCATTCCTTCTCTCCTGACGGGCAGTCCTTCAACCAGGTGGATGAAGTGATCTACTGGCATTTAACTATTTGATAGGAAAGTATCACCAGTCAGGATCTCTTGTTTGGGGAGAATTCAGGATGTCCTGGTTGTAGCTCTCCTCGTGATTAGGAACACTGTGTTTAGCTGCATGTCTCCGTGCCAAAATAAGTAGGTTTGGATCTTCTCATTTTTTATGAACCTAATGCAATAAATTATGGTGTGAAAATTCATCTGCAGCCAAGTCAATGCTTTTTGCCTATTCTTCTATCCCCATTGACCAAGTCTTCCAGTCTCCATCCTGTGTGTCTCTCTGCCCATTATTAGAGCTTCCAAATAAAGAAGCAGCCTGCAGATTAGATTGTAAGGTGTTAATGGGGAATCCCACCACACATACCCACAAATGTGCAGTCCAGGGGATGTGTGAGATCCTGCTCCCAACTAGTGAACATACTCTGAATCCAAGGCTGGTATTCTTGAGTCAAGTTCTGAATCTGGAGGGGGCACCACACAGCTAAGAATGCCTTGCTGTTTGCTATCTCTACTTCCCTTACATTCTTGCATTAAATCCTCATTTTGGAAAGCAATTTTGTTGTGATTTTTCCCCATGACGCTCAATTTGTTCCATCTTCTATAGACAAAGGCCAATCTCAAAGATTCTAGCATCCATTTCAGGTCTCTGAGTTGCTGCTGGTCCAGGGAAAGGGCTACCTTCTCTCCCTATGCCCGAAGAGGGTTTTTTTTTTTTGTTTGTTTGTTTGTTTGTTTTTAAAGTAGGAACTGGTCTCTAAAATTCTGAGGTCTTTTTAAGGGAAATAGTTATCATTGTGAATGAAAGCAAAGCCTTAGGAGTATTGGGCTCCAGAGCTGGTATTTCTAAAGCCTCAATAAGTTGTTTATTTTATGATTTTCTTGTTGTTGTTGTTATTTATTTGCATTCTAATTTGTTTTCTTACCCTGTCCATTAGGCTGAATAGTTCACTTTCTGGCTTCTCACTTGGGACCTCTTTCTCTGGGTCCTAATCATCTCTTCTTGCTTCTTGGAATCTGTATGAATTAATAATATGCAATCCCTTCTACCCTCCCTTCTCCCAGGTCCACCCCAAGTAGCACACATTCACTGTCTTTGGGTTGGCCCGAGACCTAAAGACAAACAACCTTTGCTTCTGTGGTAGTTTGGAACAGTAAATATAGCTCTGCAAATGGAAACCATGAACAGTGATCTTAATCATAAATGGGAAAATTTACCATTGTTTTGTGATCTTTAACATTTTTTTTATAAAAACATTAAATACTACCTTGCTCTTAGTTATGAATGTATAGAGAAATAAAAATAGTAAAATTAATATTTAGTATTTTGTCATTTGAAAGACTAGGGATATTGAGAATTAAAAGTGTTCTAATTATTTGCAAAAATAAAAACAAAAATATCCTATCAAGAACACAGGACCTAGTGCTCTATTGTGCCTTATCCTTGTTACATGGCTTTCAATAAAGAGTGAGTACCTTTCCTATGTCTTGATGAATTTTCAGGTGTGTGTGTGTGTGTGTGTGTGTGGTTTTAAATATTTTTATTTTTTGTTTTTTATTTGTCATTATACATGACTGTAGAGTGTATTTGACATTTCATACATACATGGAGTATAACTTGTTCTAATTAGGATCCCCGTCTTATGATGTGGAGATTCACTGTGCTATATTCATATATGAACATTGGAAAGTTCTGTCAGAATTATTCTACTGCCTTTACTATTCCTAGACTTCTCCCTTCCCTTCTTTCCCCTTTGGATTGTCAAGGGTTTAAGTTTGGATCAACTTCCAACATTTTATACTTTGCACTTTCAATGTCATGAAATATGTCTTCAGAGCTGTTCTAATGTGAGGTTTCTGTTGGCCTCATTTCCTTTGGGACATGTTCATCCTTTGTATCACAACTGCTTTTCCCATTTTTTGTTGATCAGATGGTCTTCACTAAGTTCCTCTAGCTACATGCCTCGAGTTCCTGACACTGGCAGCATCATTAGGCCTATGGTTGGCTTTGTTTTCTTTACCTACATTTGCCTTCAACTTCACTTTCACTTTAGTGTTATTTATTTTTTGTTTCTTTCCCACACTTTCATCTCTGTGGCAAATTCCCTCCTTTAAATTATTGATTTTGTGAAATTGGTCTATCACCAGGAAACAAGAAAGCAACCCAACTACGTGCTTTTTGTTTGTGTAGGAACTGAATAACAAATGTAGTGACCATTTGCCAGCAGACTTTGAAAGAAGCCAAGAAATTGGTCACTGATCATGGTGCATATCTGTTATTTACACAGTAATTTTGGGGTTGAAGAGCTATTGATGAAGCTTATACTTTATGCAGTTATAATGAATATACTCTCAATATGTCAGTATTAGATACCATGCAGAGTTTCTGAAATCTGAACCATGTTATGGCAGGACTGATGGTATTTAACTAAACTGTGGTAATCCAAGTTTGTATATATTGGAACTATACAATTTTAGAACTGCATGTATTTTTTTTTTCCTGGTGAGTTCACACTGGATAGAATCTGGTCTTGTAGGAAATACTTTGGGTAACTGAGTGAAAAAAGAAGATGGATATGAAGATACTTGAAATTCAGGAGAGAGGAAATTCGAATCAAATGAGGTTGGCACTTACATGTCCCTGAGAATGAATTCCTTCTTCTCTTTTGCACCATAGACCCTTTACTTGTCTCATTTCAGATGGCCCTGGATTCAGGCCCAAAGTCTCCGAAGAAGAAGGGACAGATGCCAGAATCACAGGACCAAGGTAGGCGTTAGCTGTACAGCAAAACCATCAAAGGATCATTTTGTAAGAAGAATTATCAACGAAACTCATAACAAATGTGAATTTTTCTAAGACTAATGCACACAGGTGGGCATGGACTCTTGTTGCCTTTGATGCCACTTTACAAGCTGACTCACTTAGTAGCCACTAAGAACAGCAGCAGGAGTGATTTAGTGATGAGTGATGAGTCTCAGTGAAAGCAGCTTGATAAGGTATTTGTGCACAAGAAGGTTCCTATTCTCAGAATATATGACACACAGAGCTTTAGGGTATAGCCAATGGATAGACCCAAACTCCATAGGTCCAAGGTTAAGGTATAGAAGGTATGACTGCTAACTGAAGGCTTCCAAGCCCAAAATATATAATATAGTCAATAGACTAGGAAGATGGAGTCAAATGACAGAGTGCTTCCTCCTGTGATTATGCAGAGATGACTTCATATATAATTAATGAGGAATGTTATTGCTATTGTAATAATAGCAATAAAATAATGTGTGAATGATAAACAGCTTCCATAAATGACTGTGAATGGAATAGTTATAATAATTTTAATGGTCAAACCAACACCTTAGTTCTTGACATTTTGTTAGTTCTCAAATGTCAATTATTGGCATTTTCTCCTCATATTAAGTAACCACTAGGTTGTGCACACAGAGTGAAAATCCAGGCTCTTACAAAGCAGAACTGTGGAGGCACAGCAACCCCTGCGTCTCATGCTGAAACTCTCCTGCTCTAGTATCAGTGAGGTACTCCTCTGGGCTGGCCATGGTATTCTGAAGCCTTTACACTAGAACCCTCAGGTTGGTGGAAGGTGCTCTTCCCTCTGTGTGCTTCACCATTGATTCCTGAGGGCCTGTAGACTTTATTGACAGGAAACTGTTCTTGGTGAGGTGGGTTTGTGTATTAAGAAGACTCTCTGAAAGATATTGGGTCCAGGAAGCAGATCAACTTGCTGTAGCTGATATTTGCTTTCAGCTCTATAGTCATTACCTAATCTTTTGCAGGAGATGGTAACCTTGTGTTCCTCCAATTGATGAGATGGCAAGACAACTTTGAGCTATCAGACTTGGCTTCTTACAAAATTCGTCCACTCCTTCACTCATTTACTGACATTTCTTAAGCATCTACAAAATTCTAAACCCTATATAGGACACAAGTGGTGCAAAACCAGACACAATTCCTGCACTCACAGCCCTTCCACAACAGTGAAGACAGATGTTAACCAGTTACAGAAATGAATGACCACAAAAAGGAGCTAAGAACTGTAGAGGGATAGAAGCTGTTGGTTCATGAATGTGTGAATAATGGAGAACCCTGGCCTGGTCAGAAAGGAGGGGAAGTAGCAGCTTGCTGAGCTCTGGGATGAGCAGGACTTCACTGTGTGATGGGGGGCTGGGGATGGATGAGTTGATACAAAGGAGGGAAGGGAGAGGAATGTCCTCTGCAGTGGTATGGGCCAATGTCACTGGAGCTCAGAGGAGGTGGAGAGAGCGGGGTACAGGCTGAGACATCTGCCCTTATTTGAAGCAGAGAGAAGACATTAGGAGGGCCCCACATCATCAGATATGGGTATAGAAAAGGTCCTTCTAGCTGCAAAGTGGAGAATGGATGACACAGTGTCCAGGATGGAGTGAGAAGACAGAAATAACCTCATCACCTCCCTATGACATTGGGTCTGGTAGCAGTGATTCAGTTTTGCATGTTGGAAAGTTTATATACTTATTAATTCAAAAATGGAGACAGAAGGTTAGGGTCAGAAAACACTTCTATAATTGACTCCTTTTTGGATCTCTGAAAGACTTCTCTCTTTGACCTCTTCTACATGCTGGACACTACTTTAAAGGAAGATTTCAGAAGAGCTCTGTACCATATAAACAGCATTGGGCAGGGAGTTCTGAGACCCGAGTTCCAGTCCTGGCTTCCTTTCCAGCTCCGTTTCCCACCTTAGCTTTCTTACAAATTGCTTTTGAGGATCAGATGAGGTAACATGGGAAAAATGTTGAACAAACACAAAGGCTCAGAGAACACTGTTCCTTTTCCAAAGAGCACTACTTCAGGAGTTAAGTAATAAATTTTAAGTATGATTTAACTGATAAATATTAAATTATATATTGTTTCACTATAGCTTTAACACATACATTTTAAGGACACAAAAATCTAAAATTTGCTGTTTTTACTTAGCCTTCAAGGTACATATCTGACATCAGATGGAAGAGCCACATGGTTTCAGAGGAGCAAATCTGTTTTCCATATCTTGTTTCTTCTTAGGAAGTCTCCTGCAATTCCTCCTTGAAGGAATCTCATCTTACTAGGAAGGACATGCTACTCTAGGTTATTAAGTCCAAAGTCTTGAGACTGATGGAACTCTGAAATAAAAGGTTTTGTTGAACCCTCACAATGTTAACCATAAAAGGACACAGTCCTAGAACCTGGGACTCTACTATAGTTCAAGTTCCAGCAAACGTGTATAGAAGTTCCAGCAAGTCTATATAGCAATCAGAAAGCTGTCTACTGGACACAGAGCTAAGTAGTTGTAGATAAGAGGAGAAGGACAACAGAGTGGAGAGAGTTTGGGAATATGACAGATCATAAGGAGAAGCCCTTACTGTTTCTGGGTTGGTTGGGGGTTGTAAGCAGAATACGATATCCTGTGTCCATAGGCAACCTGGGATTTGAGCCAGGTTTTTAGCATATTCCATTTAGCATGGAATAGTTCTGTTGGTTTGACCTGTTATCTCTCCCCCCACTCCCCTCCTCCATTTGTTGGTCCATATAACAAAATTTAGGACATCTCAGAAAGTTTCCATTATCTTAGGGCATGCCCATCCTTTTTTTCTGGAGAAATGGTAGCTGATATCTTGGATTTTCCAGGGCAGAGGTGATTTTGAATCGCACATTATTTTCCCTATGAGTACATTTACCTATGGAGAGTCTTCCGCCCCGATTTTTGGGTTAAGAATCATTCATGGTCATCAGTGTGTTCTGAGCCTCTGCACAGATCATAAGAGAAAGGCAGTCTTGGAAAACTGGAGGAGGAAGTTGCAAGTCCATCCATTTCCTGTGCATTCTCTCATGGCCTTGGGGAGCTTTCTGACACATGTTCACAAAATTGCAGGTGGCAAGGGAGCCTTGTTTACACTGGATGACAGAGATTCTCTAAGATCCGTCATGTAACTAGCCTCTGATTCTCAGCTGGCAAAAATAATTGCTTTACTAACTTATTTTCATGACTGCATGCTATCTCAGCCTATCCTTCTTTAAAGAAGAGAACCTGGACTGCAAAGGCTGTGGGGAGAAAACTCACTTCATTGCATTTAAAAGGAAACTCTGCTTGAGTCCTTTATGGTCCTATCTCTACCCATCAGCACCAGCTTCTGCCTCTTCAAGTGATAATTAGGCATTAGAAGCTGGCAGTGTGATCTCAGCCAATGGCTTTTAAAGGCTGTATGGATTTAAAGAAAGGCCCTGTGTGGGGCTTTTGAAAGGGAACTAAGTCTCTCCAGTGCCTCCTCCTCTCAGCAGCCTGGGCTCCATGTCCTGGTAGATGGCCTTCAGCATGAAGGAATGGCTGCTGTATGCCAGTCCTGTTGGGGCGCCTTAAATTTGAGCATTCTTTCTGAATGGATACCATGAAATACTTTTAGTAGAACTATTATTTGGTTGGAGGGCAGTTGTTCAAAACATACTGAGAATCATTATAATTGGAATGCAAACCTAACAATTAAACCTCTACTTTACCTAGCTAGAAAACAGTCCCCATGGGGCAAGGGACATGAGGGAGGTTTGGCTTCCACCCACATCACCCCAGCAATGTGAGGGCTGGTTGGGGTTGGGTTGGGTTATGCCATGCTGTTCAGAGTGGACCTTCCAGGAAACTGAGGCAGCATGAAGACCCCCTTCAAACCCTGAATCCTATACAAGTCAGAAAGATTTTAGACATGTCTGCTCAGAGTAACAGGAATGAGTTTATTAAAGGGATAGGAAAAGGGGAAGGGGACACTCTCAAGGGAGAGAGTGGGTCCTCTCAGAGAGGAGAGGGACAATGTGCCTGTCCTGCACTCCAGTTTTATTGGGGATCTCAGGGAAGTTTCCAGGGAAACCTGCCAGGTCCACCTCTTGACTTTTGGCTGACAACAGGGCGACATCTGACTTTCAAGTCTCCACTGCCATGACAACTCTATCACTTAAGCCCACGCTCAGAGGTTCTAATTGGATCCTTAACCACAGAATTATCCTTGCCTCCAAAATCTGGTCTGTGAAAAGAATCACAAAAGTCTCTCCCTTCAAAGTAACTTGGGCTCCTCTTATCAATGTTATATCCTGCCTGCATTTTCTTGTAGATAACAGGCAGTTTGCAGAGGAATGTGACATATCCTCTGCACTTAGTGGCTTCCATCCAAATCACCCCAGCAATATGAGGGTTGGTTAGGGTTGGGTTGGTTTGGTCCCTCCCATTCTGAGTATGCCTGGTTTGAGGCTGGAACTGGGCTACAGAGGAGGAGAGGGCTGGTCTTTGAAGACTGTGAAAAGTGACCGGGTCTCCCTACTTGAAATCCTTCTTTAAGTGCGGTGAGTCAGTTCTACAAAATTGCTCCCCATTCAACACCCAGGCAGTGGGGACTGGAACATGGAAAGGGCACAGTTCATGCTCTGAAGATGTCTTCACATTCTCCTGTGCTACAGTTGGAGAGGGCATTTTAGCTTACAAAGCTCTTTGTCACACATTGTCTCATTTAATTCTCAAACTATAAAGAAAGCAAAAATTATTATCCTTATTTTCAAGAAAAAAAGAGCCAGACTCAGTCCCAGGGACTTGCTCAGTTGGGGCTGGAACCAGGATCTTTGTTTCTACACAGTCACCCTACCTCAGGAAGTCAGAAATAATGGAGACTTTTCTGAGCATCCTAGAAGTTGTCAATTATACCCTATGGACATGTTTATAAAGCAAATCAGATAGGACAAGAGTGCATGTATGCTTTTGGGGTAAGGATCCTTTGATAAAAATGGCTATTGGTAGTGATATAATCCTGCTATTCACATACCTATAATTGCTTTGGCTTCTTTTTAAAAAAATATTTTTAGTTGTAATAACTTAATTTGTTATTATTTTCTTATGTGGTGCTGAGAATTGAGCCCAGTGCCTCACACATGCTAGGCAAGCACTCTGCCACTGAGCCACAACCCCAGCCCTGCTTTGGCTTCTTATAGGCTATTTAACCATTTGTGCTGCAACCAGCAACCTGATTACTTTATTTCCCTCCTTCAACACTAGGATTGAGGTGTTCAGAATGGAAATGGAGTGCTGGAATCCAAAGGCAGGGAATAGGATGCGGGTCCTTGCTCCTGGGCTCTCAACTTACATGCAAAGGCTGGAGGTAAACACAGTGTGTGAGAACATAGCCCATAGCCAACTGGGAACCTAGCTTCTTCTACAAGGGCATCCAGTGGTCAGCTCCTGCTGGAGGTCCACAATTCTAATCAGACCCAAAGTTACCAGCTTTTGAGATTTTTTTTTTTTCCAAGAGAATCTGGAAATCTAGAATTTTGTGTAAGTTCTCCTGATTGGGTTGTAACATATTAACAGCTAATTCAAACATTTCCAAACCAAACCAAACCAAACCAAAACCAAGACTGGGAGCCTCTTTTGCAACCTCTGTTCTTTGTAAGTAGTGCTTTCAGGACAAATGCACCAGGGCATAGAGATGTGGATAGAAGTACCTTTATTTCCAGCTGTCTTGCATCTTTTTCCTCTTTGTGAGGGGAACAGAAATACAGAAGGAATTAATAAACTGTTGGAACTAGGGAATACACAGAGCTTCCATATTCTCACTCTGAAGTATGATGATTTCAATATCGACTTTTCTTATTTTTAATGGTAGTTCTCGCCTTTTTCCTCATCTATTGGTTGATGGATGAGATCCATTTGCAAAACTCCTCAAAGGCACCCGCAGATTGGAAGCCGGGACAGAAGCTAAATACAGACCACTGCTCACTGGCTAACACCACAATTTCCTCACTTCTGTAACAAACTGTAAAGGAACCTAAATAAGTGAAATGACAAAAAATATGAGAATGACCTTCATTTGGCCTTAAATTTATAAAAAGTAAATCCATCATGAGCATTGATATTTTACCCACCATTAGTAATAAGTCACTTGTGACATAATTCTCAAATGTCAGGACAACCATGGTGAAGAATTGTTGTTTTTTAAAATAAATAAATAAATAAATAAGAGTATATGTTGGTAAAATTTCCAGACAGACAAGTCCTCTCTGCTACTGGCATTTTCAGCCCTGCCATGGGGAACTGGGTCGACTCTTAGAGTTCATAAATTCACCTTTACAGCTTCTGTTACAAGATTCTTAGGAGTGTCAAAAGAACTGGACTCTCAAGTCAGGGCAGGAGAAATAAGACTCCAAAGCAATCAGTGAGTTAAGAACCAAACCTTCTTACCTCCCCAGCTGGAATAGGGAGCCCCTACTAGAACTGGTATTTGGATGGTAAGTTTTGACTAACAGATGAACCAGCCACAAAGGATCCCCCTTGGTATCCACATTCTCTGCTCTGTGAATTGATCCAGAAGATGCAGAAATGGAATCCCCGAGCTTTCCCTGTTAACTCCTAATTTGGGACGATCTGTTTCTTTTCCCATGCATTGGGAAATGAAAATGTAAGGAGTCGGAATAGAAACCAGACT
Source organism: Marmota marmota marmota (assembly GCF_001458135.2). Taxonomy (NCBI): domain Eukaryota; kingdom Metazoa; phylum Chordata; class Mammalia; order Rodentia; family Sciuridae; genus Marmota; species Marmota marmota. The sequence goes on along the minus strand of NW_026000153.1, from coordinate 8,177,222 downwards.
CAAGAAAGAAAAAAAAGACAGCAAAGGTGACTGGCAATCTTATGTAGTATGTCTCTTGGGGAGGAGGTGTCTAGATCTGAACGTCAGACTAGGACAAAATGCAAACAGAAACAAGTCTATTTTTTTCCCTAGGTCACCATAGGGAACCAATCTAACCTATTTACAAGTGATCTCAGGGGAAATATCTTTAAATAGCTATCTTGTCACCATCCTTTTCGTCATCTTCCACAATCGCTTTGGGTCTCTGGTCCCTGAGCAGTCTCACACCTGCAAAACAAAGCACAGATCTGCAATTAAGTGCCTCTGCTTCAAATATTAGACAACCTTGTAGTGCAGACATAGGAGCTCAGCAACCTAGAAACGTTTAGCATCTGTGCTGAGGGAGAGGGTACTGGGTGGCCTTATTTGGCCTTCCCAAGGTGTTCAATGAGGACACCACTCTGGGTGCAAGGGGATGCAAAGCCTGGGAGTCAGAGACAACCTTCACCTTCTTTCTCTGATTTCTGATCCTAAGCTTGCAGTACTATAGGATGGAAAACATGGGATTTTGGAGTTCAGTTGCACTGGGCTTAGTTCTGCCACCCTCTTAATCTCATTTTACATATGAGAAAATCTAAAATGAGAACACTACTGCTTATTATAAAGTGTTATTGGGTTAACTAAGGTAAATATAACACACTTAGCAAAGAATCATACTTGTGAACAACTAAATGCATTTTTCTTTTTCTTTCTCCCTGCCCCTCCCTCCCCCCACCTCCACCCCGCAAAGCAACTGGTCATCCTCATGAAGTCAAGCTTTGAAATATTTTACCAACAACCAGGGAAAATATTAAGCCAAGGTGCTGGACATGCTATTTCCAAATGTTAGTCCCAGGAAATGATGAGGTTCACATAGTTTAGAGCAAAAAAGGAAAATAAGAAAAATGTAGTGAGTTTTTCCATGTAACTGTATAGCTATAATTTAAAAAGGGGCTCTTTATTTTGAGACGACTCTTTGTCTTCTTTGGAGGATTAAAATATCTTTTTCTTTTAAAAAATTTTAGACATGTTAGATGATTGTTTCTTCTCATTCTTACTCAAAAAAAAAAAAAGTTGCTATCCCTCTGTTGGGCCCCATGGTATTTTGTTCTTAAAGAATTTTCTGGTCTATGAAACTCAGAAGTCTGAATTTCTTTTCTGAGCCCAATTTTCTGGGCTGATTAGCTCAGAAAAGTCCAGCGAGGAGGTCGGGATAGTTCTGCTCACCCTATGAAGGGTCAAGTAGGATCATTTTAACAAAGGACAGTGGAACTGTGACTGAGGCCAGTCCTGTCCTCCCATTCCAGCCCCCAGTTGTGTCTTGTACCCTTGCCTTGGATCCCTCTCTCCTTCCTCTCGTAATTAGAGGCTCCAGTCCATGAAGCAGTTCATAAAGATCTAAACTTGAGGGAGGAAGCTGAGCACCACAAGAGGCCTTTCTATAGCACTGGACTCCATTCAACAGTGGCAAATTAATGAAAACTATGTGTTAATCTTAATGACTATTCATTTGATTCAGTTCCTAGTTTGTTCAGATGGGTTCCTTACCAATTAGCTAATATTTATTGGAGGAGAAAAACAATTTCAAGAGTCTGGCTGGAACTAAAGCTTTTGCATAAATCACGTATGAAACACAGTGGGAGATATTCTCTCTGATACCAGCTGCGTGGAGGATTGGATTTTTATTTGAATTTAAGATAGCCTAGTAGGGGAATGTAGATTTAGCTATGTTGAATTCTGAAACTTTTCATCCTTCCTTCCTGGATATGTCTTTATATTAAGCTCCATGTAGGTTGATTCAAAATGGGTGAGAGCCTTTATAGTCCCAGGTCTTGGTACGCTTTGTGGTTACTTTGGGTATCCTTGACATAGAGTAAGATGAGAATCTGGGCCAAAGGTTGGGGGGTGGGGAGGTCCTGGGATTTCAAGGATAGGAGGAACCTACAAAATGATAAAGGCTGATGCTTCCTAAAGTGGAGTGGACTACCCATAGGAGCACATGAGGTCATTTCAAGTTGAAAGTGAACTACCATGCTAAGCGAAATAAGTCAATCCCCAAAACCAAATGCTGAATATTTTCTCTGATAGGCGGATGCAAATTCACAATAAGGTGGGAGCTAGGGAAGAATAGAGGTACTTTGGATTAGACAGAGTGGAGTGAAAGGAGGGGAAGGGGTATGGAGGAAGGAAGAATAGTAGAATGAATCAGACATAAATTATCTTATGCACATATATGATTACATGATCAGTGTAATTCTACATCATGTACAACCAGAAGAATGGGAGTTATTCTCCATTTATGTATGATGTGTCAAAGTGCATTCTACTGCCATGTATAACTAATTATACCAAATAAAAAAAATTAAAAAATGTGAGCCACTGTTTTATATTTGTGTAGCTAAACAGTAATTTTAATGTTTTATAATAAAGTTATGTGTTATGATTTGGAGCTTAATTAAATGTCCCCCCTAAGATTCAGGTATTGAAGGTTTGTTCCCCAGCTTACAGCACTCTTGGGAAGAGATGGAACTTTTAGGAGGTGGGGCCTAGTGGGAGGAAGTTAGGTCATTGTGGGCATGCCCTTGAGGAGGATATTGGGACACTGGCCCCTTTTGGTCCTTCTCTCTCTCTTTCTCTTCTCTGCTTCCTGGCCATCATGAGGTGAGTCGCTCTATTGCATCACACCATTCGTAGCATGATATTCTGCTTTTACAGGCCCAAAGGCAGCAGAGTCAAGGACCAAGAACTGAAATCTCTGAAACTGTGAGACAAACTGAATCTTTCCTCCTTTTATGTTAATTTTCTCAAGTACTTTGTCAAAGTAACAGAAAGCTAACATAGGAGCTTATCAAAATCTTGACTTCATGGATATTATTGTTCAGGTTGAGCTTTAAATCAGGAAAATATATATATATATATACATATATATATATATATATGTATATATATAACCACTGCATTGTTGTTCTTGATGCTTTGGTGATTTGAAAATGACCTCTGAGGGTCAATCAGCCTTGCAGTGAGCTATTTTTGAGCAGGATCCCATGTACAGCACCATCTACAACTGATCATCCACATTATAGACATGTACCTCTGACCTATAGGAGCCAGAGAGAAGGCACCCCCTGTCCTAACTAACCATCTTAGAAAATACGTTATTACAAGCAAGACAGAGGAGGTGTCACTTTCAAAGGACAAACCAGTCCCTTTCCTTTGTATAAGCACACTATTTTAATGTCTGATTCCCCTCGACTGCCAGATGTTCAAAGCTTATGGACCAGTTTTCCAGCAGGTTCCTCTTTCATACTTCTAGCCAAGCTATGCTTGGCTCTATTTGCTACAGACCCCAACTCAAGACTTCCTTCTCTCTTAAGCAATGCTTGGTTACCTGGTCCTGACCAATCACAACCAGTGGTCCCTGCCATGAAATCATCAAGATGGGGGTCCTGGCAAACTGTGGACCAAGTTGGGAGCAAGCCTGGAGCTGGCAAGAGAGCCTGAGATACCCTATTGAGGGGCTATTCTGGCAGTTGGAACCTGTCAAATGAGCTCATTAACCTAGGAGAAGGACGGTGGTTAGCAAGAGACTTAGAAAGGAGAGTGAATCCATGTCCAGTGTTCCCTTGCCAAGGGCTAATGAGAGGAGATGTCTCCAGGGTGCATTTGTCTGTGAGTTCCTCCCAACACCCTCATTAGAGCCAACGTGAGTTTTTCTGAACATCTGCCGAAGGCGCTATCCTTATCAGCTTAACTAGCATTTTGATTACTGCCAAATCTTTAGATACTAAAAGGCTCTTCAAAAATAGAGTAACTTCAGCTAATATGCTAATAAAAGCTAGAATCATACAACAATATCTACAATTGCACATACTTAAATGTAAACATTTGCTGACTCAAAAATTTCCATAATGAGTGTCAAGTCTATGGCCATACAGCACCCGTCCAACCCTTACACATGCTGCAGTATTTGATAAACATTTTTGATTCAATGGGGAAGCTGTTAATTGGGGATTTAGGTAGTGGCATATAGGCAACATCCATTGCCAAGTGATCAGAGTTCAATCAATTAGGAGGTTCCCTGAATCAGCAGGTTTGTATGAAGTAGGAGAATTCTCATCTTCAGAAATTGTTTGACCTATCTCAAAGAATATAAGATTAAACAGAAAATGAAGAGGAACTAACATTTATTGAGGACTTTCAATATGCCAAAAACTCTGCTAAGTGCTTTGACACTTTATTTAATAGTGTTCTCAGTGCTTTGAGATAGCCTTTATAGCCCCCCTTTTAGGAATGGATGAAATAAAAAAAGTTCTTAGTTGTGTTCATTTTTCAGAGCTTTGAAAGTACTAAGGAGCAGAAAAGGAAATATAGAGTTTTCTTGCCTTCAAAGCCCGTGCAAAATTTTATGTAGTCAGATGGCTCCCTGCCTGTAAATATTTTTTTCTCTCTACTAACTCTGTGGTAGTAAAATAAACACAAGAATGGGTAGAAAATAATCAGTCTCTATCAGGTACTGCAGAATCATGATTGACAGGTAGAATATCAAATCAGCAGATAATTATGGAGCACTGCTATATAGAAAGGATTGGACTAGCTGATATCAAGGCCAATACCGGAAACATAAGGTGACTGAATCACAACCCAGTCCTCATGAATTCAGCAAAGAAGCTGTTGACGTAGGTCAATTTACGTAACAGGTATAATAACAGTAATGAGAACAAAAGACCATACTAACAACAATGGCAGAGTCTTGGGTATTTGCATGCCCATGTCTAGTAGAGAGTTAGTTCGGAAAAGAAAAAGTCATTTTGGACTTGAAAAGATCAGTTAACAGAGGCTTTGAGTTGGCTGAGGTCACTGGGACCTGGACCGGGGAAGCTGGGGGAAAATGTGTGTCAGTTTGAGGGTCAGTAAAGGTGGGAAAGCAGTGTAGCTGAGCAGGAGTAGACTTTCCCACCCATCCTTGGTCCATTTCTCCTGAGAATTGTCTGTATGCTCCACACTATCTTGCTTGGCTCTGCCCCTTATTTGCAAATGAGAAAGCATGTGTTACAGTCTGTGCCTTTCTTTCCTTTTCATTTGATTTAAGGACAGAAATATTTAACAGAGGCAAAAAAAAAAAAAAAAGAAAAAAAAAAAAGAAAAGAAAAAAGAAAAAAAAGAAAAGAAAATCGATTTAAGTCATACACAATTCTAAAGTAGAATTTCCTATATTGCAGCATAACCTATAGAATGAGTAGACTAATAGGAAACAGGAAAAAAATCATGGCAATGGATCAGAGTTTGCTCATCTGGGTTACATAAGTCAAAATGATTACTTTGATGCAAGACTTATCAGATATTTTATTATTGCATCAATGGGTGCAGCTCTACCATGGAAATATCACCATGTAACAACTCCTTCTTCCTTTGGTTAAGTGTTGGAATGGATAAATTGTAACTATTGGCTATTATTCTTCAGTCAGTTACACCAAGGTCTCTGGACTCCTTTTCCAATAGCAAATCTACTGTGAAAGAAGAAAGGATTTTGCCCCTGGCTTGCTCTCTGTGTACCCGTTAGAGGCTGGAGAGCGGCTTCTTCCTTCAAGTCCTGCATGAGGTAAGAGAGTTGTGCTCAGCCACCTCTGTTGACTGAAGTAAAAGACAAATGAGGGAAGGAAGAGGCTAATGCAGATCCTGCCCAGGCAAGTGATACAAGGAGTCATGGGAACCATCCTTCTCTCTGAGCGAGTTATCTCGTGGTTTACAATTTGCCTACCTGTGAGTGAGTTTTGGAAAATATGTGTTAATTCTGCTTCAGGACCAAATATTTAGTTATTATATTCCCCTACCTAGAATATACACTCGGGGAAGACAAGAACTTTTTTTTTAGTTTTGTTTTCTAATGTATGTCTAGCACTCCCAACAGTGCCTAGCGCATAGTAGGTTCTCAATAAATACTGAGGGAGTAAAGGCTAAAGACTTTGCCACTTGTGGTCACTTGAACTCATCACTTTGGCTCAAATACTCTTCGCCCAGTTATCCCCATGGCACCCTCCCACACTCCCCATCAGGTCTCTGTTTCAGTGTCCCCTCATAAGAGAAGTCTTCCCTGCACTCCCTACTCAGGAAGCAGTCTCTAGCTCTCTCCCTCTTTCCATACCCACCTTTACTTTTCTTCCTAGCATTTATCCCTAGGAGAGATTCTATTGTCTCTTTGTACAATTATGATTATGATTACTATTTTGGTACCAGGGATTGAATCCAGGGACACTTTACCACTGAGCCACATCCCCAGCCCTTTTTATATTTTATTTAGAGATATGGCTTCACTAGGTTCCTCAGGCTGGCTTTGAACTCCTGCCTCAGCCTCCCAAGGATTATAGGCATGCACTATTGTGTCTGGCTAACTCTATGATGATTGACTTTCTTGCAGTATCAGTGCCTAGAACACAGCAAGGATTTAATAAATATCCATTAAAATACTGAGGGTTGTTTGAGGATTAGACTTCTGCCTGTTCTAAACTTCTTGTGTTATCAGTACAATTTATTATGTTAAAAGGTTACATGTAGTCAGAGCTCAGAAAGGCTGGTCACTAGAAATGAGTGTGGATATAAGTGTGTGTGTGTGTGTGTGTACACATAGTATATATGCACACCCTNTTAAACCCAAGACGATTTACTAATCAAATACAAAAGAAAGAGAGTCCATTTTCAGAAAGGTTCTAAAAATTCAGCAAATGGGGGAAAATATTTAAGAATTTACCCCAGCACGAAAGGGAGAGAGAGGGAAAGGGTTGGGGAGAAATACTGCTAAACATGACCAGGTGGGGTCACATACATTTTGATATACAGGTAAGTAGTCAAGAAGGAAGGATGGATGAAAGGAAAAAGAGTTGGAAAGAGAGGATGAGGGGGATGAAAGGAAGGGAAGGACAGAGAACACAAATTTTGTGGAACTTGGGACTCGTCTCTCTAGCTTGCTTGGAGATCTAGAGGCCCTGACCTCATTTGTCATGGTGTCTTTTTCTGAGATGTCTTTTTCCTCCTTTATTAAATTAAATAATGGAATGCTGGGTGTGGTGGTGCACGCCTGTAATCCCAAGAGACTGAAGCAGGAGGATTTTGAGTTCAAAGCCAGCCTCAGCAAAAGTGAGGCGCTAAGCAACTCAGTGAGACCCGGTCTCTAAATAAAATAAGAAATAGGGCTGGGGATGTGGCTCAGTGGTAGAGTGCCCCTGAGTTCAATCCCCAGTACCCCCTCCAAAAAAAAAATTAAATAATGGAAAACTCTTAATAACAATCAAATCTTATCTCCTTCCAAAAGTAGAACTTCTGCATTCCTATGATGCTAGAAGTCCAAACCACCCCACAGTACAGTAAAAACCTGGCTAAAGCCAGAGAGGCTTGGGTTTGAACTCCAGCTGTTCCACCTAGTAGTGTTTAACCTTGATTGATTCACTTATTTATCTGGTCATTCTATCATTAGTCCATCCGTTAATCAGCCATCCTTCTATCCATCCTTCCATCTATCCATCTCATCCAGGTAAGACTTTAAACCGTCTGACAAGTGAATTAAATTGTTTCTCTGTTTCTCTGTCTATAAAGGGAGGTAAAAGCTACTCTGTTACATTACTCAGTAGACTTTTTAAAAAATCCATGATACAAGCCATTTCTTACATTTTGTGGGTTCTCAGTAAATATTAGTACATCTCTCACTTGCTATTCTCCCTACAAAACCATCTGTATCTCTCTCTCTCTCTCTCTCTCTCTCACACACACACACACACACACACACACACAGTCTCACACTCTAATCATCATGAGTGTACACATTTTATTTCCTAACTTGCATATAAAGTTCTCAGGGACAAGAACTATACCTCATACAGAGTCTCCCTTATAGCCTGGGATTATAAACACAGATCAGTAAGGTTTTCTATTGGACACATAATAAGATAGCTATCAGTATTTCTGCATTTCTCTTTCTCTCCTCCCTTCCTCTCTCTCCTATTTTGAGAACTTGGTCAATTAGTCCATGTGACTTGGGAGGATCAGCCATCAGTTACTGGACACACGATCCACTTGAGACGGGGAAGGGTATTTCACCAGTTCTCAAGGATACACTGACATTTCTGTTTCACTGGCTCAGTGAATTTGACCAGCTCTGCTGAAGCAGGAGTAATCTCTGAGCCTCTGGCATCTCCAGGTCATCCCCCGGGGAACTGCCAATGAAGATAAATCTGAGAGGCAGCAGTACATGTGACTCCTCCCTAGAGCACTTGGGCAAGACCGAGCTTGCTGGGCCAGGACAAAGTCCATGTCCTGGAACCTCCTGATGGTCAGGCTCCCGACCCATTCCCACCACCTCCTGCTCTTTTACCTGCTGCATAGGGGGGCACGTGCAGGGCAGGTGTGTCTTTTCTCCTTGGCCTTTTCTGTTCCAGGTCAGAGTTATGAAGAGCTGGGTTTATTTTGCCCTTTGGACGTCTGTCCTGAACATCATATCTTTTAATTAGATGTTCTGAAATCACACCTGCATGGTTAGGGAAACAGAGAGATAGAAGCAGGGTCAAGTGAACATATCCCATACAGAAGGGTTGTGCATAACACAGCACATACACCTGGTGAAGGTAGTCAAGGTTGCTTTCCCAAACTTATTTTAATAAATGAAGTTTCCTTAGCGTAAGAATAATACTTATGCAGACTGCACTAGGAACATCCTCTATACAAAGGGGTTTGCATGCCTGATTTCATTTTAGCCTCATAAATCCCTGAGGGATTTAGTACTACCACCACCATGATCTACCTGAGATGATAGGTGAGCTAAAGAAATGGGCTCAATTTATTCCATTTTCTAGGTGTTGGATGGGGATTGAGCCTGGATTTTTTTTTTTTGTCTCCAAAGCTCATCTTCCTTAGCCAGTGGGGTAATTTTCTGTTCTGCAAGTTCTGTGCCTCACACTTCTACCCTTAGACTTTAATTATTGCCCTACCTCCACCCACCTTCACCTACTTGCCTTCTCACCTCTGTTCTGCAGGTGAAAATTTTCTCCATCATTTAATAATGCTCTAAAAATCAGAACTCACTACCCAGACTCATTTTCCCTGATTCTTAATTAGAACTTCCATTATGATGTTCCTTCCTTTTCCTTTTCTAACAGTGCTGGAAATAGAACCCAGGGTTTCAGGCATCCTAGGCAAGTGCTCTACAACGGAGTTCCATCCCAGCCCGTGATGTTTCTTCTTACTGCAGATTTCAGGTGTGTCTGGGCTGTTATTTCTTACATATAGGAAAGTTCCTTCCCAGAAATATCTGTTTCATTTGTTTTGTACCCCTCAAAGTATGTTGTGAGTAGAAAGGACAAGAAGGAAATGACCAAGAGTGAAGGAGAAAGAAACCAAACAAATAAAGTTTTTGAGCATAAGGGAGTGTCACATGTCATATCTCAGGTCTCATAGAGAGACATGTTAGTTGTTCATCAAACTGCTCCATGTTTTTCCTGGGCATGGAGCTGGACTATATTTCCAGCCTCCTTTGTAGTCAGGTGTGGCCTGTGATTGTCTCACACCCATCTCCCCACCAATCCTCCTTTCCAATGCCTCATGCCTGCTGGATGTTGATGAGCATGATGGCTTTGGAAGTTTGTGGTGGCTTTATTCACTGTCTGTTGATAATATCAGAGCCCATCAGCTGGACCCCCAATGATTGGAGCAGTGCATGCCTTTCTGTCCCAAAGTCTACTCTCAGTGAGTGAAAAATACTGTATTATAAATATAGTACTGTATAGCTATTATTTATTATTTAAATACCCAAATATTTAAAAAGATGTGTTAGGACCAACATGGTCCAGTGGGGGTGGTTCCCCTTCCCAGCTGTGCAAGGCGGCTGCGCTGTCCATTACCTGGTATAAAAGGTGGGATGTGCAGGGCAGGTGTATCTTTCCTCCTTGGTTTTTTTTGGTCTGACTCAACATTCAGGTTGGCCTGTGTGTTCTTCCCCTTTCTTGGCTTCTTTTTGAGATCACAGTCCTTAATGAACTGGTCTGAAAGATCATCTGCTTTTGACAGGATATGAAGCAAAAAAAAAAAAAAAAGAAGAAGAAGAAGAAGAATATAACATGAGTAAGGGTTAGTCCCACACTGGGAGCCGAGGTCATTTGTTCTGAAAAAGGAAAATGTTTATTATTTTTGTCTCTTCAACAGAGGACTTGAGTAGATTTACAGAATGATCTACTCAATATAGACTAGAATAGAGAGAAAGGAAAACTGGAATTCTGTGAAACCCCCAATTAAGAGAATTTGAAAAGCAAGACAAAGAAGAACTTCAAAAGATGGTTGGGCAGACCTCAGCGTGGGTGTGCGTTGTTTCTGATGGGGTAGGCTCTCTGTGCTAATGCTCAATTTCCTTTGCCCGAGGTTTGTTCTCTTTAGACACCCCAAGGGTCAGTGTGGAACCTGCAGCTCCCTTGATCTTGGGAAGTTTCCCTGAGGTTCTCAGTAAATTCCTGACTCTCTTTCGCTTCTGGGACAGGCGTGTCCTCCTGATGGTTCACGTGGGGCTCCACCACTCATCTTTCTTTTCCCTGGCCTGGCAGCTCTCCTATTTGCCCATCCTAGCCCCAGCCCTTTTTTCTTCTTCTAAATCTCTTTCTTTTTCTTAGTCCCCTCAGGACCTCAGGAGAGCCTTTGGAGTCCTGCGGCTACCTCACTTCCACCGGATCATTACTCGTGGCCCCTGAAGGTTGTTACTGCTCTCCTTCATCCTTCTCTGTCACTTGCCCTCATTCACTGCTCCAAGTGATTCATCTGTTGCTCTATTCAGCGTCTTCCCAGACATCAGGGAGTAGATTCTTTCATGCAATTTTATTCTTAATGGCCTCTCCCTTCAATAAGTGCATGTTGAATGAGAATCAGCCACCCCACGTCCAAGTCCTAATTCTCTCATTTGCCAATTGTGGGAGCATGGCCTTAATTTGTAGGAACTTTAATAGTCTCTCAATACTTAAAGCAAGGATAATATTAAATCAATGTGTGAATGTATGTGTGTGTGTGTGTGTGTGTGTTTGCTCATGTTAGCAGCAAAGCATCTGATACAATTTGATATATTTCACATGTTTTAATAAAATGTTCCCTCTGCCATGGCTCAGCCCCTAAAGTTCCACCAGGCCCAGAGGAAGGCCCCCTCTTCATTAGTCTTTCCATGCAAACTCCAGTCCTGTGTGTCCTTTCTCATTTTCTGAATAGTCACAGAATTTTTGCCCATGTAACACCTTCAAAGTTGTTAAAGGTGACAAATGATGAAGCCCGAGCATGAATCAGCAGGAGGCCTCTTCTGGCCATAGAAGTGAAGACGGGTGAGGAATTTACTGATGTAGTTTTGATTTGTGCAGGTCTTCTCTTCCCTTTTTTAATGATAGCAACTTGTCTTTCATCTCCTTAGCAGCCATAATCAAATGTTTGCTGAATATATGATTGAATGAATAGACTCCAACATGTTTAGCGTAAAGAGATATTCTGTTGGGATTCAAAGAAGCCAATTCCACAAAACAACCAGGATATTTGTCCTCTCTGGAAACTCTGAGCCATGACCTGAATGCAGTCTGGCTAGATCTACAAATGTGAAGGAACATGGGGGACATTCAGAGGTTAACTGGGTCTTTCAGATCCCTGCCTCTCCCTCCCTCTCCTCTTTCCCTCTTTCCTCTCCTCTCGTTCTCTTTCCTTCTCCGTTTCTTTTTCAGTAAAATATTCAGGTAAATTTCTTGGAAACATTGAAAATTAAATAGGTCAAATCTCTTCATTTTAGTTTGTGGATCTGGACATTTATGGATCTGTCATTTGTTCATTTATAAAATCAATGTTTATTAAGCTTCTAGTATATATCAGGCCCTGCTAGAGTCTAAGAATAAAAAAGGACGAGTAGATTGTTCTTGCCTTCAAGTTTTATGGTTTATTGGGCAAACAATAGAAATAATTGTTTCTAAAACAATTATCCTTTGTTTTAGAAAATTCAACATGCCTGAGGAAACCACCATCCCTTGGTAACCATACATTAGTATGCCTGTATTATCAAAAGGTCACTATATGTAACCCCCAAATCAAATAACATTATTTTCCTCAGTCACATGCATAGTAATAAACATTTCCTTTGCCTAAAAGATTTTGAAAATTTCATCCAATCATCTCCATTTAATAAACATTTATGAAGTCATACTACATATGAGGCTTTAGATTATACAAAGTTTATATATACAATAAAAAGGCTGTAAAGGAGCCTTTACTGAGTATCACTTATGTTCTAGGTCATTCCGTGTCATTCCAGCACACAAGATTGGCCAGCGGTTTTTCTGATTCATCTCTGCCTGTGCTTTCCTGGTTGTTAAAAACACTACTATCATTCCTGAACACATCATCTCATTTAATTCCAAAAGAAGCCTACCAAAACAGTGTACTATTAATCCCCAATTTGCAGATAAGGAAAATGAGGTTCAAAATGTCAAATAAAAGGCAGAAGGGGACACTGATGGCAGGTTATGGGATCAGAATTAAACCTGGGCTCTTGGAATTGTGAGTCTTCATATGCCTGGTTAAAAGAGCAATTCTTAAAACATGTTCTCCCACAGCACAGTTAATTTCTCCCATATTGTACATACCATAGGTAGGAATGAATGAATTACTGAATGAATGAATGTTGCTTAGAATGGGTGTTGCCCAGCTGTGGGGTCTCTGGGGGCTCAGCCTGGCAATGTACCTGTCAGGGGTGTGGGCCACCCTTTGACCCTAAGGCACTACTCTGCACACAGTACATAGAGCAAGACATTTGCTTCAGTTTATACTTTAACTTCAATTGCATTTTTCCCCACTTTTGGAGAAATTCTGAACATAAAATATCTTGATGGCAAATGGGGAGTGGGAAGAGGAGGGGGGAGTCATAACCGGGTGAGGCATAAACAAAGGCTATGAATATGCAAAAGGCCCATCCATCAAAAGTCTGAGTGTCTCATTTTTAGAAATGGGTAGAGGCAGAAATGTTTCTGGTATTTTCATTACAAAGGTTATGCAAAAAGTCAGTTCTGGAAAGGAAACAGATTGACAATAAAACAGAAAAAGGCTATTTAAAATTCTGTCTTGATAGGCAAAGAGAGATATTTGAAATATTTTATTGGCACTGCACATGGGGTATAAGTGTGCCGGGAAATACTGGAAACAACCTCTACTGCCACATCCCATTTATTGCCTCAAAAATGCTTTGCCTGGGACTCTAGCAGACCCACAAAAGAGGACAATGCTTCCTCTTTCTCTCTCTCTTTAACTCTAATGAACCTGTCCCGAGTGCTTCAGCTAATATTTACATGGCAGACCCCACAGACCCATGGCTATTTGCCCGTCCAGCTGGTGTTGGCTGTCACCAGAAGGCATAGTCTATCAGGTTTCAGGGGCCTCTTTTCTGACTTGCCTGCAAGCCGTATGGCAGAGACACCCCTTTCTGACTTCCATGACTGACATTCACAGTGGAGCACTTACCTAAGTGGCTGTAACGAGGGTCTAGTTTGTCTAGTCTGTCTTCTGAGAGCTCCAGAGGCTGCATTTGCTCAGTGGACATCATCAAAGGAGAGCAGGTGTGCTTCTTATACTACAGATGTGTAAGAAACAGTCTGTAAGGGTGCCCGTGGCTCATCCACTCATTCACTTATTAAATAAATATATTTTTTGAGCACTAACTATTATTTCCCAACTCAGTCTTATTTTTTAAGACTGCTTCTTATACTTAGGTATGAAACTTTAAGCCCAAATAAGATGGATCATACACCCACCCATGCAGGCACACAGATTTATTTGCTAATTGTCATATATCAAATGCTCAGCATTTTTCCTCTTTCAGAGGCATTTTAAGAGTTTCAGAATAAATACCTCGACTGATTCTGAGTTAGAAATAAGTTAGCTCAGAGTTATAGAAAATCTTTTTTTTTAATTTTAAATTTATTTATTTATTCTAATTTGTCATACTTGACAGCAGAATGCATTTCAATTCATAGTACATATATACAGCTCAATTTTTCATGTCACTGGTTGTTCAGAGTCACACCATTTGTGTCTTCATATATGTACTTAGGGTAATAATTTCCATCTCATTGTACCATCTCTCCTACCCCCTCTCTTCCCCTCCCTCCCCTTTGCCCTATCTAAAGTTCCTCCATTCCTCCCATGCTCCCCCCACATCCCCATTATGGATTAGCATCCACATATCAGAATAGAAAATCTTGATTGAACTTCACCTGTATTTTGTCAGCTGAATCCTGCAAAATAGGATTATGTCTGTTTCACAGATGAAGAAACTGAGGCTCACAAAGTTCACCTAATTTACTTAGTCATGCATCTATTAAATTACCAAGCCTAGATCCAAATCTAGTTCTACTGACTTCTCTAGACCCATCTCTTAAAAACAAAGTGAATTATTGAATCCAAATTTAATCAGGCTTCTAGTTTTCCACCATTCTATCTCATAACTATAAAGTAATGAGACTGCTTCCCAGACCATATTATGAGGGTGGTAGAGTTGTGCCAGGAGAAAATTCAGGCCTCAGATGGATCTTCATTGTTTTCTCCCTAGGGATTCCTGACATGAGAGCAAGGCTGTCTGCCTCCCCTTATCCTCCATCTTTCCTGAACCACAAATCCATTTGAACTTCCAGAGCCATTAGATACAGTAATTGCCCAAGAGGAGTGAAAATCCAGAATGGACATGCATCAGGTCTGAATGAAAAATGCATTAGCTGAGATTTATAGGAAATCTTCATTAGAGACTGTTCAAATCCTGTTTCTTAAAGTTCCTTTCTGAGGTTCTCTGATAATTAGTACTCAGTTCCTACAATAGCAAGAATGGCGGGGGAGGAACAAATAAGATTAAATTGGCTCAGCTGATCTTCTCTTGGGATTTTCTGGACCTGCGGTGTGCAGAGGAACACAAAAGACCAATTGTGCTAACATTTCAAGCTCATAGAATAAGTTCGACTCAGTTGTCTTCTGAGGAATTAGCCAGTGTTCTCAGGAAAGGCTGGAGGGCCTCTCCCCCTGTGAGCTGAGATCATTGCATAGCAGATGGAGCCATTAACTGATCACTTGAGCCTGGCTTTTAGTGTCACTCTGGGCAGACTGAATGTGCTATGTGACTTCAGCAGAAATCAATGCCGACCATTGTTCTTAATGTATATATAGACATGGCCAACTCCCCGGGACCATAAAGAAGTGTGCTGTTATTTCGGGTAGCTCCTACCTCCATCTTTAATGATAAGAGCTATGGGAAACCACTTAGAAGGGGGCTCTATGCTGAGGTCTCAAGGAAAAGTTACAGCCTCAGATGGGAGATTTTGCACCTAATTAACCCATCTTTCTCTTCTCTGGGAAGTCATGGGTCCAGTCATAGCCGTTGTACAGAAAATCACCCCAGGGAAGATCTGACCCAAATAGTTATGCACTCATGGACAAAGCCATCATTTGATCTTGGAGTTCTGGTCTTATCTGGTGATTGTTCTTCTTCTCTCCAACTTAAGGTAGCTCTTCTTCATGCTTGGGTCACAAGGCTGCCCCCAAGTGTCCAATAGCTGATTATTTAATTTGAACACAGGCTTTTAAGTCAATAAACCTAGGTTAAATCTCAGCTCAGTTAGTAACTAAAAAGCTATGTGACTTTGATGAAGTTGCTAAATATTAATGATGAGGTGTGGGTAAATGGAGCCCCAGCCCAATATAGTCATTTTTACCCTCTCTACCTAGAAGCTATGATGAAAATTGCAAGACTAGCTTCTTTGTTATACCCCTATAGACTGACACTCAGGGACATATGGGCCCTCTCTTCTCTGCCCGCCCCCCCCCCCGCCCCCGGCACAATTGCCATTTTTACTCAGTTTTCTTATTTGTAAAACAGAAATAGTAACTGCCTCATAGAGTTCCTGTGTAGCTCAATGCTTAGCACATTGTACTCGCTCTTCAAGAGATGATAGCTCTTATCATGTGCCATTTTCTACACCTCACTAGATAGCTGTGTATGTGGAAAATTCTAAGAAACAATTGAACCTTTTGTTTTCAACAATTCAAATGCAGTTTCATCAGAAGGAAGAAGCCCTGACAGCACCCGAGCAGAGAGGGAAGAGCCTGCCCCAGGTTGATCAGTTCCACACATTAGAGGGCCCCGGACATTCTAGGGCAGCTAGAGATTCCTCATGAGACTGACAGGTGCTACCTCTGCAAGGAGGCTGTATCATCCATGGGGAAAACAAACACTGTTTTAAATCAGTGTGAACCAGCAAGACTATTTACGAGAGGGGTTGAGAGAGGATTTCCAGATTTGAGATTAAAAAATATTTTCTATCACAAAAATTTCCCATGTTTGGTGGAACACATTCTGCCCATGGGGTTATGTCATTGTGACCTTCCTGTCAGAAACTCCATCAAGAGCAAGTACTTGGAGGGCAGAGCTATTTGGAATGTGTACCCTCTTATTGATCATTGCCACTGTACTTGCCTGTTGAATATCAGTTTGAGGCCACCACCTGCTCCACTCCCCACTTGCCTTCTCAGAGAGAAGGGTGCTCTTTACGAGCAAACCATTGTAAGACCTGAGCCTATTTCTTGAACTAAGAAAGAGGATGTTTTTAATTCCAGCTCTCGACTCTGCCCTGCTTTCCTCTTTGATTCATTCTCCCCTCCAAGCAGGCATCATACAGGGACCTGCCCTAGTCACGTGATCCAGGGAAGTGTCCATCATCTTCCTTAGCAGCTTCCTATCATTTGGGGACTTGGGAGGTACCAGTTCCCTTTATATCTAAGGTTTTCTGGGTCTTCAGATTGCAACGCAAAAGCTAGGGCATTCAGTGGCACTTGTTGACGGAGACTTTACCTTTGGGGTTGTTCCATAATTGTCTCTAGTAGAAAGATTTGTGACCCTTCATTATCTCTTGCCTTTTCTGGTTCAGGGTGGTCTCTGAATTTTAACACTGACACAGTGGTGGCTTGTTCTGCTCTGTAATTGTCAATTTGAGGCCACCTACCCTCACCTGATGAGCTAGAAGTCAAATGTGCTGTAGAAATGAGGGCATTTTTATTATATAATACCCCCAAGGGGCCTTAGGGAGCACCAGGGATTGCACACATTATTTCTGCAGCTAAATATGAATCTTCACACTGAATGGCGGCAAGCACAGACCCCATGAAGATTCCAATCCTTCCAGGTCAGGTTTGACTACCAAATAACTTTATGTTGAGTTTCACACAAACAGTTTCAGATTTTTTTGGTTTTCAGAAATTTTCACATTTCTTAATTAGAGAATAAAGGATTGTGGATCTGTACTCTTTTCTTGGGTGTTGGTTTGGGAGAATGAGCAAAGCATGTATAAGAAAGAGATCAGGAGTTGTAATTTCAGGATCTGAGGAGGGTTTGTAGGGCCCCAGATGCTAAACTCTTACAACTTCCTGACTAATCCTTTTCCCAAGAGACAAAGCCTTTCTTTTCACAGAGACACTTGTAAAAGCAAATACGACTGAGAGAGGAGATCTATAAACAGATGTCACAGTTCTCAGCAAACGTTAATAGCAGAGGTCACCTAACCTTTTGAGAAGAGCAACTGAGAGGGCTAAGGAACTGGATGCCTGGGCAGGAACCCCAAGAAGTTGCTGGAGGGCAATCCAGCCTGCAGAAACTTGAGGACCCGTTTTTGCTGAGACCAGCTTCCATCATCTCTGGCTAGTTCTTTTTCAGGGGGATTACATGCTATCTCTGCAGCTGCAGGAGATTAATGAGTTCAGTCTGAGGTCAGAAGTTGGTCTGGGAACTTTTTCTTTTGAGTCTCAGTAGCTTTCTCAGTTGGATGCAAGAACATACGGTTTAACTCATGGGCAGAGAATTCCTCTCTGACAGTAAACCTCGGATGCTCAGAGGCAGAAGCAAATGCTGGGTTGCTTGTCCCTCTTTAACTTGGTGAATTTGGGAAATCCATGTGTTCTCTTGAAAAACTTAGCTTTCACATCTGTAAATAGTGGATGCTAGTGCCTGTTCTCCAGCATCACTGAGAGTACTAATAATATAATATGCAGATAGCACCCAGCCCAGGACCCAGCACATGCTAACACTATCATGAGCATGAGCTGCCTTCTTTGCACTCTTAGTCTTGTGATTATGATGCCTACATCTATAACTATCTAAATTGATTTTCAGAATAATCTCGCTCCACACCTGGCCTTCTCTAAAGCTGTTAATAAGATTAGAACATTTCAAGGCACAAACCAATGGCAGAACACCCACTTTCAGATCTTGGGAACATAGCAATTCTCTGTAGCCAGTGGATACTTGGGTCAGATGATGGTATTTTAAAGAATATCTTAAAAGTAATCAGGTCTAGATGTACTTGATGCAATCAAAAGTTTCAACAATGACAACCATCACCCAATGTGCCGTCTGGTTAATGCCCCCTCTGGCTATGTATAATTCATATCCTTTAGTACCCCTCTCTTTAACCTGAGAAATTCAGGACAAAGAGTACCACATTTAAAAATCAAATTTGTTCACTGAGAAGACCTAAATCCACAGTATTCCTCAAGGAGTGACTTGAAGTAGGGCATGCAGATGGTATACTTTGCCCAGCCTGATAAGCTGAGACTCCTTGTGCTGTGTGAATATGCAGATACACACAACACTCATCTTGAAACTTTACAATGTAGTTTGCGAGGGTACAGGCTTTCACAAAACTCAGGACCCCACGTCCCTTGGAAAAAATGACATGAAAGTAATGACTTCTGCTCCCCACCACGCCTCAGCTTAGCCATAAAGCCCTACCCCAATGCCACCAGCTACAACCTTCTTTGTCCCAGCAACCACAAAGAAGCTGTAACTTATTGGAAACTTGCTTTGCTCATCACAAAAGTTTGTCGAGGAAAAAAATCCAAAGCACTTACCAATCGGTGAGGGTCCCGGGATGAGAAGGCCAGAGACTAGGAGGAGGCTTTCCTATTCACTGAGGCTAGCTGGCTGCTCTGCAGCAGAGGCTGTGCTGCCCCGCTCCAGCTCCTCTTATCTAGGGACCAGCTGCTGCTGTTGCTATGGGGATGCTCTGCTTCTCAGGCGCCAGGGCAAGGGGGATGGAGAAGGAGAGAGGACTAACCTCACCTTAGCGGGCACTGCTCTCAACAGCAATAATTGAATATTAGAAAAGTACAATGCTTCGAATCCTGCTTTGGGTTTACAGTGTGCAAACCAGACAAATTCTGAAAGCAGCTACATCCTTAAAGCCCCCTAACAATCCAGCAATAGTTTTATATATTCTTTTTTGCCTGATATTGCAAATATGGAAACTGAGGCACAGAGAGGTTAAGTGACCTTGACCTAACGGTGATACGGCAAATTTTAAATTGACCCTCAAATCAATTTAAATTTCAGTTCAGCAGACTTTTGACCACTCCTACTGTCTCTTAGAATGATGTGATGATGAGTAAAGGAAAAATAATAATAGCAATCGCTAATGTTGACATGCTGTTAATATTCCCATACATTAGGCACTTTTCCAAACTCTTCACATGTATCAACTCATTTAATCCTCAAACAACCGTGTGAGATGAGAGACTGTCATTCCCCCATTATAATGATGAAGAAGCTGGGACTCAGAGTGATCAAATCATCTACCCTAGATCTCACCACTATTAAATGCCAGGGTTGGGGTGTGAACCTGGCAATTTGATGCTAAGTTCATTCTTTTAACCACTTTGCAACACTGCTCACCAGAGCATTCCAAATAGCACAATGGCAAAGAAGGCAACTCTTTACTATGCAGGTTGGGATGGGGAAGCCAGGAAAAGTTGACTCCTTCAAAAGAACTGAACCAAATGTTCCAGTATTAGGAATGCACATGTGGTACGCACCCTTTGGAGCCAAAGAGTGCCTAAGCAAGGGTGCAGGGGAAGAAAGCTCGCTGTGAGCTCTCTGTGCTGATTGGAGGAGCTGCAGTTTCACAGTCATTGCTCTGGGCATCTTTATGCAGTGAGGACAGTCCCAGAGATCAGGTAGGGATCAGCACAGACAGGAAGGAAGATACCACCCAATGATGCCCAAGAGACATCTTTTCACAGATGATGTCTGATCACTATCAAGCACATTGTTTCCTTCCTGGAGGTCACGTGCAGTACAGGTCTTGGGCAGCCCCTTTCCGCCTGCTTGTCTCTGGTAATGGATGACGGATGCTTCCCTTCCATTGACGAGCCTCTAAATAACAGAACTAGAATCACAGTAAACTAGTTTGAGGTTGACTTGCAGGGTTAGGATTTCTTCAGAGGCCTTGGTAACAAGTTGGCAGGAAGTGGGCATCCTTGTCTGATTCACTTGGTTGCTTTCTTTTTGGAACCTTCTAGAAGGAAATGGAGGCTGTCCAAAGGCACTACTCCTGGTTAGGAAGAAAGGCCCAGGTTCTGTGGGACGGTGCCTAGATACAACCCTCTGTGCCCAGCTTCCTGCTTCATCTTGTCCAAAGCCTTTTGGCCACTGAGTGAGCAGCGTCTTCATCCAACCTCAGTGGAAAAGATATCTTTTCCTCCTAAATGCTTAACTTCTTTTTTAAGTGTCACCTTTCTGAGATAATGGTAGAGCCACATACATGTAGTTGTAAAGAATAATAGCTGGAGGGCTGGGGATGTGGCTCAAGCGGTAGCGCGCTCGCCTGGCATGTGTGCGGTCCGGGTTCGATTCTCAGCACCACATACAAACAAAGATGTTGTGTCCGCCGATAACTAAAAAATAAATATTAAAATTCTCTCTCTCTCTTTCTCTCTCTCCCTCTCTCACTCTCTCTTTAAAAAGAAATTTATAAAAAAAAAAAAAAAAGAATAATAGCTGGAGAACACTCGTACTGTTCTCCCAATAGCAACAGCTTGAACACTACAGTACAATATGGAGACCTGAATAATGACAAGGAGACAGGCAGAAACAGAGGCTTTCCACCACCACAAGCCTCTCCCATCTTGCCCTTAAAGAGGCACCCGGTCTCCTTCCTCCTCACCTTCTCTAGCGCCACCGATTCCTTAATACTTGCCCACTACTTATCTGTTCTCCACTTCTTTAATGGTGTTATTTCAAAAAGGTTATAAAAATGGAACCATAATGTGTGATCTTTTGTGTTTTTCTTTTTTCCTCACTCAACTTTATTTCCTGGAGATTCATCCAGGTTGTTGCCTGCATCAAATGTGTGTGTGTGTGTGTATATATATATATATATATATCACAATTTTTTATATCTCTGGTTATATACAAAGTATATTCACACCAATTCGTGTCTTCATACATGTACTTTGGATAATAATGTCCATCACTTAAATGTGTTCCTTTTTTATTGCTGAGTAGTATTCTGGGGTACACACCAGTTTGCTCTATTCACCTGTTAAAGAATGTCTGGGTTATTCCTAATATTTCGCTGTTACAAATAAAGCTGCTATGAATATTGTATAGGGGCTTTTGTAGGAACAAAATTGTTCATTTCTCTGGTGTGAAAAACCAGAAGTGCAAGTTTTGGCCATTGCATGTTTAATTTTATGATGCCATTAAAGTAATTGGATTATTTTTTAATCCCACCAGCAAAGTACTATTGCTTCAATTTTTCTGAATCTTCCCCAGCAATTTGTGTTGTCACTTTTTTTAGAGTCAGTCTTATAGGTATGCAGAAATATCTTATTGTAATTTTAATTTGTAGTTCTTCGATGGCTCATGAGGCTTAACATCTTTTATGTGCTTATTTGTCACCTGTATATTTTATTTGTGTCTTTTATTTGCTTTCTAATTGTATTAATTTTTGTTGTTGAATTTTCAAAGTTCTTTCTATATTCTGGATATTAATCCTTTGTCAGAAATACAGTTAGCAAATATTTACTCTTAATTTGTAGTTTGTCCTTTTAAACCTTTGAACAGTAAATCTTTCATAAAGCAAAAGTTTTTAATTTTTACAAAGCCTAATTTATCAAAGTAAATTAATTTGAAAGCATGCATTGTTGAGATAGTTCCTGAGGCTTTTTAAAGGAGGTGAACTATTTTACAGTATTTTAACTTGAGGATTTTTTTTATTAGTTGCTCATGACAATACATTGATCTTGACATATCATACATTTGAATCAAATGGGGTATAATTTCTCATTTTTCCAAGTGTACAGGGCCTGAGGATTTTAAGAAACCCTTTCGTTACTTCCTCCTTATTTCACCTTTGGAGAGACATGCATACTTCCCTCAAGTTCAGGTGGTTGCTGCTGTTGATTTTTTCAAGACCTTCTACATGCACTTTAATTGATTTTGTCCCTCCCCCTTCTAAGGCAGATGTAAACAGCAACTGAGATGGCAGATGGTCATGGAAATCTATACCTTGGAGAGTTCTAAATAATATCTGCATGTGTGCAGTGTTGAAGTCATAGACCCTGCGCTTACAGCGCTCCCAGGGTAAGTGCAAGGAGCCATTGTGTCTATGACATGATTTGTAGGTCCAAAGGCCCTCTGCTCCGTGCCTGAATTGGCTTCTGGCTTCTTTCCTGATGGATGCCTAATGGTAACTAGCGTTAAATGAATCTATTTTCATTTTAATCACAAATATCCCATCCTTATCAACAGACCCATCACAGTGATGAATATTTCCAGATGATTTTAGTCAATAATCTATAAAATGTCCACTTGAAAGATTTGCCTTTCACGTCAATCTGGAAGTTTCTGTGTGGATGG
The DNA here is from genome assembly GCF_001458135.2 of Marmota marmota marmota. Lineage (NCBI taxonomy): Eukaryota > Metazoa > Chordata > Mammalia > Rodentia > Sciuridae > Marmota > Marmota marmota. The sequence continues at coordinate 8,154,487 of NW_026000153.1, read as the reverse complement.
GTGACAGGATTCTGACTGGACAGGGGTTTGTGAGGTGGAGGAATGAGGCTGAATATTTTCAGGCATTTTGTCCAGAATTCTTGTTGGATTTTCTTGAATGTCTCCATCAGCCTCTCATAGAGGGAACTAGCTGTTTTAGATCAATATCTTGAAAATAATTATCCATGTCTTTGCTTTGGGCAGTTTTGAATATATTTTAACTCTTGATAATGGGAGGCTATTTGAGTTAAGCTAAAAGAAAATATAATATCTATTGCTATTTCATTGAAATAAAAATATGGAAAACTTTCACTGTTTGATATCAATTATGTTATACTTAATAAGTATCTATTAAAATAAGAGAAAAGGTGAATACTTGTCTTTTCCTTGTCTATTTCAAAGGCAATTTGCATGGAAATTATTGTAGATTCACAGGTAGTTGTAAATGAAAATACACAGAGAGATAACCCCTGTATATTGTGATTAATAATGGCATTTTGTAAAATTATGGGAGAATATCACACTGCCTCAATCAGGTAGATTGGATCAATATTAAAATCCTATCTTACTCAGATTTTCTTGTGTGTTAAGTTCTATACAATTTTATCTTCTGAGCAAGTTCATGTTATTTACCACCACAGTTTAGGTGTTGAATATTGCCAACACCACAAGAATCCCTCCTGCTATTCTTTACAACCAGGGTCCCTCCCTTTACCCTCCCAACTTCCAAGACATTGCTGGCAACTACTAATTTGTTCTCCGTTTCTATAATTTCATCATTTCAAGGATGTTATACAAACGAAATCATATAGCATACAATCATTGGTATTAGCTGTTTTTTTCACTCAGTATTATTCTGTGAAAATTTATTGAAGGTTTTTCAGATATTATCAGTAGCTCATTCATTGTTTTGGTTGAGAAATATCCACGTTATGAATGTACCACAATTTGTCCATCCAGTCACCTGTTGAAATGTTCACTTATTTCAAACAAAGATGCTAGGAACATTTGTGTACATGTTTTTGTGTGAATGTAAGTTTTAATACCCCTGGGATTAATGCCCAAGAGTGCAATTGCTGGCCTTTAGGGTATTGCATGTTTGATTTTATAAGTGTTTTCTGGAATAGGACCATTTTTCATCCCCACCAGCAATATATGAGTGAGTTGGTCTCTTTTCATCCTCACCAGCATTTGGTGTACTCATTATTTTTTATTTCACTTATTTTGATTGGTATGAGGTGATATCTTGCTGAGTTCTTTTTGTTCACATTTTTATTCTTTTTTTAACTGCACTATTATTCTTTTTTCTTTGTTCTGTTTAGATATATATGATAGTAAAGTGTATTTTGACATATTATACATACATAGAGTACAGCTTCCCATTCTTGTGGCTGTACATGATGTGGAGTTACAGTGGTTGTGTATTCATATGTGAACATAGGAAAGTTATGTCCAATTCATTCTACTGACTTTCCTATTCCCATCCCCTCTCCCCTCCCTTTAATCCCCCCTTTGTCTAATCCACTTAATTTGCATTTCTTTGATGGCTAATGATATTGAGTATGTTTTCATGTACTTATTTCCATCTTATCTTCTTCAGCAAAATATTTCTTCATGACATTTGCTTATTTTCTATAACATCTTATCTATATGAGAGGTTTCCCTTTTACATATTTAAAAAATGGTAAATTGTCAAAGTTTTCCATATTTAGTTTAGTGATTACTATGTGCCAGACACAGTTCTAAGCACCTAAGTAAGTACAGGAATATATTTTTTTAATCTTCATAATAACCCTTTCTGGAGAGATTATAATTTAAGCTTCTTTGGGGGATAAATTAAGGCACAAAGAGGCTAAGCACATACACAAGAAGCTGTAGAAACAAGATTCAATCCCAGTCTGGCTCCAGCATCTATGCCCTAAGTCACTGACCAGATTGTAATTTGAAAGCTGCTTGAGAGATAGAGAATGGAGACTCATTTCAGAGAAAGTCACTTTCAACAAGGTCTAAGAGGACATTTAGCAAAACATTTAACTTGTTATGATTACTGTTGCCTCTACTTTGTTGTTGGATTTTACCAACATGTAGGCTTCTCTGCCAAGCCCTGAAACATATACCATAAGTCAGAAAAAGCAGCAGCCAATTTTTGGCCTCAAAGAATTGAAAAGGAGTGCTTTTATTCAATTGTTGTTTACTGAAGATTAACTTGGTGTTAGGGAGTTAATATAAACAAGCTGTGGTGCCCATTTTTTTAGAGCTCATAAGTTGATGCATAAAATTATCATAAGGGGCACTCAGTACTCTAAAATATGATCAAATGTTGCTTTGGTTTTTTTTTTTTTTTTAGATTTGTACTGGGGATTGAACCCAAGGGTATTTTACCACTGAGCTATATCCCTAGCCCCTTTTATTTTTTAATTTGCTAGGAACATTTCAAGACAGGGTCTTACTGAATTGTCCAGGGCCTTGCTAAATTTCAGAGGCTAGACATAAAATCACAATCCTCCTGCCTCAGCCTCCCAAGTTGCTAGGATTATAGGCATGCACCACCATACCTGGCTGATCAAGAGTTTTAAAAACACAGAGCAAGAAGCAAGAATTTATTTCTGGAGAGATATGCAAGAATGGTTGATATAAGGGGGACTTTGCATGAAAGAAAAGATAATCTAGGGTGAGAAATAGTATGATATCTGTCCATCCATCCATATATCTATTCCTCCATCTACTGAACAGTATGAGATAATGTACAGGTGGTATTAGGTACTGCAGATTCAATGGTGTACAAAATACACTGCCACCACAATCTCAAAGTCCTTTGCATGGCAAGTGGCAGGAGAAGATGGCAAAGTCCAGCCAACTTTTGAAAGTTGGAAGAAGATAGCAACTGTTTACCTGCCCTATTGAGACAAAAGAGTTCCAGTCTTTTAGAGGGGCAATGCCACAAATTTTAAATAAACCTTTGAATTATTTCTGATATTTGGTCTCCATCATAGCATCTCCTCTGGGATGTGAGAAAATCTCCTTTTTGTGTGGGCTGGTCCCTACTTTCTTGGGTCAGTTGCTGACTTGAATATCTCTAAGGATGCACCACTTTCCCAACAGGACCTGTCACTGGAGCTTTGGATGACTGGGCATCTGATCTGCAAGATGTAACCATTTTCCACTCCCCAGTCCAATTTTATTTTAATCTCACCCCTTTGCCTTGATTTTTCTTTCATTTCCTGTAACTGATTCAGTTCCGGGCCTTGTTCCACCAAAGGTACCATCTTTCCATCTAGACTCCAGCTGCTGGTCTCTATTGCTTTGTCTGATTCAATGGAGATCCAGAGACATAAGGTCCTTAAGAACATTCTGACCAAAGGGACCAAAGTCACACTGACCTTGTGACTATTCTGATTGAAAGGGCCACAAGCACACTCTGATCTAATTACCTTTTATGAAGTTCTCACTCCAATCTCCCAACTACATTCTGGTTAATTCTCATCAGATCTTCACAAAGTGTGTCCTCTTGTGTTACAGCATAAGTGTAAAATCTGATTTTCAGAGACCTGGGTTACTGGTCCATGCCGCATAGCTACTAAGAGATGGGGGTGACTTGAAGCCAGGTCTGTCTTCTCCAGTGTTTCCCTTGATCTCACTCTGCAATGAGCGTGACCCTTTCCCCAGCTGTCCCTGCATTGGGGGGGGGGGGG
>NW_026000153.1:8129338-8150791 GCF_001458135.2 Marmota marmota marmota | reverse complement strand
TTGGGGGGGGGGGGTCTCCTCATGCTTCATGCTCTTCTCTTCTCTGGCATTAATGAAATGGATCTGACCCATCATTTGCTCCTTCACAAAAACCAAGCTGATTTTTTTTTTTTTTTGAGTAACATGTTCTCAAAGCTGGACATCTGGCTTCGGTATAAAATGGTGATCACTACTCAGCAGAACAGCGAGGGAGCCATGTGGCTTTTATTCGGTTACTAATCCAGAGCTTTACCGGAATATTAATTCTATCACAGCTTCTCTGACACTCAGTTAAGTGAGTGCTCTGAAGATGAGGAACATCCTGGAAATACGCTGACTAATGCAACTGGAAGTCATTAAGGGGCAGCCTGGACACTCCGGTCACCACTTACCTCTCACAGCACACGAGAATGAATAGGCCTGGAGAGAACCAATCTGCTGCCTTCTTTCCTCGCTTGCTTCTATCTAGAGAAACTATTATAATTTTCCAAATCTGAGAATTGCCTGGATTCTGAGCACTCTCCACTAGAGAGGCAGCATCATAAAGGAACCGAGCCTTTTCCCCACCGTGTCGCCAAGGCCTGTCCAACGTTGCTGTGAGCATTCATATAAGACTGCCTTGTTGGAGGGAGCCAGCGAGGGAATTGATGTCAGCTACCAGATGGTGATAGCAGCAGACACAGCACACGGTTTATGGGGGCTTCTGAACACAGAGGGAGCAAGTACATATATTTTCCCAGAGGGCACATAGAATTTTAAGGTATGTGCAGTGTTGTTTAAAGCTTTTGTTGCTCAGAGAGAAGTGTTTAGATATGCAGGGTTATCATGTTTGAATTGTGCTACAAAATATTAATAAGTAAGTTCATTAACTCTCTAGGAGCATAAGGAAAAGTGTCGACTAAGGTTTTTACGATGTGGAAAAAAATCTTTCTAAAGTTTTAGGACTGTGCCTCTTTGGTTTCAACTGTATGAAAAATGACACACAATTTAGGAATATGTGAAAGCAAATTTTAAACCCAGCATGTATTTAAAATAGCGGCTATAACTTCTGCACTTGATTTCAAGAAAATCACATGCCTCATATTACTACGCATAAAGCCCAGTAGGAAACTCTCTTGCCTTTTGCCAATGAAAAGGCCAGCTACCCAGTTTCTGGCAAGGGTCTCTCTGCAGAGCTTTGGCCTTCTCCTCCCATCTGTCCCATATACCCTGGCTGGGCAGTGACAGCTCTAGAATGTCTATCTAGAAGGGGCCCAGGGGGTGCAGTCTGGTTGGAAGGGGAGGTCAGAGGATCTTCCTCCAGGCTGTATTTAGAAAGCACATGATTTTTACTAGATTGTGTGTTCATTTGGGTTTGGATTGGTGGTGCAGACTAAGTCAATCAGACCTTAGCTTTGCCAGTGCTTCCAGAGAGACTTTTCTTACATTCCCATCACCATCTGGGAAAATGAATTGAGACCAGTTGCCCTGAAGCCAATTTTGAACCTGTATAGCAAGAATATCACCCTATCTTACCTCTCCAGCCTGGACCTGGTTGTCCACTATTTCCTAAACAATTTCATCCTTGTTTTTTCCTACGTATTCTTTATTTTTTCTCCCAGAGACACAGGTTAAGTTTATTTCCAAAAGCAGAGACACATTCATGGAAGAATATGAACTATCTCAAGAGTGAGAAGCTTTGGGGGTAAAGCAAGGAATACATATTCAAGGGAGAAGCCAACATATCCAGACTGAGAGATAGCCCCCATGTGCATGCATCATGTGTTTTTCATGCATATACTATAGTGAGAAAGAAAGTGCAAGATCTGAAATCATAGAGAACTGAGCTGAAATCCTATCTTCTCTATTTGCACTCTGGGTGACCACAGATGATTTTTATCTCCGAGAGCTTGTTTCCACCTAGAGATGGCAGGGGATGAAAATACTTGTGGTAGAAAGTTGTGATGAATGTTAAGTAAGATAATACATCAAAGTATCCAATACAGGGCTTGGCTCATGGCATACACCTAATAAATACTCATTTTCTTCACTTCTTTTACATCATTTTTTTTCTTACCTTTCCATTAATGATAATGTCAAGTTTAATTTAGTCAAATATAAGTCTCCTGGACAAACTTAGACAAACTCTAAATTTACACACTCACAGAATTTTGAAAATCATGTGTTAGAACATCTGGTAAAAGGGTATATAGCTCCATGACCATTCAAAGTATATACAAAGGAAAAGGTAGATATTTCTGCTACCAGTCAGGATATACAAATGACAAGATTCTAACAATGAGAGTGTTATGTAGGAGTTCAGGGAAACCAAGATGGTGGACACAGGGAGACAGTCATGTCCCACTTCATAATAAGTCCCTGTTCAAAATAAGTTACCATGACAACTCCTTCCACTGAGGACTTATCACCATGACAACTCCTGCCACAGTTTTGATATTTTTAAATGACCAGTGTGGGTCAAGTGTGCAATATTCTAATTAGATTTTCTGAAGTAACCAATGGGGAAAATTGGGCAATATTCTAATCAAATATGCTAAGGTAACCAGTGGGAGCAAATGGGGTAAGGCCTTCAATCAGGACTGTGTAGCAAAGATAACACCTCATAGCTCATCACCTAGAACACCAATTTCCAGACACCTGGGCCTTGAGTTCCTCTGTCTTGCTAGGCCTACTCTGCTCTATTCAACAGAGTGCTACTTCCTCCTTCACCTTCAAAATATCTGTACTTTGCCTGTTACTTATGTGTGTCTTGCTCAATTTTTTTGTTTGGGACATGAGGGAACTCAGCCCCATCTGGATACCCTGAAGATAACAAGAGGAGACAAGATACAAAAAATCATAGTGTTTTTTTTTTTTTTTTTAAAGAGAGAGTGAGAGACAGAGAGTAAAGAGAGAATTTTTTAATATTTATTTTTTAGTTATCGGCGGGCACAACACCTTTGCTTGTATGTGGTGCTGAGGATCGAACCCGGGCCACACGCATGCCAGGCGAGCTCGCTACCGCTTGAGCCACATCCCCAGCCCATCATAGTGTTTTTAACCATCACAATGAAAGGGAATAGACAATGCAAAGGAATAATAATAGACAATGCAAGGGAATCTGAGAATAAGCTGTTAGAGAAAGTAACTCATCCTAGGAGGAAGGGGACTACGGCTGCCTTCACCAATGGTAGAGAGAGCAGAGAAAGAAGAACCCAGGGTAGAGAAAAAAAGAGGAAGAAAAGAGAAAAGAAAAGAAGTAGTCATAATGAGCTAAAGTGATGATTAGAATCCTGAAGAGCCTTTGTCAGAGAGATTCTCCACCTTCTCTCTCTCTCTTTCCCAAATGTAACAGAGTAGGTGACATGCTACAGGGAAAGGGAGGAGATCTGGAACAAGACAGATATTTTCCCTGAGACTCGTGGAACCTACTCCAAGTTAAAGGTTGCATTCAAGGCAGGAGAGCTAACAGGAAACACCTGAGGCACTGCAGACCTTCACTGAGAATAAGGCAGCCACCACTGAATGTTGGGGACAAGCAAGAAAATCAAGACAGTAGAGGGGGTAGAGAGAGAAGAGGGGAGGGGAGGGGAGGGAGGGGAGGGGGATAGTAGAGGATAGGAAAGGCAGCAGAATACAACAGACACTAGTATGGCAATATGTAAATCAATGGATGTGTAACTGNAAAAAAAAAAAAGAGAAATCACTCCAGAGTGAGAGATTAGTAATTGAAATTACTAATGTATGGATCCTAAGTTTTTTTGAAGGGATTGCCCTTATCCCACCATGAAAATATTTGAAGCTAGTAATGAAGTGAATCTTATCACTAAACAAAACCAGTTTAACTTCAAATTTGATTCATACACCCCCCCCCCCATGAAAATGCCCTTTAACAGAATTAATGTGCCCTTTTCTGGGGGTAAAATGAGGTTAACTATTGTTCCTTATTGTTTTGTCAACTTTTGTTCTGTGAGCAAAGTACATGACAAGAACAATCTTAAGGAGGAAAAGTTAATTTGGTGCTCCAGTTTCAGAGGTCTCAGTCAACAGACAGCCCGCTCCATTCCTTGGGACTCAAGGTGAAGCAGAACAACTCAAGGGAGAGAAAAGAGAGACACTACACTACTCAGAGGAACAAAATATATACCCCAAAGGCACCCCCACCAAATGACCCACTTCTACCAGCCACACCCTATCTGTCTACAGTTACCACCCAGTTAATCCCTGTCAGGGGATTAATGCACTGATGAAGTTACAACTCTCATAATCCAATCATGTCACCTCTAAATTTTCTTGCATTGTCTCACACATAACCTTTTAGGGGACATCTCATCTCTAAACCATAACATTTATATTTATGGAATATGTACCTCCTCTTGTTCATATCTTTTGCCCATTTTTGTGTTTTTCTCCTCCTTTTTTATTGATTCATATTAGTTCTAAAAAGATCTATTTGGATTTTGATATATGCCAAACCTATGTATAGCAAACATCATCTACAATCTTATGAGGGTTGTCTGTTTATGTTGTCTCTTGTTGAATAGAAGTTAAATGTGAATTACTTTAATATATGGCTTGTCCAATATGTATTCTGTTTAGGAAATGTTTTCAAATCAAGGCTGTTAGCATATTTTTAAAATGTTATATTTGGATCATTTGAATTCAGTGCTGGCAACATAGCCTAGGTGTTTTCATCAGAATTTTTTTTTTTTTTTTGAAAGAAGATATCTATGAAATCTATGTCAAAATTATAAGGGCAAAATCTAAATTGAGCCTTTATAAATGACTCCCAGAAATGATAGGACTTTCAATAGGAGTTGATAGTGTGCACAAATCGGAAGAGAGGAAATCAAATAGTCACCGTGGTAACTGGGGGGTTCATAGATGTACCACTGAACTTATTAGCTAAACCAGAAAGCCATAGCTGCAAAGCTGCTATTGTGACAGCATCAACTCCATATTGAAAAGTTTATTAGTCCCAGAAAATAGAGGCTTGCTAAAACTTGATAAAACTCACCAGTAATGTCACAGAACACAGTGTAACCAACATAGCCCTTAAGCAACCTGTATTCTTGCACATAGGTAGCAGGAAGCAGATGATCTGTTAATGAGTAGCTTAAGGTGAACCATCTATGCTAACCAGAAACTGAGTTACAGAAACCTGGGAGCACCAGAGAGCATCAACCCCAGCCAGCCAATCTTCATGAGGCCTGCAGCCTGCAATTAAAAAATAACTTTGGAATTCCTTCCCTTTTCTTTTAACTTCACCTTTAAAATCTCCTCACTGGCCCTAAGGAGCAAGATAGACTTTGGACAACTTCTCAGTCCACTGACTTTTTTGAATAAAGGTCCCTTCCTTGGCTCACCACCTGTCTCCAGACTTTATTGATCTGTCATGCAGTGGGCAGCTATATTTGGGATTGGTAACACAATCCAGTTACAGCATGCCCACTGTGACAGTCAGCTTTTTGTTACTATGACCAAAACACCTGACAATAACAACTTACAGGAGGAAAAATTTGTTTGGGCTCATAGTTTCATAGGATTCAGTACACTTGGGGCTGGCTCTATTGCTTTGGGCCTGAGGCAAAGGCGATCATGGCTGAAGAGGGTTAATCAATGGATTAACCTACTGATGTGGTCAGAGCCTTTATGAGCCAATTGTTTTTTAAAATACTATGGAAAGTACATGAGCCTTTGGGGGGACATTCCAGATTTAAACCATTCCAATCACTCATCCCCTCTGAAGCAGGTGAGTGAAGGCTGGAGCCGAGTCCAGCTATGGCAGGTGGGAGGCTGGCTTCCTGCTGGACTCTTGCTATAGAGTCAGGTGCTGCGTGAAGCAGAAAACAGCTTACATCAGCAGGCGTTAGCCTCACTGTCACCTTCTTAATTTATGCGAGTTCACCTGATAGATGGGACTTAATTAATATCCAGATCATTAGATACTGAGAGATTAAGAAATGTCTTTTAATTTTTTTCAAGATTTCCAACATGCAAGAAAAAATATATCAGAAGGAAGAAATGGATTCTGAGCATCACTCAACTACATTAAGTTCTTCTAAAACTTTCACAGTTTTGTCTTCCAATTTAAGTTCTTAATTTGTTCATCTGGTATTATTTTATTTTTCCACATAGATAACGGATTGTACAAGTACTGTTTCTTGAAAAATATGTTCTTCCCTCCGTGATCTGCAATGCTATTTCGGTCATAGTTTCTGCATATGTGGATCTGTTTCTTGGTTCTCTGTTCTGTTCCATTTTCCAATTCTTCTATATCTGAACCATCATTACACTGTTTTGATTAATCTATCTTTATATTTTCCTTGCTATCTAGCAAGATATATTACCCTGATCTTTATCTTCTTCAAAAGGGTCATTGTTCTTTTGGGGGCTTTTCTTCTCTTTTTTTTCTAATGCTTTATTATGTGAATCTTCAAACTTACAGGAAAATTGAAAACATTTTACAGGGAATGGCCATATCCCTATTATCCAGATTTTATTACTGTCATTTTACTGAATATTTGCTTTAATGTAAAACTCTCCACATATCTGTCCCTCTATCCTCTCACCCATGTATGTTATTTTTGGACGCATTTCAACGTAAGTTGTTGACCATAATGGACAAAACTTACATGGAAAAAATCAAACAATGATTCTTCTGTAGCGCAGAGCAGGGCTGATCAGGAAAGAATATGAGGGAATTTCCAAGATGAATGTACTGCCTCTTATCTTGATAGTAGTTTAAATTGCACAGGTGTAAACATATGTCAAAAATCATTGAATGGTACATTTTGTGCTCTTCTTTGCATATTTAAAGAAAATAAAACTATAAACAAAACACAAGATTTTATAAGTTAAATGCAAACTCTTACCGGACAAGGTTTTCTGGATTATCTTTTATCTGCCCATGATGTTTCCTTCCTGCCCTTGGACTTTGCCTAAAGTTCTGGAAGGCACTTCATCACTTAGAACTCAGCCAGAGATTCACTCTCTATTATGATCTCAGCAAAAGGAAAACTCTTGGTGGGGAATCCTTTATAGGGCATGAATAGACTTGTCAATAAGTAAAGCTAAGACAGCTGCACATAAATCTGGATAAATAGAACCACCTGCTTTTTACCAACATAAATTCCAAATAGATTTTACCATTAAATGTAAGAAACAAATTGCCCATTAAAAGTACTAGAAGAAAATACAACTGAACATTTTACATTCTTTGAGTGGGAAAAATCTTTCTAAGCTGGAGGAGAGGATAAGAAAATTGGTTATGTAAAATTTTAAAAACTGTCAAAACATAAACCTATTAAACAAATTTAAAACTCCAGATCAATTTGTAACAGGTACAAAAATAATCAAATCTCCTTAATCTATAAAGAGTTCTTACATATCAAAGAGAAAGAGAGGTTATTTCCTAAAAAACTGAACATACAATTGATCAAATCATGTACAAAAATATAACTCTCACCGTCCATCTCTGAAGCAATTGGATTTGGTTCAAAAATTTCAGACCTGGTTCTTCCTAGTATTTTGCCCCTACTTTCAACTCCATAAATCATCAGATAAAGCCAAATATGCCTGCCTCCAGTTTTCCTCTGCCAACTTCTAATCAAGGCACACTGAAGCTTCCCAACCTTTTCTTTTTAAGTCTTTTTAGCTCTTCTGCCTGCCTTTGAATCTGTCAAACAAGTGATGTGGCTGATTCCTTTGCTCTAGCCAGCTCTTAATAGATATTCTCTGTTTTCATTTAAGTGGTCTTCATTTATAGACCTTCATTTATAAACCCTTGAACATGAACTTCATAGAAAAATGAGCAATGAATTTGAATGGACAACTATTAAAAACCAGAGAAGGAGGAGGAGGAGGAGGAGGAGGAGGAATCAGAAAGTATTCAAAATGTATGAAAATACATTTGAGCTCACTAGTATTTAGACAATCACAAACCAAGCTCATCTATCAAACTAGCAAGGATCTAAATAAGTGATATAATTTAAGATGGACAGGATATGGAATAAGGTTCATTGTTGGTAAATGTATCTTTTTAAAAAAATTTATTGTTTTGTTGTAGTTGGGCACAATACCTTTGTTTTATTTATTTATTTTTATGTGGTGCTGAGGATGGAACCCAGGGCTTCGAACATGCTAGGCGAGTGCTCCACCACTGAGCCACAACCCCAGCCGGGTGAATGTATCTTTTATGTGAATATTGAGAGGAAGATACTCTGGCAAAATCTTGGCATGGTGTAGAAGAGAGCCAGACATTCCACTGTACCCAGTTTGGTGGGATGGGGTAGTGTGTGGGGTGCACAGCTGGTAACTGACTTTGGAGAGCCAGTGGACCTGTGAGGCTACCACCAGGGCACAAGACAATGAATGAGGTTCAATGGGACTTTGTAATCGAGGTGGTAAGAGTCACAACATCATACCAGTTTTTGTAGTCAGGACTTGTGCCTGAAGTTCTTAAGATACCTTCTAATCTATGTTGAAGCACACTCTGACCCTCCTAGAATTCAAGCTATACAGGGACAAGAGTTACCAATTATGGGATTAGGGACACAAGAAGATTCACAGGGAGATATGCAGGGTCACACAGGAGACAGAGAACCTGGAAGAAAACTGCACTGAGTAGGAACAGATTTAGAGTTGATAAGCAGGATCTATAGCCAGTGGTTGGATGTGGCTCAGTTTTATGGAGAAGTAGGCATGGGCTGGCTGAGAGACCAGGGTTCAAATCATTCATACTTTCAATGTTGATTGGCTCCTGACACAGACCTGGTCCTCCCCAGTATTTTGCCCCTACTGGGCTATCAAGAGAGCTACTGTGGGACCTGTCATGGGTTGGGTGAAGGGCCCGAGGAATCCCAGATGAGAGTGGGACATCTCAAGGCTGAGCAGTGTCCTGCCGTGCAACCTTCTTCCACAAGAAAAGTTAACCAACTCAAAAGGACCGGGAGCTAGAGAAAATAAGGGGTATTTTGTCTTCTTTTATTTTTTAAATTATATTTGATCATCAAAATGTGTGTAGGCAGTAATTTAGCTCTGGGGAAAGTGCCCATTGAAAATTGTGTTGAATAGCAGAGCTCAAATCTCATTACATGAGTAATGGTCTAACAAAGCCTGCTTGTTCTTTGCCACCCACTTTAGTTTGCACAACGGAAATAACTCCTTAGGCAAGAAGAGGAGTCTGATGCAAATTCCGTTTTCCTACAGATGCCCTATTGTCCCTTTTCCAAATATAGCACTGAAGACTGTGGGTGGTGACGTAGGAAGTCATTTGGTTGCTGTGGGCTAGGGAATTAATGTGGAAAGAGTTGCCATAGCCATAGAAAGTGGTCTACATTTTACCTTGACAGTGCTTTTTGTAGGAAAAGTGGATTTAGATACTAAATTGGGATAATACTCCCTTTATAGGTACTAATTACGTAAAAGCAGCTTACTTTTCATTATTAATAGACTATTCTTTAGTGATCAGTGAAGATTAACAGTGGGTCAAATAGCATCTTTTTCTGGGACAACTCATGAGAATGGTTCTGCTAAATATAATGTGACCTTGTCTTTTGTCTCTGAACAAAAGAAAAGAAGTGAAAGGAAAGAAGGTAAAAGGAAAGAAAAAGGAAAGGGAAGAAAAGATAAAGAAATCTACATTTCTCAGAGTTTTCCACATTACAGTAGCTCCCTGCTGGTTATCCTTCTTCCTTTCTTGTCCCTAGTCAATTACTCACAAAGTAGCCAGACTAATCTTCTTAAAATGCATCACATGTTCTATCAGTGTCCTACTTTGTACTCTCAGATGCTTCTCATTATATGCAAAATTAAAACCAAATCCCTACCATGGAGTCTTAGACTGCTAACATTTGGATCTTGAATGTTCTCCAAAGACCTCACGGTAAAGGCTTGGTCACCAACCTGTGGCAATGTTCGTTGGTGGTAGAACCTTTAAAAGGAGTGGCCTAGCAGAAGGAAGTTATGCTGTTGGGGGTCATGCCCTTGAAAGGGATGATGGGACTCTTTCTCTCCTGTTGATTCCCAGTTGCCATGAAATGAGTAATTTTCCACAGTCAGTCATTTCTGCCATGATGTTCTGCTTCACCACGGGCTCAAAATCAATGGGGCCAACCAACTGTGGACTGATACCTCTGAAATGGTGAGATTGTTTACTCATGTATTTGTCACAGTGATGGAGAGCTGGCTGACACACAGGCCCTAACTCATCTTACCCAATTTTGAGTCTTCCAATTCATTAACAGGATACCGCTTATCATTTCATCAGGTCTTCTTTGATTTACTTCAGCAATATCTTGTGGTTTTCACTAAAGATTTTTATATATTTTCTTAGATTTATGTGCAAAAATTTTTCTTTGCTACAATTTACATTATACTTTAGTTTTTTTCCAGTTACTTACTGATAGTATGAAGAAATCCCCGACTTACCTCTTAACTCACCTAGCTCCAGCCTTACTGAACTCCTTTCTGTAACAGCTCAGGTGCTTGTATTTGCTGCTGTCTGTCTAGAAACACCCTGCCGTAAATGTTTGTGTGGTTGCTTATTTTTAAACTCTTCATTGAGGTATAATTTACATATGATACAATTCAAGTAAATGATTTAGTGGTTATTAATATATTTACAAAATTATGCAACTATCTCCATAGTCTAATTTCATAATATTTTAATTACCCCTAAAAAAAACCTTGTATGCATAGCAATCACTCATTCCCCCAAACCATTCTCCAACCCTGGACAACAGTTAAGGTACTCTATGTTTCTATATATTTGTCTATCCTGAACACTTTACATGAATGGGAACATAAAATATATGGGTTTATTGTGTCTGAATTTTTTCACTCAATATAATGCTTTTGAGATTCAGCTGTGTCATAGCAGGTGTCAGTACTCCAGTCTTTTTTATTGCTCAAAAATTCTCCTTTGTATGGATGTACCACATCTTGTTTATCCATTAATCAGTGGATAGATATTTGTGTTGTTTCTTTTTATTAGCTACTATGAACGATGCTTCTATGAACATTGATGTATGAGCCTTTGTGTGGCCATACATTTCCATTTTCTTGGGTAGATAGGAGTAGAATTTCTAGATAAAGTGGTAGCTTAGCATTTTGAGCAGCTGACAAATTGTTTCCTAGAGTAGCTACAACCATTTTTTGTTCCCACCAGCAGTGTAAGAGGGTCTCAATTTCTCTATATCCTCACCAATGTCTGTGGTTGGCTTTATTTCATTATTTTGGTCTGCAACCCAGTGATAAAGCTGGCCCACTTTCATGACCCAGTGTAATGTAACACCCACAGTCACTATCATATTGTCTAATTTATTGATTATATAAAATATTATTATTTGAAATTTCATTTTGCATATTTGTTTACTTGTCTGTTATCTATTCACACCGTGTCCCCATCAAGCAGAATGGAAGCTACATGAAAGTAAGAACTTGTCTATATTTTTTTGTTTTTGAGACCCTATAACAACAGAGCCTGACATAGAATATACACTCAATCGCTATTTATTGAATAAACTAGTCATCCAAATTAGTAAAGTGACATATAATTATTAAACCAAAATTGGAATAAGTTTCTTGAAATGCACAGCTGCATGGAACAGAGACTCTGCCTTTGATATAGTTTCGGACTTGTGTCTTCTTAATTTCCCAAACTAGAGGTAATGGCTCCTTCCTAAGGATCTACTATAACTCTAGATTCAGGGACCAATCCTAGTCTTGTGACTACAAGAAAGAGGAATTCAGAGAGTTATGGTTAATGGGTCAACCAGACATTAGTCACCATCTGCTTCCAGTGTGACCACAGCTTGTGTCCCCATCTCCTGTTATCTGAACTTACTCTTGTAACCAGCGTTCACCTTAATTTGGTTTCCTGGAGGCCTTCCCATGAGAGGTTGTTCCTATCTGAACCATTGGCCAAAACAAAAATGACCGAAATGTTGGAGGAGTCTTGCTTTGCAGCAGGAGAGGCCAGACTAGTTCTAACAGGATTGTCTGTAGGTACTTCTGTATGGCCAAATACAGAAGTACCCGCACAGCAGAGGACACATGTAGAGGGTGCAGCAAAAGTTGGTGTGGTAGTGGTGCAGCAGTGGATTGTAGACTCTAGGCATGAGGCATAGGGTTGAAGTAGATGCCACTCATTGGAAAAACAGAAAAGTAATGGTCCTCCTCTAGTAGGGATAAAAGACAGGAAGTTAGCAAAGGCTTCTGGGTGAGGGACATCAATATCTTATAGTTTTCACTAAGAAAAATTTCATATATTTTCTTAGATTTATGTGAAAATTTTTTTCTTTGCTACAATTTACATTACACTTTAATTTTTTCTGGTTATTTACTGATAGTATGAAGAAATACAAGGTTGACACATTGACATAGTATCCCACGATCTTGCTAAACTCATTGTTTTTGTAGATTAATAGATTCTTAGCGATTTACTGTACAGACAATAATATCATCTGAAAACAGAAAGAATTTTATCTCCTCACAATCTCTCTGCCATTTTCCCACTTTTCTTGCTTTTGCACCATGTAGAATGTCCAGTAAAATATTGAATAGCAGTGGACACAGTGGACATTCCTGCCTTATTCTTGCTTTTAGGAATCAACAGCCAAATATTTTACCATTAATAATGAGGTAACTATAGATTGTTTCAGATGTCCTTGATCATTTTTGTGGATCTTCCCTTTAACTCCTACTTCCATAGAGATTTTATTATGAAAGGCTTGAACTTTTAATTAATGTGTCTTCTGAATCTGTTGAGGTGATTATATGTATTTTTCATGTAATTTTTCATTTTAAAAATGACCAACCTGTCATTACTAGGAATAACCCCAGTTTATCACAATTTGCTATACTTTTTATCCAATGAAAATATAATTTACTAATATATTGTTAAGAATATCTGTACTGACATTCATGAGGGATATCAATGGATAATTTTTCTCTGAGAATATCTGTTTTTAAAAATATTATCTGGGTTATAAAGTGAATATACAAAATTTAATAGCTTTTATCTACATACAAAAAAAATACACACCAATCAATATTCCTCCCATGCTCTGTCACCAATGCAACAAGGCTATCTCTCCTGGGAAGAGGTAGGAGGTTGATTTCCATGTACTTGAAAAGTACTTCCATTTACTTGATCTCAGATTTTTGATAAGTTTGACCTTTACCTGACTTGTATTCATTGTTAAGAGTAACACTCATTTTAACTTTTTATATCCTAAGAGAAGGGGATCTCTCTAAAAGTGATCTCTGATGTAGCAAGGTGTTTTTGAATCATACACTTCAAGGGAAAATGAGTCTCAATCCAAGGAGTAAGTGTCTTCATGTCTCTGCTCTCCACTTCATCCACAAGACTAGAGAAAAGGTCTGAAGGAATTTTGAGGAATCCAAAAGTGAAGATCAAGACCTAAAAACACAGACTTGGAGAGAAGGGATGATCGTGGGGCAATAACAACACTTGTAGGTAGGAGATGTGGTTGCTTTAAAAACAACAACAACAACAACAAAAACCAGTGGATATTTTTATGGAGAATATTTGAATGAGGTACTTTTTGAAGAAAAAAACCTAAAACCTGAGAACAGGTAACCAAGAATAGGACCTAAAGGATAAATGAAGGGCCCAACTAAGAAGTGCTTACCTTGTGAGTCCCTTCTCCTTTGGAACAGAAGTCAAATTTAGCATATGTATTTAAATTATGTCCTTATAATCCTCTCTAGGTTATGTAAACTAATGGTTCTTTCTTTTTTTAATGGTTCTTTTTAGTTATACATGACAGTAGAATCCATTTTTATAAACTTATACAAATATGGAATATATCTTGTTCTAATTAACACCTCGTTCTTGTGCATGTACACAATGATGGGATTCATGTAGGTATTTTCACATATGTACATAAAAAATTATGTCAGAGTCATTTCATTGTCTTTCCTATTCAAATGCATGGTGCTCAACCCCATGTACATATTACAATTACTCTGAGCATTTTTGAAAAATGTCAAGGCCCAGGTCTCACCCTGGACCAATTCTATAAACATTTCTGGGTGTATTTTCTAGGCAATGATATCTTTTGCAATCTTTCAGTTTTTATTAATAGACAATCACATTTGAGAATCAGTAACCTAGATACTTGGCTAAAATTTGCAAAACCCATACAGGCATGGAATCTCAAAGGGAAAGGAAACCTGTTCATACTGAATCCTGCTTCAGGGCAGGCTCTTGAAAGGAGGCTGATTTACAACAAGGGGGTCGGGGTTCTGCAGATAAAAGAGTTCCTTGTGCTGGTGAGGTAAACAGCAGAAGAAAGTGCAGGGGAAACCCTGGAGGCAGACTATATGTTGGGAGTCAGCTATATGATGCAGAAACCAATTCGAGACAACTCCTTCCATTTAGAGAGAGAAGCAACTGAGGCACAGGGGGACAACAGTATTACTTGAGTTTCATTGGCTTCATTAAAGACTGGCCCTGTAGTTCCAATAGTAGTTTTTCCTCAACTTCACATGAACTTGTGAAAATTGTGATCTCAGGCTTGAGAGCCCTCTTACCGATAGGAAATTGGCAGGGAGGGATGAACAAAAAAGTAAAATGAACTGATTATTAGCTATGTGTGTTTTCATCCCCTAACTAAAAATTCCTCTGTCTTGTTTGTGTTTATTCAATGTTCATTAATATTTATATGTTTATTTTACTGCATAATTATTGCAGATTTTATACTAAATGTTTTGCCAAAAAAAATGGGATGTGGCCATTATGTGAAGATTTTTTTTTTTAATTGTGCTGGTATTACTTGAAAAAATTGATTACTAAATTCTCTTTGGCCCAAGCTTAGGATGTACAGAACATTTGTGAATATGTGTTAATGTGGTGACAACATAGTGAAATACAGTAATTAATTCTCTTGTCCAGTCATTCATCAAACATTTTCTAAACTCACTATGAGTCAGGCAATGTTTTAGGCCTGGGGTTAATATGTGAAAGAGAGGCAAGTCCCTTATGCATTAACCTTAGAATCTAGTAGGGGAGACAGTCAATAAAACAAACAAATAATTATCTAGATAATACAGGCTATAAAAAGAAACAAAGTAGGGTAAGTGGATAGAGAATAGAGATGTGTGTAGAAATAAGTCCTGTTTTGCATAAGAAGGTTTTTTGGTATAGTTTGGGCCCCAAAGGCCCATGTATTAAAGTTTTGGTCCCTAGCTTAGCATCATCAAGAGGTAACAGAAACTTTAAAGAGGTAGAGTCTAGAGGGAGGTCTTCTGGTCATTGAAAATGTGCCTCTGAAGGGGATTGTGGGATCCCAGCCCTTCCTTTCTCTTTTTCTTGCCAACCGTGAGGTGAGCAGTTAGGCTCTACCACATTTCTGCCATGATGTGCTGCTTTGCCACAGGCCCCAAAGCAATGGATTATGGAATGAAACCTCCAAAAGAAATCTTTTCTCCTTTTACATTTATTATCTCAGGTATTTGTTATACTGATGGAAATCTGACACAGTTTTCAAAGAAATCTCCCTGAAGAGGTGACATTTAATCAGAGGCTTGAGAAAGTGCCAGCCCTATGAATATCTGAGAAATGCAGAAAGCCTTACAAAGAGGAAGCAGTGAGGAAAAGCCCCTGAGACCAGAATGACTTTAATGTGCTCAGGAAATAGCAAGAAGATCCATGAAGTTGAGAGAAGAGAGAGGGGAGAGAGGGGAGAGAGGGGAGGGGGGGGGAGAGAGAGAGAGAGAGAAAATAGAAACGAGATCAGAGAGATATGCAGGGTGGGATCATGTGCAGCTTTGTCAATCTTGGTAAGGAGTTGGGATTTAATCATAAGTGGTGCTGAAAAGTCATTGAAGATACTCAAGCAGATCAATGAGCCTGATTAATGGTTTTAAAAGACTAGTATGGCTATTGATTGGCAAGTGGATAATTGAAAGAATGAATTAAGTATTATTATGATATCACATTATGAGCATAAATGTCTGGTCAGGTGAAGTAGATTGAGTGTTCCAAGACACAGAATAGAAAATGTCCCTTCCAGCCCTATCTTGGGGATGCCCTCACGATCTAAAAAGACTTAATTAATCTCTTTGAAGGGAAAGGTTTCTTTGAGAGGCAATTCCTGTTGGATGAGGTCCCATGCTGTTGGCAAGAGTTTATAAAACGCCCTTCCTTCAAACCATGGCAGACGTGATGATCCAGGAGTCAGAGACTGCATGGTAACGACTGTCATCATAAACAGCTGCATCTGCTTGCTAGGAGAGCCAGGCACATGAGTCTGTGTTCCATACCTATGGCACTGGAACATCATTTTCCATTATGTTCTATTTTGTTCTGACAGACAAATGATTAATTAGCACAATCAGCAGCTCTCCTTGAAAATGGCCATGGATCAATGTGTCCCCCTCCATCATGTAATTGAATCAAGGCCCACACACCTGTTTCCACTTCCTTTAAACAAACACCTGCCCAATAATCAACACAAAGCAATATTAAATCTCCACCCGCCTTGTGCATAAGTACGTCTTTCAACTTGACCTAATCAATGATGAAAGCTAGCAAAACACAAGTTTCAGAGAAGACTACGTATTGCCTGATCCGTTCAGATAATCAAAATGTTAGCATCTCTGGCCTAACCCAGCCTGCATAATGGACTTGGCAATGGCTACAGTGTAGGGTGATTCAGCGTTTAGCTCTGGATGGAACAGGGATTATGTCCGGTTTTCCAGTTGTGTGACATGGAGCAATTCACTTAACCTCAGTAAACCTTTGTTTTCCCATCTTTTAAGTGGGGATAATTACTTAAAATGTTTGTTTTCTTAATATATAAATCACACATATAAAAGGCTTATCCAGTATTTAGCACATGATAAATAAGTGTTAGAATTTTTATCATAATAACAGAATATTAAAACCATTTATGTTGATCCAGGTGAGGTGGTGCAAACCTGTAATCCTAGCAACTCAGGAGGCTGAGGCAATAGGATCACAAGTTCAAATCCAGCCTCAGCAACTTAGTGAGATCCTGTCTGAAAATAAATAATAAAATAAAATAGGGGCTGGAGATGTGGCTCAATGGTTAAGCGAGCCTGGATTAAAAAAAATTACATTGGTATATTGTAATTCTGGTTAGGAGAGAGTTAATGCTGCTCTCTCTTTTGCATTGATTACCACTTGACGTTCCTGAATAGAATATATGAAACAACTATTTGAGGAATTTGAAAGTAATTAATAACAGGACAACTGGGGAGCAAAAATAAAAAGAATAACCCTTAAGGAAATAACCCCCACCATATTTCTAGGGCAGCCTGTAACTTGAAATTATGCAACAAGTACAAACATAAACAGGTGCAAGTAAAACATTCTGTCTTGGGCCGCAGATCTTCGAAAGGAGCTCCTGGGAAACAGAGACCTTTTATTCCTCCCAATCCTCCTCAGGCATGTCCCAGCAACGAAGTGGCATTTTCTCTCATGCAGTGGCAATTGCCACAGCAATGGAGATGGTATCAGGGGTAACAGCTCTAGATCTTGACACTGTTTTCTCTTTGCTTTGAGGTGGACCCAGTTGCAGGAGATCCATAATAGTACAGGATGCTAAAACCATAGTTTTCTACCCAGAGCCTGGAAAAGAGACCTATAGGAGTGACATTATGGATAGGGATTATTCAGAGATTAAGAGGTAGTTGGAGGAAGGGGAACTTTAAATTCATTCATAAAGTCTTAGATACATTTCTGAACCTTGATCAGAAGCAATCTAACACAGGCTTTGAAAATTGAACTACAGTGTAGACCACCACCCAGGTCGCAGACTGACCTGGGGGGGTACATGCACAGAGCTGGATAGATAGGTCAGACAAGGCTGAGAAAGCCAAAATTGACTCTGGAACCATTACACAGATGGATCAGGACTAGAATTCAAAGCTAAGTGTGTTGATTGCCTTTTAGAGCAAGCAAGCAAACAACAATCTTCAGGAACTTTTTAACAGAACTTAAAGTCTCATAGAATAATGTCAAAATGTCCAGAATACAATCTAGAATTACTTGACATATGAAGAACCAGGAAAAGTTTAATACCCTTCAAGGGAAAATATAATCACTAGATACAAACTGCAAGGTAACCCAGATGTGGAAATTATCAAAAAGACTTTAAAGCACAGTTTGTACTGATGAGCCCTGATATAAGTGTGAATACTCTTGAAATGGAACACAATCATTCTCATCAAAATAACAGAAGATATACATTTGTTTGGATTAGAGAATAAGGAATTGTTTTATAAACAAGAATGAAAATATAACTGTCTATGGCTTGCCCTACTGAGCTCTGGAGCCTCCACTGGGGCAGAGGAAGCAGAGGGATAGTTGGAGCTTGGGGCTATGTGGAACAGACAAAGTGGGCAAGACCAATGAGCAAGAATGAGTGATGTTGCTGCTCAGGGCAGAAAACCTCCCCCACCCCATACTTCAGTATTTTTTAGGCTACTGATCAAAGTAGTATACATTTCACATGATTCAACAGCTTTCAATAGCTTAAGGAAACTATGCCACTAGGTAATACAAAATAGAAGGGAATACTTTTATTCGCAGGACTTAAAAACAAAGCAATACATTTGACAAATAACAAGTGTCCATAGAAGAATATAGATGATCCAAAGTAAGAATAAATCACTTTAAAATACATATCTATCATCTGTCAACATATGAATGAATGATGAAGATGTGGTATATATTCACAATGCAGTCTTCCTCAGCCATAAAGAAGAATGGAGTTATGGCATTTGCTAGTAAATGGATGGAACTGGAGATTATCATGTTAAGTGAAATAAACCAGATTCATAAAGTCAAAGAATGAATGTTTTCTCTCATGTGCAGAAGCTAGATCAAAATAAGGGGGGAAATGCAGGGGGCTGGGGGAGGAGGGGGCAGAAATCCTATGAAAGTAGAAGTGAGGTCAATGGAGTAGGGAAGGGGATTAGCGGGGAGGGAGGAGGTATGGGGGAAAAGGGAGAAATGATTGAATGAAATTGAGCAAGACTTTCTTATGTACATATGTATATATGAATATAACACAGTGAATCTTTATATCTATAAAGCACCATTTTTTTTAAAAAAACTATAAACAAATAGAAGAAAAACTAGTAGAGTAGAGGGAGGGGAACAGAAGAAGGGAGGAGAGAAAGGGGAAGTACTAGGGACTGAACTGGAACAAATTATATTCTATGCTTGAATGATTATGTCAAAATGAGCCCCAATTTTATACATAATATTACATATAACTATAGTGAACTAACACACACACACACTCACACACACACACACATTTGGGGAGAGAAAATGCCAGATATTTATATTTATATTTCTTTAGTCTTGCAAACTACACCCTTGTGAGATATCCCCAATATTTTAAGTTTTAACAAAGAAAAATATATAGATGTCCTGTGACTCTGATACATTATAACTAGCAAATAAACAATTGTTAAATATAATGAGAAGAAACTGGTGGTACATTTAAGAACTGCATTGAATGCTTGTGCTTTCTTTCACTTCCGTTTTCCTGGGGAATGAATAACACACTGAGTGTTTGAGGGCCTTACTAGTGTTGGATGGAATTCAAGTTCTCAAAGTACTCCATCAGGCGTTTGTTAATATTCTTTGCGTGTAAGGTACTTTGCTCGCAGAGTGCTTTTCAACAGAAGGAAGCTGGCATTTGTTGAGTTCTCACGCACTCATCATAACAGCCATCATACACTGAGCATTTACTATGTGGCTGGTACTGGATGAATAGCTGCTGAACCTGGTTTACTGCATTTATTCTGTCCAACCACCTGAAGTAGTTTTTCTTATTCTTATTTCACAGAGGAAGAAGTGAGGGAATAGATAGCAAGTGGCCAAAGTCCTATGATTTGGTTCTTATGTGGTTCTTATGATTTGAAATCATTCTTGATGTGGAGATTTCTTTCTTAGCCGAGAATAAATTCAGAGAGGAACATCCCATACCAAATCTTCTGGCCTGATAATGTTTTAAAATTAGACCATTAGAGAGGCTGAGCTTGGGTCAGAGAAGAATGCCTTGTTTTAGCTTGTGTTTATATTCTCCAATTTGTAAGAAAGGCAATTTGACATTATTTTAAATAATCTATAATCCCTTCAATTGTAGCTGCTGCTTGTTGTTCAAATTAGGCATGCAACCCACTTGAAAACACTCTGAAAGTTTGTCTTTTCCAAGGGAAATAGCTTGTCTCCTTTAACTTCTTCACAAATGGCCTATTTTATTGACTTATGTTATACCAAAGACACCAACTACTTCCTCAAAAAAGAAGCAACAATTATAGCAGACCAGATTCTCATGCCATTCAAAAGTCTTTTGATTTTATTTTTCCACTTGAGAAAAAATATTTCCTTTTAAGGAAATAAAAAGGCTCCATCTCTTTGGACAAAAGTTTACATGTAAGAGAATATCTGTAAAATCAACCAAATCTAATGGGCCACTTTTCTGAGGAATGTTTTTCTATGGGCTAAAAAATGGATTTCTTTACTGAAATCTACAAGGTCTACACATATGCTTTGGTTCAGAAGAGCCTTCAGGGTTTCATCTTTGTGTCTCCATCATGCAACTTGGGTCTTTACTCATGCATAACGAGACCAAGGAAAATGTGTGACTTGCATTCCAACGGCTGTTTCTCAGATCAACCTCTCTATTCAGAGCTATAGGACTTGAACACTGAAATGTGGAACCCAGATGGAATAAATTAAATCAGGGAAAGACCCTGAAACTTTGAGGTAGAATAAGCCAAATTGTTCCCTGGCCAGTTCTAAACTGAAAACCATCAGGTAGTGTCATTTTACTTTTTCTTTCTTTTTAATTCAAAGGAAATCATGCCAATCTCAGTAAAAGTGTTCCTGTTATTCATTTTCTGCAAGTATTTATTGAAATCTTCTTCTTTATTTTTATATATGCGGTCTGGGTTTTTCATGTAGAATCAACTTGAACATGATTAACATCAAAGAGAGAAAGAGAGTCCAGGACTTTGGGACTTGGTGAGAGAATAGTAAGATACCCCATGCAGGGACAGAAAAGAGACTCTGGCCACTTTTTTTGTGGGAGAGGAAATTGGGCAGGATGAGAGGTTTAAAAAGATTGTTGTGATAGAAGATGTCTCCTGGAATAAAAGCAGCTCTGAACCTCTTTGAATGAAAGAGAGGTTATATGTGATTAGATTTCATGCAATATTTTTCAAACTTTTCTAAGCCATAAATATTTTTTTTAAAAAAATACCTGCTTCAGCCCACTAGCAGACACAAGCAGGGACACTGTGTTTAAGTTGGGCCCATTGGTGAGCTTTACATAAGCCCTTAGGCCTGGCAGAACCATCATGATACACCACTGGTTTAGCAAACCAGAGTGTGAACTCAACCCCTTACTAGTTGCTAGACCTTAGACAATATAGTCTCTCTCTCTCTCTCTCTCTCTCTCTCTCTCTCTCTCTGTCTCTCTC
>NW_026000153.1:8123720-8129318 GCF_001458135.2 Marmota marmota marmota | reverse complement strand
TCTCTCTCTCTCTCTCTCTCTCTCTCTCTCTCTCTCTCTCTGTGTGTGTGTGTGTGTGTGTGTGTAGATGAATTCTTACCTCTCAGGATTATTGTGAAGATAAGTGCTAAGGCACATGAAGTGCTTAGCTCAATACCTGGCCTATAGGCGGATATTCAATAAATGGCATGCACTCTCCTTACTATCATTATCTTCCTAATCATTAACAGTAGGGTTTACTGACCCTAATCGCATTCCAGGCTTTGTCTAAAGGGCTAGTGTGCATTGCTTCTGTTAATTTACACATGATGCCCCCGGGGCTTAGGGAGGTTAAATAGTTTATCCAGAATACATAGTGAGTAGTGGAGTTGAATTTAACTCATTGTGTCCCAGCCTTCCATAGAGAGGGTCTTCTACATGGGACTCTGAGCCACCATAGGTTAAGCCTGAAATCCTGAATTTAACACCAGAGTTCAGTTGCTTCTTATTAATATGTTTTAGGACTCTGTTTACTTTTTGTAGGTCTGTCACTCCATCTCTGAACTCTTTCTTAGTGTACTCTTAGTTTTCTCCAAAGAAACAGAGCCAGGCAAAGGTAAGAGGAGATTTATTATGTGAACCAGGAAAGCCAGTGGTGTCATGCAGTCTGCATCCAAAGGCCTGAGAATGAGAGGTGGGATTTGGAAGCAGCATTGCTAACCAGTTCATGGTGCATGGAAGATGGCAAAGGCTCTGGCCTTTCTACATCTCAGTATCTCTTTGTGATCTTTTGTTGGAGAGTTAGAAGAATAAACTAGGAAACACCATGGAATATTTAGAGGTCTTTGGGGATTCCATATGCTAACTGTCACTTGGAAACAATGGGTCTCTTTTACTCCTCCATCATATCTGAAGTCATCTGCCTGATTGTCAGGAATAACCACAAACAAATCCATTTTTAAAACCCAAACTTAGCTTCTACTATAGCCTAAAATAGTGCTTCTTCTGTAGTCAGATCATTTTCCTCACTCCCTCCTGAGACTGCTAATTTATTTCCATCTCCCTCATTCATCAGGCGTTTGTTAATATTCTTTGTGTGTAAGGTACTTTGCTCGCAGAGTGCTTTTCAACAGAAGGAAGCTGGCATTTGTTGAGTTCTCGTGCACTCATCATAACAGCCATCATACACTGAGCATTTACTATGTGACTGGTACTGGAGGAATTGCTGCTAAACCTGGTTTACTGCATTTATTCTGTCCAACCACCTGGCATGGTTTTTCTTATTCTTATTTCACAGAGGAAGAAGTGAGGGAAAAGAGAGCAAGTGGCCAAAGTCCTATATGGTAAAAAGAAGCCTCAACTTTCATCCTGATAGTTTCTCTTAAACACAAGGGTAAAGGGTGGTACATGGCCCTTAAGTAGCTTTTGGTTTAGTGGGGAGGATGCATCCTGTGCAGATAATGATAACGCAAGGTAATAGGTTATAAGTGTCTTAATAAAGGTGCAAAGTAATAAAGGAGTTCCAAAACATAGGGATCCCTTCAACCAGAAATCATCAAAGAAATCCTGTGCTATGGGTGAGGTCTAGCCCAAGACTTACTGGAGAGATGTAGTCTTCCCTTTATCTGCAATGGATTGGTTTTGGGTTCTTCAAGGATACCAAAATCCATAGAGGCTCAAATCCCTTATATAAATTGGTATAGTATTTGCACAGAACCTACATATCCTTCCACATACTTAAAATCATCTCTAGATTACTTATGATACCTAGTATAATGTAAATGCTAGGTAAACAATTATTATGCTATTTAGAGAATATTGATGAGAAAAAGTCTCTACATGTTGAGACAGATGCATTTTTTTTTAATATTGTTGAGCCATGGATGCAGAGCCTGTGGATATGGAGAGCAGACTATAGTTTGTATAGATTATCAAAGAAAGGGAGCAGGCATGTGCGGGGTGGTTTAGTGGAATAGCATTCAAGATTCATATGAACGTCGAGTAGGACCTGAGACTGTAAACCTATGGTGATCAGGTTAGGGAGGGCCCAGAGCCAGGTATTTCTCTTCAGCCAGCAGGTGTTATGGGGAAGAAGCAGGCAGAGATCACAGGCAAGCTCAAAGTGTCCTGGAAAATGGAGGCCTAAAGTCTGATCCAGGTGAAGATTTTAAGAAGTTCAGAAAGAAAAGCCATTTGGTAGGTACAAATGCAATTGTGACTAAAAATAGAGCCAGGATACAGGGACCAAAAGAGGGACGTGGCACAAGGAGATGATGCAATGGGAGACAAGAGCAGAGGCTTGCTGCTTCTGGGGCAAAGACACATTTTGGTGGAATACTGCGCGGGATGGGGTGGTACGATCCTGTGATTTCTCTTCACTTCTCTGGGATATCCTAAAAGTACTTCCTGGTACTCACATTAATCAAGGAAATATGGCCCAAGGGGTGCCTGAGGGGGACCAACCAGGCAGAGGCCAGTGTGGTTCAGGGAGAAAGAAGGTAGGGTTACATAGAAGGCCACTGCCTTGTGCTGTCACCAGGTTCTGAAGGGACTTTTGGAGACCACATTGTGGTGGGAAACTCAGCAATGACATGGTGACAGATTCCGAGGTAACAGGGAGAAAGACATGAGGAGATAGGGAAAAATGGTGGCTTAGAGTCTGTGTGGCAGGGAAATAGAAGATGCTGGACTGGGATTCTGGAGACAGGTGGGAACTGGGGGCATGGAGGACTGCAGAGGGGACGTGTATATGGAGGGGAGCGGTATGAAGGGAAAAGGAGAATTAAGGAGAGGATGGGAGCTTCCACTTTCTGAGGAAGTACAGTCAGTGGAGGAAACAAGGGGTCCTCTCCAGGGAAGTTGGGAATAAAAAATCAAAGAGTTTCCAAAATGCAAGGAGGATGAGGAGTGGAAGCAGGTGGTGAGGCTGGTTCTGGCGATGGCCAGTTTCAAAACAGTGTCCTAATTCCTTTGCTAGCGGGTGACCTCTGCCTGTCCATTCTCTTCTACAAATTATAAACTTCCCCCAGGGCATTATTTTTCCATGACATGTTCCCTGCCCATTCCATTCTCCATGTGTTCCCCATTCCATAGAGAGTCAGTGTCTCTGGAACAAGTTAATGCCAATCACTTCTCACTCCATGTTACCCTCTGCAACACTACACACAGGCTTCTCCACCATATTGTCAGTACTGAAATTAGCTCACTGAGTTGTCTGTTGTTGTTGTTTGCAATCTTCACCTGACTCATGCAATGTAGTCATTCTGTCTTGCTCCTGGCTGCCTCTTGCACAAAGGGTCCCTGGCACACTGTAGGTGCTTCATCTGCACTCCCATTGGATGACTGACTCAGGCCCTTTAGATGCCCTGGCGCCACTGCATTCTGGATTCTCTTTCCCTCACCTTTGTCACTTCCCCAACCAGGCCTTTGAACACCTAATCTGAATCAGACTCTCCAATGTGTCCTCTTTCTTAAGATCTGGTAATTTTCTTCAAAGCACTTACCCAGCTTTTAATGATGAATGCATGTGTGTGTTTATATTCTCTCTCCTCCATCAGGCAGTAAGGTCTAGCAGGGCAAAGACTGTACACCACTTGGTTACCACTGTATAGCCTGGGTCAGGTACATAGTAGGTGATTAATTATTCCATAATCAATGGGTACGTAGTATTCCAAATTGCTTTGAGTTTAATCATAGAGCAGAATATGAAAACAAACAAACAAACAAAAGATATAGGTGATGAAGGGTTGGGAGACAATTTTGGGGGCGGATTTAGATCTCCTTGCTACAGCTGTTGTGAGCTCTTACATTGTACACCAAATCCACTTGGAACTAGAGAAAGCTATTTGTATCTTTTTCTCCCTCAGAACAACTTGATGGAGGGGCTGGACCAGACTCCTCTGGAGCTGGTGATGGGGGAGACATCTCAGTTCTGGTCTCCTTGGCCAGTAAATCAAGGGCAGCCAACTGGACCACACCTGAGAAGGGAGGCTGCTGGCCATCGTCCATGGCTGTGTGGGTGTTACCACTTGAAGTCTGGCTACTGTTTTCTTCTGTCCAGTTATGCTGCTGCAGGTGTGTATAGTGTTCAGGAGGCTCCGCCATGAGAAACTCCAGCTGCTGAAGGGAAACAAGAATAAAAAGAGTGGACAATGTATAGTATTTGTACCAAATAGCTCACTCACTTGGGAGAGAGGCATTTATGAGGTATAAATTCTCTAGAATGGGCTCTTTGAGCCAGCAGCACATTATGGTAGTACTTAGTTTTGACTGGCTCAAGAGTAAGTTGCACCATGCCCCGTGATTCTTGTTCTTAATTGGAAAATGGGTGATAGCACTTCCCTCTTATTTATGGGGGAGGAGGGATGCTGAGTATGGCAGTTAGGGGAACTGAGTTCCCAAGGTACTTTGTTCCTGAAATGAAAGTGTGGGCACATGATCCTGGAATCTGAAATGATGGCAAAATCAGGTTCTCAATGAATGCCCTCCTCCTCCGGCAAGTTGGACACAGTCACACTCTGCCCGCATTGCTGCATACCAATAAAAGCCCTTCTCTGATTTGCTGAGCCCGTTCTCCTAACTGAAACTCCAGCTCTTCCACTTGCTGCCTCAGGGCCTCACGCAAAGTTTGAAGTTGTTCAGCCTCCTCCCTGCAGATAAATAACAGAAAACACCTGAATTTAATAATCACCTCTAAGGGCAGTCTTACATTGTTCCTCTCAAAACGTTGGTCCTGTCTTGGAAATTTCTTTTTTGGGGGGGATATGGGGGATTGAACTCAAGGGCATCTGACCACTGAGCCACACCCCCAGCCCTATTTTGTTTTTTTATTTAGAGACACGGTCTCACTGAGTTGCTTAGCACTTCGCTTTTGCTGAGGCTGGCTTTGAACTTGGGATCCTCCTATCTCAGCCTCCTGAGCTGGGATTACAGATTATAGGCCTGTCTTTGAAATTTCTGAAAAGAGAATGTCGCCTTCTCTATTTGATTCAGTTACAGACACAGATATATTCTTCAGGAAGGTTGCTTTTTTCTGGGGTGTTAGGTGGGTAGGGGTGCTGAGGATTGAACCCAGGGCCTTATGCATGCTAGGCACGTGCTCTTCCACTGAGCAGTATTCCCATCCTTTTTTTTTCTTTAAAACAACTCCATGATAGTATAATTTACTTATCATAAAGTTTACTGTTTTAAAGTTTACTTGATTTGTAATAAATTTAACAAGGTGAGCAACTATCACCATCATCCAGTTCATGTACCATCTCCCCAAAAAGAACCCTAATGGCCCTGTACAGTTAAATCCTACCCCTATCCTATTGTTCAGGCAATGAACAATGCCTCTGCTTTGGGGACATATTTTTAAGCAAATGTTTTATTAGTACATTATAGTCATATATCATGGTAAGGTTCATTTTGATATAAAATCATTTTTTTAAAAATATTTTTTAAGTTGTTGATGGACCTTTATTTTATGTATTTATACGTGGTGCTGAGAATCGAACCCAGTACCTCACACATGCTAGGCAAGCGCGTTACCACTGAGCCACAACCCCAGCCCGATATAAAATCATTTTGATATAAAATAATTTGTTCCATTTCAGTCCCCAGTACTTCACTTTTCCTCCCTCTCCACCCCCCACCCCC
>NW_026000153.1:8094715-8123695 GCF_001458135.2 Marmota marmota marmota | reverse complement strand
ACCCCCACCCCCACCCCCCGCTTAGAGCCTCTGACTGGCCTCTACTGATCTTTCTATTTTTGAGAGATTTGGGACATATTTTTAATCCATGTGAAAATAATGCAGATTTTCAAAACTCTAATAATCTGGACACATTTGCATTTGCATGAACCCTATTCACATCCCCTGAAGATTTCCTGCCGATAATCCCCCTCCTCCCAGCCCACTGCCTTTCTTCTGACCTTCTCATATCGCCCTGGCCTTAAAGAGTAAATGTTCCCATCCAGCAAATGACTCTCACAGGCTCCCACTGAGAAAGCAAAAACAAGACCATGAAAGTAAAGGAAAACCTGGCCTGTTTCTCATTAGCCCTGCTCCAGGGTGCTCACCAGTCCTGTCCTGCCCTGATTACCTTCCCTTGCTCCAGGTGTGTGGTCTGGTACTTACTTTTATGACTCCCTCAGATAATTACCTTTCCTCCTCTGACATGTCCCTGGAAAAAAGTGCCTGCTGTCCTGTGAGGTGCTGCTCAATTTCCTCTAAATGCTCCCGGAAACTCTGGCATACAGTCTTCATGGCTTCCATCTCAAGGACTGTGCACTGAGAATGATTAGAAAGAGCTGAGAAAGGTGTCCTTTCTGATGCACTGGAAAAGCTCACCCAGGGAAGGGAATGGGTCTCCCTTCCCACTGGGGATCAAAGTTCTCCTGTTAATATACGAGGAAGAGAATAGGGAGACCCAGCCTTTGGCCTCCAGAAGTAACTAGTGGCTGTAGTTAGCTGAGACAGGAAGGCAGAGGTTCTTGGGCAGCCCTTAAGTGGCTATCATTACATCTCAAAGAGACTGGGTGATGTGGGGCTGCAAAGACATGGATAGAAGGGGGTGGGGGAGGCCAGCCAGAGGGCTTGTGCTTAGAAAAGTCAAGTCTCTCATTTAATTTTGTTTAACTTTGGTGCTGAGTACCAAGAACACTGGACACATCTACTCAGATGGTGTGTGCTTGATTAAAGAAAATCTGCTTAGAATATATTTTTAATGAGTCGTAGCCCTGCTTAGCCACCATTCCTGGAGGTTGAGATCTGCAGCATCAGCTCCACCTAGCTAACAAGCCCACCCAGAGTAAGACAGGCAAAGTTTGGGCATCCCATCCTTTCTGGGAGTTGGAATCTGGAATTGAGCTCCATCTACACTCTCCACCTTGCTTTCCATTACTTCTGATGTGAATCATCTTTCAAATTTTACATTCTCTCTAGAACTGTGCCTTTGCCTTGGTTTCCTAATTTAAACATATTCCTGCAGCATCTGAAATTGCTGAATGCTCTCTACATAACAACTCTGACCTGCATTAAGATACTTAATCAAACTCTAGCATGGCTTCTAGCAGAACAAGACTCTGTCCCTAGAATGCTTAGCCTCAGCCCCTAATTAAATTGCCTGCCTGAAAAAAGCTCAGGGCTGCCAGGAAAATTTATAGTTTGCTTTAGCCAAAACCTGGCATAGACCCCTGACCTACCTTTCTTATATCATTTACTAAAAGGGGCTTAAAATTGTGAACGTATATCTCTTACAACTCAGAATTGTCTTTCTCAAGGACCCAAGAACCATTCCTTTGAAACATACTTATCTGGAAGGCTATTGCCCAGGCTCTGTGGGAGGGTAGAATCCTAGTTTCAGTACCTGTCAGCTGGCTGAACAGCATTTACACTGACCTGACCAAACTTTTGTAAGTTTTCTCATCTCTGACTCTATTAAGCTCCTGCTCTTCCCTTTTTCTTACTTTCTTTAAAATGCCTAAATGATCTGTGTGCAAATCAGAATGGAGTTCAGTTCTTTCCCCTACCACCAGCAGTTGAACAAAATCTCTTTTCACTGCTCTGACTTCCGTCTGCTGTGTATCTTTGACACACTCAAGCTCTGTCCATTTGTGGGACACTCTGATGATATGCTGAGTTTTTACCCAGCTATCTCCCTTATTTTGCAATCTGGTTGGATCATGCTTTGAATAAACCCAGGACCCAAGATCCCAGGATCACTACCTACCTAACTCTGGATGGGGTCAATGCTCATTGGACCCTAAAGTTATCTCTATGAGGTCCCCCAGACCCCATCAGTATGCCTAACTGCATGCTCACTTTTCCCCTTCTCATTAACATAATTCTACTTAGGGGCAGCAATGTGTCTAGCTGAAGAACTACATTTCCCAGTGTCCCTTGCAGATAGGACAGCCAATGGGATGGAAGCAAAGAGCCTGATGTTGGGGCCTTTGAGACACTCTTTAGAGGAATCTGACATGGCTAGCAGGCCCACTTAACATTTTCTTCTCACCCTTCCACAGAGACAAACCATATACCTAGGTTAATTCTTTCAGTCCTGTTTCTAGGAAGTTCCGTATTTCTTACCCTTCTCCCCAAAACCACATGGCCAAGATCCTGGCAGTCCTATGATTGTTCTTTTCAGAATTGTCATAATGGTAATACTTTTTTTTTTTTTTTGCTTTGAGAGTTAAGTTTTGAGTTTATCCTCCAAGTTTTATAATTTTTAATGCACTATTTAACTGCCTCAGTCTGAGTTTATGTGAACCAGCAATAAGGAGACTCTGAAGCATTATTGATTTTGGCAAGAGTGCTTAGAAAATGATCATATTGTGGCCTTTAAAGCCAGAAAAGATCCTGCAGACCATGAGGGCTTCTTTCACAGACACATGCTCTGAAAAAGAATGGTTAATAACTTTGTGGTCAAAAAAAATGGCAGCCAGATTTCAAACCCAAGCCTTCAGATTCATCTCTTTTCTTCTCAGTACCTGACTGGGTCACAGCGGGACCTATGGAGTAGCTAGACATGTGAAGAAATTATCTGTTCTTCAGGAGGGAGTTGATCAAGTGGTTCAAGTGTACTCCTATACAATATCCAAGACTGGCCAGCTGGTTCAAATTCACTTCAAAGTTCTGGGGACAGTGAGATTAGGCCCTTCAAAAGACGTTGCCCAAGTTGGCTGGACATCATAAACACTGGGTTTTATGCTCCATCTAGATCTTTCAGGGTGACCCTTCATGATTGGATGGTGTGGGGTTGGATTTGGAAATAACCAATGGAATGTTCACATTCCCCTCAGTGATGTGGAAGATTCTGAAAGGCTGCCATCTTCTGGTCATTTGGAAACACAAAGAAAATACATTTTAGCCCTAGAACAGATAAAGAAACAGTTTGCAAGGAAGGAAACTTTATGCAAGGAAGAATGTATTTTGTACTCCTTTTGGGGGGCGTCCGGTACCGGGATTGAACTCAGGAGCACTCAATGACTGAGCCACATCCCCAGCCCTATTTTGTATTTTATTGAGAGACAGGGTCTCACTGAGTTGCTTAGTGCCTTGCTGTTGCTGAGGCTGGCTTTGAACTCATGATCCTCCTGCCTCAGCCTCCTGAGCTGCTGGGATTACAGGCTTGAGCCACCGCACTTGGCTTTTTTTTTTTTTTTCTTTCCAATTTAAGGACTAAGTTAAACCTAATCTAATACAAGTTCTGCTCTACTGACCCAAACCCATTAAATCAAACTTCAGTTGTAAAAGAAAGGGTACCAATAACCATTGAACTTTCACTTTTGAATCAGCTCATATTACTTTTTAAATTTTGTATAATTTTGGTTTTCTGTAAAATTAAATCATAAACACAATAGAAGAATTTTCTAATATTCAGATCTTATTCTAGAAAGATTTTCATTTTTTAATTAATAAATAATTCTTGAGAAGTCATCTATATAGGTTTATATATGTAAATCTAATTATATCAACAAATCAATTTTTAAGTTAACAAATTATTGTAAAGAATCAATTCACTTCTAAGAATTTATTCATATCAACAAACCTTTACCTTAAGATATCCCAGAAGATCACAAAAATGGCCATGTGTTTCTCTGCAGTGAAACCACTGGATAAGCTGGAGGTGTTTCTCTGTGTCATATGTTTTACCTAAAATTGCTCTTAGTTTTAACTTATGTTTGGAATTCCTATTATGTAAAAGGTGATATCCATGCTTGCCTATAATCTTCATTTGCACATTTTCTAGTTAATTTTCTCCTAAATATCTTTCCTAACCCTTGCTAACACATAGCATTTAACTTAAAGTCATTTTTCTCTGGAATATTTTTCAGGCCTTATAAACCCAGGCTCACTCTCAAGGTAGCAGATGTTGCTGCACTGCGCACCCTTTTCCTCTTTGTTCTTTAAGTTTCTTTGTTTGGCTCTGGGCTCACCTAGAAATGCAATCCCTTATTTTCGCTTGTTCTCATGTGTGTGTGTGTGTGTGTGTGTGTGTAGGCATGTATGTATGTCTGCCTACAAGCACAAATACACATGTGCATAGTTGCGTGTGTTTTGATTGTTTCCTTTTAATGTGTGTTTCTGGTTCCTTGGATCTAAATAAAGAGAAACATTAACATCTAGTAAAACTCTAAATAATATTCATTTCAGTAGGTATATAATACCAAATTAATTTGGTAAAAGTACCTTTTTTGTATAATTGCAAGCTCTAGAAGGGGAGAAGGCTAAGGCAATATGGGACAAGGTATCTTAAACTGTGGGCTGGTGACACGCACACTCATTCCAACTCCTGCTTGTTTAAAACCTATAGCCATCTGAGGATGTCCACTGTGCATTATGGGCCACAAAGCCTCTATTTTCAGCAGAAGTGCTAATATGTCATAGCGTCAACCCAGTAGGAGCATCTATTTCTAGATGACAAGTTGTTCTGCACAGATGGGACTATGCAGGTCCAAGGCCTAAAGTAGGAAGAATGGGAAGACCTCTGGTCTAGACTCAGGGTAACCCCTAGACCTATATTAGTCTCTTGTCTAAACAGCATCCTTTCCTAGTACCTGGCTCTGGGTTCCGAGCCTAAGTTTCTCTAGGGCTGTGTCCGTCTGTGTTCTGCCTTCCAGAAGCTGTAGTCCTTCTACCTGCTTATATGCTCCCTAGTGCCAGATGCCCCCTTTCTCTCTCAGTCCTCAGAATCATGCTCCTACAAATTTCTGAGGACTCCTCCAATACCTCATGTGCTCCAAGCCATGGTAGCAATGGTCTGACCAGGCTGTGCTACTTGATCTGCTGTGCTCCTGGATGCCAGGGCTTGCCTGATGAAGTAGGTATCCTTCTAGAACTTGTGTCAGGCCCACCCATAAGCTGCTCTAGACTCTGTGACTTCTGTATTCATTGACTCAACCATGTAAAATAATCTCCTGCAGCTGGACACTGTTGTTTGTGCCATGGGAGACTGGGTTACCTTTTTTCCCTCTTTGTTCAATTGTGGTCGAGTCACTGAATGAGGGATAGTCTAACTGAGTATCTATACTCATCTGTTGTCATAGATACCTGATTTTAATATCAAGTGATAAATTGATAGTACTTCTCAATTGATACATGTTTGGAATCTCTCTTCTCAACACAATCAATAAATGAATTTGTATTGTTTTCAAGGGTGTATGTGAACAGATGAGGTATTATCTTATTGCTTGAATAAAACTTTCTCTTACAAGAAGATAATCTTCATTCATGTATCATTTAAAAATATTCCAAATGCCTGATAGTTTTGAAATATGAAAGAATAATGTGACAAATTATATCAACTTTCATGTAATTATTTTCTTTATCATTACATTGATAGATATTTCTATTTGTTGAGAGATCATGTAGAAATATGTTTTACCTTCTAAATAATCACTTTCTAATGTTAACATTACTTTTATATATATTTAGATATTTTAGAGTTGGACACACCTTTGCTTGGAATGGATGTCCAAAACTTTCATGTCTTCCAAATTTGAATTTGTATTTGCCACTTTGTAGTTTGGAAGTGCTGGAAGAATTATATAACCTCTCTCAGTTCTATTTCCTGGTCTATAAAAGAGAGAGGACATGGAATATATTAGGAATCCAATAAATATTTATGGTATGTATGAATCCAAGGTCAGATGACATAAAGTCATTAAAATGTTTAGCATAGGTACTCAACAAATATTTACGGAACTGAAGAATTGGAAGGTAACCTAGCAGACACCAAACCCTAGATGCTCAGTAAATCACATTTCCTATTCATTTTCTTTGAATAGCTGCAATCCTAGTCTCTTTTAACTCTCTCTGTATGCAGTTTCATGTGTGAGAGTCTTGATATTTTGAATTAATGGTGGGCCTTGAAGGCCTAGATTATTTCTTACCTTGAGGATTGTTGAAAGGACTGGAAGGACTCATTAAATACCTGTTGACTAATCAAAGGCCCAAAAAGGTTGATCAATTTGTAATAACCCCAATGTCTGCTTTGAAACAAGCCTAGAAAGGGTGGACCAAAGTCCTTCTACTTGACATGAGGAGTTCTAGATTCAAGAACTTGGCAGAAGTAAAACAATATTAATAACTGAAGATGAGAGGAACACCCAACTAATATTACCTAGAGCTTCTCTGTACCAGACTGTGCTGAGTACTTTACAAGCTTATTTAATAATAAGACAATCCAGGTCTACAGACTGCATCATCTCCTTATTTGATAGGGTGGACCCAGAGAAATTAAATGGCTCGTGCAAGAGTATTCAGCTAAGAAAATGTAAGACCAGAACTTCTCAGCTAGACTGAATTGGAGATGAGGCAGATACATAAATGCTGACAATCTTCGGGATATGAATTTACTGTTTTATGCCTTAGTTTTCCCTTCTGTAAAATGAGGACTAATCATAAAATCTGCCTTCCTTGCTTCAAAAGGTGATTGATGAGCAGCATGAAATAAGAAGAGATTTGGGAGAATATGCCCTCAATGATAAAGTACTCTATAAATGGTTTGCGTGATTTAAGTCAGGAGGGCAATCCCCAAGATCTCACATTCAGGAAGGAAGCCTCAACCTTATCCCTGAGGCATTAGTGGTGCCTTTGGTGCACCTGCCTTCTCATCTTTGCAGGGGAAACACTTACAGAACAAAGCTCCCTCATGGTGGTGTCCTGAAGGGCTTTCAAGGTCCTTGTGAACTGGGCTTCTGGGTGATCTGCATGTGAGCCCAGGCAGTGCCTACAGACTGGAGGTGCAGGGCCGGGGCTTGATCTTTCTGCACAGCAGTGGGGATGGTGATGACAGCAGACACAGCCCAGGGTGGGTGTAGTGTGGCAGGTGTCCATTGGGTAAAGACTAGGGAAACCTGCATCCAGAGAGACCGATTTGGTGAGGGGCGGGGACCTCTGAGCGAAGGCCTTGTCACTTGGGGATGAACAGCAATGCCAGGGCTGGGATTCATAGGTATAAAAAGTCTGAACAGAAACATCAGCGACCTGTCTCGCTTCTGTCCCTAGTCTTGGTCCTGTGGTAGTCAGAGGGTCACACAGAGTGCATTCTAAATCTGTGCTTCCACAGTCAGTCCCCAAGGCCATGGCACTCTGAGCAGCTGACACCAGATTAGAGGACATCTGGGCTGACACAGCCTGGGAGCGGCCAGTGTTTGAGTCAGTGGGAACATCTCCAGGCAGTTTATTGAGGTGGGAAACAGACCTGTCAGATGTTTGGCCAAGGTCAACTGAACAGGATGTGACTTCTCTGTACTTAGGAATTTGCTGTGGTGGCCTCTCTTGTACTAGTGAGTTGTGGCTGGTATAGGGACAGAACTTGCTGCCCTCTTCTGCTCCTAGGGCCTCCAAGTCCACATGAGGGAAATTGTCTTGAGTCTGATGAATCCCAGGAAAACTTTGAGACTCACAGTGGTGGCCTTGTGCGAGCACTTCCTCTGTTCCCTCAGGCCCCAGAGTCCTGTCCTTCTCGTCTGTGATGTGGGCCAATCCCAGAGGGCCACAATATGTGGAGGTGACCATGGCTCCAGCGCCTTCATATTCAGCATGGGACACTGGTGGGGGCTGCCACAGATGGCCGACTTCCCTTGGGTGTTCTTTCCCAGTGGTGGTCTTGGCCAGGGTTGCGTCTGGGATCAACAGCTCTGGTGGCCCCTCTGTGGCCTCAAGCTGAGGCTCTTCCTCCACCACAGATGCTGAAGCCTTTTCTTCCAAGATGCTCCAGTCTTGGCTAGAAAAAGATGTGCTCACCATGCTCTTGGAACCAGACCTCTCTGACTCTTGCTGACAGTCCTGGGATGACACTAAGCTGTGGCTCTGGTCCCTTGGCTTTCTGCCTCTGTTCTCAGCAGGACTCTGGCTGCTTGGGAAGGAAGACATCTGTAGGAGCAACCAGGACAAAGGGAAAGGTGTCAGGAGGTGGGGAAGGCAATAGGGGTAAGGTTGTAAGTGTCATCATGGTTGACTCCGAAGTTAGGAGACAAAAGTTACAGGCTCAAGTTCTACATCAGTGAGTGCTTCATCTAGCACCAGCTTATGAGGCTCCGCTTTCTTGATTAAAAAAATTAAAAGGATGGGGCTGGGGTTGTGGCTCAGTGGTAGAGCGCTTGCCTAGCATGTGGGAGGCACTGTGTTTGATCCTCAGCACCACATAAAAAGGAAGAAAGAAAGAAGGAAAGAAAGGAAGAAATAAAGGGAAAAAAGAAGGAATGGTATTGTGTCCATCTACAACTAAAAAAATATATATTAAAAAAATGAAAAGGAAAGGTGGAATGTTCTGGAATCTCGTCTACTGTGACTCCATCATGTTCTGCCCTTTGACTGCACATGGCATGTGCCTCCAAACCCTTCTGAATCTGGCAGCCACCTTAAACTTATCTTTCCTTCTAAGTTAGCCATGAGTGAGGTTAGAGTGGACCATGTGTGGTGAGCAATAAGGGCCCTCTTCCTACCTGGAAGGGCGGGGCTTCCGGTGGCTCCTCCAGAAACCCACTGCTGTCGGACTGACAGCTGTTTGTTCTGTCCACCCTGGTGCCTGTGAGAAGAAAGAGGCCTTGAGTTCAGTAAAATAAAAATATGCTGCCAACAGGACCCCCAGGTGCCCGGCATGTCAGAGAGCCTCCACAAATGCCAAGCATATAGGAATAAAGGAATTCCATTACTTTCTCTCTTAGTTGCTAAAGAGTTCATGTAAATCTGCACCTCTAGTTTCCTAATACAAAGAGGAAAGCATGTACTAAAGGAAGGGGAACTAACTTCTCTCAAAACTAAATTACAGCCAGGCACGGTCATGCATGCATGTAATCCCAGCAGTTCAGGAGGCTGAGGCAGGAGAATCGCAAATTCAAAGACAGCCTCAGCAACTTAGTGAGGTCCTAAAGCAACTCAGTGAGACCATTCTTGAAATAAAATATAAAAAAGGGCTGGGAATGTGGCTTAGTGGTTAAGTGACTCTGGGTTCAATCCTGGTACACACACACACACACACACACACACACACACAAAGAAGATAATTGAATAAACAAAAATAATAGCAATGTGTATGGGGATTATAACAAAGACCTAAAAAGTGAAAAGTCTGCAAAAATAAGCACTTATTATTATAAAACTGAGTTGTGTGCATGGTAATAGCTACCCAAAAGATATTCCTTTAGCATGTGCAATATGTACAGAACATTTAACTTGGGTAATAGACTTGTTTACTTATTGTCAGAGAAAATAGAGACTATTGATTGTGTATTTATTATAGAAATAAATACATTTTAAATATACAAATTAAATGTATATTTAATTTGTGTAATACATTTGATTTTACTGCTTTTGTTATAATTTTAACTCAATCAGTATTAAAACTTTCTAGATCCTTTCAGAGTTAGGAGAACAATTTGTGCTTCTGTGAAAAAATAAATGAGGATGATGGTAGTAAACTTTCAAAAGCTCAATGCAGAATATAATTTTTTTAAAGTATTATGCAACGGGCCCTGTCATTTTGGCACAACCCTATAGAGTGGACACCCTATCTTCAAATATTTTCTACATGAACCCCATCTTGCAAGCTTATCATACAAGCTTCAGGACCCCTGGCTGCCTGTTACTACTCACTCCCAAAGCCCCTCTGCAGTACAGTATGCAGACAGGAGAGAAGAGGACAGGACTAACTTCCACTCTTCACTCCCCACCCCCACACTACATAGCATTAGAAACCCAACAGGATGTTTGAGCCTTGTTGGAGGATGGCAAGGTAGACTTTGCAACCTCTTGTTCTTTCTTTATGTTTTGGTGTAAAATTTGCACCACAAACTGAAGGACTCCCAGTACATCATTATTATTTCACCTTTCCAGATAATATCTAAGTAATTATTATTCTGGAGTATAAACTTCACATATGATGTTTGCTATTCCCCTTCTTACAATGCCAAAATGAAATGATAAGTTAGAATATTAGAATAAAGTGATGTGTTGCAGTGTATTCATCCACAGACTGGGTGGCCCATAACAGTCTGGTTCAAATGCAAATACAGATGTCCCTGGTATGGGTAGGAGATTGGTTCCAGGACCTCTCCCAGAATTCCAAAATCCTCAGATGCTCAAGTCCCTTATATATATATAAAAAAATGGCATAGTGTTAGCATATAACCTACACATATCTTCTTTTGTACTTTGTTTTTTGAGTTAGGTTTTCTTTGTGGGAGAGAGGGAAAGTATTGGCGATTAAATTCAGGGGCACTTGACCACTTAGCCACATCCTGAGCCCTATTTTGTATTTTATTTGGAGACAGGGTCTCACTGAGTTGCTTAGCACCTCACCTTTGCTGAGACTGCTTTGAACTCGCGATCCTCTTCCCTCAGCCTCCTGAGCTGCTGGGATTACAGGCATGTACCACCATGCCCTGCTACATGTACTTTGTGTTTTTAGGATGCTTTTTGTGTAATTTAAATCTTCCTAGATTACTTATAATAGCTAATACAATATAAATGCTATGTGTTGTATATGGTAAGTGCAAAAGCTTTGTTCCTTTGACTATTTTTGGTCTGTGGTTGGGCTGTGGATGCAGAAGCCCTTCATGTATGGAAGACAGAATAAACAACCATATACATGAAGGGCGTCTAAAAAGTACAAAGAGTACTCTCCTCTAAAAGGGGTATATTTGTCATATAACTGTTACTTTTCATTAACTATTTATAAAGCACAAACAAACAAATCTCTGAAACTGACTTAAGGGAATCTGTGAGTCAGTCCATTAGGCTTTGAGAACCTCACTTGTGTGGTGAGATCAAATGGTGGAGTTGGGCATGGTTCTGTCAGGAATGACGCTTTTTTATCTTGTGTTTGCTCTAAAAGTTGAATGCATGCATCTGAATTATTTTAAGAAACTCAACAAGCAAAATGTGGGACAATTTACAGATGGGTTAATTTCATTAGGAGGTTCAAAATCCTTGCTCCTTATAAAGCACCTTTTCAGCAACTAGACTATAAGCACCTAGATACTGCGCTTCCAAATTCTAAATATTCCTTTAGGGTTTAAAAAAGACAAAGGATGAGAAATCACCTAGCTCAGGATGGCTATGATGGATTATCAAACAAACAGACAAAAACAAATGTGTATCATTTATCACTCCCCCACCCTCATATGAATGTGTATCACAAGGGAGGCTGGACTTCAGGAAAGGTAGTTGGGCTTTTAGTAAGAGTAACAGAAATGGTACCAGCATGCCCAGGTCAGTCCCTGAAGCTAGCTAGACCAAGAGTGAGCAACCCAAGTCTCAGGATCCTCAAGAGAATTTCCCCTGAGCACTTAACATATCCAAGAGCCAGAGCTCTTCCTTACTCTGCTAAATGGGGGCCTTGACGTCCCACTTGGCTGCTACCAGTCCTTGTCCTCCCGCTAGATCTTATTACCCCAGCCTTCCACTCCTGGCTGGCTTTTGTTCCAAACCAGTTAGATAAATAGAACCCTTCACCACCAACCTTCCACACCATTTTGTTGTGTTGTTTCAATGGCTGGTTTTCCCACCAGGCCAACTTCTCTATGATGAACACTGCTGAAATGCTGCTAGGCTCTGTGACTGAATCATCTAGAAGATCTGGAGCCACCTAT
Organism: Marmota marmota marmota; assembly: GCF_001458135.2. Lineage (NCBI taxonomy): Eukaryota > Metazoa > Chordata > Mammalia > Rodentia > Sciuridae > Marmota > Marmota marmota. The sequence goes on along the minus strand of NW_026000153.1, from coordinate 8,111,804 downwards.
CTGGCTCAAATTCTTACTCTTTTATTTATGAGCTGTGTAATCTGGGGGAAGTCTGCTTGCCCTCTTTGTGCCTGATGCCTCATGTGGAAAGAATGAATATGATACTGTTATTTGTGGAGTTTTGATTAGAATAATATCCACTATTGTCATGTATGTAAGAAATAAAAAAAAAATCTAATGATATATATATATAAAAAGACATCATGTAAAAGATACTGAAAGATATTATATGAAAGTTATATATATATTTCCTGCAGAGCATCATTATTATAACTCAATCACTATTGATATTATTATTAAATATCATGAATGATCATTGTAATTAATATTAATATTCATTAGAAGTTTCCTTTTTCAGTTCACAGCTGTCTTTATGGATTTCAGTTTTATCCTCCCAATTAGGTGGACCTGCCTGGTGCAGGACTACTTCACTGTTACATACATTTAAAAACATTTTGTGCCTGGGAGGAGGCCAATGCCTCAGGCACTTTATCTAAATAATCACTAGATGGCAGCATTACACCAACCACAGAGTGAGGAGCCAGATCCCTACCAAGAACCTTGGAATGGTTCAAATGAGTAAGCCAAGTCAACCTGAAGGCTGCTTTTCTGGACTGTAATGATAATAAAAGCTTCTGAATCCTAAGTGAAAATTTTTACATCTTAAATAGTCTGTTCATAGAGGCTCAGGGGAAAAAAAACCTATGGAATTGAAAGGTTAAGAAGGGAGAGGGAGAAAAAGAATAGTATGGCAGGCCAAAGTTGTATAGAGAAAGAGAACAACCTGAAACTGTTTGGATTCACTGTCTTCATCAATAGATTCTAATTCACTTATGTCATTGCTGAGTTCCTATCTCTTCCATCTTATAATGATAGAAAATTTTTGTGAGAGCTCAGGGGTGAAACTGAGTCACAGACCAAAGTATCTTAGAACTGGAGTGGACATTGCAGATGCGATAAATGCAAATGCCTTTAGGAGGTAGGCAGGTAGCTTAAGTATGTGAAGCAGCTCGGTTCAGGACCAGGAGTGGTGTGGTGTGGGTTGTGTGGACTACTCTGGTTGTTCCCCAAGGGCATTTAAAAAATTAATTTAAAAATGTTTTCTAGACTAACAAAATCTCTCCATTGGCCACAGTCTCCTGGTAAGAAGTCAAGATGGTATCGTGTACCATATAATGAAGGAATCCCTTGTAGAACATTCCTAATAGATGTCACCTAGCAGTGTTCACAATTCTTGTTATGGGGAATTGTTCCTATGTGATTAGAACCTTAGAGCATATTATACTTTTCAGAAAATGCTGAAATCCATAGAATTTTCCATTTATTGATCACAGTAAATCTCAGTGAAGTAACAAACACAGAACACGACTAACCCCCTTTTCTGAAGACAGTTCTCTTGTATTTTCCAGGTCTTTCTCCTTAGTATAGTCCCCCCAGTCCCTTTAGATCAGTCCTCATAGGACAGGGTTTCCTACTGTTTGTCCCTGGTACTTTCCAATAAGCTCTTACTTAATAATGCTTGCTGTAAAGCCTGGCTTCCAGATCTTGTTTCCAAAGCCAGCTGAGAACTGGTCTGGCCAGCATGATAGGCGGGAAGATTGTTCTCATCCCTGCCTCTGGGTATTTTGGGTCCATACACAGCCTAAGGTTGTGTGAGTTTAGTTAGAAATGGTGCCCCCAGGGTTGGGCTACGCCAACATGGGCCTCTACTTTGAAACTAAGGAATACATATTCTGAAAACTAAATGAAGGATTTAGCTTGTATCCTTGTGGAATTGCTCATTTGAGATCATGGAGCCTTCCTGTCAAGGATGATTTTGATCATCAATTAAATAATTTATTTTCATTTCATATTCTCTAAGAATGGAGAATATTGTATCTGCCTTTCACCTTAGTTTTGGTCTTAGTTCATGAATTTTTTGTATATTGTACATGTTGTAATTTCTGTTTTCATCTTGTTTTGTTGGCATACTTTGTGGTATTTATTTTGCTCATTCGTTTTGCTTTTCACCTTTCTTTGATTCTTTATTTTAAATGTGAATAGAATTTTTGAATGACGTTTAAATCTGTTTCTTTGTTTAGATGTATTTATTCCATGTATTTATTCTGAAATCTACTTGCATTATCTATCTATAGCTTTGAAAAATGTTCTTGCTGTGGATCAAGGCACTGTTAATTACTGACGGCAACAGACTTTAGAGGCAGAGCCTGGGTGGCTCTTGAGGAAATCTTCATTCTTAACAAATGAGCCTTGGTCCCACGTGTCCTATGCAGTCCTAAGATAGTCCACAGTGTCAGCAAAGGCACCTGCCCTCATGGAGCTTATGTCTTGACTGTGATCCAGGAGAATTAGTTGTTATGGAAGACAAGTTGATTCTTCCTTCTATGCCAGAAGTCTTGGTAGAGGACTTCCCCCACAAGCTTTCTATATTACATTCTGATAACTTCCATTAGCAGTATCCTGCTGATACTTTTGGTTCAAGTTCCTTAGCCCAGGAATCCTACCCCTCCTTTTTTTTCCCCTTTCCTTTTCTCTCTCTTCCCCCTTCCCTTTTCTCTTACTGATTGCTTCAGGTTTAGCTGTTTTTCCTTTGTTCTTTTGTTAGAATAAATTTTCTTCATCATTAAGGGGGGGGGGTGTGGAAAGCTGCTTCTCTAAAATTAACTTTTCTTGGCTTAATACCATTACTTGTTATTCATTATGATAGAAGCAATACATAGTGGTGAAGAAATGGAAAAAGCAAAAAGATTCATATATAATCTAATCATTTAGGAAAATATTTCTGCATGTTGAAAGAATGTGAATTGTCTTTGAGCACATGCATGTGTGTGTCTGAGTTGTAAAATAATAATCATAATATGCACACTTTATATCCTGCTTTTGTCACATCATATATTAATTTTTTCTTATAAAAATACCATAAAAGATAAAATTTTGTGGCAACTTTTAATTTCTTTATGATTTGCCTTCAATACCTGGGACTTGGGGTACATGCCACCACCAGCACTTAATCTCTTCAGAAACTACTGAAATTTCAGGATTTTTACTTCTTGAATTAGTGATTTTTTAAACTCAATCTTTTAAATTTATTTTCTATGTCATCAATTAAATAATTTATTTTTATTTCATATTCTCTAAGAATGGAGAATATTATGTCTGCCTTTCATTTTAGTTTTGGTCTTAATTCATAAATTTTTGTATGTAATACATGCTATAATTTCTGTTTTCTTGTTGTTTCATTGGCATACTTTTTGGTGTTTATCTTTCTCATTCATTCTACTCTTTACTTTTCTTTGATTCTTTACTTTAAATGTGAATAGAATTTTTGAATGACCTTTAAATCTATTTCTTTGTTTAGATATATTTATTCTAGCTCCATTTTCATGTGATATACATTCAATCTTATTGCTTGTAATTGTATATTGTCTACTTTTATAATTGTGATTGATTTAGTAAAAATGTGGCACACTGGATAAAAATCCTTCCTCTTTTTCTGGAAATAGGTATCACTAATAGTCCATGACAGATTTTTCTGCTATACTGGAATTCAGCCTCAGCATCTTTGTCAGATCAAAATTACTAGTGGCTAAAACTAATCAATGAGAATCAGAACTCATGTTTTTAACCATCCTTCTACTTACTGGTGTATCAATAAAAACTGACCTAATTTCATGCATAAGTAGATCTGATTTTGAGTTGGATCATAGTTATCACAGAGACTAGAAAGAGAATAAAAGGAGATAAGGTAAATTGCATAGCTTACTCTGACACTCAAAATTTGATAGTTTTATTAATATAATTAGTTTTCAATTCATATTCTTTTGCCAAACATTCTTTGTTTCTTTGTCCCCCCACCCACAGTAATTAAAGGCTTATAGAATGTTTTTGTATTTAACAATATTAACAACAAAATTTTATCCATTTCAAATTATAATTGTCAATGTTGAGAACTAACAGTATTTATTGACTTCCTAATGAATCTATATAACAGTTTCTCTTCTATTATAACTTTCTATGACATGATCTAGAATTTTAGATCCAGTAATTGTTATTTTTTTTAAATATTCATGATAATTTATCTTATTCACAATTATATTTATAATTTTTCAGACTCTGCCTTGCCTGTCCACTCAAACAGGACTCCCTTATTTGGTAGGCTGCTATATATCTTGGACACTTCTTTTTCAGGAAGAATCCATGGATGCTCTATTTCCTTGGTCCTTGCTTATCTGAAATGCTGCTTTATATGAACACCTGAAAGCATATAGACTTTTGTTTTTTTTTCCATACAGGGGATTGAACTCAGGGACACTTGACCACTGAGCCACATCCCCAGCCCTATTTTGTATTTTATTTAGAGACAGGGTCTCACTGAGTTGCTTAGTGCCTTGCTTTTGCCCAGACTAGCTTTGAACTCGTGATCCTCCTTCCTCTATCTCTGGAGTCACTGGGATTACAGGGGTTGTCCACTGCACCCATCACATCCACTGGAATTTAAAGTGTAAAGTTTACTATTCAAGAATTCTAAACTGTTCTGGTTGGTGCACAGCTGTAATCCCAGTGACTCGGGAGGCCAAGGCAGGAGGATTGTGAGTTCAAACCCAGCCTCAGCAACTAATGAGGCCCTAAGCAACTCAGTGAGACTTTGTCTCTAATAAAAATATAAAAAAAGGGCTGGGGATGTGGCTCAGTGGTCAAGTGTCCCTGAGTTCAATCCCCTGTACCCAAAAAAAAAAAAAAAGTATGTACCTGTACTATCTACTGGCATCAGACATGAGGACATTTGCTGAGATATCAATTTGAAAAACAAAAACAAAAATGAAAAAAACCAAACCCCTACATTGGTCCAATTAACTGACTATTGTATTTTTAAATATATAACTCATCTGGCCCCTCTAGCAGTGTGAATATCTTTCTCTCTAAAAACTGTCAGATTAATACCTTACCTTGAAAATTGTTGAAAAGAACACTCTGGGGTAATATATTCAGAGAATGTGACCCAATGATATCTGTCCCCGATCTCCCTTCCCCTACTATGCTTCTGTCAGAGGAATGAAAAGAGGCCAGGGTTCCTGGAGCTTTGTGGCATAGAGTAATCAGGGAATAATTGGTGACACAGGATCTTGGAATGAAAAAAGCTAGGATTTTAATACAGTTAGATATTTCTGAAATAGAACATTTCTATGACTCTATAAAGATTGTATTGTTTAACCACACTTATCTTCTTTGTCTACAAGGATACTTATTTATTAGACATTCCTGAGATAAAAAGAAGGGGGAAGATACAATTTTGAGTACTAAATCTTCATTCGTTATCCTGTAAGAATGTAAAGTAATGGCACATTTTAATTTAGATCTATATGAAAATAGAATAATAGAAATTTCTAGGACTAAATGAACAGTCTCTCCACTTGAGATAATAAGTAGATTTCAAATTTTGACTTCTCTTGAGTGTTTAATTTCTGTACTGATTCAACTAGCATAGTTCTAGTGATAACTAGTCCAATTTTTTTCCCCCCTCTCTTGTGAATCTGAATGGGAACAAACATTTATCCTTGCTTCAGTTAACCAGTTGATTGGCAGGTGATTACATCTAATGCTCAGACAGAAAGAAGAAGTAGTCCTTTTCTATGGCAGCCTAGTTGATCAAAACTGATAACCCAAGTTGGAGAAGAAAATAAATATTGACCAACTTAGAACCAAAGTTTCCATCAAAAGTTAAGCTGATGATTTCATCTCCAGCTGTACTCTAGAGGCCTCACATGGACTCATGGCTCTGTGAGAGACAGAGGCTTTTCAGGGAGGCCAATGTGTGTGCATTATTCTACATTCACCCTTCCTGGCCTCCACTACCCTCTGTTCCCATCATTGTCTGCCCTGCCTGTGCTCCAGGCTTTGACTTGTGTTTAGTCAATGGGATGTGCCAGGAGAAGACAGAGAAGGATGGACAGGAGAAAGGGAAAGGATCACATATCCATCGCCTCCTTTTCTAGGGACAGTTTAAAAGTGGCTGCATCTTTAGGATAAAAGACCCCTTTGAGTCTTTCTTTTAAAGCTCCAACTTTTATTGGTTCCAGGACCAGGATCACTCTGTTTCCCCAGACCTAAAAGTGACAATGGCTTTCTGTTCTTGCTAGCTTTGGGTGTTTCTTTGGTGGTTCCATGAATCCAGCCCGCTTTGGTAAATGGTCCCTTTTCAAAACTCTCTTCAGTTAAACCCTTTTGAATATGTTTTTTTTTTCTCTGCCTGAGTGATACAACTACCACAATTAGCCAGACAATTTAACCCAGTATTCATGTAACATTGTATCTTTTTGCTTTAATTTGAATTCATTTCCTCTGTAACAAAAAGGAAATTTGAATTTTTAGGGATCTCAAACCATCCAAGCTTAGAACAAAAATGGAGAGAAGATTGGGACATTATCCTTCGTATCTGTCAAATTTAATCCTTTCATCTCTGGCTTGTTCACTAGCATTTTGATGATTCTCTAAAGAATGTCTTCCATATTACCTTTTTTTTGGCACCAGCAATATTATTTTTATTGCTTCCATATCATTTTAAACTCAGATAGACATTATTTTTTTATATTCTCAGTCATTCGTATAGCAGCCTTTTCGAATCAGCTGCTCTGATTGAACATTGATTGTCTAGGCACTGATTAGAGAATTGTAAGACACAGCCCATCCTTTGAGGGGCTTGTCTAAGTGACAAGCTACAGATTAAGGTTAAAATATAGAGTAAAGAAAAATACTAAGAATGCACTTTATTGGGGCTGAGGCTGTGGCTCAGTGGTAGAGCACTTGCCTAGCACGTGCGAGGTGGTGGGTTTGATCCTCAGCACTACATAAAAATAAAAACAAGTAAAAATAAAGGTATTGTGTCCAACTACAATTAAAAAATATTTTTTAAAAGAATGCATTTTATTTAATATCATAGCAATTAAAAACACAATTCCCAGTATATTGTTTTTAGAGACACACAATTTACAAGGAATACCTCCTAAACTTCAAAGTAAAATAAATTAATCATAAAGCTGGATAACTATCCACCCTCTAGGAGAGAGATTGCTATACTTTGCTATATTGGTTCTTTCCACAAACATATGTCTACTGAAGGCTTACTGTGTGTTAGGCAATGTGCTAGATTAGAAGATGCAATGGAGTGTAAGACTGTGCTTCTGTTCTCTAGAAGTTCCATCTAATGTTTCAAATCTAGAATCTGAGGATATTCAGCAGCCCTTGCAGACAGTAAGACTGCCTGAAATAAGAGTCCTTGGGCACATTTAGAATTAAGCCCCTTTGTCCCTGCAGCACTGACTCTTCCTTTAGGGCACAATTGCACTGACATATGAAGAACGAATTCAAGTGCCAAAAACTGTGCAGAAGAGATGTTCTCAATAATAACCACAGAAAAAGTCTAATCAAGCTGTTGTATCCTTTGTGATAGTCATGGGAGCAGAGGGAAGCACCATATAGACAGGATAGTCCTGAGCTTATAAACAGTAAAATGCAAACAGAAATACAATGGAGAAACACTGCTATCAGATGAGTGATGACAGTAGAGGTCACTTTAGGTCATCAAGGGCCAAATGATAAGAGGAGGTTAAACACCCACACCTGAGGCAAGATGATGGTTACCAAGTGGCTTATTCCAAACTGATTTTTCAAAGGAAGTTACATCTTTTGGCCTCATTTTCAGAAAAGCGGTTTTAATATTGTTAGTTACATAAAGTATATTTCATTGTGTTAAGTGATGTTACGATTCTTTTTTCTTGGACTTCTCTTGTGTTAGAGTCTGTAAACAAGTCAAAATAACACCTGGCATTTTGTCAGGGGAATGTTAAAGTTCGTAAACAAGTCTGGATGGTGCCTGGCAAAATGTCAGAGGGAGTGGTTTGAGAAGTAACAAAACCAAGCCATTAAGTGTGGAAATTCCTTATTGGTTGACTGATGTATCTAGTTTATGCTAACTAGATAAGCTGTGTGGAATGTATAAATACTGCTCCTGTCCTACAATAAACGGCTCCTACTCCTGCTGTATCAACGTACACAAGTTATTCGTCACCCCCTGATTATTCTGCTGCAGCCGTACTCCGGCACTCTTGTAAAAGAAAACCAGAAGATGCCTGTACTGTAACAGATTTTGAAACCAAATTCTTTTTTATTTCTTGGTAGAGTATGTTTTTGCCAAGTTTACAACCCACTTGAACTTCTGCTTGTTCTTTGATTTTAGAATCAATAGGGGTATCTTTGAGCACTGGAAAAAAAATAATAGATTTAGCCATAGATTCTTTAAGTCTCAAAAAGTTTACTGAAAATTTTTATCATATCCAACTATCTGTAAATAAAGACCCTTCTTAGTAGCATTGAGTGTAGTTGAATCTGAAATATATTTCTTTAATTTTAGATGAGATCACTTTCCTTTGATAAAGCATTTATAAAATCATGTTATAAAAAAATTTTAAAGACATTCTAAGAAAAGCTCACTCTAATTTTTAATGGTGAAGAAGATAAGTTGCTTCATTTACCTACTTGATCAGCTGTTCCTTAACATGCATGCTTTTGAGAATCTGTTTTATATCCAGTCACCGAGGTAAATTCTGGCAGTTGAAAAGAAATTGGGTATTATCCTTGCCTTCAGAATGCTATGGTAGAGTGCAATGCATTGCTTCCAACCTAGCTTTACAAATAAGGTTTAAACAAAGACTAAGTTAGTAACAGGTTAATCATAGGGATCTACGCTATAACCAGAAGGGGAGTTTCTGAAATCTGCTTTTAGCCTTTCTTGGCCCAAACCCTTTTCTAACATCAGCTCTACCTATGAGAAGGGCCTCTGAAGGCATTCTTATCTGGGGATTAGGCTATGAATCAGCAAAGAAACATTCTCAAAGGTTTGTGGAACTTGAGCAAGTGTCTGGAGTAGGCAACACCTAGATGCCTATTCTTCCATAGACCGAAGGGTCTTCCCAAGAGTAACTGATCTTGCCCCCTCCAGATTTTCTCACTAACGGCCCTAATTATTTGGAACAGGGTACTGAATGTGTTGTGGAGTGAGGGAAGCAAATTGGGTAGTGGCTGGAGAAGATTAAGTAGAAAAGCTGATCTCAAGTTTGGAGGAACATCACACTTTTGATCTGGGTGACAGAGTCACATGGTGAGTTCTGAGAAGGCACAAGGTTTCCTGAGGTCTATTTTCTCTCCTTTCCTCAGGATCCCAGGGAGGCCACATCTGCTTGAAATGTCCTTGAGCATTAGCAATTTCTCTACTGACTGCAAATATGCCTACTTCTGAAATTCTTTCCCTGTCATGTTCAAACAGAAGAGGGGTTGAATTTTCTTTCTCTGCTATGATTTGTAGGGTGAGAAGTGAATCTAAGCAACCTTTTCTTAAGACACCAAGTATTTTCATCTAAAATTCCAATATTTCTTCAAATTATTTATCTTCATTCTCTCAACCAAACTTACTGAATTTTAGATTGTGTCCCTCAGGTGGTGTGGATATGGGAGGGTACACAAATCTAAACCAGAAAATGGCAGGAGAGTGTGGTGATATGAATCAAGGACACTGAATTATTCAAATGGTAAGGAACTCATCCAAAAGCTCCCTGTAAATGGAGGAAACCAATTAGAATGTATTTCTCTGGAAATAACTTGATCTGAACTCTTTTAACTACATTCAGGATGTCTTTTTCACAAAACGATATGATTTTGATTTTATGCTAATAGGCATTTCAGTTTAATTAAACTACTGCGGAAATTTGGTTACTATTTCAATGAGCCTTTTGCCTAGCTTGAAAATGCTTAATACTGGAGGTATGGTATCTTTGATAACCTAAAATGCAAGGCCTAATTTTATTATAGGTTATCTATAAAATACTTGTTATTGAGAAACTCATTTATATCAATCATCCTGTCTGCAAAGGTCTATCACTTTTTAAATTGTTGCTGTTATTTCCATTCTAATTACAGCAGTGCTTCAAATCTACTGAGGCTATAGCACTAATCATAGAATCTTCCCTTTTTTTCCTCTGAAAGATGCCAAATGCTTTAAAAATGCCAAATGCTTTCAACAAGTTGATAGACAAACTATACTGGGAGGAGCTCACTTAACACTGATGTGCAACCACCTCTGGGGGAGCCCCTCCAGCTGTTTACCACCTCACAGTGCTGCCTCAGAGCAGCTTGCTAAAGAGGAAAGAAGAATGTCACTTGGAATGTAAGCAACAGGGGGTTTGAGGAAGAGAGAATGTAATTATCTTGATTGGAATATGACCAGGACACCCATCCCATACCCACAAACCACAAGATTAAAAGCATTCCTTTTATAAATAGAATGTTTGGGTTTGGAAAGGCAAAAAGCAGGAAGAAGGATGCAGGGGGTGGGGAGGTGGTGTCTGATAACTGTTTGAAAGATAAGCCACTCTTTTTAAGCTGCCAACATGTGAATTTTAGAAACCTTTTTGGTCTTATGTGGTTTTTGTTTTTGTTTTTGTTTTTCTCTCTTTGCTTAAGCATAATCTTCATGCTGCTTTCTGCTTTGGGCACAGAGGAAATCAGAAACAGGGCCATTGAAAACTGCTCATCAAGCGATCTGGAGAATTGACTGTGTGATTTAAGGTACTAACTGTTTTCGAAGCTGAAACAAATAGGCCCTGAGGAATCAAAAAGATGACAGAACAATTGGATCTTTGTCAGCGGATGGAAGGATGTGCTGACATGGATTTCCTTCTTCTCTTCATGATCCCATTTCCCATTCCCCTACTGCTCTTCCTAGGAGCACTTCTTAATAAATCAAACATCAACCCATAGTCTATCTCTGGGAAACCTAATCTATGACAAGTGGTAGAGATGATTTGTAACTGAACTCTAAGATCTACATGTTTAAAATCTACTGATGGCAATAGGCACCAATACTAGTATTAGATCCTAAAGGTATAAACATAAATATAATAAATAAAAAGGTATATTAATAATTATTTACATTTTAAAATGCAAGGTAAGCCACTATGGAGAACCACAATCAATTCAAGATGTTACCAATATAGTGATTACAAATCATAATTCTTGAAAATTGCAAGATTCCCAACAACTTCTATGTTTGTATGTATAGTAGGAATCTTGCCGTATATTGTTAAAGCATTGTATAGAAAGCAGGCCTCTTAATAGAAAACCAAATTTGAATTCTTAATAAACTCCAATACACTGCTTGTATTAATGCTTAATTAGTCACTTAGTGCTATTAGTAATTGTTTTGGTCATATCTAAAAATGGAAGTCTACAAATTTACACATACCTTGCTAATAAGAAGCAAAGAAAGAATTTTCATTTTTGAATGATTTAATGTCTCATTTTCCTTAAGAGAGTACTAAGGGCTATATGTTGATAATCACTGATCATGCCTTCACATTTTTGTTGATAAAAATATCACAATATTGCAAATTACTTTCAAGATGAGTCCCTACTACAGTAGTTCCCCTTATCCAGATTTTTTTTGGGGGGGTACTGAGGATGAAACTCAGGAGCACTGGGCTGCTGAACCACATCCCCAGCCCTATTTTGTATTTTATTTAGAGATGGGGTCTCACTGAGTTGCTTAGTACCTCACTTTTGCTGAGGCTGGCTTTGAACTCACAATCCTCCTGCCTCAGCATCCCGAGCCGTTGGGGTAACAGGCATATACCACTGCACCCAGCCCCCTATCCAGTTTTGTGTTTCACTTACCCACATTCAACTATAGTCTGTAAAATATAGTAGAATACAAATACAAATAAAAGAAGGTTTTTTTGTTTTGTTTGTACCAGGGATTGAACACACGAGCATTTTAGCACTGAGTAACATCCCCAGCCTTTTTTAATATTTTATTTAGAAACAGGGTCTTGCTGAGTTGCATAGGGTTTTTTTTTTTTTTTAGAGAGAGAGAGAACTATTTATTATTTATTTTTTGGCAGACACAACATCTTCGTTTGTTATGTGGTGCTGAGGGTCGAACCCGGGCCGCACGCATGCCAGGCGAGTGCGCTACCGCTTGAGCCACATCCCCAGCCCATGCATAGGGTCTTGCTAAGTTGTTGAGGTTGGATTTGAACTTGTGATCCTCCTACCTTAGCCTCCCGAGCCACTGGATTAGACATGTGCACCACTTGCCAGGCATAAGTAGGTATTTTGAGGAGGTGTAGAACAGAGACAGCGGGGGGGGGGGGCATAATTTTATTATAGCATATTTTTATAATCAATCTAGTTTACTGATGTTATTTTTTTCCAAGTGCAAAGAGTTTTATTTAAAAGATAGAACAGAGAGCAAATGAGACCTTTGGTCATAAGGACATTTTAAATGAAGGATGGTTGTGAACAAGAATATTTTTCCTTCTGGTGTTTCTTTCTACTGGATAGTTTACTAGTAGATATTTGTAAGTCTATTATTCAATAAAAATCAGGTAGACTATTGAGGAATTATAATAAACATAGACCTTGATTTAAATATAATTAAATATATTATAAAATAGATTCTGACTATAAGGGTAGAATGAACATACATATCTATAATTTTTTTCTTTGCAAGGTTTATGTGCATGCTCAGGAAAGATGTGAGATGACCTTGATTACTCACATCTGGCTGACCATGAGGTGCTGAACAAATAGGAGGTGAAAACTAAAGCTGAGTTTTAAATACTTAGAATATCATAGGCATGCCCCAACACTATACAGAGCACCTTATCATAGGGTGCTAAATTTATTTGTTCAGGGCACTTAAGAAAATCTATGTCATTAGCTTAATTAACTTAGTGCTTAACTAAGAAATTTTAGTAGAGACTTCAGTGGCTGCAATTCATCCCGAAGAATTACTTTAAAACAAACTAACTATAAAAACACAACTAAATCAACCCCCCAAATTCCTTGGGGGTAATATCTGAATTTGATAAATTTCATATTATATTATTCCAAATGCCAAGTTTATTACAACATATTACAAAACATGAAAAGAAACAGTAAGTATGGTCACTACATAGCAAAACAAAATGAAAGTCAATAAAACTTAAGAAAGTGCAGAAGTAGTCACAAGAACAATAAATTAGCCTATTTATATATATAATATATATAATGTATGTACATATAATATATATATATAATCATATAAATATACACACATGTATGTATGTATATGTGTATGTATATATATTTTAAAGGAAACTATATCTAAATATTTAAAGGGATATGTGAGAACAATGTTTCATCAAGTTTGGAATATTGCCAAATAGATTTAAATTATTAAAAAAATAAGTAAAATTTTAGAGTTGCAAAGAATGATAAATGAAATGAAAAATTCAGAGCAGGTTGTTGACATCAGAAGTGAGATTGCCAAAGAAAGCATCAGAAATCTTGAGAATAAGTCAACTTAGATTACCCAGCTGTTAAAACAAATAGAAAAAAAATTAAGAAAAAGTAAAGAGCCTTAGAGATTGGTACATAATAGGAGTTCAAGAAAGAGAAAAGAAAGGAGCATAAAGACTATCTCAATAAACAATGTTTGTAACTTTCCAAATTTGATTTAAAAAATAATGAGATCAATCAAAAAAATCCAGTGAACTTCAAGCAGTATAAATTCAGAGAAATACATACTTATATATATGGTAGTAAAACTCTCTAAAGACAAGAAATAATCTCGCAAGTAGCCAGAAAAACAAATAACCCATCAATACAAGGGAAGTAACATTAACAGCTGACTTCTCAGCGGAAACCGTGGGAATTGGAAGGCTGATTTAAAGGGATTTGAACTATTGAAAGAGAAAAATACCAATCAAGAATTCTCTATCCAGAAAAATTATCCTCTGAAAATAAAATATAATTTAAGAAATCCTAACTGAACAAAAACTGAAAGAATTCATTCATTCTTAGTAGGACTTCCTGTAAGAAAAACTAATGAAAATCCTTCAGTCTCAAATGAAAGAATACACAGTAACTCAGAGTCACAAGAAGAAATAAACTGCACACTTATGATAACTACATAAGATGAAATACAATAACAATATATTTTTGCTTATAATTTCTTTATTCTGTCATCTGATTTAAAAGAAAAAGTAAAAAATATAAAATGGTATTAATGAAATCATAATGTATAAAATATAACTTATATGGCAATAATATTGTAAATGAAGGTAGAGAATGAAACTATATTGGAGCAAAGTATTTACATGCTGTTAAAATTTTTGGTATCTAAGCTAAGGCATTGACAATCCCATGATTAACCCTAAGAAACTAAATTTAAAAATGTAATCAAAAAACAACATAATTAAAATGACATATTAGAGAATATTTCTTTAACTCAAAAGAATGCAGTATGGGGGCTGGGGTTGTGGCTCAGTGGTAGAGTGCTTGCCTAGCATGCATGAGGCACTGGGTTTGATCCTCAACACCATATAAATTTAAAATAAAGATATTTGTCCACCTAAAACTAAAAAAAAATATTAAAAAAGAATGCAGTATGGAGGAACAAAAGAATAAAAATATATGACATAAAACAATAGCAAAATAGAAGATAATTGATACCTTACCAATAATGATATTAAATCAAAATAGAGTAAACACTCCAAATGAAAGAGATTGGCATCATGGATAAAAAATGAAAAAAATATGATTCAACTATACACTCTCTACAAAAGAAAAATTTTAGATTAGAAAAGACAAATGTTTGAAGTAAAATTTTAGAAAAAGCATAGTACCCAAAAAGAACTGGAGTGACTATATTTTTCATACTACATTATATTATATTGACATTAAGACAAAAATTGTTAATAAAAACAAAGAAATATACCATCTTATAATGATAAGACAATCAATTTATCAAGAAGACATTACAATTACAACCAAAAAATATACCAAAGACCAAGCTCCAAAATACATTAAAACAAACACAAACACACAAACAATCAAACAAAAACCCTGATGGATCTGAAAAGTAAAACATATAATTCAACAATAGTAATGAAGGACTTTAGTACTCTATTTTTAATAATGAGTAGAACAATCAGACTGAAGATCGACAACAAAATAGAAGAGTTGAATAATACCATAAGTCAAGTAAACCCAATAGATATTTGAGGAACACTCCTCCTAACAGAAGAAAACACATTCTTCTCAAATGTACTGCAACATTCTCTGGGATAAGCCATATGATAGGTCATGAAACATGCCTCAATATATTTGAAGGATTAAAATATACAAAGCATATTTTCTGAGTGCAATATAATGAAATTTAGAAGTCAGTAACAAAAAGAACTGAGAAATTCACAAAGTTTTTTTTTTTTGTTGTTGTTGTTTTAAAAAGCTCACTCCCGAGTAAAGAAGATACCACAGGGAAATTAGAATATACTTTATGATGAGTGCAAACCATTGCAACAAGTCATAATTTATGGGATGCAGCCAAAGCAATGTTTCAAGGGAAATTTTCAGCTCTAAAAGACTTATATTAAGAAAGAATTCAAGTCAGTCATCTAAACCTCCACCTTAAGAAACTACAAAACTATCAAACTAAATGTAAAACATGCAGGATGAAGGAAATAATATAGAGGAGAGATAAGTAAAATAGATGATTAAAAAACAATAGGAAGAATTTTTAAAGAAGTTTTTTCTTTGAAACGGTCAACAAAACTGACATATCTTTAGGTAGCTTGACCAAGAAAACAAGTAAGACTGAATTAACAAATCAAAAATGAAAGAAAACATAGTATTAGTAACTTTCCTGAAGGAACATGCATTACAAGAAAATGAAATGAATGACAAATTTGATGACTTAGATAAATTGCAGAAATTCCTAAAAAGGTAAGACCTATTGAGATTTAGTCTAGAAGAAATAAAAAAATCTGAACAGGCCTATGACAAGTAAAGGTATTTAATTAATAATTTAAAAACATTCTACAAATGAAAGCCCATGTCTGTTTGCTTTGCTGGTGGATTCTACCAAATGTTTAAAGAATTATTAATAATATAAGGTTCTTAATAAAACCTTAATAACTTAATACTTCAGAACTCTTCTAAAAATACCAGAGGAGAGAACATTTACTATGTTAGCTTTCTGTCACTATAAAAAAAATACCTGGGTAATCAACTTATAAAGAAAAAAGCTTTATTTTGGCTAACAACTTTGGAAGTTCTAGTACATGATCAGCTAGTCTCATTGCTTTTGGACAAGGAAGAATATCATAATGGAAATGTGTGGTATAGCAAAACAGGTCAGCTCACAACCATGAAAAGAGAGAGAGAGAGAGAGAGAGAGAGAGAGAGAGAGAGAGAAGAGAAAGAAAAGAGGGGGCCAGGGTTGCATCATCCTCTTCAAGGGCATGCCCCTAAGACCCGAAGATCTCCCCTAGGTCCCATGTCTTTTAAGTTCTACAATCCCCCAACAGCACCACACTTGTTACCAAACCTCTGCTATGTGGGCCTTTGGAGGACATTCCAGATTCAAACCATAGCATTTTCCAACTAATTCTACGTCTAGATTTGATATCAAGTATAGACAAAGACATCACATGAAAAGTCCTTGTGAATATACATGTAAAAGTCCCAAATAAAATACTAGCAAAATAAATTCAATAATACATGTAAAGGGTTATGCACTATGTTCATGTGAGATACATCCCAGAAATATGATATTTTAACTAAAAATCAGTCTATGCCATAAGCAACAAGTAAAATTAAAAATCAAATACCTATGGTCACCTAGATTGATGCAGAAAAAGCCTTGGACAAAATTTAACAATTTCTAATGATCCAAACCCTCAAAAATCTAGGAATAGAACTGACTATCCTCCACCTGGTAAAGGGCACATACAAAATTAACAGAGTGACATTGTACTTAATGGTAAAAGACTGAATGTTTTCCCCCTAAAATTAAGAAGCAGACGGGATATCCATTTTCCCTGCTTCTATTTACGGGACAATTATGTCAGAAAAAGAAATAAATAAAAAGACATTCAGAATGAAAAGGAAGAATTAAAACTATGTCTATTTACAGATAACATGGTCGTGTGTGTGTGCACACACACGTATGAATATATATATATATATATATATATATATATATATATATATATAT
>NW_026000153.1:8087505-8092085 GCF_001458135.2 Marmota marmota marmota | reverse complement strand
CCCAAAATGATATAAGTTCATTCACTGGACCTTGGAAAACAGAAAATACAGTGACCTTCATTTGATATTTCTGCTTACCATATTATAGATGTACATATGTTGGATATTGAAAGCTAAAACATCTAAGCTCTTCTTGAGTAGGTTCCCAGATTGCCAACTTTTATATATATGAAAGATCACCAGATATCTAAAATAACTGCCAACATAGAAGATAAAGACCATAATAAGCAAATGGAAAGAAAAATTGATCAGGGGCTGGGGATGTGGCTCATGCGGTAACGCGCTTGCCTGGCACGCGCGCGACGCTGGGTTCGATCCTCAGCACCACATATAAATAAAATAAAGAAGTTGTGTCCACCGAAAACTAAAAAATATTAAAAAATTCTCTCTCTCTCTCTCTTTAAAAAAAAAAATTGACCAGAAAAAACTTGTGGTGAGAAGAAAAGTTTACAGGTACATACATGAACATGCATGCATATACATGAAATATCACTATATTCAAAGAGATAAGAAAAAACTTTGCAATGATTACACAAGAAAAGAATGCTGGGGGGCATTGGAAGAATATAGCCTTATGTCAGTTAAATACATAAAAACAAATGAATTTGTGTTAGCTGTCCATCACTGTAAAAAAAAAAAATACTGTATAATCAGCATAAAAGGAGGAAAGGTTTATTTTGGTTCACAATTCCAGAGGTTTTAGTCCATGGTTGCTTGGCCCTCTTGCTTTGAGCCTATGGCAGCACAGTATACATCATGGCAGGAACACATGGCAGAGGACGTCTATTTGCCTCATAGTGCAATCGCACTGAAAGCAGAGATGGGATTCAGGGCACACTGTTGATGACCTAATTTCCTTCCACTAGGCTCCGCCCCCTAAAGGTTCCATTATCTCCCAATGGTGCCATAAAGCTGATGGCCAAGCCTTCAACACACCGGCCTTAAAGGAACATGATAGATCCAAACCATAACAGATCCAAACCATAACATAAACATCTAAAGACATTAGATGATGAACTGAAAAACTCTTCCTGAAAGTAGAGTTAACTAATAAAGAAGTAGAAAATTCGAGAATTTGGTCATAAGTGCCAACATTCAAATAATTTAACTTTCAGAAGAAATAGAGGGAAAAATAGGATTAGAAATTTATTAACAGTGATGTGAAACTGAAGGGCATTGATTTGTGATTTACCCTGAGCACCCAATCCAAGATGAAAATAGGCTCCTACACATCAATATGAACTTCTAGAGTACTAGAAACAGAAAGAAAATGTATAAGCTTCTAGACAGAGAGTAAAACAAAACAGAACTCTGGCTTCAGGCTTCTCAACAGTATAGCACTGGAAGTAAAAAGACCATGGAGCACAGACTTCAGAATTCTGAAGGAAATAATTTTTAACCCTGAATATGATGCTGAGCCCACATATTAATTGTGAGAGCAGAATAAAAACATTTTCAGATATCCACGTTCTCCAAAAATGTGTATCTTTTGCACTCTTCTTAGGAAGCTAATAGAGAGAGCCCTTCATCAAAGTGAAGGTACCCATCAATACAGACAAGATCAAGAAACAGGAGATTAACAAGAATCCAATCCAAGGGCATCTCCAAATTGGTGATGTTAAGATGTTCTAGAAAGGCACGGGTGCACCAGGCAACCATAGCACCGTTGGGTTGGTGGGAAAGGCACTCAGAGGGCCCAGCTTTGTTCTCTAACACTGCACCTTGGAATCTAGTAAAATCGTTGGAATATATTCTATTTAAAAAACAATCAATAGAGATGTAGGAAGTGTTTAAAGAAGAGGAAGATAAGACATGAACTCTAAGAGAGAGAGAGAATCTAATCCAAGAAAAAGGTGAGGTGAAACAAGGGTGACAGTTTCAATCACCTTATCTAGAGAGAAAAAGAATAGAAATTAATAGAGGGGAAGAAAAGAAGAGTAAATTCAACTTGTTAGATTTCCTACCTACCTGATGTAAATATTTACTTTGTGAAAAAAAAAATACTGAGGATATATTGGACAAGATGGAAGAGTTGCCAATATACAAAAGAAAATAGTGTCAGTGGTCAATCCTAACAATCATAAAAAATCAGTCAATCTGTGATCTGGGAAACCAGTCAAAATACTTCCTGGAAATGTCTTGGTTTACACCTTTTTTAAAAAATCATCTCTTTGTAAGCTTTTAATTTCCACTTCAATTTCCCTGATGAAAACTTCAGTTGGCATAATATTTGATAGTATTATTTGAAAGTCATTGTCTGATGGATAATTTTTTTTTATTCCTCTAAGCTTTAAGTTCTTTTATCCATATAAAGTCAGAGTAACAGACATGTATGGTACTGGGCTACATTTTTTTTTTTTTTGCAGAGTTTTATCTAAGTGGTTTTATTTAAGCCTGAGGCTTGACCATCTTGAGTCCTCTTTCTCTCTCTCTCTCCCACTCTCTCGTCTGTCTCACTGCAGTATAAAGATGGTTAGTGAAGGGTTTGGCTTTGTTGGCTTTTATCACAGACAGATACAGCCCCTGAGAAGCCTTTGTTAATCCTGTTCACTCATTGAACAAATAATCTCTGAGCTTCCAGTAGGTGTCAGATCCCATAGAAAAAACTGTGGGATTATCAGACTATGCATGTCAGGATCTTTGTACTCCCATGAAATTATAATTTCTTCACTTTATAGTTAAATGTAAAGTATTTTTTCAATAGTCATATTACTTAGAAGTAAGAATTTATATTATTAATTTGTCCCTTAATAAATTAGAAATTTGAGACTCCCTGTAGACCAACTCTACACATTTTTTAAAGGAAAGTCATTTAATGAAAACAGAATATCTACAAATCCATATCGTGTTACATTTTATAAAACAAATTTAAATCCTATTGGTTAGCGCAGCCATCTGTGACCAAGGTTAAACCTGTGAGAAGGCCACGCAGGTGGGCAAATTGTACATGATGGAGGAAATAGACCATGTCAGATATCATCATTGAGGTCTGTGTGGGCACCAGAAGCTGGCGAGAGTTGGCAGCAGAAGAAACCGATCAAAATCTCAGCTGCTCTGGCTCTGAGTCCCTCTCCAACCTCTCTTCCCAGAAAGAGGACCAAGCCTCACCTCTGGCTTCAACTTTCCCAGGGAAGGTGAGGAGGGGAAATGCCAAATCTCTTTCCAAGGCAAGAACAGCCAGAATCAGATTAGTTAGGGAAGGAAGAACCGTAACACCGAAGCCTCTTCTGTCACCAGTTCCCTTCTCATTGGGATGCCTTATTTGCTCAACCCCATACAGAGCCTCATGTTCATTGTAAAGACTCGTGTTTGCTACACAAGGCAAAACCTGGGATAGTGCTTCCAACAGACCCCTGAAAAGGAGGTGGGAAGCTAAGTCCCAGAACTCCCACCCTGAGACTTCTGGCAAAACATAAACTCCTTAATTAATAGCCCAGATTTCCTGATTCACTGTTGACCTTGGAACTGTTTTATGCTCACATTTGGCCAGTGAGACAAAAAAGAGCCTGAAATACATCAGCTTTACCTTCTTCCTTTTTCCTTAGAGACTGCTACCAGCTACCTGGGCCACTGTCGCTCCTTCCACAGTGACCTCTTCAGGCTCAAAGACCTGTCAGACATTTACTCTCCAACCCCCTTCCCAAAAATCCCCAGCTTAAAACAAAACAGAGGTTTCTTGGTTTCGTATCTGAGATAGACATGTTCTCTGAAAAAGTTCAGAAACACATCTCTTGTTAAACATAAAAGTTCAGTTTTTGTAAGAGGCATGGCAAAGCAGCCTCCTGCTCACTTTTCTATCTGCCATAGTTACAGGGGTGAGAGTGTTTAGATGATGATGATGATGATGATGATGATGATGATGATGACAACAATAACTAAGCCTGAGTTCAAATGAATTCAATCCCTGGCTAAAGAATAAGCCTTATTTTGTTCTCTCACTCTTCTTGGTATGAATCATTTCAAACACAATATATTTTGATTTTAATGTTCCATTAGAAACTTAGCAGTGTTTTCTCTATTGAACCATAAATCTAGTTCTCTCTACATTTTAATATTAGGCTGGTATTTTAATCATTCTAACATAGCAACATTAATTTTTTCTTTCTTGCTAGGGAAAAGAGGGGTGTTCTAATAAGAATAAAATTTTAGGATCAGACGGATCAGTGAATCCAAGCTCAATTTCTCACTAGTTGAGTGATCTTGATCCAATTCCTTATCCTCTCTGAATCTCTCTTCCCTCATCAGTAAGATGGGAATAATGTTCACTTATCCCCATGGTGGTTTCAAGGAAGAAGTAAGAATTTGAAGTGTTTTGTGTAGCACTGGCACATAGAATGCTCAATAAAGTTTTATTTTCATTTCTTTTTTTTAAATTTTTTATTGTTGGTTGTTCAAAACATTACAAATTTCTTGATATATCATATTTCACACTTTGATTCAAGTGGGTTATGAACTCCCATTTTTAACCCCATATACAGATTGCAGAATCACATCAGTTACACATCCATTGATTTACATATTGCCATACTAGTGTCTGTTGTGTTCTGCTGCCTTTCCTATCCTCTACTATCCCCCCTCCC
>NW_026000153.1:8005610-8085182 GCF_001458135.2 Marmota marmota marmota | reverse complement strand
TACCACGCCGGCAGGCCGCTGGGCCTGATCCGCCGGTCTGTCGCAGGTCTGCCTGACCTTGCAGGCGCGGGCGGCGGCTCGCCCTGCCCTCCTACCACGCCTGCGGACCGCTGGGTCTGATCTGCAGGTTGGTCGCAGGTCTGCCCACCTTGCAGGCGCGGGTGGCGGCTCCGCTCCGCCCCCTCTCCAATTGGGGTCACGCGACCACCATGCTGGCGAGCCGCTGGGCCTGCTCCAGGCGCGGGCGGCGGCCCCGCTCCTCCCCTCTGGCTCCATGACAAAGCGAGAGAGACTCAGGTGTCTGTGACTCACCCTCCCTACCAGGAGACCAACTGTTTCTGTCCCCGCTGGTATTGATGAAGTTCTCTCCTCCGCCGCTTTCTGATGACATCAGATCTCTGCCATGTTGGTATCCTATGCGAATGGCAGCATTTCGTTCCGTTTGCCGGGTGACCAAAGCAAAGGGTGAGTCCTGACCGGCCCTCACAGGCCCCGTCTCAGTCCTGTTGCCACTGCCTATGAAGGCTCAGTTGGTATTTACCTCCACAGTACTCAGCAGGACCCGGACCGAGAAGCAGTTTCCGCAGGCTCCTTAGCCCTGGGCCAGAGCAGTTCCGGGTGTATGTTCTGATAAGAGCAGGCTCCAAGAAGCAGTTTCCGCGGGTTATTTAGCACTGAGCCTGAGTAATTTGTCTGCAAGCCTCAGGCGAATGGCAGCCTGAAATTACCTGTTCTACGGCGGAATGAGCTGCGATCAGTCAAAAACAGGGACGGTGACGTCAGCTCTCCAAGATGATGGCCGCTGGCCTCCTCTGTGGTCTGACCAGTGTGGAGAACTGAATTGGACCGCTTCCTTCCCCCTGTCTCAAACCCAGAATTCAGCACTTAGTAGGGTGCTTGCACAGCTGGCAGAAGCCCGCGGAAACTGCAGCGCTGTATCCCTGCGTTGCTATCTCCTCGTTTCCCAGCGCGCGCTGCAGACTCTAGCCGCGGGGCGATTTGCTGAATAAGCAGTGTGACCCTCCATGCAGACAAATCTCTCGCGTTTGAGCCCCCGTAGCCAATCCTCGTGCGATGGAAATCCTTCCTCCAGGTTCCGGAGCACCCCACTATTGCTGTAAATTCCTAACAAGATAGCCTTTAGCCGTCCTGACTTGTCATACTCCCACACAGTGACGCGGCACACGGGGGCAATGCACTCCCCTTGCCGTCATCTTCCCCTTCTCCTTATTTTCATTTCTTATAATCCTCACGCGAGCGCCTCTGTAGATGGAACAAGAGATAGCTACAAAAACGCATGGCAACTGTCCTTAAAAGAAGTAATGATTTAATTAAGAACATGCATTATGTACACAGCTAATTACAACACAAGGCAAAGTGAGCTAAGGTCTGTGGTACAGGTATATATATATGTATATTTTTAGGAGTACTGAAGAAGGAGTATCCCCGGGAGTAGGGTTCTTGGAGGAAATAATAGATGAGGTAGTAAATGAGCTGAGACCTTGAAGGATGGACAACTTTTGGCATGTGGTAACTCAGAATTAGATTCCATGAAAAGGAAAGAATGAGATGTGAAAGTAGAGAATGTGAAAGTAGAGAATTTGGGGAGATGATGAGCAACCCAACACACAGAGTCTAGGCATTGGAGAGGAAGTACGGCTGTCAGGATGGGATGAGGTCAGAAGAGAAAAGACCTTGAATTCAATCCTAAAGAGATTCACACTCATGATATGGACAATAGAACTCAATTAAAAAATATGAATGAACACCACAGCATACTTATAGAAGTAAAAGTCCCCCCAAACAAGCATAGGGTGTTATATCTACAGAACTTAGCATCAAGGAACATCCCCTTTGATGATAGTGGAAAATACCAGGCTTCACGTTATTGGAACGTAATCAGTCAATTAAGAAAAGTACTGATTGCCGGCTGCAAAATATCCCCCTGGTGACAAAATGTCTGTAGAGTGGGTGGGGAGGGGGAGGGAAGGTGTGATAATTAAAAGAATTGTTACTTGCGATGTCACAGGAGCCAATGTGTTAACTCTGCATGCTGGGAAGCTAGAATGCTCCCAGCTGCCATGGGGAGGGAGGATGCGCTTGATCCCTGGCACCACTCATTGGGACAAGATGAATCACAAATGTGTTAATAGTGAGGTTCCATGTCATAATGTGCCAGATGGAGGTGGTTACATCTCTGATTGATTGCCTCCTGGCCAAGATAGGGGTTTTTCAGAAGGCGAATGTCTCCAAATTGGCATTGGAGCTATGGGGATCAGCGGGTCTTTATTATGGTCAACATGGACCTGACATTCTCAACTTTATGAAGTGTGGCTGCCCCCAAGACATGGGCAGCCAGAAACAGTGTCTGGACCAGGAAAGATGAGATGAAGGTGTGAGATGTGGAAGAAACCAATTTGTGTTGGACAGAGCTCTAGGGCTAAGCATGGTTATGAACGAAACTCTATGGATGCCCTGGAAATAAGAGCGGTGGTGACGGGAGTGGGAAGAGGCAGCGGACAGCCTGCTTGTGAAGGAAATAAATAACTAGACAGAGAAAAAGAAAGGGAAAATAGAGAGGGAGCAGGAAGACAATGCTTCCAAGTCGCAGACACCAAATCCCCACAGCAGATGAGCCTGGATGCCAGGCGGAGACCACCAGGCAGAGACAGAGCAGAGGACGCAGCTCGATGACCTTCCTGTCGGTTCCCCTGCACGCACCCTGACAGTGACCACCCAGCCTTTGTTGCGGCTGCTTTTTTCCCCCAGTGCCAGCTTCCAACTATAAACAGCCAACTACAAGGGCAATAACTGTGGCGTCCTACTGGGAACTAAGGCAGCCTCTCATGCAGGCGCTGGGTCCTCATACAGGACAGTGAATAAAGCTTCATTACAGAACAATGGAGTTAGCTGCCAGAGCCTACAGATTTGAATAAACAACAAATAAGCAACATCTGCTCCAGCATATGTGTATGGTAAAAAAAAAAAGTCACAAAATAAAAGAATTTGTAAATGCCAAAAGCAACACTAAACTGCCAGTGCTACTGTAGAGTGAATTTTTAATTGCACATGCAAAGAGGCAGGCTTCGGGTATTAGTCTCACATATGTCTTGTTGCTGCCAACCTGGGAGTATAGATGAATTTAATTAAATAAGGATTATCCCTTCTCCCCAGTACAATTACTTATTTATAACAATGATAAAATTGCCTAATAAAAAAATTGTAATATTTTAAAAACAAGGCAGAAAACACCCTGCTCTCTGTGCAAGTTGTTCAGGGCTGTTGGAGTTTGAGTGTGTCTTTTAAAATTAAGTCTATGCCTATTGCCAAGGAAGAAAAAAAAAGTAAAAGAAAAAAAAAAAAAACCTTATCATAAAGCCTGCTGCAGTTAAACAGCCAGAAACTACATTATGGAGAAAAATAAAGAAGACACAGAGCGGCATGGGAATTGGCTTTCACGGGGTGTACAAAATTAAGCAATTGGACTCAAATTGAGGCCAGGTGACTGAGCCAAGGGACAGGGCCACTGTGGCTTGTTCTCCACCAGTGTCTTGGTCTTACCCTGTCTTGTGAATAGGCAGTTGCTGATGAATAGTATCTCTCTCCCATATGCATTGATCCCCTGAAAACAAATAGCATGACCCAAACCAAACAACCAACAAACAAGATGAGCGCCTCATCCCTCTTTTCAGTGACAGCTGAGTCCCTTTTGACTTATGCATTAGCAACTCATCTCATCAGGGAGGACAGTGACAATAATCCAGGAATGAAACTATCGATGGCAAAGTAGTTTCATGTGTAGATTACTGAAGGCATCAGTATCTTCAGAGACTCATGATTTCAGTTTCTTTTATCTTTGAACGTTGGTGTTGGTTAATTGTTTTGCAGCACCTGGCTGGGAGCATTTGCTCAAGGTCAAGTCAGAAAGCAATTGGAATCAGATAGTCAGGGTTCTGGAGTGTGTGGCTGTGGACAGTGGCTCATTCTCTACCTCAGTTTCCTCATCTGTGCAGTGGGACTAGGAACAACAGAATCTACCTCCAGGGAGGATTTCTGAATTAATACATGTAAAGTGCCTGGAACCTCAGCTGGCAGAGTAAGCACTTACTATAGGTTGCCAAGAATTTAAAAGGATGCCTTAAAAAGGTTTTCTTATCTGTGTCTGGCTCTTTCCCAGATGTTGGCATCTTTCTATCTATTGCTTATTCTACATAATTCACTAATTACTAGTTTCTTCCAAACTTACAAGTTTCATGAGACTTGGAAGAATTGGAGGCTTCTCTTTTCCTCCCATCAGTATCCCCAGCACCCAAAATGGGTTCCTATGCATATAAATATTCGTTAAATGTTTGTTGAATACATGGATTCAGGATAGAAAGAGGAATAGATTTGAATTCAAAGGGTGTTGGCTTGAATTTTGGTCCTCCCCAGCCAGCTGTGTAAATTTAGGCAAGTTATTTAATTCATTGATGTCCAGTCTCTAAAAGGGAAAGAGTAGCATGAGATTGCATTTAATAAAATAATTGAAACTGTTTAGGACAGTGCAAAACCTGTGTATCAGTGTAAATTATTAGTATGTTAACAAGGGGCTGCTCCCTAATAAAAATTGTAATTTGATTTGGAATATAAAGTTAAGCAACACACTCCGTGTACATTCAGATAAACCCATTTTCTGAGACATGCTGCTGTAGTGAGTCTGAAACTTGAATATAGAGGTCTGTATTACTTAGGACTAAGTGCAATGTGCAAAAAATAAAGCACTGATTTATAAATTTGGAAAGAATATACAACTGAATACATTCCTAATTTACAGTCAGCCCTCTGTATTTGTGGCTTTTACATCAGCAGATTCAACCAATCATGGATGAAAAATATTTGAATATAATAATATGACAATAAAAACAATACAAAGAAAATAATAGAACAACTATATAGTGTCTTCATTCCACTACACATTATAAGTAATGTCGAGATGATTTAACTATATGAAAGGTTGCATGTTGGTTTTATGCAACTATAACACTTTTTGAAATAAGGCACTTGAGCACCTATGATTCCAATATCTGTCAGGGAGTCCTGGAATCAATCCTCTAAGGATAATGAGGAATGACCCTATTGCAATCCTTGTCAGCAAAGTAACTAAAAATACCATGTCATACATTGTCAGAATAGTCATGAACACTCTGCATATAATATATTGTTGCGGAGTTAAGTCACAAGTTGGTGGATAGAATGGGAACTCTTCTTGCTAAGATGAAAGATGCTCAGATGTGACACAACCCATGTGAGGAGGCCACCTATATGTTGCCAAGAATTTAAAAGAATGCCTTGATAAGGTTGGGGGCTTCTTTACAAGTCTGGGGATGCAGAGTAAATACGTCAAGGGTCCTAACCTTAAGCAGAGCACAGTTTAGCATAATAGAAACATAAGCAAAAAGATAAAGTTTCTTTAGATGAGACCAGTAGAGATGTCATTTAACAAGGGCAGCAGGAGTGAAAAGGAAGAGGAAGAGAGGCAGAGACTGAGAATTTGTCTTCTTCAGAATGGAGAAAGTTCTAATGAACACCTCAACTCCTTTGAAATATCATCAAAGAATGAAAGAAGGAGAATGAATAAATAGAATAGTGTTTAGTGCCAATCAATCAGGAGACAGGATATAAAAGATATGTACCCAAAGTTAAACTCTTCTAAGTCTGCTTCAGAGCAAAATTCCTATTAATATAATCTTAATAATTTATTCTTATTAAATTCTCAAGTGTACTCAATCTGTAAACATCAACATTTAGGGTTATCTTTGTTGAATGATTATTTGTAATGTTTGGGATAAATTAGGAGATAAGCAAATAAGGGAAAAAAAGAGGTGCAATCCTATTATCAAAGATTGGCATTGTCAACACTATGATCGATTATCTATCTATCTATGGATATATCATCTCTATTTTTGTGGGTGAGGGTTAGATACTTGCTACAAATTAAATCTGCACTCCACAATATGTAAAAGGAAGAAAGAAAAATATATTACCCAAAACTAATTGCACTCAGATGGTCACCAAACTATTAAGTGAAGTTCGTCTCGTATGCAATTTTTTAAGTGAAGTTCGTCTCGTATGCAATTTTTATGTATGTTATAATGATGATATATGTGATTTTATGTAAGAGAATTGAGACATTTTCCTGTGAGAATGTATATTTTATGAATTATTTTTGTCTCTTAACTGTATGTCTTTAATCACTTTGTCATGAAGGAGCAAAAGTAGTCAGACTTTAAGAACATAAAGAAATAAAAGACAAAAGGTATATACAAATACAATTAGAAAAGCAAAATAAAATTAGAGACCAAGACATAAAAACACTCATGCAGAAAATAAATGAAGAGCTGCAAAATTTATTTTTAAATCACAAAAGAACTCCAGTACAACTATTATATTTAAAATCAGGTATTAATTACTATTAATTCCATTTTAGGAAATATATAGATGTGTGCTTGTGTGTTGCATCTTATATAATTCTTTTATATATATAAACTTTGTGTTCATATATAAATGCTATGCAAATTTTATTGTTTTACATATGTTATAAATGTTATATAACAAATAACTGAAATTAACCAATTTGCTGCCCTCCCCTGACTCAGGCAATGGCAAGGCCCTACTGAGGTGGATGGCGCAAGGCTTCCATCCTCTGGAGGAGCGCAGTATGTTTCTGGGAATGGGCTGTTTTGTTTTTGTATTCCTTTAATAAGTATAGTTGCGATTTCTCATATGACCATTAAGTATGAAGGAAAAAACATGACTTTCCCAATTAATGCAACTACTTCTAAAGAATAGATCTGTTTGCTCTAAATGCAATGATTCAGCTGTGGAGTGTAAATTGTTAATGTCTAATGAAAAACTCCCTGTATTCCTGTCAAGGAAGTTTTTGAGAAATTAAATTAAAATCTAGAGAAGAAAAATTAATGTTAAGAAGACAGATTAGTGCTTGGTACTGGGCAAACTGTTCTTGTTCCTGTGCACAATGGTTTGTGCTCTTACTCTTGTTTGATTAAAATTAATAACAAGTCAACCACTTGCCGTAACCATGGCACCGGTTCCAGTCAGTAAGTCAAGAAAGAATAGTCAAGGTATAGGCCAATAGTTTGGGACATTTAACTATTATTAAAAGTTAACTAAGCAGAAACAGCTCAAAGCAAAACGCGAACTGAAAGTACAAATGCTTGCTTATGCATAAGCCAAGATACATTCTTCTATTCTAATTGTAGCTACGTAATATTTTGTTTCTTTGAATAATGATTCCTGTTTTGTAACCACAAAGTACTGTGAGCCTGCCAAAATGAAAAGTATATATGATCAACTTCACAAGTAAAGATTGGGATCAACACCTTCACTTTGGTGTCTGTGTTGTTTCTCCACCCCCCCTTCGCCGACTCCTCACTATCCATTCGTCTCCTGAGACCCCCTGGTGGAGCTGGTCTCTGACACCAATTAATATAATCAATATGCTAAATTAGGAAATTTAATGTACCATACTCATATTGTAGAATGATAATAAACAATTTATCTATATAGATAAATAAAATGTTTATTATCAAACAGCAATGATAATAAACAATTTATCTATATAGATTAATATCATAAATATAAGGTAGAGATAAATTGGATACATAGGCATATAAGATATATATTAATTTTAGCAAACTTGTGTGTTAATAATGCACACACAAAGTAAAAGTATAGAAATATGCAAGGGAATGTATAAACACCAAATTCAGAACCCTGGTTAATTCGGGGAGGAAAGAAGAGAGGGAGGACATGAGATCAGAAAAGGTAAACCCAGGACTCCTACTGTATCTGTAATGATTCCTTTTAAAAAAATTCTGAAGTGACTATGACCAAACCAAAGGTTGAGTTTTAATAGAGCTTTTGGGTGGCTTCAAGGAGTAAATATTTGTAGTGTTTTTCTATACTTTCCATTCATTTGAAAGATTTTTCAGATATTTCATGTTTTTTTTAACAAAAAAATTCATAAAACCCAAAGATATCAAAAGGAATTTTGGTAAATAAGAAGTGTGTGAAATGATCAATTTTCACACTCAGATCCAATCTAAGAAATACAAATTGATATTACTCTCAGACAAATGAATTTTTAAATTAGTGGAGGTTTAGGAGTCTGTGAAATCTAATATTGGCCAAGAAACACATTAGAACAATGTGTGTCAGAAACCTTCATCTGTGTTTACGTCCTGACCTTCAAGGACCCGCTAGAAAGTTATCCTAAGGGACATAAAAGAGCTATGAAAAATTAGAACTAGCCTAAATGTCCAGTAAGGAGGATTTTTAAAATAATAATACATAAAATGGAACGTCAGGCAATCATTAAAAAAGAGAATACAATAATCAGGAGACAGGATATAAAACACTAAATATTCCACACTAAATTAGCATATCGATTATATTAATTGGTTAATTTCAGTTATTTGTTATATAACATTTATAACATATGTAAAACAATAAAATTTGCATAGCATTTATACATGAACACAAAGTTTATATATATAAAGGAATCATATAAGATGCAACACACATGCACACATCTATATATTTCCTAAAATGGAATTCATAGAATTAATACCTGGTTTTAAATACAATAGTTGTACTGGAGTTCTTTTATGATTTAAAAAAAGATTTTGCAGCTCTTCATTTTATTTTCTGCATGAGTGTTTTTAATGTCTTGTCTCTAATTTTATTTTGCTTTTCTAATTGTATTTGTATGTACCTTTTGTCTTTTCTTTATGTTCTTAAATTTGACTTTTTCTCCTATAAAAGATTTAGTGCTTGGATTTTACTTACCATATCACTTGTTTTTGCTTTCTACATTACTAATTCCCATGTATTTTTTATTAATCTCTAATTATGCTCATTTTATTATTTTCATGACTTCTAGAGGCAGTTTATTTTACTTATTGGATAATGAAAGTAATCAATGCTATGAATTTGCCTCAGATTACTGATTTTGCTACAACTCTGATTTTAATAAAACATCTTTATCATTATTATTTAAGTTATCTGAATTCATAGTTTTAACTTATAATTTTCTGCATTTTTATTTAGGATGGTAAACACAGCCATTAACTGTTGGGATTGTTAGTTTGTTTATCTGGGTTTGGAAATTGTTGTGTCTACTTTTACTATTGAATGCAAATGTTATTATATACATTTATGTCTGTGGAAAAGTGGCCTTTACTTTTTGCATCTGTATGAAAAAAATTAATGAAATAATCTTTGCATTTATGCATTGTTTGACATTTAAGTAGATATTTCAAGAATTTTGGCAAAGAACATTTATTTCAATATTTTTGTATTAAATGAATGTTATTAATTATAAGATTAATATCTTTTGATCATCCTTTTAATTTCATGCTCTTTCTGTAAAAGACTGAGAGAAATATTAAAACATTATGTTTTTATTGTGTCCATTTCCTGTGGTATTGCCAGAAGTTTTTGCTATGGAGTGTTATGAAAATAACATATGCACATCTCAACAAAAGAAAATTAAAAGATGCCAATTAATTTAACACATTTCAGTTTCCCTTCTGTTAAAGTATTATCATTAACAGTTCCTTTTACATTCGTCCAGAAGCATTTTATGCATACTTTCATGCAATAGAAACATACTATTTTAATACAAAAGAGTGCATATACAGAATCTTTTGCACATAGCTTTTTTCTCATTTAACAACTCCATTTTTTGTTTTGTTTTGTTTTGTTTTGCAGTGCTGGGGATCAAACTCAGAGCCTCATGCTTGATAGGCAAGCATTTGGCCACTGAGCTATAGCTATATCCTCAGGACACATGAGAGATCTTTCTTTAACAATACATAAAATTTTCCCTCATTTTTCAAAATAATGACTGAATAGTTTTTAATGTAGGGATGTATCATAGTTTCTCAAAGAAGATTATTTTGGGGGGTATGTAGGTTGTCTTTAGTTTGTTATTATTGTAGTATGAATTATTGTAGTATGAATCTTTGTGTGTACATTGGAGTCTGTTGGCAGGTTAAAATCCAGGGCTGAAATAAATGCATCAAAAGCTACATCCATTTTAAACTGTCAGGTCAAACCACAAAGTAATTATGAAAATTTAATTTCAAACCAATAGTGGGTGTCTATTTAACACTTCTTCTCTCACTTTATATTATTAAACCTTTAAATATTTGCTAATGTGATAGACAAAAAAATGAAGTTGAACATGTTTTGCGCTTCCTGTGGATCTTTTATATTTATTCCTTCAGAGTGCTCATGTATTTCCTTTCCCTATTAATCCAATAAGATGATCTTGCTGTTTTTCTTATTGATTTATGTGGGCTTTTAAAAACATTAATAGAGTCAGCTTTTATATATTGGATATTAAGCTATTTAGAAATAGTGATTTATGATTGTTAATTCTTTTCTTTTAAATACCTTTATTTTATTAATTTATTTATATGCAGTACTGAGGATCGAACCCAGTGCCTCACACATGTCAGGCAAGTGCTCTACCACTGAGCCACATAGCCCTAATTATTAATTCTTAAATGAGGTTTATAATTTTGGTTAATTTCTAAATTTCTATTTTATTTTTAAAATTTTCCTTTGCCTTAAAGTATCTACTAATAGATTTTAATATTATAGCCCTTGATTGGTTTTTGTCTTTCTTTTCTTATCCTATGGCCAATCTTTCAAAATTAACCTTCCTTAATAAGTTTGTTGTAATAAAGTATATTTAAATAAAGCACTATTGTAATTTTTAAATCAGAAGTATTTTAGCATTTTATTTTTTCATAAGCTTTAATAATAATTAATTAAATTTTAACATATGTTTTCTGGATTGTACTACTTGAGTTCATTTTTCCATGCCATTTTTTGTTATTCTAGAGTGCTTTAAGTAACATCTTATTTAGAGGAAGAATAAAAACAGCTGATAAACTAAGGGTCTTACATGTGTTAACTAATTTAATATTTTAATAATACCATGAAGTAGATGCTTCTATGAATCCTATTTTTATTTTCTTTAGATGAAGACTTGGAGATTGAATAATTTGTCTAGAGGAACTAAGCTGGCAATTGCTACATTGTAGTATTGGAATCTAAGAAATCTGAAATTTGCTTCCTAGATCCATGATCCAAGCATGCCCTCACTCTGTGGAAGACACTGTCCTAGAGGGGAAGTGGGAGATACAGTGGGTGACTCCTCCTATCTTTGAAAATGACTTCAGGCTACTTTTGTAGATAAGAGAAGAATATGGTCAGGTATAAAATCATTGGTTCTCACTTTTCCATTTCTAAATTATAGTATATTAGTTTATTTTCATCAACTATTTAGTGTTATTGATGAGATGTTTTAATTTTTTCTTATTTTTGATTAATTTATGCTTTTCTGTCTGGATGTTTGTGGATGCTATATCCTTCTAATTTATGCATTTTACTATTATCATTAGGTTTTCTCATTTCATTGATGTGCCTGGATTTAATAAAAACAAATTTTGTTGCAACAGTTATTTAATCAAGGCATAATACACACATAAAAACTCAAATTGTACTAAAAGAGCATGCAATGAAAATAAATTCCTGAAAGGTGACCACTTTACTTCCTTTCCAAGAGGGATTCTTCTAGTCATGTAGTTTATTTCTAAATAATGTGTATTATTGCTATTTCTTAATTTACATTAGCAACTTATTACAATTATTATTGAGTGTTTTACATGCTCAAGATCTTCTTATCTCCTTTCATGAATTAACTCATTTTATCTTCCTAATAACTGTGTGAATAGATTGCTATTATTTTACATTTAAGGAAATGAGGAATAGAGAAGTAAACTGACTTGCTCTAGGTCACATGAAAGTAGTAACTAGCTATAATTTGAGTCTGGATCTATTTGGTTCTATCATAAATGACAGAATTGGCTTAATTATACTGCTATTCTACTTTCTATCATTATCATCTGTCTATCCATCTCAATATGTATGACTCTAATATTGGTGACGGTTTTATATCCTTATTTTTACAATCTACTTAAATTCAATATTGTACCACTACATGTAAAATGTAGAAGGCTTATTGTATTGTTGCTCCATTTACCAATTCCTCCATCCTCTGTGGTATAAATTATCATGTATTACATCAGCATATGGCATAAAACAACACAATACAGTGTCCATCTTGCAGAGCAGGTATGCTCTTAATGAGTTTGTTTTATCTGAAAATGTCTTTATTTTATCTTTATTCCTGATTATTTTATCTTTATTCTTTTATCTTTAGTCTCCATTTTCTCTAATGAGATGTCTCAGCATTCAAATCTTAATTCCCTTATCACGTTTCTGTGCCTGCTTTGAACATGTTTTCTTATCTTTGATTTTTATGACTTTGATCATAACACTGTTTAGGTGTAATTTTCTGTTATTTATTCCACTTTGAGTTTACTGAACTTTGAATCTATAAATGTCTCTGTGAGTGAATTAGGAAAAATTTTCACATTTATTTCTTCCAGTATTTTTCTCTTTAGTCCTTTCCTTCTCTGTCTGTAACTACAAATGCTTCACCTTTTTATATTTCTTGTCTCACAGGAACTTGAAATTCAGAAAAATTTTTATGTGCTTTTTAATCTCTTTTTTTCCCTTGTTCTCCTGATTGTTGGATGATTGTTATATTTCAAAGTTCACCAAGTCTTTATTTTATCATTTAACCTACTGTTAAATTTATTCAATGGATTTTGAATGACAAAACTGTAATTTTCACTTACAGAATTTCCATTTCATCCTGTATCTGTATTATTTCTATTTTTCTTTTGAGATTTGCTATCTTCCCATTTATTATAGGACATTTCCCTTTACATTCTTCAGTGTGACTCTAATAACCCCCCTAAAGCACTTACTTGCTCACTCCAACATATGGATTTTCTCATGGCTTGTTTCTACTAATTACCCCCCCACTATGAGTTACATTCTTTTATTTTCTCATATGTCCAGTAAATTCTTACTGTGCCTGGATATTGGGAATTGTACATTGTTTTAGGAGGCAAGAAACTTGCCTGGAATCAAATTTAAAATGGAAATTTTCCTTTAATCTTTGATGAAATTCTTGAAGTCTTTTTCTATGCATTTGAGTTCACATATTGGCCAGAGATATGGACAGATTTCAAGATTAGAATTCAGGGATTTTCCAATCTCTCTCTTTTCTGGGATTTCACCTTGACACACACATACTTACACACACACACACACACACACTCACTTTCCAGCTATTGTCATTGTCCCAGGTTCTGTCTTCTGATTTTTCTGGGTAGTAAGACGACTACTGTCTGTTGGAGGGTTAGAATGGTTCCTACCTTCAGGTTAAAAGTCTTCATAAAAAAATTTATTTATTCAAATTTGTTATATATGAGAGCAGAATGCAATTCAATTCATATTGCACATATAGAGCATAATTTTTCATGTCTTTGGTTGGGACACAAAGTAGAGTCACACCATTTGTGTCTTCATACATGTAATTAGGGTAGTGTTGTCCATCTCATTCCCCAGTTTCCTACTCCCATTTCCCCTCCCTTTCCCTCCCTTTAAATGATATACCTTTACCCATTAAATAGAACTTTTAATCATTTCCCTCTTCTTTTTATGTTACCTTGTCATTTCCCTTTACCCTATCTAAAGTTCATCTATTTCTCCCTTGCCCCCTATCCCCATTATATATCAGAGAAAATATTCAGCATTTGTTTTTTTGGGATTGGATAACACTTAGCATTATATTCTCCAACTCCATCCATTTACCTGCAAATGCCATGATTTTATTCTCTTTAAATGTTGAATAATATTCCATTGTGTGTGATTGTGTGTGTGTGTGTGTGTCCAGCAAATTCTTACTGTGCCTGGATATTGGGAATTGTACATTGTTTTAGGAGGCAGGAAACTTGCCTGGAATCAAAGTTTCCCTATCTATTCATCTACTGTAGGGCATCTAGATTGGTTCAACAATGTAGCTATTATGAATTGTGCTTATATAAACATTGATGTAGCTGCATCACTATACTATGCTGTTTTTAAGTCCTTTGGGTATAGACCAGGGAATGGGATAGGTGGGTCAAATGGTGGTTCCATTCAAAGTTTTCCAAGGAATTTCCATACTGTTTTCCATATTGGCTATACCAATATGCTGTCCCACCAGCAATGTATGAGTGTGTCTTTTTCCCCACATCCTCACCAATACTTATTATTGTTTGTATTTTTAATAGCTGCCATGTTGACAAATCATCTAATCAATAAATGGGTCAAGGAACTGAGCAGACACTTCTCAGGTTAAAACTCTTTTAGTAAAGGAAACTGACCCAGTGTATTCTTTTCTTCCAAGTGTTCAAGTGTTGACTCCCTATCCCACCCCCATACCCTATTTGCCTGCTCTTGTGTACTCTTTAGTGTCTTTAGATAGGCATTTAAAAAATATTTTGTCCAGAGTTTGTAGTAATCTGTGGGAGGACTGGCCCATTAAGAGTTACTTATCCATTATCAGAAATAGAATCAGATAATGTCAATCATGTCTGAAAGGAATCTTAACTTTACTTACTGGAGATTGTTTTCTTTGCAGATATAATCTCCTCACACATATATTCATTTCCAAGGATTTCTAATGTTTCCTTGCACTCATGCTTTGAGTAATAGGGGCATTTCTTCTGACTATGATTCTTAAAATACTCAATCTTTTTGTGGAATTTTTCTTGTGTTTATCCATTTCATAAGGAATGAAAGTATGCCATGTTCAATTTTATAAGGAGGATTCATTTGGAAATTTTGACTTCTAGTAAACACCTCTCTTTAATCCTTAGATAGTTCTTCCTTTACAATTGTCTGCAATTGGGTTGGGGTTTTGGCTCAGTAGTACAGCACTTGCCTAGCACGTGTGAGGCACTGGGTTTGATCCTCAGCACCACATCAATCAATCAATCAATCAATTAATAAAATTATTATGTCCATCTTCAACTAAAAATATTTTTAAAAAGAAAAGAATTGTCTGCATCCTCATTCACCATTATATCCCACAGCATTATATCACCCTTATAGTACTCAGAGCTTCTGGAATGTAAATGATGTACCTTTACCCTTTAAATAGCACTTTTAATCATTTCCCTCTTCTCTTTATGTTACCTTGTCATTTCAGTGATGAATTTTCAGGGGTGAAGGTAGCACAGTACATCTGGGGCTTTGAGTCTCCATTTTCTATAATAATTCACCTCCATTTTCTATAAGCTAAATTCATTTAGAAATTGCTGAAGTACACCTTTCCTGATAAGGTACTTTGCATGTTCAGAGACCATACAGACTTAAAGTGATTTGCAATTAAATTTTCAAGATATTTGAAGAGATTATCACATGCCTGTGTATTTGTGTATAGTGTGTGTAGTATGGCTTAAAACAAGGTACTCTTATCTCTCAGGGTTTTGTGGGCTAGCTAGCTCAGCTGGGGGCTGTCACTTGGATTTGGGCATCTGGATTAGAATCATCGGAAAGGTTAACAAAGCTGGACATCATTGAAGGCTTATCCATAGGGGAGCGCATTCAGGGCTGTCCATCAAAGTGCCTGCACAGGTCACCCCAGGTAACTTGGGCTTCTCACAACATGGGCTCTGGGTTTCCAGCAGGACTATTTTAAGAATGGACTTCCCAAGAGCCAGGAAGCAGGTGGTGGGCTAAGGGCTACATCATTTCTGCCATATTCGGTTCATCAAAATATTCCACGTGCCTTTATATTTCAAATTAAGTGGTCTATTAAACTTTTAGTTAAAATGCAGATATGATGTGTACATGTTGTGTATCTAAGTAATAACATATCTAAGATCATTACCTCATTAATTCAACTAGTTTTTCTTATTAGATTTCAGTCCATTTTCTTTTTCATTTTGTAAATTAACAACACTCTTTTTGAAAGTAATAAATCTCATTTGTGGTCCAGATTTTCTCCATTAGGTTAGCCTTAACCTTATCTCACTTTACTCTCTCAGTTTGAGGTTAAATGTAGATTAGTAATTCTTGGCCTAACTTCCTAAATCATTTTTTTTTGCATAATTGGAATGGCTTACATGATATCAGTAGACCTCTTAAACGAATGTCAAGGAAAGCAGTTTCTATTGGCAGGGGGACCTCCAGCTTCATTGAGAAGCATTCAATTAGATAGAAAACAGATGCTTATTTTTGTCTTATAAACTTCAATGCAGGTTATGTGGTAATTACTTCAAAGAGGAGGATAACAATTTATGTAATCAGCAGGACCCTATAATTACTAATGCATAATTTCTAAACAGCATTTAGCAAAATGAGGCCTATACATACACTTTGTAATGGAAAAGATATGTTTGACACCACACTAAATTAAATTAAAAATTTGCATATTTTCTTCCAGGAAATGCACTAGCTTCATCTGCTCTATTTTGCTTGACTAATCAATGCCTCCTTCTAGCTCCATTACAGGATCACGGAAATGCTGAATCACTATGATAATTGCATGAGAGCATTAGGTCCAGGAGTGAAGAAAGACTTCCTCTTCTGTGACAGGGATAAGAGAGCACCCTTCTAAGAGGACATCTGGAAGTCAGATCTAGACAACTTGTTTCCACTGAGAGTTGAACATCAAGGTCATACAAAGTTTCGAATGTAAGTGCTGGTAGAGAACTTAAAAATTATCTGTACTTATCTTTCATCATAGTTAGGAAGAGGATCAATAAAAAGATATGACTTGTGCAATACCAAGCAGTTGGTAGTCTGAATAGGAAGGTATTCACCTAGTTAGTCCTATCTGAAATCCATTCAGTTAAGGTAGGCAGATCATAAACTGAGTTGGTGTTAGACATCCACAGACTCCATTAGCCCTAGGGATATCAAACCTTTTTTCCTAGTAAGTATTTTAAAATTCACATGTATACATTTGCACTAAGGTTAGATTGTTAACAGATAAAATGATGCATAATGTAGGATATCTCCTGGAGATAATTCAAGCTCTCCACATATTTAAGAAAGTTAAGCCAGTTGTTTACATTCTCTTTCTGAAAGGTCATGAATGCAGTCATTGACCTTGATGACTTCTTACCTACAGTTCCTGAAGTCAGGTCAAGAGAGTTACCAGTCTCTTCTTCAAAGCTCTGGACCTAAGGCATCAAATTGCAACAATCTCATTAGAATTTTTTTCATAAAGATTCACTTCATTTAATTAACTGTCTACTGGCAACCAGTAAGTAGGGTAAACATGAATTCCTCATCTCAAATAGTTTATAGTCTGCTGGAGGAGATGGTAAGGATGAAGTACCCAAGATAAGGATTTAAAGAGTTCAGGAGAAGGGAAGAAAGTGAGGATACACAATTCTTCTTGGGAGATATAAATTTTAACTGAATTCACATAATAATATTATTATGAAAGACTTTTTTGCTATCAAGAACACATTAAATATATTTGGAGAAACTAAGTTAATTTGGCTTGCTAAACTATGGAGAATAATTCAAAAAATTGAAGTGATATATAGTGCCTAGATGGATAAAAGAAAATTTAATTTACAAATCAATGGAGCAGAATTTGTTTTTGATGTTTATTAGAAACTAATAAATAATACTCTATCAATGAAAATAAGGCTATGTTAAAACAAAATAATAAATATTACTTTAAAAATGGTAATGTACTTTACTATAGAAGCATGATGCAGAAAAAAGAAAGTATAAGAAAACAGTTACTGCTAACATCTTGAAGTGTTTCTTCGCAAGTTTTCTTTTTCATAAATTTATCCTGCATATGATGATATAGTCAATTTTTTTCATTCAAAATTTAGAAGGAAAGCTTTCCACCCACATCATACAGTTTCTTTGAAAGCACCATTTTCATGACTGCCTGGTAGGCCATAATTTAAATGTACATTAATTTATATAACAACTCTCCAATTGTTGGAATGTTTTAAAAATTTTGCAACTAACAATAATATCTTTGTTTGTGTATCTATTTCTACATATCATTTTATTTATTGGGGATTGATATCTAAATATTGAAAGCTGAATCAAAGGATATAAACATTTTAAATATTGTGATTATATGACCAAAAAAAAAAAGATGCAGGACTAAACATATTTTGAATACACTTTTATGTCTTTGTGGGGCAGGGAGGGCTGGTGATAGATTATATTTACTTAATTAAATCCTATTCTTCTTTTAATATTTTAGTAAGCTTTATTTCCCATAATTTCCATGATCCTCTTAGACCCCCCTGGCTGGTTAAGAATCCCTTTAATTGCTGCCTGGATACACCAAAACAAGTCTGTAGATTGCCTTAAAAGTATGTTTACAGACCTGCCACTGTCCCATGTTATGATTTTCTAACACTTCTCTGGAGCTCCCTTCAAAGCAGATTCTATTACCAGTTCTGGGCTGTTCTATTTGTGGCTGGCACATAGAAGGCTCAATGGAGAGGTGACCCCACCTGGG
Organism: Marmota marmota marmota; assembly: GCF_001458135.2. Taxonomy (NCBI): domain Eukaryota; kingdom Metazoa; phylum Chordata; class Mammalia; order Rodentia; family Sciuridae; genus Marmota; species Marmota marmota. The sequence continues at coordinate 8,066,701 of NW_026000153.1, read as the reverse complement.
GATTATATGAATAGAAGAGAGTGGAAAGATGTATGTATTTTGGGGTTGTGGGACTAAGAAGTCCTGGTAGAGATCTAAATGAGAGTGAAAATTAGTGTGACTGTAGGTGACATGAAGTAGCAGAGAGTACGTGCGTAATAGGTCAAGACATATGAATACCAACAAACCCCAGAGGAAATAAAACTAACCCCCTAACATCAAAACCCACTGGATTCTACTGCTTTGCCCCTGGCACTGCAGTAGGCATGGCAGAGGAAACATTTCCAAGACACATTCCCTGGTCTCCAAGCGGCTGAGAGGTGAGACCTGGAGGCGCCACTGACTCATGTGCAATTTTCTTACAAACCCAAGCTCTTAGGACATAGCAGGGGAATTGTCAGGGCAGGTTTCACTGAGAGGGCAGTAGTTGATGTGACCCTTAAAGGTGAAACATGAAGTTAGGATACTGATCATACAAAGCATACTGAGATGCATCATAAAACAGTGAGCACAAGCAACTCATGGATTAATCTGTGAGCAAGACAAAGAAAAGGAAAAGAAAGTTCATTTCATACTAGATTATTTCTGACTCAAGCAAGTAGAATAGCTTTAAATGTCTTAGACCAAACTGAATTTGGAATAAAAATCATTGACAGCATGAAAAATAGTTAAGTGAGAGCTGGAAGGCAGGTTATACCCCTTAGGATGCTGAGCGCGTAGGTACAACACTGACCTCTTCCATTTCAAAGGAGTCTGGTCCTTTACCCACAAGATGAGACATGTTCCTGAGCTTGTTAATGTGGATCAAATTCTCCTTCCGAGCTCTGTCCCTGAGTGATCCCTCAGGCACGTAGGAAAGAGAAGCCTGCTTAGCCAGCATGGGCGAGCAAGGCCACTGCTTGCCCAGAAGATCTCGGGGAGGGTGACAAGGTGTCAGGTCATCACAGGCTTGGGCAGCCCAATGCTCCACCAAAGGAGACACATGGCTTTGGTTGTGGCTGATTGAGGCTGCTGGTAACTCTGTCCCACACTCACAAGGTTTGGCAGAAGGGATAACAATTCTGTCTTTCATCTTGAAAGATTCGGATGCTTCTGGGTCACAGTCCCTCTGGATATTCCATCTCGAGGCTCTCCGTAAAATCTTACTTGTTCTTCTTTGAGGCTCTTTAGCCCCACTCACTGCCCTTCTTCGCATCCTGTCTCCTCCAGCTTTCTCCTCTGTGGGGCTCTGTGGGAGGTTGACATCATTCAGCAGAGATGAGAAGGCATTGGTTACGTGGTCTAGGATTTCCAGCTGTCGGAAACGACCTGAAGAATACAAGGAATGCAAACGTTTTACACTGAGTTTTCTCAGCAAAACTGCACGGATGAAGTGGATGGTGTTGTCAAAATTGAAAAGTTGGTTGCCATGTGATTTTCAAGACGAGGAGTACTTTGAACTCTTGAAAGTAAATTTTTACACATATTCTTTGCTCGTATGGAGCTGATTCTCCAGTGTAATGAGAAATCCTTGTGCTATGGAAAAAGTCAACACCTCTTAAATGTAGCTGAATATACATAGCTATATGGATTATTTAACACCTCATTTTCAGGTGTTAATTTATTAAAAACTATGGACATGTATGAGTCTATATACCTATATGTATTAAATTAACTGTAAAAGAATGAACCTGGCTCTTTCAACATGAAGCAGCCTGAGTATTCTTCTCACAGCTTCATGGGGTCGATATCTCATCATGACCTCCATCATCTCCATCATCTCCAGAACCAGAGAGTTGTGGAATGGTCTGGCATATGGAGCCAGAAGGCCTGGATCCAAATCTCAGGTGAATCACTTCTGGAAATTCAACCCTGACTACATGAATGAATAGATAGTGTTAATCTCTATGCCAGACATAGTAAATGGTCAGTTTTTTTCTCTTTTTTTATCTTGGAATCATGACTGTTTTATATATGTGTCATATTTGCTGTGAGCATCAAAAAAAGTTGTAAAACACGCTGCTATGTAAGTATCAGCCATTAAAATAAATGATTTCAATGTGCAAGACAGGAAGGAAATGTATTTTCCTCAGTCTTTCAAGAGAAAGAAGTCATGAATGTGAAAATGCATTTGTCCTTCAAAACAAACCCGCTCATCTTGTCTTTGTGGATGATCTGGTTTCAGTATTCAGGTAATATATGCAAGTGTTGACTTAGCATAGGGTGAGGCCTAATGTACTAAGAGTTCATTTGAGGATGCTTTGCCAGTTTGAAAAAAAAATGGTGAAAAAATATTTTTGGTATCTGAAGATAATGAAGCCACAGTAATGGAAACAATACACTCCATCTATTTCACAGTCCTTTTTTTTTAACCCCTGTGACAGCATGCCGGGTTGCATTGCCCAGCGAGGGTCAAGGACCACATGGGAGGGGAAGGTTCTGTCCTCTGCACGTTTTTGTTTTCCACCTTCAGAGCAATGCTGGTGACTCTTCCCTGTGTACATCTTTACACTTACCTGCTTCTTTCACTGGAAAGGAGAGGATATTAACTCATCATCCTCCAAAAAAAATATGAGGGATTTCCCATAGAGGACTGTGTTATTCTTTCAACACCTATAGGAATTTGGGTTGGGGATGTTTCAGAATAATTCTGATTAAATTCCTCCCCCCAAATTAAGCTTTAGTTGAAACCAAATCTCTTTTGTGAGCCAGAGGGTAAGATTGAAGCATAATTCAGTTTTTATGATTGTCTCCCATCTACCCAATAGCAGGTTTTTATACTTAGACAAAGCCTATCAAATTAATTGGTTCAGTCAATTCAGAGAACACAATATTCTGAAGAGTTGGATGAGTGTCTTCTTTTATTTTTGCCTTTGGGTAGATTGAACAATGGACGAATTGATTCTCACCCTCAAGTTTGAATTTTTTTTTCTACTGACTTTGAATGAGACATACATCTCCAATCTATCTTTCTAACAGCCAACTAATTTTGTTATTGCTAGTTTTACATTTGACCTTCTCAGCAGCCTTGAATCAAAAGTGTATTGTTAAGTAGCAGAAATAAGAGGGCAGCCATTACAGGATTATGGGCAAACTCCTAGTTCCTCTAAAATCCATGTTGATTTCATTTGTAAAGTGTTTCCTTCACAGATCAGCTCAAACACTGCTCAAGTGTTAGTAAATGTCCTTATTTTTCCCAAATAAAAAATTGATCAAGAAGCTTGCATCTCTGTGGAACTCAGAAGAGGAGACAACAAAGAACAATATTAATTGCTTCTAAAAAATAAAGAAAATTCACATCACAACATGTTCAGGTTGATATACTCCCTTTCAAAAACCCCATTACTTCAATTTTAAAACCCATTTCATCTACATGGAAATAGAGAAGTGGGAAACTAAAATAAGAAATCCACATGAAGTCCTGATTTCAGATAATGATTTGATTTTTAAAAAAACCACTTCAGCTCCCTTGACATTCCTTTCAGTGAATTTATTTATTTAAAATAATTTATTTCAGAAACAGAACTTTGCTGTTTTCCCCATCTAGAACCACTCAAACTCTATTCCATGGAGATGTTCTTTGTTGCTCCAAGAGGGGGTTCTAAATTCAAATGATTTTAAAAATGTTGCATTTCTCCTCTAGGACACTGAAAACACACCTTTGATTTATTACATCAATCCTGTAGTAAATAAGCTATAAGATATCCTCCCTCCAAATTATTCAAGCACAGTATGTGTACCTCAAGAATATCCTCAGGAATGTCCTAAAGAAAAGTCTTCCACTGATGACCAGTCGGAGAAACAGAACAATGTACAATAGCTATAAAGATTAGGCAGAGCTAGTCTACAAATCTGCAGGTATGACAGATTAATAACTACCACTTATAGCTCAGGTTGCCAATGGTGTGTGTCTAAGCCTCATAGATGAGAAATTAAGGTGTCACCTAATGACCCAGATAAGCATTGTCAGACCTTGGTTTCTCTGATTCCTGGGTATGTGGCTATGGTATATATTATTACCAGTATTACCAGTTTTCCTCTTGTCAGGGGCATATGGCAGGATTATATCTTGGGGTTATGTAGGCCTATGACATGTTCTGGCCAGTGGAATCTGAGAAGACCTGATATGTGTAGTTATGGGCAGAAGATTTAAGTGCTAACTATGGCTTTCCATTTCTACCCTTTTCCTGTTATTGCTACTAGTGACATTCCATATTGGTGGTATGTGGGGTGGGGGTGGGGAGCAATTCCTCAAGTGAGGACAATTTGGAGCAAATCAATCCTTCTTCCAAATATACAACCAGCCCACAGTGGAAATGTAGACTGATCAAGAAAGAAATCTCTTCTGCTTTAAGCTACTGTGTGAAAAGAACAGAATGTTACTACATACAGCCTACTAGTCTGTCCGTTTAATACTGTGGTCCACCCGGCCACTCACTGCCTTTGCTGAGGTGCTCACAAGGTCCTCACTTACCATACAAGTTAGGATTCTCAATGTCCATCCGCTGCTTTTGAGCTTCAAGAAAAACACGGATGTTGATCCCTCTGGCTGCTGAGCCACAACCAAGGAATCTGGCTGGGATTTGCGTGCAGATGTCTGGCTCGTCAGCGCCAAACCCCAGATCTAAGAGAATCTCCACTGGGTCTTTTTCCCAAAATTCCAGCCATTCAGGAATGCTGTGATTTAAAAAAAAAATGAACATATATATGAGTCCCTTTATCCATAACACCTCACTGAAGCCTAAGCCACAGTTTTCTAGTCACCCAAACTTCCAGAAACTGAGCGGAAGAGGAACCTGAACAGACAGATGGTGCCTTCACTAGCGTTCATATATACTTACTTAAAGGACAGTCAGTCTCTGCACCGAGGGACTGCTCGCCTATACTTTACATACAATACCACGAGTTCATCCATCTGGCTTTTTTATTTCCCCAAGAGCAAATGTTAAATTAGACAGTGCAGGAAGATTGTGGAATGGATGCCAGAGATAGTGCACTGTCAACCACAAAGAAGCAGTAATTGATGGCAAGAGGAAACAATGGGAAAAAAAGTCAACAGAAGACTCGCAGAAGAATATTTTTAAAGAGTATTAGTGTGGGGCATACTCAGCTACATAAATCTGTTGAGGATATTAAATGCAGAACCCCAGGGCTCATGTTTATGAATAATGATTTTAAGTCCCTAGGTAGGATTCACATGTTCTGTCTCTCTTCTTTTTTTGGACTTGGTTGATAAACAAATGTTTGTATCAAATTGTTCTAGTCTGCTTTGTCACTGAAAATGATAAATATCCATTATCTGGAATTTGTATTTATGTATACTAGTTCACTTCCCAGTTGTTGAGCTTTTTTTGAGTTGGAACTTTTAAAACTCATGGATTCTGGGAAAAAGAACTTTTGATGAGGTTTTACCATATTTGCTTTTTTTCTCTTTTTACTTCTTCTTTCTTCTTTTTTCCCCCTTTTTGTTTGATGCTAGTGTTCACCTTGACATGCAACACTAATGAGCTTATTTGCAATAGTTGAGATGATTTTATGGTCATGAGCTTTTAGTCTCATGGCCAGACCTGCTTAATGAAACCACCGGCAACACATTTACATTTTCCAAGTAACATAGATATTTAGTGCTTTGCCTCTTGATTCAGTTAAGTAAGAAAAGGTAGTCCAGCAACCTTCAATGGGAACTGAAATGGCTTGGCTTGTACAAATTTAGTCATAGAAATTACTTGAAGAACTGGGAGTGCCCATCTGTCAATGACATGGACATAGGAACAAAAGGAGGTTCAAGGGAGAAAAAAAAATCTGGCAAGAAGTCTAAATTATATGGGGGAAGACTTAATCCATTAGTCTATTGACCTTATTGCACAAATTTTTATTCATCCCATTTATGCAAATATTTATTGAGTGTCTGTCATGTTCTAGCCTCTATGCTAGACACCTATGGCACATAAATGAACAAAGGTAGTGACTGCGTCCCAAAGGTACAATCTCATGGCCAATAATACAATTATTGATTGGTTTGTTATTTAAAATCTTTTCAAATCATTATGAAAATATCACTATTTTTAATTTTTTATTGAATTTTGCAAGAAATATTTAAAATACGCTTAACATGTTAAAAATTATAATATTACACACAAATATCTTTCTTACTTTCCTCATTGTCCCCAGTAATTCTGAGCCTTTTCCTCCTAAACCTATGTATATTCTTCTGGACATTATTCTATGTAGCTATATACATGCTCCGCAGATCTCACTAGCTTGTTTTATAAATAGTACACACTCTATGTATCTTTCTGCATCTTGCTTTTTTCCCTTAAAAGATATGCCTTGAAGATCTTTCTAATAGGTGCAGATCTACAGGGTATAAACTGTATATACAGGGCATATCTCTGCCTACTTTTTTAATCATTGCATGAAATTCCATAAAATGAATGGGCCAATGGTTTATTGGGCCATTTTTACATTAACAGATATTTAGTCTGTTTTCCATATCACTATTGTTCTTGCAAATTGGAATTTGGAAGTCCTTTGTTTATTCTCTCATCCGTTCATTCAGCAAGTTTTTCTCAAGTCCTTATTTATAATTTTATAAAATTGGTTGTTGCCCAGAATGTATTTCTGGAGGAAAAATGTGTGGAAATCACATACCTTTGTGGTACACTTGTGGTAGAATGGCAAGAATTGAAACTGGTTCCTCTGGATAGGGTGGGATTTTCAGAAAACTGATGCAGAGACCTACAACCAAGGGGGGAATGCCAACATGAGATGTGTTGATTGAGGTAGTTCCTGGGAGGTCATTGTCAATCTTTCCCTTCCAGAGCAAACGTGCATTTCTCTTAGTTTCTAACAACCCTCCCCCAAAGACCACAACTTTGAAGAGACCAAGTGTGCAGCCCAGGACCTGATTCTCTTTTCAGAGCACTGTGTTATAGCAGGTGTGAGAATTTAAGTGTTAGGTGCCCAGCTACCGCTCATTATAAAGGTGACAGAATGTCATACTCTTGACAGATGGTAAATCATTGGGGAACCTTTTCAGGAACACAGCTTTGTTAGGTTCCAACTTTGGGGAAGAAGTTAAAATTATGTGCTGAAATAGGCACAGGGAATAGTCACTGAAGCAAATCCATGTTAATTCTATAATGGAAAAGAATTTCATATTGCATGGAGAAAAATCTCGAAGTGCTGTCCCCAGGGTTCTTGTGGCCATCCATATGCAACAGTAAGAAACTCCTTTATTACTGAAAAGAAAAAAATTGAGTCACTCTGTGCAATAGGTCTGCATTTGCAAATCATTTGAAAGCACTTTCAAGGAAAGTGGAACATTATTATTATGTAGTTCAGTTTTATAAATCTTGGCTCTACCATGGGTCACATCTAGCATCATCAAACACAATAGACAATACAATTAGAATTTATTAAAGACTCCAATGCAGAGGGCAGTGTTCCCAAGGACATTGAGTTCTCTTACTTGGGCTGCTGAATTTGTCTTTGTTCTGTCCACATTTAGGAAGAAGAGCTGGGGCTTGCCACTTCCTTGTTTAATTGCTTCTTTTCATGAAGACTGAGAAAGAGCATGTTTCTGGATAATATGAATTCCAGAAGACTATTGACTCTTGAGGAGCGGCATAAAATATCCTTTCATTTATTGATTCATCTCCGTTTATAGCAACCCTGCTTAAGTTAGTTTTCATTTTGCATTTATGGGTCACATCTTATTTTGTAATGTTCATCAGAGACATCCAGGAGCAACTCTGGCCTTGAGTCCAGAAGAATTCATGTATAGTCACTCTTCTAATAAAGTAGGGGTGGGGGTAGGGAGCAGAGCTGATCACAGAATCCAACTCTCATCTTCCTTTTTGAGAAAATAGAGGGTTTTCTGGGAGCTTCCTGTGATCCTATATTACTCTATGATTCCACAAGAAACAAAAACAACAATCCTTAAAGGGAGGAAAAATATTAGGAAAAATGGCATTTAAAGTGTGTTATGGTTTAGATGTGGTGTCCCCCAAAATCTCATGTGTGAGACAATGCAAGATGTTTTGGAGGAGAAAGATGGGGTCATAGCCTTAATCAAATCAGTGAATTGATCCCTCATGGGGTTAACTGAGTGGTAACTGGAGACAGGTGGGTGTGGCTGGGAGGAAGTGGTTCATTGAGGGCGTGGCTATGGGGTATATATTTTGTATCTGGAGAGTAGATACCTCTCTTGCCCTGTGCTCGCTGATCATCATGTGAGCAGCTTCCCTCCACCACACTCTTCCACCATGATACCCTGCCTCACCTCGAGTCCCTGAGGAATGGAACTGGCTGTCTATGGATGGAGAAACCGTGAGCCCTCAAATAAACCTTTCCTCCTCTACAATTGTTCTGGCTGAGTCCTTTAGTCACAGCAGTGAAAAAAGCTGACTAAAACAAAGTGTGAATTGTAGAAGTACGAGGGATATAGCAATGGTTTCTGGCTAGTTGGAATTATCTCAAAAATGCAAGAATGAGAGCCCAGGAAGCAGAGTTCCTAAACTCAGGAGATCTCAGAGTTTATCCCAGCATTTTATAAACTAGAGTATGCCCAAGAATCATCTGGAAGACTTGAAGAAACACATCTTTGTTTCTGAACCTACTTCAAGGGTTTGTAGTGCAGTAAGTCTGAGCAGGGAGGGAGCTCAGGAACTTGCTTTTCTATTAAGTTCCCAGGTGCTGCTGGTGCTGCTGGTCTGGGAACCACACTTTGAGATCTAGTCTCTCCTTGTATCAAGAGACTCTCACTACTTTCAATCTTACTTTGAAAATTGTATGCATTATTATCCAGTAAATATCATGATAATTAATAACATTGGCCAAATGAAAGTATAAATACAACTGTCATATGAACAGGTCTTTATGAATAGCTGTACTATAGTAAAATGTCACTGAGGCACAGGTTCTAATTAAATCACCTCCCAAGTCAGCATTTGCTGATTTAATTTGTTTGTTCCTTTATGACATCTAAGGAATCTCTAATTCTCCAAGGTTAGTGAACACATTCCAGGCACTCAACCAGTGTGACCTTTCGTGAGAGCCTAGGATCCATGGCATTATTGAGAAACTTCTTCACTTCTACTTCATTTAGGAAAGATTCAGATGTAACATTGTGGGGAGAAGGAACTCTGATTCTGCTACCTACCTCATGTAGTCTTTCACAGTCATTTGAACCATTCCTTGTTCATGCAAAGAAACTGGAAGAAAAAAACAGTAGAGGTGAACTTAACTTTCTTTTATCTCATGGGAGATTTTCTTATATCCGAATGAAACAATGTGGGACTGAATTTCCATGTCCCCGGTTGTATAAGCATGGAAGAGAAGGTATGTCAGGAGTGAACAAGACAGAATATAATGAATGGCTAAACAGTAGGACAAAGCCCTGGAAGAAATGTACTTGTTCAATGAAGCGAGAAGTCAGGAGCGAATGGAAGAATCAGTGGAGGTTTCAATGGCGGAAATGGGATTTATGTTGGATGTTTAAGAATGAAGTGAATTTGATGAATGGAAAGGAGGTATCACCACTAAAGAAGAGAAAAAGGTATCTGTAAAAAGAGGAAGGTCTGAGACTGGTCTGATTAGATCGCAGAGCACGTGGGGAGGCTCTCTCATGGAACCTGTGGCCCATCAAAAGCACAGCCGGGGCAGGCAAAGGAACACAGGAAGGAATTGGCATTTACTGAGCATCTTCCATTAGTGGGTACCATCCAATCCATCCAAAATCCATTTGATTTAGGATATATCCTCATTTCTCCAATAAGGAAACTGAGACTCACAGAAATTTAGTAATGAGTCCATGATCAAGAGTAACAGATCTAGGAATTTGTTACTACCTGTATTATTGATTTTAGCAATAGCATACTATCTATTTAGCACAATGTATTTAGTATAATCTACTCAAGCAACAGCTAAGCATGTTACATGCATAATCCCAATTTCTACAATAAAACCACGAAATAAAACCAACATTTTTATTGTTGTTCTTATTCCCACATAATAGAGAAAAAAACTGAGGCTCAGAGAGATTAAATACATTTCTCATGGTCACTAAAAATGCCATATCTTCTTTTAAAAAAAAAACATATTGCTAATAGAATATCTTGTAGTTGATTTGAAAACTGAAAACGAGAGTTTATAAGTATACATCAGGACATGAAAAACCAAGAAAAGTTTTTGAGCAAATATATAAATATGAGAACGATGATGCTGACAGTCCATTTGCTGGGCAGTGGAGCTGAGGACAGAATATCTTAGGATGAACATGTATTAGATATCCGAGGCCCATTCAAGGACTCTTGCAGTATCACACTGTGTGTCACGACACCACATGCAGCTGACATCTGCAAAAGGAACTATTCCCAGTATGGGTACATTTTATCACTTACTTTCCCTCATGGCTTTCTTGGGTACAAATGTGGAACATGCACAACACTGGGAAGTGTCCCCACCCTGTACTTCTATGAGAACGTGAAGTTTTTCATCATAAGAAAGAGAATGCAGGTTGGAAAAAGTTTTGGATGAACAAAGCCGAGTGATTAAAATATATGAAAGAATGTTGAAAATAATAAAGAGCTTTCATTTGGAGCCAGAATTCTTGTCTGGGTGGTAGAGGGGGGCAGTGGTCTATATGTAGGCTTTAAGTTATCCATGAACTAACTTGTTTGAGAATGTCAAATTTGGTGGATGAAAATAGGGATCTCCATAATTTTTATAGCAATAATCACATTTTCTTATTCTTTTTAGATACAGTAGAGTTGATTTTGACATATTCTATATACACGGAGTATTACTTATTCTAGTTTGGATTCTATTCTTGTGGTTGTACATGATGTGGACTTTCACTGGTGGTTTATTTATATATGAACATACGAAAGTTATGTCTGATTCATTCTACTGTTTTTCCTACTCCCATCCTCCCACCCTTCCCTTCATTACTCTTTGTCTAATTCAATCAACTTTGATTCTTTCCTCTCCCCGCACTCTTATTGTGTGTTAGCATCTGCATATCAGAGAGAACATTCAGCCTTTGATTTTTTGGATTGGCTTAATTCATTTAGCATTATAATCTCCAGATCTATCCATTTATTGGTGAAAGTCATTCTTTTTATGACTAATACTCTATTATGTATATACCCCACATTTTCTTTATCTACTCATTTGTTAAAGGGCACCTAGGTTGGGTTCCATAGCTTAGCTATTGTGCATTGAGCTACTATAAATATTGATGTGTCCTCTCACTATGTATGTATACTGAGGAGTTGGATAACTGGGTCAAACGGTGGTTCCATTCAAAGTTTTCTGAGGAATCTCCATGCTGCTTTCCAGAGTGGTTGTACCTGTTTGCAGTCTCACCAGCAATGTATGAATGTGCCTTTTCCCCAACATCCTCACTAACATTTATTGTTACTTTTTGTTGTGCAATTATGACTGGAGTGAGACGAAATCCAGTGTAGTTTTAATTTGCATTTCTTTAATTGCTAGAGATGTTGAACATTTTTCATATATTTGTTAACTGTATTTATTCTTCTGTGAAGTGTCTGTTCAGTTCCTTTGCCCATTTATTAATTGGACTATTTATTTATTTATTTTGGTGTTCAGAATTTTTTTTTTTTGAGTTCTTTATTTATCCTGGGCATTAATGTTCTATCTGAGGTACAGGTGGCAAAGATTTTTTCCCATTCTCTCTTCACATTCTTGATTGTTTTCTTTGCTGTGAAGAAACTTTTGAGTTTGATACCATCTCACTTCATAACTACTTAACAGAATTACATATCAACAAGACATAAACAATCGTAAGTATTTGTGCCTCAAACAATTGAGCATTGACATACATCAAACAAATTCTTCTCAATTTCAAGAATCAAATAGACCACAACACAATAATACTGGGTAACTTTCACATGGCTCTCTCATTACTGGATAGATCCTCCAAATGAAAACTAAATAAAAAAGGTCCAGAACTAAAAAATACAATTAATAATTTAGACTTAACAGACATACATAGAATATATCATCCATCAATGACTTAATATACTTTCTTCTTAGCAGCATACAGATCCTTCTCCAAAGCAGACCATATCTGAGGCCCAAAGCAACACTTTGCAAAAAAAAAAAAAAAAAAATAGAGGTAAATCCTGCATTCTGTCAGATTACAATGGAACAAAATTAGAAATCAATGATAAAGTGAAAAATAGAAACTACTCTAACACCTGAATACTAGCAAAAGAAACAGTGAGGAAATTTTAAAAAATACTTAGAGGTAAATGAGAATAGCAACACCACATATATCAAAATCTCTGGGACACTATGAATGTGGTTCTAAGTAGAAAGTCTGTTGCATTGAGCTCTTTCATTAAAAGAATAGAAAGTTATCAAATATGTAACCTAACATCATCTCAAAGCCCTAGAAAAAAAGAAGAACAAACCAACACCAAAAGCAATAGAAGACAGGAAATAATTAAAATCAGAGCTGGAATATCCATCATTTTTAGCAGATTTTTTTAAAAAAGCTTAGTTACCCTGCTAGGAAAAAGGAACACTTGTCCAGAAAGAAAAAGACAGAGATACATTGTTAAGATGTGTGCAAATAGAGTATTCTGAACTAAGCTCAAAATATACAACTACATTTAGAGACAGTGAAAGAACAGGCACAGTAAATGTTTGCCTTGCAAAACAAATGTGACTCTGTCACTATGGCAGTCAGATAGAATGAGAAACATAAATTGACTTCAAAGGTTGAAACAGATAAGGATGGTCTCTGTGCTTCAATTTCAAGCCCACTGCCCATGGCAGACATCATTAATCAATTGCATTACTTTCTCACTGAGCCTGGATAGGCTCTCAAAATAGTCACCAACTGACAATAGACAACCTGATTGGGATTGTCTTGTGAGATGGAGTGTATTTGCCATCCTTTGTTTAGATTAAACTTCCTGAGTGAGTAGTTGAGAAAAACAGAAATTTCAGGTCCTGCACCTAAATTTCAGATGTCAACAACTTTAAGAAAATACATTATAAGGAATATAAAACATTATAGGGAATGCCTTCTTTCATTCTGTTCTTTTTTGACCCTATGAGGCACCTCCAGGAGAAAGATTTGACAACTTCCATACACAGGTCTTTCTTCTAGGTGTTACTAATCCATTGCGGCACAGTTGCTTACTGAACCTAACTCAGTCTCAGCACAACTCCAACTCATAAAACCACTGCCAGTTGATTGAAGTTGTCACATGAAAGAATAGCTTTTGCTGTTCATAGATTCATTAATGTCATCCATCCAAGCACAGTATAATTTTTAGGCAACTATTTGTAATGACTTGATACCAAGATGAAATAAACAATAAGTGGCCCAAACAGAAGGTAAAATAAATATAATTTCCTATTTCCCTAACAAAAAATTCCTATTTCCCCTGTCCCCCACCTTCTTAACCAGCACTACCTGTAACTACAGCATTGCATGTAACACATAAAGTAAGCCTACATTTGTACCTGAGTGAGCTCATCTGGAGAATTCTGGGGAGTTTCTGATCAGTGTTCCTTGCCTAAAATTTCCCACAGTCCTGGCCATTTGGCTGCAGGTTCTGCTGGTGCCACAGTCCTCATTACTCTCTCTGTCTTTTCCAGTTGTCTGCTACTGCTCTAGGGTTCTTAGAAAGTGTGAACAAATGAGCATGTCCAGGCCAGGGACCTGCCAAGGTGGCCATAATGAATTGCTCAAACTGTCAGAGAGGAAATGATCCATTTTCAGATATTGATGAGAGGAGTTAGTTCAGCCTTGCTAAACTTTCAAAAACCCTAGCCCTGCAGAAAATCTTGTCATCCAGAAAAAAATCTAGTCATGTAGGATCTGGAGGCTTTCACTCAGGACTTCTTCATGGATCCCAGAGTCCACACAAATCTGCCAGCCGCACTCTGTGGATCACGTCCCTAGGCCCTGCCACTGTTGTTACAAGCAATTTGGTAGCCAGGAAACCATAAGTTGCATCCAGGAGAAAAGAAGGTCCTAGGGTAACATGCTGTCTAGGAAGTGAGAAGTGGATTGGCTTGATCTCAGTGGAGGGTTTCTGTCATATATGAAAGTCTTAGGGTTTTAGCACAAGCAGGGAGAAGGACCTTCCTCCCCTGTACCCCACAGCTAACATCCTGTGCCCCAATCCCCGCCATCAGCAACAGTTAGGGGATGTTAGCCCCCTCACCTGAACCCCACCATCACTGATGAAGAAATACAGCATTTACATTCTTTCCTACACCCCTTTCCTCTTTCTTCTTGATCTTGCTGAAAGTGACACAAATGTCTATCTGTATCCAAGGCATTCAGACATTAGCCTTTTCTGCTGCCAAGCTTAGATTTTTTGGAGAAACTCAAGCCAAGGAAAACTGGTATAATTTTTGAAACATTCATAAGATGAGCCTGATTTTTTCAATTGTGATAAAATCATCAAAAATTAATTAGGTTCCCTGGTTGATTTCCATTTTACATTCCTTGGCTCTCTAGGTCCTCGGAGACCAAGTGCTATTTTCATGGTGTCTCTGTGCGCTGACTTCTTGGTTATGGGGGAAGCAATGATTGGCCTTCTCGGCATTTGGACTCGGGCAGCTTAGAGTCTTGCACAGAGCAGAAACTTGACTGTTAAAAGAGGTTTTGTTTTTGCCTGTGATTCCTTGCCTGTTAGAGTTTTTTTTTTTTTTTCCTTTCCCAGTTTGCTAATTTGTAAGGTAAACTGCCTGGAGCCTGAGAATTGGTTTGTTGGGGTCAGGTCCTGTTTCTCTTGGCCTGTTTTCAATAATGAACTTGAACAGAGACACAGAAGCTGGTAGCCCACAATGTGCCAGTTCTCACAGGGATTGGGATTCCTAGAGTTGCCTAAAAACTTGGAAAAGCCAGCATTACAGGCCCAGGTGTCTTCAGGGCAGCAATCTGTTAAAGGCAGTGGGTTCTCCAATTTTCTGCAGCCTCCCTCTTACCTGTTTTGTTCATTAGCAATTACCTGCCTGCTCCTGGAAGCTTCTGATTAGAGCAAGACTCTGATACAAAGGGAAGGCCATGCCAGGACAGACAAACTGCTCCTGTTACCCCAGATCTCCTTAGGCCTCTGCAGGCATCAGGCTTGGGGATACCCCACGCAGAAGGTGGGACCCTTGGATGCCTACCTGCATCTCCCACACAAAGCTCTGCTAGCTAGGCCCTTCCCAATTTCACACTCGCTTCTCTGATTGCTTGGGTTTGATATTTTCACCTCTTTCTTCCTTCTGGGATACCCTTGTTAAAATTTTAAAACCAGATTTTATTTTCTAAAAGCACTGGGGGAGGAAGAAAAAAAAATTACAAATTAAGTCCTGCTATCCCCAAGTTTCCTAAGGATCGGTTTAGAGGAAAATTAAAGTGAGAAAAAAGTCCCTGCTCTATCCAGTACATCCCATTCCACGGGTTAAAATTCCAATTCTGATTCCCTTCTAGATGCTTGAGTCTCTAGCCACCCTCCCGACTGTGAGGCGGACTTCTGCCATCTGAAGCAGCAGATACCGCACTTAACCCTGCAAAATGTATTACTGGAGAAGATGTAGTTAGATATGCAGAAGGCACTAATTAGCACCTTTATTGGCTTAGAAAGCATTTTTTATTTTGGTTTTCCTAAGCATTTCTGACTGATCATGGAAGACATTTGGTTCTTTGGAATATCGTCCAATAGACTAATCAAATCACATTTTTGCAGGGCTCTAAAATAATAGCATTCTGCAGCTTTCTGCATATTTAACTCCTGCATGACAACGATACTTAGTAAAGGCAGTCAGCAGTGTATTGTCTCCATTGGCAAATTATTAGCCCATATTCTTACAAAAATGAGATTCTTACATTCTGCCTGATTCTCATGCTCAAAACCTTAAAGCAAATGGAATGCTGGTCTCTTCTCCCCACACCCCGGTATCTGTTTATTTTTGAGATGGTGAGACTCTTCTTCCCCATTCCACTGTTAAGCCCAGTATAAGTCCTTGTCAGCTCAAACCTGAGTCCTGTAACTTCTTCCCAACATGTGCACCTTCTTCTCCTTGCCAAGATAAGCACCAAGGTCTGCCATTTCTCTCCTCACTGTACTGAGTTCAGAACTCACCACAACAGAGATGTGGTAACATATGGTTTCTTGCAATTATTATCCTAAATTATTCATGCCATCTTTTCAGGGGAACAGAGATCCTCCATCCAAATCTTCCTCATTCTGGTTACAACTATCTATCCATTTGAAGAGGAACTAGAGATGTGCCATCCTAGTCCTATGACATCAAGCATGATTCCTTCATTCTGGATTTTAAAGACATTTATAATCTGACCACACCCTATGTAGCAGAGAAGGTTCTACCCTTGTTCTCTAGCCTGAAACCATAGCTCCAGCTTGATTACTTTCCCACACCTGTTTAGTTTTCTTCTCATTTTGTTCAAATTCCTTTTATTTCCACCAAATTAAACATTTTTGCTCTGCCTCTTTATTTTTTTCTGATTGGTTAGCTCAAATCTCACTTCTGAGATTCTCAACCTGACAACCTCATCTTCAGTTTGTTCTACCAAGATTCTTTTATTGACTACCTTTGGTACATTTAGAGAGAGATGATTCCTACACTAGCAGGGATCACAGCTGTTTTCAGGGAGAAAGATCATATCTCTCATAATGTGAGGCAGCACAGAAGAACTGCCTCTTGATTAGAGCCCAGAATGGATGTTACAGGTGTTCAGAAGAGAAATCCTGTCTCAGGGCAGAAGTCAGGGAGGGCTTCATAGAGAATATGGGGCTTGGTTCAGGCCTCCAGAGAATTGTGAGAAGTTATCAGAATGGGACTGACTTTTAGGCAAGAGGAGTTAGATGAAGGAAGGTCAAGAACCAGGAGTATGATGAAAAGAGATAAGAGGAGAAGGTTTTGTAGAAAAGTTGGTGTAGGTTACATTTGAATTGGGATGATCCTAGAAAGTGAGTGACATTCCTGAGAGTATAAGTCTCATATTCTACATTTTTGTACCCTTCACCTAGTACAGGTCTTTGCTCTAGACATATTCTCTTGAGAAGCTTTAAGGGGACATTTAGTCTGTTTAATTGGATTTATTTTGACCTTTTCTTATGATATAGAGCACGGGTTTTAGAATTTTATTTTCTAAGTTCTTAGTACTTAATACATTCCTCCTGGAAATAAATTTTACTCCTCTTTTCTGAAGATTGAAAACAAAATAAAAATCAAAAAAAGGACAAATAAATTAGTTACCCATCAAGTAGTAACTAGCACCAAGCAGAGCTTTGAGCCAAACTGCCTTTTTTGCTGAAGGAGATAGTTCTAGTTTCTTCACTTATAATGATGTTTGGATATATTGTTAAACCAGTGCCAATTATATAAACCTATGTGTTGAAGCATGCATTCATTATATGTATCTTACCTTTGCATTGTAATGACAATGTACTCTCATTGTCGGGTAGTGCTGATATTTAATTTGTTTTCTGGTGATGGGAACAAGTTTGCCACAAACAGGATACATTCTATGGGCTTGCTTATACTTAGATAGAGTCTGAGGTTAAGAACGAGTCAGCGGCCTGGAAAGAGGAATGTTAGCACCCGTGGCCATCATCCCTAGAGCACCATGACTGATCCCACAGAGGCTCTGAATATCCTATGGTTATGGTTATAGGAAGATTTGTGGATCTTGACTGTGACCAAACTGAGAATCAACTGCTTGTGCAGTTGGTATGCACTAAGCAGAGTTACTCTGCACTCAGTGGTGGGGATTCCTGGAAAGGGAAAAGAGAAAACAGTTGAAGGATGACCAGGAGGCTCTTCTTTGTAAGTCATCCATGTACCCTGAGCAGCAAATTCTATGGGGATATTTAAAAAGAAGGCTGTGAGAGCACTCAGCTAAAATGCCCTAATGTTCACCAGAAGACAGTGCAGAAGTAAGAAGATAATCCTTCAGGAATTTCTTTAGTCTGATTTGGGATATGAGCAGGGGCACCCATACAGTCTTCAGCAGTGATTGAAATTAACATGGGAAGAAGATATAAGGGAAGGTATTGGCACCATCAAAAGGAAAGACCCAAATAATTTTGGTCAGCAAGTAAGCTTGGGTGAGCAATGTTTCTTTGGAAGAGATCGCAAAGCCCCAAGAGCAGAGGTCCCAGAGGGGAGCCCAGGCTTGTCCCACAGAAGGCCAGGCAGAGGCACCAAGCAGGTTAGTACATCTCAGTCACTGATCATGACTATTACCCTGTACTCCTGCTGCGGCAGCCATCTGTGGAAGCAAACGCTTGTCAATCAAATGTGCAACAAGGGGTTAAAATCTACAATCTGGGAAGAACTCCTACCCCTTTACAACAACAGAGAAAATCTGCATTTGTCTTCCTTTCTTGCAGTTATAATTTCATTTCACTGCTCCCTTTCACCTCGAAACGTCTCAGAGTAGTTTTCTGTCTCCACTTCTTCTGCTTTAATTCCCATGAGAAGGCTGTACATGTAGGCTTTCTCCCCAGCATTACTCTAACACAGATCTTCTCAAGGTCACTAATGGCTTCCACTGCCAAACCTGAGGGCCAGCTGTCATTCCTCTTCATCTATAACCATGACCAAGAGCTGATGGTGTTGATCGCTCCCTCTTTAACACACCAACTTTCCTTCCAGACTCTTTCCTCTTGGTTCTCTGTGGACCTCATAATCCAATCCTTCTCCTTCTCTCTGTTATTTTTCCCCATATCTTCCTGGCCTTTCCTCCATCTATACTCACTTACTTGATGATCTCATCTGATCTTCTAGCTTTAAACACCATCTAAATGACCAGTCACTTTTCCCTTAACTCCAGATTTTTATTTCTGACTACCTCCCTGGTAGTATCTGTTTGGATATCTATTAAGCATTTGAATCATTACATGTCTAACACTGAGTTTCTCTTACTGAGTTTCTCATCTCTTACCCCAAGGCTGATTCTTATATTGTTTTTCCCATCTCTGTAAATGGCCATCCATCTTCCTAGATGCCTGGGAAAAAAATCATTAGAGTCCTCTTGGACTTCTCCTGTCTTTAATGCCCCACATCTACTCCATCAACATATCCTGTCCTAAATTCCAAATAATCCAGAATCCAACACTTCTCTCTATAATAACTGCTAGTGCCCCGGTGTCAGTCCCCATCCTCTCTCCTCTGAATTATTTTATTAGCCTCCTAACTGGGCTTCCTGATTCTACCTTTTCCAGCTCCCCACTGCCTATAGTCTGTTCTCCAAATAGCAGCCAACTAGATAGCAGAATTGTTCTTTTTGAATTGTTTTTTGTTAAAAAAAAAAAAAAGAAAGAAAGAATCAAGATCATACCACTTCTTTTAATTAAATTTTTTTCCAGGAGTCATGCTGAATAAAAGTCAAAGTATTTATAGGGATATATATGGCCCTAAATTATTTTGCTTCTAGCTAATTTTTTGGGGGGGAGAGTACTGCGAATTGAACCCGGGGCACTTAACCACTGAGCCACATTCACAGCTCTTTTTATATTTTATTTTGAGACAAGGTGTCAATAAGCTGCTTAGTGCCTTGTTAAGTTGCTGAGGCTGGCCTAGAAGTTAAAATCCTCCTGCCTCAGCCTCCCAAGCTGCTGAGATTACAGGAATGTGTCACTGTACCAGCTCTAGCTAATTGTTTAACCTCTGGCCTGCTACTCTCTTCCTTGCTCTCTGAGCTGCAGCCATTTTAGCCTCCTTGGTTTTCCTGGAATACAAACGGCATATTGCAACCCCACAGCATTTGCTCATGTAGTTTCCTGTGCCTGGAACAGTCCAGTTCCCCCAGAGAAGCAAATGTCCTTCTCTTTCACTTCTGTCAGGCAGCTGCTGAAATGCCTTCCCCAGTGCCTATGTTCCTGGCTGTTACATATTTACTTAATTGTTTATTGTCTATCTTAGCACCACATTTATTTTTTTCATTGTCTCCAATCCTAAAGGAGCGTCTAGTTTGTAGGGTCATCTGATATGTATTTGCTAAAAACTGAAGCATGGAACAAAAGGGGATCTGTCAGCACCATTGTGCCTGTGTGCAGGGAATGGAGTGGACAGCATGTTTGTTCTCCAGTCTCCAGACTAAGTCAAAGGTGTGAGGAGAAATATGGACTGCAGGAATAAGCTGAAAGATGACTTCCTTCATGCATTTTACGTAACATAAAACACTAGTATCACTGCCTAAATCCCCAGGTGATAGAGTCAGGCAGTAGAATGAAAATGAGCATTTCTACAAATTCTGCAAGAAATAGAGCAGTGTAAGGGCTCAAATGCAATGATGGTGATTCCTTGGGAGTGGAAGTACAGGATGCTTAGGAAGTGTTAAGACAACTTTTCTATGAGGTAATGCCAAAGAGGTTTCTATTGGAGTAGCATAAGTGACAGTGAAGGGGACTCATTCATGAAAATGCCTGAAACATCTAATGGCTCCCAGAAATTCTACTGGAGTCATTTCGCAGAAAGATCCTAGGATACCAAGATGGTGGCAATAATCCACCCAAACTGGGGAAACAACATTTTTTTAATAACATAATTGGAACTTATAGACTCTTGAGACCTGATAGAAATTTGAGTTATAGGAGTTATTTATAGATTAATTTCAGAACAGTATTGAACCTCTTTCTTACTTTTAGAACTGTTGTTAATCAATTTTCTTTAAACTAAAATCTACTTTATGTACCTGTAGGTTTAAACGGAATACATTTTGGAGCATGTCTCAGCATAAAATCTTAAATTCAGGGAGAGTTCTTTTCTGTCACCCCAAATTGACTCACAGAAGTAAGGACAAGCTGGAGATAAAATTTATGGTAGTTGATTTACACCCACTACCATTAGTGCAGTTTAGAGGCAGATTAGTTGATTTACACCAACTACCAGCTAGTGAAGTTGAAAGGCATACTAGTTTCTGATAGAAAAAGCATGAACTTTGAAATCAGACACTCTTGAATTCAAATCATGTCTCTTATCTTTCACAGGTGTGTGGTTTTAGGCAAATCCTGTAACCTTTCTGAATATCTAACTTCCTCAGTGTTTAATAAAGTTAGTCATCCTGCTATTTTGCTTGAAGTGTACTTGGAAATAGTCTTAAAATACACAATAAGTATTTGATAATTAATAATAATCACTATATAATCATTATTTTAGTCTAGACTGTATGGAGATCTGAAACACAGTATCAGAAAAAGACAACCACCATAGAGTGTTTCAAGCATTAATTTTTCAGTCACATCAAATTTCATAAGAGTTTAGTTTCTTTTAATTTAAAATTTCTGAAATCTAAGCAAAATGACTACTTAGAGCTTTCCAGATGAATTACTTGATATATTTATTCAGCTTTACTAAAGTATAATTGACCAAATGATATCTGTTCAAGGTGTACAATGTATTTTGATGTGTATGTGCATATATAGGTATATACATATATGTATGTGTAATCTATAGTGTGAAATGCAATCAAGCTTATTAACAAACCATCACCTCACACAGTTACTTTTTTCCTCAGGCAAGAATATTTACAATCTACCCCCTCAGCAAATTTAAAGTATACAATATAGGATTGTTAACTATAATCACCATACTATACATCAGGACTCATGAACTTATTCATCGAGTTTGTACCTATTGGTCAACTTGATAAATGTTTCTTTTTTTCAATTTTAAGATCTAGATGTGACCATTCTGCATTTCCATAGACACTTGATTGACATTAAAAAGTAGTGTTGTCCCATATAAAATTTTTAAACTCAGGACCATGTAGTGATCCCAGAGAGCTGGTGCACTTGATTGAGAAGTTTTGGAGACAGTGCCCGTGGCTCCTTCTCTCACTCCCATTGCTCGTGGGGCTCTGACTTTCCAGCAGGGATGCTGGGGCTCTCAGGTCTTGCCATGTGTGACGTGTATAGTAAATACCACTGATTTTCTAGAGAGGGCAAGAGGCTGTACAGACAGACCAGTCCAAGTTCACATCTCAATTCCTTTACCTTTTATTTGAACTACTTTGGTATTTAACTTTTCTCAGTCTCTTTTTTCTTCTTGCAAAATTTGATCATAGTAGGGGCAGGGGGTTGTGGCTTAGTGGTGGCTTAGTGGTAGAGGGCTTGCCTAGCATGCATGAGGCACTGGGTTCAATCCCCAGATTAAAAAAAAAAAAAAGATACCGTGTCCATCTACAATTCAGAAAATATTTTTTTAAAAAAATTTAATTGTAGAAATATTCACCTCAGAACATGGTTCTGGTAAATGAAGCAATATGCAGGAAAGACTTAGCATGTGCACCCTCAATGCACATTAATTTCCTTCCTATTTCAGTCCTACTGATGAAGAGGCTGAAGTGCCAAAGGTTAGAGGCTTTACCTAGCACAGGGTGATGAATGAGGTATAAAATGGGTCAACTAGATGCTAGCTTAATAAAAATGAGACGGTAGATAGCCACACAAGAGCACAAAAGCCAAAGAATCACCATAACAGACTGAGGTCTCAGCTTGACCATCACAGGACTCGGGAGAAACCCAGGAACAGAACCACTGAAGCCATTTTATTTGGGCCCAGTGCAGGGCTCATAGGCCCAGCAGAATGCTTTCCATGGAGGGCATGTGCAGCCTCCATAACTGTGAGAGAATAAATTCTTGTATTTTAAGGTATCCAGTTAGAACTGAGTTGACAAGACCTTTGGCTCTTAATACCACTTCCATGTGCCAAGCCTCAGAAATAATCAATGAGGAAGAAGCCTCAAAATAAATTCCACTTAGAGTGAGTTTAGTAATGTTCCCCCAAATTTCATTTCCTTCCAGAACCTCTAAAGATGGGCTTAATTAGAAATAGGGATTTTACAGGTATGATTAATCAAGATGAGTTCATGCTGGGTTAGGGTGGGTCCTAAATTCAATGACCTGTGTTCTCAGAAGAAGAGAAGACACACAGGGAGAAGAGGCCTTGTGAAGACAGAACAAAATGATTCAACCACAAGCCAAGGAATACCAAGGATTTTCAGGAGCCACCAGGAATGAGGAAGAGGCAGAGGAGGATTCTCCAGAGGGAGAAGGATTTGCTGCTACTTTGATTTTGGACGTCCAGCCTCCGTAACTTTGAGAGAATAAATTTCTTGTGTTTTAAGCATCAGGTTAGAACTCATTTGTTATGGCTGCCCTGACAACCTTCTGCACGTTCACTTGGCATCCTATCAGGATTTTAAGAGTTGGCAGGATAATTTCTCCAGTAGTGACACCTTTCCTCCTCTGAACTTCCTTTACCTTCCACCACCATTTTTCTCCCTGATACCCTTTCCATGACCTCTGGTGACCAGTTTTCCATACAGAGCCCACACCCACATTTCCCAGGTGACTCTGGGCTTCCTTGAGCTCGGTGTGCAGCTCTTGCATCCTGGCCGAGGCCAGTGCATGGAGGGGCTCATGGAAGGTTGGGCCTCCAGTTCCTCCACCTGCCTCTAACCAGCTGTGACCAAAAATCATGGCCCTAGACCACTCTGTGCCCAGATTCTTCATCTGCGAAGCAGAAATGAGAACTAGCCATATTCCCATCCTAGCTGCTGAGTTTAATATATGATCAATGAGCAAAGGGCTTGCCAAGGGAAAGGCTCAGTTAAACTTGTAAGAAGCGATTCGATTATTATTAAAAGTCTTGCTGGAGATGAAAGAGCTGCCGAATCTAAGCTGGGCCTCTCGGAGCTTAGCCTTGCTGATGGCCCTGTTTTCCTCCAGGTGGTTCTATCCTGTCTGTGCCTTTGTCGTCTGTTGACCTGGTTCTGGAAGCAAGGCCATGATTTGACTTTAATTTGGGGGAAGTGACAATGTTAACACAGTTACTGATGACCCCAGAACCAGTGCGAGGCTCTCACCAGCACCAGGGCAAGAGACAATGTCAGGGCCATCGAATACCCAGCTGGATTTCTTAAATTCTTGCATTTTTTCCCTTGAGCCTGAGCTATTATGAATAGAGGGGTATTTCAATCTGATTTATTGGAACTTTAGATATCATGGAACTTTGATATTAAAGAAAAGTGAAAACTTGGTGAGGAAGGAAATTTCATTAATATCCTGAGGAATTTTTTAAGTAAAAAAAAATTATAAATACAAGCTGTTTTGTAGACAATGGTCAAACTTCACTTAAAATCTCCATAGAGGAAGTGAGTGAGAGAATTAAAACCAGCAAAGTTAGTTACTACTAGACTGATCATTTTCCCTTCTAATCATTGAACTTCTAATTTATGTCAATTTTTTTTCTCACATGCATTCTTTATGACATGGAATCAATTTTAAAACATATTTTTCACATTTTAATATCTACAAAATCAGGATGCCTTTCATTTACCAACAGGCTTTTATTTTAATCTATCTGAATGATAATTATAAGTACATTATGTAATTGAGAGATCTCAGATTCTATGAAATATGAAATTTCATGTATGAAAGATGAAATCTGTGAGACCTGTAATTAAATTTCTTTTTCTTTTTATAATGTTCTTATCAAATCTCAGCAAGACAAATGTCATACATTTTTTTTTTTGCCTCATAAATACTTGCATTGTTTGCTTTAGGATTTAGTCATTTGTTCTTCCCTAGAACAAATGTATCATGAGAGAAAAAATGTAAGTGTAATTTTGAGACCAAAAATAGAGGCTATATTAAGAAATAAAGGTACAATACAGTACAAGGGAAATTCAAATTATTTCCACAATTATATCCCTGCAAACATCTTCATAGAAACCAGCAAGTGTCTTGCTATAGTCTAAGTGATGATAGGACAGGAGCCCTGATTTCAGTCCCTAACCTGGTGCTCAGAAGACAACTACCCATTCTGCCTTCTGAGTCTGTCTTATTAATCAAACAGAAGGATTGAGGTCTGTTCCATTTCTAGAAACCTCTGATAATTCTCACATTGACACGTTCACACATACATCTCATTGTCAGCACCACAAACTATAACTGTTCTGGGTTCTCTTGTCTTACCAGTATGATCGGTGACTTGTTGAAAGTTTTCATTTACAGAGACACTGTAAAAAAACAAAAGAACTGTGAGTCAAACAATGTAGGCAAGCAAACTGTACGAAATTGCTTTTTAATTAAACTGACATGTGTGAATGCAGTTAGATTTTATGGAAAGAGGACCTTTGGAAACCAGTGAACAGTCAGGGATTCAAACAGCATTTTCTTTTGTACTTTTAAATTGATATAAATCTTTTGCAATAATAGGATAATCCTTCAAGTACCTAGTGAATATGAGCATCCCACCTTGTCCAGTCAGGGTTACCCAAATGGTTGTCATGGATCTTTGCAAGAGAAATATAGAAGTCACAAAGAAACACTTACAAGAATCCAGAGTCTAGCCACTGCTGGATACTTTCCTGTTTGGAATCTTCTATAAATGAGAAAGAAACAGCACAGTTAGTCAAAGCACCACCACCAGCTCAAATGACTCCACTGTATCATCCAGTCATCACTCAAAAGCTCAATTCCCTACATATTTAGTCACATGTTTCTATAAGCATATTCATTTTTTTTTATCCCTGAAGGTACAACCTCCTGTTTTCCATAATCATCCTTTCCTGAGAAGAGTGTGTAAACTTGCCAAAGGACTGAAACTAAGGAAAAATTAAAGAAAATGTTAAAGAGGAGAAAAATAAATCAGTCTAGAGCAAAAGATGCTAGAATAATGTTTAAATTACCTGGTGTGAATAGAAAGGGTACAGAAGAATATGAGAGTTTTGTCTTTCTCTTTGGGGTGTAAATCACCACAGAGCCTCTCCTGATTGAATCACTACATTTACCTAAGGCAGGCAGCCAGTGATGTTTATTTGCAAGGAGTTCTCTGCCAGGTTAGAAACGAAATTTGCATTCATTCCAGGGACAAATTGCACTAGAATCCCAGGATTGCCAAAGGCACCCTGTGTTAAAAAAGCACCAGTCTTTAAGGTGGATTTTTAGCACTGGCTCAAAAGATAAGTCAGAAGGCATAAAGAAAGGATATAAAGGCAACATTTCTTATTAAATATTTGTTTCTGTTCTCGTTGGCTATTATCTACCCTGGGCTGATCTCCCTTGATTTTCTCCTAACACTGGGGCACCTGAATTATCCTCCTCACAAGGTGTCAGCCAAACCAAAAGCCAGTGGCCTTAGAGGTGTGTTTGTTCTTCAATCAAGGTAATATTAAGGACAGAATAAATTAGCTAATGGGAAAAGAAAAAAAAAAAAACTATCCAACAGTTACATCTCGGGAAGGGGAGGGAGAAGTATTTTCTATTTATCACCCTTCAAATTATTAACATTATTGTTAATGTCTCATGCCAGACCCCAAGAACCTTTCAATAAAATGATGTTCTGAAACAAACTTGGATCCCATTCAGCTCTCAAGTCCCTGAGACTTGGGATGAGGGGGTGCTGGAATGAAAAGGAAGTAGAGTTCATTCCTTAGTTGGTCAACTTCTGTTCAGTCTCCGTGGTTTGAATCTTTGTGGAAAACCAGAGTGTCCATTTTATAGAATGATCTGGCATTAAGTCAGAAACACTGGTTTCCTCAAAGCCAAGCCCTTGTTCCAACCCAAAGCCCTGATCCTTTGCCACCCCCAGAAGGGCCTTTTAAGAATAGCCCTGAGTGCCCTTCTCACCTAGCAGGGGGATGGTGACCGTCTGACTTTCCTCCTCAGAGCCAGGAAACAGCTGCTCATCTAGAGGAGCCCATGCCCTCTTGGTGTACCTCAGGATCCGTCTCTTGCTCTTTTCCTGGCCATCTTGTGGTCTGTCAGGTCCTCGCGGCCTCTCCGCCATCATAAGAGGGTATTTCTGCAAACTAACTTAAATCACACAAGCAAATAACATGCAGTGAATAACTTTTAGGTCTGCTCAGTGCAAGGGAGTAGGTCAGGATGCTTGTGGTCCAGTGCGTGGTCCAGCTCCACAGTCACATGGGAGCCTGGCTCGGCCATGGGGGCCAAACTCCTGATCTCAAGTTGGTGGAATGGTTTCCTCTCCATGAACCAACAGCTGGGGAACAGGGACCAACTTGGCCTTGCCAGTCACCACGCCACATCCACACGTAAAGGATTCAATTTGGTGGTCTGGGATGTGGATGGAGAGTAAAGAAATTGGACTTGAGGAGCCATCTATAAATAGTCTTCAAAGTTATCCAACAGTTACATTTCTAAAAATATTTTTAGAGACCCAAAATGATG
Organism: Marmota marmota marmota; assembly: GCF_001458135.2. Lineage (NCBI taxonomy): Eukaryota > Metazoa > Chordata > Mammalia > Rodentia > Sciuridae > Marmota > Marmota marmota. Next base: position 8,039,531 of record NW_026000153.1, on the reverse strand, counting down.
GGTGGAAATGAAGGTTTTGGCAACAGATTGATTTTGGCTGAGAGTCATCTCTACAACTTATTATTGTGTGGTTTTGTATAAATTGCATAGTCTCTCTCTCACCCCCTTATTTTGGGGTACATTGTACTGAATTTTAATAATAGTTAACTTCAGTGGCATATTTATTGTGTGCTAGCTTCTGTGCTGAATTCTATAATCTATTACAGAAGGTACAATCTTCAGTGAAAGAAGTTACATAATTGTCACAGTTTATAGTAAATTGAAGAACAGAGAGATTAAGTTGCATAGCCAAAGCCATACAGCCAACTAGGATTCAAATAGAGGCACTCCAGTCATAGTCCGAGACTGTACTATCTTGGGACAATTAGAGCTAATGAATATATGATACACCTGGCACAAGAAATATTAATGGTTCCTATTATCTAATTTGACTTTTATGAACCTCCTTATCATAGACTTAGAGCAGGAGACCAGAGCTTAGAGCAGCTATATAAACTGTTCAATTTCCCCTGACTATAAGCACCTTGAGAACAAGAGGTATTCCCTTCCTCATTTGTGTATTTAGTATTTGACTGAATTTTTGGCACACAAGACGTACTAAATTAACATGTGAAAAATAAACAGGGCTAGGGCTCAGACTCAACTAGCCTTCACACTTTCTGGCTCAATTCTTTACAGGCATATATTTGAATTTGCTTTAGTGTTTTCTTCAGGTTTAGAGAAATAGCCAAAGATCCCAACACCACTTCAGCATTCCTCACACCCTACACTGGTGCACAATCACTGTTAACATGACATACATGTAAACCATCATTTTTAATCATTTTAAGAAAGGTAAACCATTCTGATTTTTTATAAACATCTGACTATTCTCTTTTAAGTATAGATGAACATTCTAGATGCAACTAGCAGTCGCAGTTTCTTTATGTGCTTTATATATTCAAATGCAAACATTGTTGAAGTATAAATACACAGTATAAATACTGTATATTTGTAAATTGCTGAAAAAATAATGATAACTGTGATGGCTGCTAATTTTACATTCAAAATAAGCAACAACTAAAAAATTTCAGTTAGCTAAAACATAGGGCAAAAGGTGGGCAGCTGCAATCGACACTGACAATAAACAAGTTAGCTAGTCAATTTTAGGAAGTTAAATTTAGGAAGAGCCTCTGATAGTGAACTATACAAATTTTAATTTCTATTTAGTAGGAGAGACTTTGCATTGTAAAGAGAAGGGACAAGAAGCAGGTGAGAGTACCATAATGTTAAATTTTAATCCAGCTATTGCTTTTCCACATATATAACATAAAAGTTTGTTAAAATTTTAAATGAAAGCTCTACTTTATCTGCATGTCCCAAAACTCCTATTCTACAATGGCAAGTCTGACCTCAGCCTCTAGCTTTGCACAACCAGAGAGGGTAAGCTCTCTGCCAGCTCAGTTGTACTTGGCTACAGAGCAGAATAAAGGCTGCCAAAGAAAAGGGGGAAACCTTGCTAAAGGCAAGGGTCAGGGACTGGTTTGTAAAGAAAAACTCTTTTGTTCCCTCTGTTTCAATGGATGCCTTCCCAGTTAGTAAACAAATCTGCTTCTGGAAATGGATTCTCTGATGCTTGAATGACCTTCCTTTGGCATCCACTCACGTGGCTCCCCAGAGCAGCCCTTTGGATCAGGTGGCAACCCTGAATTGCCCAGAGGATAGACAGGCAGCATTCTGGCATATGACCTCTGCCAACTCCTCTAGTTAACCCCTCAGTCCCCAGGACCATTTGGAGCCCAATTCTTGCCAGCTCTGACTTGGCCCAAAGTGGCACCCTCATCCTGGATCAGGTTCTCCCCTGTACTTCTGTTCCTTCTATTCTGACTACTATACTTTCATCAATCCTTGTGTGTGTGTGTGTGTGTGTGTGTGTGTGGTGTGTGTGTATCTAGTAATGGGGGGAAATTGCTTATATTGTCATTTTAATTTTTTAAAAATGCAAAATTATATAATCATAAAAACCTTCATTTTATAAAAGAAAAACACTAATTACTGAAAACAAAGAAAATGAAATGCATCAAAATGTTATCAAGTTTTCAATTTTTTATAAATAATCAACACGAGAAGACAATTAACTTTGTTAAATTGACCCTGCCTCATGTTTTCTTGAACTAGACCAAGTTTATCCATACCTGCTCCTTTATACCATGGAGTCTTCAGTGCACAATGAAATCATAGAACTTGATATGTTGAAATTTAAACAGTGACAATCATTACATTCTTGTCCATTGGGGTTCATCTTTTTTGTACCTCTATGCAGATGGGTTGTCTTGCCAAACAAGGCATTCATATACTGAGAGAACAGGGACTGTGTTCTATGTTTTCTCCATAGATTCCAGTGCAACATTTGGCCCAGGGTAAATACTCTGTTTAGTGAATTGCTTGGTTACATGGGAAAGGAACATCCAGTTAGCTTGGCCAGTGTGGTAGTCAGTTTCTTGTCACTATGACTAAAATACCTGACAAGAATAATACTGAGGAGGAAAAGTTATTTTGGGCTCACAGTTTCAGAGCCTCAGGCCATGGACGGCCAACTGCATTGCTCTGGTCTGAGGTAAGGCAGAACATCATGGTGGAAGGGCTTGCCAGAGGTCAGCCAGGAATCCAAGAAAGAGAGAGAATCCAGGGACAACATATAGTCCTAGGACACATCCTATAAGGTGACCTACTTCCTCTAGCCATGCTCCACCTGCCTACAACCACCAGTAGTCATCCAAATTATTAATCCATCAAATAGATTAATTCAATAGTGAGGGTACAGCTCTATAATCTAATCATTTCACCTCTGAAAATTCCTGCATCATTTAACAAATGAGTTTTTCATCAGATATTACATGTGCCAACCATAAAAGAGCAAGAGTTTTCAGATCAGATAACTCTTAATTTTTATCTCAGCTCTGCTGCGTTCTGACATCTTAAGAGAATTTTCAAATATCTATGCTCATCTATTCCTTAATATCTGTAGTAGATATAAAATAACCACTTCAAAGGGTTGTTTGGAAAAATTAATGGAAAATGTATATAAAACAATCGATACTCATATTTGTCAGTTTTCTTTCTTTTTCCTTCTCTTTTCTGTTTCCTTGTATCATTATCGTGTTCAAGAATTGCCAAGGAAAGAAGATTCACCGACCCATGAAGAGTTTTTCTCATAGAAGATAGATTCGACATTATTAGTTTATGGATAACCTGTGTTGTCTCCAGATTGCTTAGTTTGGGTAATGAAGAGATATTTGGGGGCTATAAGAATAGAGGTTTTCTGTGACCATGAAATTGCATATCTTCCTGAGGGTAGAGTTAGAGGTTCTGAACAGTCTTGAACTTCCTTCAACTATGTACTTAATTTCAAGGTTATAATCATAGGATGTTGTGCTGGCCTTGGCCACCGCTTCTGAATAATCTCTGTGGTCAGGAATAGAATCTCATAAGGGGAGAACAACCTCAAGACATTTTGGGCCCACAAGGGATCTCTAACAGTATCTTTGAAAGAACGATCAAGGCTTGCCTTTGGAGAAAATGCCCGTTTATTGAGGAACAGCTCTGCACATTTATAGAGCCGGGGGTGGTTTGACAATTATAACAGTTTAATGGTTGAACAGTTTGACAGTTGGCTGGGGTGCTTTCTGATTGGTGGGTAAGGATCATGTGAGCCAGCAGGGCTCAACATTGGACGGCTCTTCTTGGGGGATGGGGAAGTTAGTCTTTGGAGCCGGGCGACTCCCAACAACCTGCATGTCTCCTCTATGGATCTTCCTCATCACAGCCCCTCTTCAGTCCTTTTTAAGGTCCCCAACACTGTCCAGCTTGCCTTACCCCTTCCATCCTCTGTAGCCAGTGTCTTCCCCAATAGCAGCATCTAAAAGAAGTCTACGTGCTCCAGTAAAACCTGCCCATTTTCCAGCTATGGTGCCACTCCTAGAAGTTTATAAAGGTAGCCCCAGAACTCATGCTCTCAAAAAGATGATTATCATGAGCCTTAACATTACTTACTCATTTCTACAAACTAAAAGTTCAGTACTGAGAGGCTGACAGTTCAAGGAAACTGGAGACCCCAGGAGTAATCATCATTCTCTTGGGTCATGCTCACGTGGCAGTTACATTACCTCATTGAGCCAATCTACCATCCCTCCTGGACTCTTCTAACCCCTGTGCCCTCTGGAATTCATTCATTGCCATCCACCAAGTCCCCTCTGTTCTAACCTCTTCATTGACAGTGCCTTCATCTCCTTTCTCTAATTGAAATCTGGACATGTCTTCCTTTGCTGCTCTCAAGTTGTGACACTTTTTTTCCTATCATATAATCTTGCCATATTCTTGGAGGTGATATAAATTTCCTCTATGCTCTTCATTGCTGCTTTCAGACTTTGTTTTCTCTGTCCCTAGAAGCATATGCATCATCCTAAGGAGTTGTCACCATCCAGAACATTGTCTTTTATTTTACTGAAAATTTTAGAATGTCATTCCTATGGTCTTTCTGGAAGATTGCATTACCTGTGCAAATAATCCACCAAATTCACATTTCCAAATCTGGTCCAGCCTCAGAAATTCAGATTATGGCTTACTTGATATTTTCACTTGGATGTATTTAGACAAACTTGAATATGTTGCACTGAATTCTTTGTCATTTCCTTGCCTACTGTTTACCTTCTAACACACTTGCCTCTGTTCCAGTGTGGCTATCTCAATGAATGGCATCACCATCAAGACGGTTGCTGGGTCAAGAACTTACAAGTCTTCTTTGATTTCTCTGTTCCTTTCATATCTCACATTAAATCATTAAAAAAGAGAGATCCCCTTACAATAGATCTCAAGCAAACTACCTTTACTACTGATATGAACCAGAACTTGTAGTTACACTTGGATCATAGTAAGAGGCTCCCATCTACAGAGCCGACCACGCCTTTCACTCCACAACCCACCTGAATCAGCACTCTAGTGGCCAACTCTCAGTTTCTTTCATTTTAGAAATTTTGGCAACGTTTGATATAATTGATCACTTCTGTTTAATGGAAATACTCTATTAATTTGAGTTTTAGCATCTTCCCCTCCAAAATTTCTTCCTATCTCACTCAAAGCTTTTTCTTCTCAAACTCGCTGGCTGGTTTTCCCCTTTCTGACCTCTAAATTTTATATGTTCTATACCTCAAACTTTAGCTATCCACAATCCCCTCCATTCACATGCTCTCTCCAAGTGAGCATAACTTTAATTGTTCTTCGATAATTCCATGGTTCAATATTAAGGTATTTTACTTTGATTTATAAATCTTTATTTACACTTCAATTTAACCACCCTAAGAATTTCTTCAGGATAGAGATTTTAGCTCATATTATATAACTACAGGGAAAAGGTACTCTTGTATGTTTGTTGAATGGCTGGGTCTTTACATGAATACCAAAAGGAACTGAGAAACCGCAAAGAAAATCTGATTATGACATAATTAAGGTTAGTTTAGTATTTGGTAGTTAAACAATTTATCAGGAAGTGCAGCTACTACAAATTTGCCAGAAATAGTTCACAGCATCAAGGAGTAATGGACAGTAGGTCTGAATTAGAAAAAATGATGAGATTATTGACCTACACACACACACATACACACTCACACCCACACCCCCCCACACACACACATGCATACAATACTTTCTCCATTCTCTAGCATAATTTTCTGATGAATCAGTTGGTGAGTGCCTCTTCAACCTTTTGAAAAACAACTATCTGAATAAACACGGTCTTTTAGCTCCTTTTATATGCTCCCTAACAGCTAACAAGCAGATGAAAGTTCTGAATCGATCACCCGCAAAACAAAAAAGTAAGTTAATTTTCATTAATCAACAAAGAGTTACCAATTGGCTATATGACATCCGGCATGTGCTTTCAAGTTCTCTCCGAATGCTATTTCCTTTTGCATAATATGAGATAATTGGATGAAATAAGATGATTCCATAAGTTCATTATTCTGTTTCCAGAGTCCACATGGACTGCTTAATATCTGATCAATGGAGCTCACATTTTAAAATATTTTAAAGTTATATTCTTCAAAATTATAAAAACAACAAGAAGAAAGCATTGTTTTTGTTACTCATAAGTTTGGAAAACTGAAAAACGAAGCAACAGAGTGAAGCCAGGAATTGCCCTTCTGCTCCCCCTTCCTATCCAAGTGGCGAAGTCCCACAAACACTTGTCAGGACTTCCAAGTGACTCAGTGCAGTAGAGGCAGAGCCTGGGGAATGGAGTGTTCTGTCAACACTCTGCTGGGAGGAACAAGCAGTCTGTGATGACTTGTTCTGTGGGTGGCTTCCTCCCACCATGAAATATGTGAAGGGTACTCACTCCTGCCATTTGGGAGCAAGCTGAGTTTAAAGAAAAGGCAGCTGTGCCCAAGCTGGATCCCAAAGTCAGTCTTCCTGAACTTGCAGTTTTCATCTTTTGCTTGTAAAATTAAGCAAAGGATTATTAAATGAAGAACTATATAGACAGCTTCCCGGAAACTTGAAGTAACTTCAAAGTTGGTGAAGTTGGACCCACTGCTTCTCCACAGCTAGCCTGGATCCAGTCCTTGATCTTGTCCAACTTTAAACTGATTTTTCTTTCTTGATGATTCTCTTCTTTGTCCTCACCATTTTTACTCTTCCCTTTTCAACATTTTCTTTGCCTCATGCTAGCAAGGAAGAGTGGCTGGATGAGGGAACATCTGTGAAGTACTGCTCATCTTCTATTCCAACATCACTACAATTTAAGTTCTTCACATTCACCTTATTCTGAATGCAGACAGCTACTAATTCACAAATGCATCCTCCTCTCTGATAGCACTGGATACAAATCCCTCTAGAAGCACGCTCCTTCTCTATCCTGGATACAGTTTCATGGAACTCAAATGAAACTTATTCTATGGGACCTAGTCTCCTAGTCTCTTCATCTCTCTGTACCGCAGTCTTCTTCTGGCACCCATAGTGACCTATGTAAACCTTTATTATAACAGTCTTCACATTTAGAATGACTTATTAAACTTGCCTTTCTTACCAACTAATGGAACTCCTTGAAGGCATGGACCATGACCTTTTGTATCCATGGTGTTCAGTCTAGGACAAGGGTAATAGCAGGTGATGAGCAATAGATGGTTTAATGAATGAATGAATGCTTCTAACCTTGGACTGTATGTTCTCAGCAGGTGGGAACTGTGATTTACTCATCTGTGTAGTTTCTGTCATGTCAGGCACAGGATCATGCATTAGAAGTTGCTCATAAAGTACATTGTATAAATAACCTACTAAAAATTAAATGAATTGAATAATGATATCTTCCAATTTAATTCAATTAAATATCTGAGTGCTGTGTACAGGAATCTTTGAGGAGCTTAGAGTTGATTATGAAAAATGGCACTTTTTAAAGAATATTTTTAGCTATAGATAGACACTACGCCTTTATTTTATTTATTTATTTTTATATGGTGCTGAGGCTCAAACTCAGTGCCTCACACAAGCTAGGCAAGCACTCTACCACTGAGCTACAGCCCCAGCCCCCAAAATGGTAATTGTTAACTATTCTATGGGATGAAGTATAATTTGCCTTTTGACAGAAGTATAAACAATGGTTCTTAAATATTAAAGGGGAAATTTTAATTTTAAAAGGTAAGAATAGTCTTCTTAGAAGGGGAAATTGTGGTCCGGGTCCTTGAAAATGGGGTAATGGGTAGTTGAACTTTCCAGATAAGGAAACTGAAATACATGTAAATAATTACAGCATTCATTTCGTCAAAAGGTTGCTGATAAGTGGCTTTGGACAGATGTCTACTTTAATGTTACCTAATAAAATCACAAATCATTTTATCTGGTGATTATTTCTCTTAAACTCTTCCTTTAGTTGGATTCTATTCCTTTGGTGTACCTTTCTTACTATCTTTTAAAAAATGACTGGTCAACTATGAGTCTTTAACTTGAAAAGCAATATCTATAAAAACCTTCCAGGTAACATCATATTTTGTGGGTGAGAGACTTGAATCTGTCTCACTATGACCAAGAACAAGGCAAAAATATCTCCTTTTACATTCTTTCTCAACACTATACTGGAATCAAAAATATATCAATAGAATAAAAATAGAGAGACACAGAAAGAGATATAGTTATAGACAGCAAAGGAGCAAGGGCAACACCAGGGAGGAAAGGTAGTCTTTTAACCTAATGCTGCTAGAAGAATTGGATATCCACATTCAAAAAAGAAAAATCTAGACACAGGTCTTATCCCCTTCATAAAAATTAATTCAATGTGAATCACAGACCTAAAAGTGAAATGTGGAAATATAATATTTCCAGAAAATAACAGAAGAAAACCTGGATAATCTAGATTTGGTGATGAATTTTTAGATATGATACCAAAGGCATAACCCAAGAAAGAGAGAAATGATAAGTTTGACTTTGATAAAATAAAAAAATTCTGTCCCATGAAAGATACTGTCAAGAGAATGAAAAAAGAAGTGCTACATATTGGGAGAAAATATTTGCAAAAGACTTATCTAGTAAAAGACTCTTATCCAGCCAGGTGTGGTGGTTATGTGCCTGCAATCCCTGTGACTCATGAGGCTGAGGAAGGAGAATTGCAAGTTTGAGGCTAGCCTTAACAACTTATTGAGGCTCATAGTAACTTAGCAAGACCTTGTCTCAAAATAAAAAATAAAAAGTTCTGGAGATGTGGTCCAGAGTACTCCCCTGAGTACAAAAAAAAAAAAAAAAAATTAAAAAAAGAATGTTATCCATGTTATCCAAAATATCCTTAGAACTCTTAAAACTTAAAAAAAAATGGTGGAAGACCTTAGGTGACACCCCAGCAGAAAGGATATATAGATGGAAAGTAAGCATTTGAAAAAGATACTCCAGAGAAATTCAAGTGTCAAGATACTACTATATACTTATTAAAGTGGCCAAAGTTCAGAACAGTGATAACACCAAATGCTGGCAAAGTTGTGGAGCAACAGGAACTCCCATTCACTACTGGTGGGAATGCAAACCAGTGCAGCCACTTTGGAAGATGAGTTGGTGGTTTCTTGCCACCCTAAATACACTCTTGCCATGACAGCTAGCAGTTGTGCTTCTTGTTACGTATTTAGAGATTTGAAAACTATTTCCATACAAAAACTTGCAACTAGATGCTTACAGTAGCTTTATTAATAATTGCCCAAATTTAGAAGCAACCAAGATGGCCTTTGGTAGGTAAATGGATAAAAAAAAAACAAAACTATGGTATATCCAGAAAACAGAGAATTATCCAGTGCTAAAAAGATATAAGCTATCAAGCCATGAAAAGACATAGAGAAGCCTTAAATGCATATTATTAAATGAAAGAAGCCAATCTGAAAATGCTACATACTGTATTATTATTAATATTATAATTACATAACATTCTGGAAAAAAGCTAAACTAGGAAGTAATAAAATATTAATAGTTGCCAGGGATTAGGGGAGAAAAAGAGATGAATAGGGTCAGCACAGAGGGCTTTTAGGGCAGTGAAACTGCTCTGTGTATTCAATAATAATAAATACACAACATCATGCAGTTGTTCAAACCCACAGAATGTATCACACCAGAGTGAGTTCTAAAGTAAATCATGGACTTTGGGTGATAATGATGTGTCAATCAGGCTCACAAATGATAACAATTGTACCTCTCTGGTGGGGTATATTGATAATAGGGAAAGTTATACAGATGTAGGGTAAGGGAATGTTCTCTACCTTCTAGCAGATTTTATTGTGAACCCAAAACTGCTCTAAAAGTAAAGTTTATGTATATAAGACAAAAATATGCATGAAGAGAATAGTCAAACAATTCACTTTGAGATCATTAAGTGAATACCTTTCAAGTTTAAAAAAATATGTTGTCCCACAAAAAACCTGCATCATATCTCAGTCCCATAGAGACCATTATGATGCTAAAACTCTGAATTACATAAATGAGAAAGTACTTGGTCTGAAAAACAAAGAAAGAGCTGGGGGCAAGAAGAGATTAAAGAGCTCTGTCTAAATCTTCTTTTCTACTTGAATTATTTCAGAGACAAATTCTAGAAGTACTCTTTACTCCTCTGTCATCAAATATGTCACCATCCTTCCTTTCTCACCCTGATCATAACCATAAAAATCTCAGGGAATATGGAAAGGGTAGGAGATCTTATTCCTTATAATCAAGAGAAAATGATGATAGTACAACTTTTTACCTTATTGATTAAATAGAGAAGACAAAGTTTATCGCAGATAAAATCCATATACTCAAATGTTGGCTACTGTGTATTGCTGAAGATATTCCTGAATTAAGGCACATGGATGTGAATCACCCTAGGTTGCTTTCCTACATTGAGATTCTGTTCTAAAAATTGCAATTATCCATTTCATTGAAAGAGTCTTAAATGTGAGCCTACTTCATAGCATCCCAGATTCATGACTAGAAGCCACCAACTCAACCATAGGATCTTGTTAAGAGCAAAGGAGAAGGAGCCATAGTGGTCAGTTTTAATTCTAGCTACATCTCATTCCTTGCTTGAAATACCTTTGCATGACCAATCACTTCAAAAATGGTCATCAGCAGCTTCTTCCAACCAGTAGCTTATCTCCCCATTCCCAACATTCCTGATAATGTTTTGCTCCTCAATCTCTAACAGCAAATTCAAAACTGCTTGTCCCTACCATTGCAAGAGATTATGAAGGGCAAGAAGAATAGACCAGGGAAATAGGGACATACAGGATATCAACTGAGGGTTTGGGAGATGACTCAGAAACATAAGTTTAAAAATTATTGGTGACATGTTAGTCAGTGGAGCTCTGGATCTGTATAAAGTCACAGACCAGGTGTGATCATTAGACAGGTAGGTGTCCAGCACTGGGCAGCATAGGATGTGATTTTGAGGTATTTAGGTTATAGAATGAACACTGTATTTGGAAAAAATGGGGAGATGTGGTTTACATGCACAAACTATCAACCAGTTTAGATATCCTTATTTCTCTCCCAAGCATAGAGGGAAGATTTCATATTTTATATTTTTCAGATGTTTTTCTTGTAGATTTTTTTAAAAGTATATGGACACAATATCTTTATTTTATTTATTTATTTATTTTTACATGTTGCTGAGGATCAAACCCAGTGCCTCACATGTGCTGGGCAATGCACTCTACGACTGAACCATAACCACAGCCCTAGTCATATAATTTTACAGCATTCTTTAATCCTACATTAAGTATTTTATTCCAGTTTGCTGTTTTATTTTTTTTAGAAATTCTAAGAATGGGTTGATTCTTATCAATTTTTTTTCCCACCAAGATTATCATGAGCTACTTCTATTTTATTCTGTAAACATAGTACATTATATTTACTTATTTTTTAATGTTATACCAATCTTGCAATCCTAAAATAAAGTTAACTGGGTCATGATGTACTATCATTTTTATATCTCCACTGAACTCAATTTGCTAATATTTTGCTTAGGGCTTTTTTTTTTAAATTCCTTGTTAATAAATGAGATTGGCCAGTATTTTTCTTTCTTTCTTTCTTTTTATTTTTAGAGAGAATGAGAGAGATTGAGAAAGAGAATTTTAATATTTATTTTTTAGTATTTGGCGGACCCAACATTTTTGTTTGTATGTGGTGCTGAGGATCGAACCCGGGCCGCACACATGCCAGGCAAGCACGCTACCGCTTGAGCCACATCCCCAGCCCCAGTATTTTTCTTTATTATAATGTTCTTGTCAAATTTTAGTAGCAAAACATTTTAGCTTCATAAATTGTAAAATGTTTCCTCATTTCTACTCTCTGGATGAATTTTAGATTGTAGGATTTATTTCTTATATGTTTGAAAGTGTTGATTAGTGAGGTAGTCTGTACCTGACTTTTCCTTTGTGGAAAATTTGTAATTATGGACTCATTTTTTAATTATAATACTATCTAGATTTTCTTTTTATTTGTACCAATTTTGGCAAGGTGTATTTTCCTAAGAGTTTGCTTATTTTGCCTAAATTTTCAATTACGTGACACATTATCTACTTGTCTTCTTTATTATTGTTAAGATTCCTAGTGGAAATCTTCGACATTATATCTCTAACATTGAATCTCCAACATTGTATCATAATAAAAAATAAGATAGTAACAATAAGTCCTTATATGTCTATAATAATAATAAATATAAATGAATTAAATTTACATATTAGGTGATAAACAATATTTATTGGGATTTTTTTTACAGTATACTGCTGCTAGCATTTATAAGAGATATCTTTATTTAAAAACAAAAAGAGGAAAGGTGAAAATGAAGAAAACTGTATCTTCAGAAAAATCGCAGCTTTTAAAAAACAATATTAATTTAAAACAAAATGGAATTCTAGGTAAAAAGTATTAAGAATGACTAATACATTTATCATATTATAAGAATACACTCAGGTGTGGCTCAGTGACAGGGATGCACTCCAAGAAATGCCTCATCAGGTGACTTTGTTTCTATGAGAACATAAGAGTGCACTTAAACAAACTAAGACAGCTATAGCATTTGTAGATGAAATGATCTTCTGGACCACGGGTGTAGATGCAATCCAAATGAGCATCATCATCCAGCCCATGACTGTAGCCACATTCTAAATGATAGGTAATGAATTTTCGCTCATACTGCATAACTTCTGAATGCATAAAACAAAAGAAAATGATGGAAATAGAGTAGAAACTGGGAATTTTAATCATAATGAAAGATTTTAATATGAAACTTCCAGAATTTGATGGAGTACGTAGAAAAATAAAAGGAGTGAATACAAATATGTTGTATTTAATAAGCGTCATTAACCCTTTTGATAAATATACCTAAGCATGCATCTACTTCATGCTCAAAAGATGTACATTATTACCCCTCCCTGGGATACTGTCAATAAGAGAGCTGGCTCAGAAGAAGGCTAGGAACCAGGTAAGAGACCATCTCCTCTCAAGACTGCAGGCCTGCTGAAGTCTTTGGGGAGAACACACCCTCAAAGAAATCATCTAGGCACTACAATAAATAGGAAGCAGTAGCAGGCTGTGACTGGGGGAGGGGCAGGAGAGCAGAGTCAGAGTCCCCTGTAGACTCTGGTAAACAGAGGCTGCTGGCATCTCTTGGTGGTGCAGGACAACCAGGAGAAAATGCCCCCAGCTTTTCAGAAGTCACTCTGAGTAACAGGCACCAGCTCCCTGGCCATGAGAAGAGCTAAGAGAAATACCCCTGAGGTGCCAATGTATGAAGTCTGCTTAAGACTAGAGGCGGAACTTGAGACAAACCCAATAAGCACTAGGATTCCCATCTCTGCTAAAGGGAGGATTCTGACCTCCCTTCAATCATCTGAAGGCCATGGTGAGGCAAAACTAACTGAAAATAACAATAAATCCAAGACATAACAGGACTATTGACTAAACTGACTCCATACTCTGTGTAAGTGGCTGGATGAGAGAAGGGATAATCCCTTTTAAGAATATAAAAAAAGTATTTACTTTCTACTCCTTTTTTTTTGGTTTTACATACAACATTTATAATTTAATAAAAAAATTTCAAGACACACACAAAAAAGAAGAAAATGATACACATCATTAAGAGAGTAAACAATCAATACTACCAGATTCAGAGATAGCCCAATGGTGGACTTATCAGACAGAGACTATAAAATAACTATAATAAATACGGTAAAAAATATAATAAAAAAGGTGGGATGTTTATAGATAATTTCAAAGAAGAAAAACGGTGATGCAAAGACCCACATTAAATGCTAGAGGTAAAAATAAATAAAAAAGAAAGAAACTGAAATGAAGAATTCTTATGATGGGATGATAGGTATAGCATTAAACTGGGATGCAGAGAAAAAAGTAAGTGAGCTTGAAAATGGAATTTAGAAATTCTACAGTTATCTTATATTAGACAAAGTCACCAAAAACATACATTGGAGAAAAGATAGCCTCTTCAGCAAATGGTGCTGGGAAAATCCACATGTGAATGGAAATCCACATGTAACAAAATGAAATTAAAACTCTCTCACCATGCACAAAACTCAACTCAAAGTGGATCAAGGACCTAGGAATTAAACCAGAGACCTTGTGCCTAATGGAAGAAAAAGTAGGCCCTAATCTCCATCATGCCAGATTAGGCCCCAATTTCCTTAATAAGACTCCTATATCACAAGAATTAAAACCAAGAATCAATAAATGGGATGGATTCAAACTAAAAAGCTTCTTCTCAGCAAAAGAAACAATCAGTGAGGTGAATAGAGAACCTACAGAATGGGAGCAAATCTTAACCATAAGCACATCAGATAGAGCGCTTATCTCTAGGATATATAAAGAACTCAAAAACCTTAACACACACACACACACACACACACACACACAAAGACCCAAATAACCCAATCAATAAATGGGCCAAGGAACTGAACAGCCACTTCTCAGAAGAGGATATGCAATCAATCAACAAACATGAAAAAATGTTCGACATCTCTAGCAATTAGAGAAATGCAAATCAAAACTACTCTAAGATTTCATCTCACTCCAGTCAGAAGGGCAGCTATCAAGAATGCAAACAACAATAAGTGTTGGCGAGGATGTGGGGAAAAGGCACACTCATACATTGCTGGTGGGACTGCAAATTGGTGCAGCCAATATGGAAAGCAGTATGGAGATTCCTTGGAAAACTTGGAATCACCATTTGACCCAGCTGTCCCACTCTTTGGTTTATACCCAAAGGACTTAAAAACAGCATACTACAGGAACACAGCCATATCAATGGAGAATATAATGCTAAGTGAAGTAAGTCAATCCCAAAAAATGAAAGGCCAAATGTTTTCTTTGATATGAAGATACTGACTTATAATGGCAATGGAGAGGGAGGATGGGAGGAACGGAGGAACTTTAGATAGGACAAAGGGGAGGGGAAGGGAGGGGGGAAGGGGGTAGGAATGATGGTGGAATGAGTTAGACATCATTACCCTAAGTACATGTATGAAGATACGAATGGTGTGGAAATACTTCGTGTACAATCAGTGACTTGAAAAATTGTGGTCTATATGTGTAATATGAAATGAATTGCATTCTGCCATTGTGTATAATAAATTATAATAAATAAATAATGTAATTTTAAAAATTAAGAATAAATTATCAAAATTCAAATACAGAGGGAAAAGAAAGATTTTTAAAATGGAACATAACATTTGAGCTCTATGGGTATATAACAAGAGTCTTATGGCAAGAGTAATCAGTGTCTCAGAAGGAAAAGAGAAATATTCCAAAACATAATGGCCAGGTATTTTTCAAAATCAAGGACAGATATTAACTTACAAATCCAGTAAATCGCCAGCAGAAACACTACACTGAGAAACATTGTTATCAAACTAAAAATTACAGGTGAAGAGAAAAACATGTAAAGCATCTAGAGGAAAAAATGACACATTACAGAAGAACAACAGTAAGAATCATGAATGATGTCTTATTTGAAGCAAAAGAAGCTAAAAGAAAAATTACCATTCTGTGATAAGACAGAGAAACAAGCAAACAAACAAACAAACAAACAAACAAACCAAATATGAATCTGTGGTTTTGTAGCCCTTTAAACTGATCTTCAAGAATGAAGGATAAATAAAACATTTTCTTAAAGGGAAAACATTCTTTTTTTTAACTATTTATTTATTTTTGTGTGGTTCTGAGGATTGAGCCCAGTGCCTCACATGTGCTAGGCAAGTGGCAAGTGCTGTACCACTGAGCCACAACCCAGCCCCAAATAAAACATTTTAAGACATAAGAAAATCTGAAAAATTCATCTGTACTAAAACAAAAACAAAAATAAAAACAAAAAACAAAAAAAAAAACACTTAAAGAAAATCTTCAATTTGAGAAGAAATAGGTCAGTTGGAAAATTGGTTCAGCAAGAAGAAATGAGTCACACTTGAAAGGTTAAAAATTATCTGATAAGAAACCTAAAGGTTATTTCTATTATATAGAGGACTATTACACCCACATACATATTACAAAATATACTTGTAATACTATCAGTAGATAAAAGTACATTTAAATTTTCTTCAAAGGTTAATCAAGTAAAGCTAAATATTTGCACAGTATTGTGAGATTTACACATCTGTACAACAAAATTATGAAAATGGGAACACAAAAGGTAAGAGAATAGTATTGGGAACTATACTGTTTTTTATATTGTGAAATAGTATATCTTAAAGATAGAATCTAATTAGATACACACTATAAACTCTAGAGTTGTGCTGTTCAACACAGTAGCCACTACCCATATATGGCTATTTAATTTAAATTAATTAATGTTAAATAAAATTAAACATTCAATACGAGTTGCACTAACCATATTTCAAGTGCCTCAATAGGCACATACAGCTGTTGGCTACCATATATGCAGGGCTTATTGGAACATTTCCATCATGGAAGAATGCTCTATTGGACTGTGCTGCCCTGGAGAAACCACTAAAAAAAAAACCATAAAAATTATTTTTAAAGAAGCATAACTAAGTAAAAAAACTAAGATGATAAAACAGATTTTAAAAATTTAATTCATCACCCTCCTCTCAAATAAGGCAAATAGAAAGGACCAGTTTTGGGTGGGGGAGGGTTGGGGAGAGAGATGAACAATTAGAAAGCAACTAATAATATGGCAAATTTTTAACAAAACAATTTCATTAAATATAGATGGAACAAACACCCAAATATAAGGTGGAAATTGTCAGACCACACTAGGGAAAATAAAAAGCAAGATCCAACTATAAGTTACTTACAATAAAGTGCTTTAAAAATAAAGACACAAATGTTGAATATAAAGTAACAAAAATAATATAACATTGAAACACTAAACATGAAAAAGTTGATATTGTTAAACTAATACCAGGAAAATAAACAGGATTCTAGACCAAGACAATGAATGGAGTATGAAGGGAAATGTTATCATAACTAAAGGTCAAATCAACAAGAAGATTCAATTTTAAATGAACATGTAACTATTAAAATAGGTCCCATGACATGAAATGAACGTTACAAAACTAAAGAAATACACAAATCCAATTTGGAGCTGGAAATTAATACCTCCCTTAAAATAATTAGGAGTACAAATAGAAATTCAGAAACAACTTACACGCTTTAAGCAGTACTATGAGCCAAATTGCCCTAACAGTCATTGTTATCAAACATGGAATTGTCCACCCAATACTCCACCCAACAAAATAAAAATTCTTAGGTGCTCATGAGACACTCACCAAGATAGATCATATTCTGGGCCATAAAACACAATAAGATCAAAATCAAACATATCAGGTACCCTGATTTAAAAAAAATACAGTATGATTTAAGAACTCATAACAGTAAAGTGCCTAGAAAATTCCTTGATACTTCAAAATTAAATCACTTTAAATAACCAATGGGGTAAAAAAAAATGCCACAATAAAATTGTTAAACAATTGAACTAAAATCAAAATGTGCAGAATGTAGCCAAAAATGTAACACAAATACATAAACGTTTATAGTTTAAATTGCATATATTGGAAAAAAATAAATTTAGAATATTATTAAGTTATTTATATTAGGAATACAGGGAAAGAAAATAACTTAAATCTAAGAGTAGAAAAAAGGAAATAACAAAACAAACACAAAGATCATCAAAATGGAAAACAGACAATAAAGAAAAAATTGAAAGTCAACTGGTAGTTCTTTAAAGAGTTTTTAAAATTTTGATCAAGCCCCCTCCCAAAGATGTAAGCATCACAACAGATTCTACAAACATTAAAAATGTAAAATGTACTATCAAAAAAATGGAAAAAAATTTTAATAGCTTTGTATCTATTAGAGAAATTGAATTAGTAATTAAAATCCTCTCACAGAGAAAGCCTGGATTAGATTGCATTGCTGGTGAGTTTTACCAAATGTTTAAGGAAGAGATTACACCAGTGCTCCACATACTCCTTCTGAACTCTCCTCGGTTCCTCTGTATGAGGACAGCATACCAAACCTGGTGAAGATGTTCTAAGAAAATAGAAGGGCACCACAGGATGGAGACTGAGCAAGGTCCTTGGGCAGTCCTCTTCCCATAGACACAAGTTGAACCGCTATGCACCCATCAAACCAACTGCACGGAACTAAGGAGATCAGGTGAGAGACTACAGTGCCCGCTTTTAGTACAACAAAAAGAAAACCTTGCAGAAAGCAGCACTGTGTGGAGAGATGCCTTCCACCTTGAGGAGGGAGAGCAAATTAAGTCCAGGCCTTGTACTTGATAAGAAAACAAAATTATAGACCAATATCTTTAATAAACACAAGTGCAAACTCTCCAACAAAATATTAGAAAGTGATAATAGGTAATAGGAACAGGTTAAATGGTTAATACAGCAGGACCAAGTGGTGCTTATCCCAGGAATATGGGATTGGCTTAATATCAAAATTCCAACCAAGGGATGTTCTGAATGACTGAATAAGTGGCACATCTCCGCACAGTGCCCGCCTTGCTTGGCCAGGATCTCTACACCAACTCCTTGTATTCACTCTGTGACTTTCTCCCTTGTTTTGTTTTCCTTCACCCTTGCTGCCCTGAAGTTTCACCTTCCAACAAAGAATTAAGCACTTAAAAAAAAAAGAATTCACATAATTCATCACACTAACAGAATAAAAAAGAAAATGCATATGATCATTTGTCAGATGCAGAAAAGGCATTTGACAAAATTCATATCTATTCATGATTAAAAACTCTTAACTAGGAATAGAAGTGAACTTCCTCAAACTGAAAGTAAATATCATACCTAATAGTGCAAGACTAAGCCTTTTCCCCTCGGTCTGCACATAAGGCAACGATACTCTGTTCTCACTACTTCTATTCGACCTGGCTCTGGATGACCAAGTCAGTTCAATAAAGCAGGAAAAGAATTAAGACAAAAATCATACTGTCCTGGCTCACAGAAAACAACAAAAAGAAAAATCTGTCTATTAGAGGATGCAGAATTATTCTAAGTATTCAAATATTCAATATCATAAACTTTAATGGCATCCAAAAAATATTTATAATGAAATAAACACACATACAACAGAGTTTTTAAAAAATCACATTATAAAATTATATATATAAAATAATATTCTCAAAATGGAAAGGAATTTGTTCAAAATGTCAATTGGGAACCTCTCTTGGTAGATTGGGATGATGGTTATTTTCTTCTTATTAAAGATTTGTTTAATAATCAAGAATGTGAAGAGAGACCCAAAGGAATGGGAGAAAATCTTTGCCACCTACATCTCAGATAGAACATTAATCTCCAGGATATATAAAGAACTAAAAAAACTGAACAACAACAACCAAAAAAACCACAAAAAACAAAAAACAAATAATCAATCAATGAGCAAAGGAACTGAACAGACATTTCATAGGAGAAGGAATATGATCGGTCAACAAATATATGAAAAAATGTTCAACATTAATAGAAATTAGAGAAATGCAAATCAAAACTAAGATTTTATCTCACTCTAGTCGATTATCAAGAATACAAGTAACAATAAATGTTGGCAAGAATGTAGGGGAAAAGGTACACTCGTACATTGCTGGTGGGACTGCAAACTGGGGCAACCACTCTGGAAAACAGTATGGAGATCTCTCAGAAAACTTGGAGTGGAACCACCTTTGTCCCAATTATCCTACTCCTTGGCATATTCCCAAAGAACTTAAAATTCAGCATACTATAGTGATGCAGCCACATCAATGTTTATAGTAACTGATTCATGACAGATAAGCTATGGAACCAACCTAGGTGTCCTTCAACAGATGAATAGATAAAGAAAATGTGATATATGTATATGCAATATTACTCAGCCATAAAGAAGAATGAAATTATGGCATTAAATGGACAGAACTAGAGACTATCATGCTAAGTGAAATAAGCCAATCCCATAAAACCAAAGGCTTAATGTTCTTTCTGATATGTGGATGCTAACACACAAGGGGAGAGTGGATAGAAGTTGATTGAATTAGACAAAGGGAAATGAAAGGGAGGGAGGGGAGATGGGAATAGGACAGACAGTAGTATGAATTGGACATAATTTTCCTATGTTCATATATGAATACACCACCAGTGTAACTCCACATCATGTACAACCACAAGAATGGGAAGTTATACTCCATGTATGTATAAAATGTCAAAATATATTCTACTGTCATGTATGCTAAAAAGAATAAATAAAATAATAAAAAAAATTGTTTAGCACAGTTGTTATCCTGGTATCCATTTTTAGGCCTTATGTAAGTTTGAAATGCAGTCACACCCCTTCACCTCTGGTTTAGATAAAACTTCTCTCTCTCAGTGGTTGTTTCTATAATACAATTTATTTGTTTCTCAGCCCAAGGAACCAAACCCCAACAATTTGCAGATTAAAAATAATGATGAGCACCAGAGTCAAGTACTTAAGTTCCCTTTTTCATGAATCTTTTCTTTAAACTAGCCCTTCCCACTCACGACCCCCACAGAAACCAAAGTCAACACCCACAAAGACACTAACTGGCCCATGGACAGGACTGTCCTGGAATGTGATTATTTGGCTATGGGCGCTCTCAAGACGGGAATCGCTACACCAAATTAGAAAGAAACCACAACAATGAGAATCAGAGAATTTCTTCATACTTCTTAACTCTTCTATCATGACTGTAAAGAAAAATGTATACACTAAAATATTTTCTTTTGCACTCTGTATTCCCAAAAGTAACATTTGTTTTTTTCTGTATTATTTCTTTCTTTCTTTCTCAAGATTCATCAACTTGTTTGAGCTACCTCTGTAATATACAGAGATCATCTTGTGACTGTGGATATTCAGTAAGATTCCCAATATGCCTGAACCAACATCTGGTATTTTGGTCAGCATTTTCCAGGTTCTTGGACATACAGAGCACCTCTACACCCCATTCCCTTTGGCCACCCTCTAGAGAGGACCCACTGCAAGGGGCTACCCCAGAGACAAAGAGGTCACACTGGACACTTCATGGACACACAAGTAGAGAAATTCTGAAAAAGGCTGTTCCAACAGCACTCTAGTTTCTTAACTAGCAAACAGTTTTAACTCCTACATATAATCATGATCATAATCATCTTTAATATCAAGTTAGAAAACTGCTAAAAAGAAAACTTTCCCGTGTTAACATTATAAGGCCGTTTGGACTTTTTATGATTATTCTGATAATTGCTTTCTTCTTTTAAGGTTTGACCTCCAGTATTAAATCATTTCCCTGTGTGGTGTAATAAGATAATGACAACTAGGTAAATTTTTTTCAGTGGAAAATTACACTAAAAAGTTCATAATACCGTTTCTTTTTCCTACAAACATATTCTATTTCCCCCACCACCACCCCAGAATCTGATTGCCTGGTTTAGAAAATAAAAGTATTAGGTTCTCAGTTACATTTGAATGTCAAATTTATAAAAATTAGCATAGGCATGGCCCATGCATTATTTGAGACATACTTACACCAAAACAAAATGTTGTTTTCTAAAATTCGAATGTTAACGGAATGTCCTTTATCTAGTAACTCTATCCCTGATGAGCTTTGGTTTCTTAACTAGCAAACTTCACTCTGTTGAAAGGAAACATTTTTACTTCTATAGCAGCTGCCACCTGTACCAAAAAAACCCACATAGTTCCCTCACATCGTGTTCAGTCTTCATTTTTAGTGAATTCACTAATTAGCGAAAAATGAAAGAGCACACCCCTTTAGCATGATCTTAATGAATCAGACCTCCCTCAGGAAGGATAGAAAAAATAATCAGTGAAAAAGACCAAAAAAAAAAAAAAAGACCAAAATGCAAAGAAAAGTTTCAAAAGGAAGACAAGATACAATTTCTGCATCGCTCCCCAGATAGATACATTGCTCAAAACCATGTTCAGTACCAAAGGGACGTAACCTAACAATTCTGAGCCTGGAGCATTCCCATCCCCTGTGTTTTAGACCTTTCCATACTAATGGCAGCCACCCAGGCAGTCAAGGGGGTACTGAAGTCATCCAGGCCTGAATCCATGACAGTTAGAACACTTCACCTTACTGCTAATAGCTTTTCTTCCTGGGAGCCACCCAGTCACACAGCTGGAGGGAAAGAAGTTTCTCAAGAATCCATAGCTGCCCTTTCATTCCAACTGAGAGAAAATGAGAATGGAGAGCTAATGCCCCCTCCCCCACTGGCTGGAGAAAACACATTGTAAGAGTTACTGTACCAGAATAAAGGAGTCTCAGCAGAGAAGTGGCCCTTGTAACTTGCTGCAGTTGCTTCTAAAAGCGTCTGGGAAGGTCTTGGCGCACGCCTGGTTCCTGTCCCACTGGTGCTAAGACTAAAATGTCCTGGTGACCACAAAACAGGGACCCAAGTTTCTATCTGCTCCTATTTCAAAGTCATCATAGAGAGCCCAGACAATCTACTTTCAAAAAGCCATGGTCAAGTTAAAGGTAAAGATACATGGCGATTCTCTCCACCTTCCCCTTTACAAGAGGTGGGTGGAGGGGAATAAAAGCAGGACAAAGGTCATTAGGAATGACAGGAGTTATTAGTAACAAGTCCTGGACTCAGAAAAAGAGCGTGTGAGGAATAAATGCAATGGTTCAGGTTGTGTTTTTATTTCTATGAAACCTCTTCTATTCCTTTAATGCCCTTCAACCTTTTGGTGGTGGCTCAGTTCTGAATGCAGGACTAGAATGCACTTCACGGAGGAAGAAAAGCAAACTTGTCTTCATTTGGTTACCATGGTTATGGCACTGTGTGTTACCAATCTAATGATTTGCATTGCAAACCGTTTCTGGAAATAAGGGCAGTAGAACTTGATATTCAGGGCTGAGAGATTCAATTCACAGGAAATTCAATTGGAAAGTTCAGAGGGAACAAATCATAAACATGCACACACCCAAACCCAGAAAGGGGGTGGAACTTGAATGGCTATCAGGGTCATTCTCATCTCCATGGAACTTCAGTGTCTGTGAAGTCTTTTAGTTGCAAGGTGAGAGAATTTCACATTTGGAAGGTAAATAAACACACACTCAGCTTCATTTTTTTTCTTTTCTTTGTTTTTTGTTTGTTTGTTTGTTTTAAGGGGTGGTAACAGGGGACTGAACTCAGGGGCACTCGACCACTGAGCCACATCCCCAGCCCTATTTTATATTTTGAGATGGGGTCTCACTGAGTTGCTTAGCATCTCCTCTTTGCTGAGGCTGGCTTTAAATTCACAATCCTCCTGCCTCAGCCTCCCAAGCCTCTGGGATTACAGGTGTGCTCCACCACTCCCGATTTGTCAACTTCATTTCTTGAATTAAATTTCATAGTCACATTCAGCATACATTCTTATAAATGACATAATGATAAGTACTACCTAAAATTAATTCTATTCTTAAGTCATGTGTCTCAACAATATTCTTTATTTTGATAAACTAGATTAACAGAGTTTGAAATTATGAAAAAAAATCTTTGTGCAATTCAAATTATATTTAACTTCAGACAAAGAGAAACCCCAATACATAGAAAAATTACAATGAAAGTGTTAAGGTTGAAGAGCTGAGGAATGAGATGAAGAGGGCCTCATCAACTCTTTCTTCTCCCTCCTGACAGTCCATGAGGTTCCTGTGCAGGGCTGCCTGCAGGAGTGAGCAGGATTTGCATACCTTCCTCTTAGGCCTATGTACTGGCCCTCAGCCTATTCTGAGATCTCCTTTGCCCTGCCCCCAACCTATTCTCACCTTCTTCTTCTTCTTTTTTATTTATTTATTTATTTTTTTATATTTGTGCTGTGAGTGGAACCCAGGGCCCTGTGCAGGCCAGACAAGTGCTCTACCAAAGAACTAAACCCCAGTCCTTCCTTGTCTCTTTACACTTCTCCCTGCTTTCCCACTGGTAGCTAAAACTCTGCCCCTCTGGACCTCAGAAATATCTCAAGGTCCCAGACTGCACAACAGCCTCCTTTACCTCCTGGGGCATCCACCCACCACTCAGGCCTGAGAAGATCACAACTTCATCATAGTACCCACCAGATGTGTTGACCTTGTAAAAAGGATAGTCGATAAAGCATAAATTTAGTTGAAATGTCATGTCCAGAAGTATAGTTGCGAAATGAAATCCCTATTTTAACAGTTTTTATTCCAGAAGATTTTAATAGAATTGATCTTTTTGATTAAAAAATGTGCATGTAATTGCACCCACATTCATACATGACCTTAACTGCAAATTTTTAAACTACACATTGATTATGCATGCATTTATCTATGTACCTTAGTTTTAGAGAGATTGTAGTACACAAATCATTAAAGTCTACATTAGAAATTAGGAGAACAGGGCCCTGTCTAAACCTAGTCCCTACAAGATTGATCTTGGGAAAGTCAATTTACTCTTCAGAGGCATAGTTAGTTCAGAAAAAATGAACTGTACATCAGTGGATTAAAACAAAAGCTTTGTTCATGAAAATGAATTTGTTGGGGTACCACGTATACTTAACTCTCTTCAACAAAGGGCAATACATAGACAAAGCACTGCCACTCTCAGAAAAAAATCTTCCAAATAGAATACTTCCCTTTCATGTCTATTCTCCAGCAGACAGAAGTGACAAAGTGTCATCCTTAGTGACAAAGAAATATTTAAAGTAAGGGAGGAACAAGTATTCCCAAAATGACAATATAGTTGCTATTTTTTTTTTAAAGAAAAGTGTTCTGGGTTCTCATAGGGACAACCCTTACCCTAGCTTTGAAGGTTTAGAAAAATTATCCTGGAAATTGTGGTTTCTAAACTTGGTCTTAAATAAGAATAAGAGTCAGTCAAGGAAGTGAGGAAATGGGAAATAAACTAAATGAGAGAGGCAATCAAGTTTGTAGATTATATTTTCACTAAGTAAATCATCCTTATGACCTTGATCCCTGGATCTGCACAGTATTCTATACTAGGACAACAAGGATGGGGAAGGTGAGACTCAGAAAACATGTCAGTGTCACAAAAGGAATTGTTAACATATTAGGGCTAAGATCTCTGGAATCCCTGAATAACAGTTCTACCACTAATAATGGACTGTCCTGTGGGCAGGGTGGCCCATGCCTGTAATGCCAGCAACTCGGGAGGCTGGGGTAAAAGGACCACAAGTTTGAGGCCAGCCTTAGCAATTTGATGAGACCCTAAAGCAACTGAGTGAGAACCTGTATCAAAATTTAAAGAAATGAAATGGGCTGGGGATGTAACTCAGTGGTAAAGGGCCCCTGGGTTCAATCCCCTATGCCAGGAAAACAAAGCCATACAGAAAAGGATTGTCATGGGACACCAGAATAAAGGAAAGGCCAGTTTTAATATCTTCTCCATTAACTGAGTTTACCCATCTGCGGTAGACTTCATGGTATGAATAAGGAAGTGTATGCCCCATCCTCATGTAGAGTAGGGAGGAGGAAGGTGACCCAGGCAGAGGGAATAGCATGTGCAAGAGAGAGCATAGACCACTTGAAGAATGACAAGGATCTCAGCATGGACACTGTGGGACATATGAAGGGTCCCTGTCAAGTAACATAACTGACAGTTCCAGCAGTTCCAGAACATACCTAAGGGACTCTGCATTCCAGAAAGGGCTTGAACTTTATCCTGAAGGGAGTTGAAAGTGACATTATTAGACTTCTGTTCTAAAGAGGTCTTGTTTCAATGTGGACAATGGAACGAATGGAAGCAACAAGACTAAACAGGTAGTTGGGTACCAGGTAAGATGTAGTGGTGATGGAAACCATGGATCAGACATCTAGAGAAGTGAGTTACTTTACAAGTACGTGGAAGGAAGTAGCAAAAGATCTTTCTGACTGACCTGTTATGTGGGGAAGGCAGTAGTCAAAGATTGTTCTCAGGTTTCCAACTCGAGGATGTTGTCAGTACAATTTCATTTATCAAGCAGGGATTAGAGAAGGAGACATAAGTTTGTGGAAAGATTTAGAGAGTTTTGTTTTGAAATGTAAAGTTTGAGGTTCCCATAGAAACACCAAAGGGAAGAATTAGAAGGCAGTGTAGATACAGGGTCTGGAATTCAGTACTGACATCTGAGCTGACCTGCGTTTCCAACCACACAATGGCTTACCCTCCAAACCAAAGTGAACAAATGAGTTCACTATTAGAAGGAATTTGGAGTGAGAGGAAGTTCTAGATCCCAAAGGAGAATAAGATGAGGGGAAGGACTAAGTCTGTCAGAAGGAGAAACAGGACTATGAATCATCGAGAATGGAAACTTCTGATCCACATGAGAAGCCAAATTATAGTCATCAGGTTTCTTATAAATCTATCATAGATTTAGTTGTGTGGTTGAAATACCCAATGGGTTCAAGCTACCAGAGAAAAGTAATCCATTTCTATGATAGCAATAAAGTTCATACAGAGAGCAGAAGATCGAGACTTTTGATTCACGTGCTCCCAAACCAGTATGTACATGAGAATCTCAGATCCTTTATATTCAGTAGGCCTGGAATGTGATGAGAAAATCCACATTTTGGTCAAGTTCTCTACGTAACTCTGATACAGAAAGCCCAAATGCAGCACTTCAGAATCCTGGGTTCTGGTTAGTGCATCCTTTCTCCCGATTGAATTCTGACCAGTACTGATTCTAGGCATTGTTCTCTTACACACACTCTTTTGTTATTACACATTCAAAATATATGGTGATTAAGCTGGAAGAGTCATGCTATCTTCCCTCTTCTACCTAGGAAAGCTCTCCTACAAACATGATGTGGACAGTGCTGATGGTGAGGTTTTAGTGACATTGGGGTGGAAAAAGAGAATCAGGAGCTCCCCAGGAGCTCCATCAGACCCATATTCTTTACTCAGCCTAACAGAAGTGAAGTTTCCTTTCTTAAATGATTTTATCAACACAACTTCAAAGGTCTACTGATTCTGGTTGCAACTGAGTCTTTCTCATATAGAAATTCTGTTCTCAGCAGTGCTGAGAAAAATAAGAGAATGAATAATGCCAATGACTACCAAGCTCCACACTGAAATTTTATAGCATATCTTATTCAATTCCCCCAAGAAATTTAGGTGGGAGTTATTATTATCCCATTTTATAGATGATGAAATTAAGCTTCACATATATTAAGCAATTTATCCTGAAGCATTGAATTAGTGTGACTTGGCTTATCTGATCCTAAACCAGGTCTTTCTGACTCCCAAATTTGTGCCCAGAGCTAAAAGACAAAAAAAAAAAAAAAAAGGACATATCAATCCTTTGCACTTCCTGAATGATTATTTTAGGGAAAGAGACCATATTATTTCAGAGATATCACAATCTTTCTTATTTTCCAATAATTCAAAATAAGAGGGAAGTAGAAGATTTAGCCCAGCTGTTCTGTGTCCATGAAACTAAACCAAAGAATTGGTTGTCATGTTGATGGAGTGTTTCCCAGTAGATCCAAAAGCCCTGGATAAAAGTAGAGAGCTGAAGGAAGGTTTTCTTCCCTTCCATTTTCATGCAAAGAGACTCAAGCTCAATATGTTTTGAACATCCCCACTGAGCCAGAAACTTACTAGAAAACACAGTCTCCATGTACAGTACAATTAAATGATGATTGGGACTGATTTATAGGTTAGCAAGCTACAAAAATAAACGAGAGGCAATTCTTTCCTAAGTAATCTTTAGTAGATAATAGGATAAATCTAGCTGCTAAATGCATATCGTGAGATTCACTGTCCCCAAACAGCTCTATGTTCCACTAGATGGACTTTAAGATGGTTTTCATTTTAGGAAGACATTTAACAATGCTTATTATATGCTCCCCCTTAGAGTTAAATTTGACACATCATGCATGCTCAACAAATATTTTGTATTTATTCTCACTGCAATAAACTTTGCCTGGTCAAGTCAATCTTTTTATAGTAAAGATCCAAATCAAATGCTGCCTTCACTAGGAAACCCTCATCTCTTCACTCATTCTTCTGTCCCAGGGCAGTTACCACACTGTGCCTGCTCTTAGACCATTGAGTTACACTGGAATAGTTATTGCCTCTCTAGGGGACCTTTGATAATGTCTAGAGACATTTTTGGTTATCACAATGGGATGGAGGATGCTATTGGTGTCTAGTGGCTGCAGGCTAAGGATGCTGCTGAACATGCTTTAATGTTCAGAGTAGCCACACACACACACACACACACACAGAGAGAGAGAGAGAGAGAGAGAGAGAGAGAGAGAGAGAGAGGGAAGGAGGGAGGGAGAGGGAGACATAATGTTTCTGAACTAAATGTCAAGAGTGCTAAGACTGGGAAACACTGTATTAGATAATAGATAAAGGAAAGGTATCCTTTATCTTCTGAGAGCCAGAAGGATTTATTACCTGCTCCAGCTCCAATAGTCACTAACTTTGAGGCCACTGGTCAGTCTCAGTTGAGTCTCAGTACTCTCATCATTACAGTGCAGAGACTTCTCCAGAGTTATTTTAAGGATCAATGCAATACTGCATGAGAAATTGCCTATAAAACCAATCCAATCATCATTCCATATATTGTGTTGGATTTACAATGATCAATGTAATAATGATAATTGTACAAGTAGTTTGGATACATACATAGCCCTAGAGCTTAAGACATTCTTTTTTTTGTAGAACAGAGATAAAGTCATAAACAGTTATAATGGTATGTAAAATAAACTATGATAATAAGGGATAGGTGAATAAAGTTTTTTTTAGAAGCGAGCCAATTCCAGATATATAAAAAATGTTTATGGGCTGCCTTATAACTGGCAACAAAAAATATTTCCTTTACTACCTTACTTTATTGATCCCCAAGGGGAACAATGTACATTCATATGACTTCGATTACGTACTCAACAGAACAAATGAAAGTCAATAAGGAAACCGAAATTGCTTTTTAACAACGAATATCTTAAATCTGGCCATATAGGAAAGCCACAAAATAGAGACATCACTCTAATCTTTAATCCTGAAATGGAACCGCTAGCCGTGACTCAAAATATCTGCATGTGTGTTAATTCCTTGTTGCTGTAACTGAGGTATAAAATGCTTTCCAAATGCAAATGAATGCTCTGTGAAAGTTTTTTAGGACACTCCAGGCAGCTGGACAGTATTCTCATTTAGAAAAGAGATGATGCTCAATAATATGTGATAATTGGGACTGAGTTGACTTGACACAGTAATGTGTGCATGGACATTGATTTTGCCCCTTCCTTACCAAGCACCACATGTTTGGTTGAAAGGGACAGTACCAAATGTCCAAGGACATTCCATGGAAAACAGGGACGTGGACCCATCTGGTCTACACATTGTTTGTGATACTCAACAATATCAGATCTTTGAATAGTTGTCTCATTATTGACATACTTCCTGGACTTTCCCTGTCGTATATCCTTTCATGGGTCCCCAGACCTGGAATGTGCTCAGTATCACCTAAACTCATGGTTTTGGCCATTTTTTAGTTGGGAGGTTCTTCAGTGATTCAAGAACAATCAACTTTACGATTCCAATTTATGTCAACAAACATCACATAACTGGTAAGAGAAAGCTCAGGTTTCTGATTTAGTCCCAAAGATGGATAGTTTACATGTTGCTGTTTCACTCCATGAATACTAAATATGAAATTGAAGGCACCCAGGGTTCCTCACGGACCACTGTTGAACTACTCTGGACCCAATCATCATTAGTTTTGTGATGAGTTATTTCAGGGCTCACCTCAGGGCAGGTACGGTGTCTACAAAGTGCAAAGCACTGTGCTGGGTGTTTTGAAGGTATTATTTTATTTTAAATTTATATAAACCCTGTGAAGTAAGGTGTCTCTATCCACAGTGCATAGATAAACTAAACACCTAAGGTTAGATCCATTTCCCTATACTGTATTGGTGGCAGAATTTGATACTTTTTTTTTTCTTTCAAACCCAGAGCCCCGTGCATGCTAGGCAAGCACTCTACAACTGAGATGCATCCCCAGCCCTGATACATATTTTAGTAACTACAGTACAGAGTCCTTATTTTTCTACTATGCCACATTCTTGGGAAAAGTTCATATACAGTTGAACTAACTCTGTATATACCCAGAAGTCGATGAACATTAATTATCATATTCTGATCTATGGAATGGAGTAATGGGTTCTTTCTTTTTTCTTTTAACTTGATCAGAATTTGAAATTATGTTCTTGCTACCCCTCAAATTTCTGCCTACCAGCCTAGCATCATGGAAACATGTCTGGAAAGCAGGGGCAAAGGTTCAAAGCAGACATTAACAAAAGGGAAATTTCCAAAAAAAATCTAGTACTGGGTCAAAAGGATCCTTAGGGGAATGCACTTACCCTAGCTTAAGTAATATGGGTGCTCTCCACACTGCATAAGGCAGATATAAATAAAACTCCACTGCACCCCAAAAGTGGCTTATTCTTTTCTGAGTATCTTCTACAAAGTTATTTAAACTTTGAAAGTAACATGTTCTCTCTAGGTAGGCAACAAACTTCAAAAAAAGAACAAATGTTCTTTTTTTTTTTTTTTTTTACAAAATGTGTCCCCAACAGGGCCCCTGCACAAACATGCAGCATACAGTGAGGGTTCAATTATAGTAAATGCAGACCTTCATTCTGCAGCCTTAATGTACAAGAGGGTGAAGGATTTCAAGTGGGGAGCAGTCATAGAAACAGGTCACAGAAACCGGACTAAGGGAGGGGACTCAGGAGAAGCACATCCATTGTCTTCACAGTCGAACAGTGGTTCTCAGGAAGAAAGGAGCAGCCTAACAGGTAGATGGAGTTAAACCCAACTGATGGAATGAGGAGATGTTGGGTCAATATGAAAAAAACAACTTCCTGACATTCAAGAATGAGAAGGAGGAGTTGGGGTTGTGGCTCAGCTGCAGAGTGCTCACCTTGCACATGCAAGCCCCCAGGCTCATCCTCAGCACCACATAAAAATAAATAAAAAAATAAAGGTATTGTTTCCAACTACAACTAAAAAAAAAAATACTAAAAGGAAGGGGGAAAAGGGTGAGATGAACGAGGAGGCCTAGTTCCTGGAGGTGTATGTATAGGACACCTGCTCACTCACACAAAGGGGAGGATGCATGAACTTGAAGAGAGGTCAGTAGAAACTTGCCAAAGGGAAAGTCAAAGATGCAAAAGAATGAAATGCAAAACAATGTCCAAGAACTGTGAGACACGTAACATTTAATTTAAATATTAGAAGTAAGAGACAACAACACAGGAAAAAATATTTGAAGTGATAATAGCTGAGAAGGTTCCAAAATTAACACCAGACACCAGGCCACATATTTAGGAAGTTCAGAAAACACAAAGTTGAATAAATACCAGAAAACCACACATAGACCTCTTATACTCAAACAGAGAAGATTTTTAAAGAAGGCAGAGTGAATAGAGGGATTTATCTATAAAGGAGCAAGGAGAAGAAGAGTTATAGCAGACCTCTCACCAGATGCTATGTAAGCAAGAACAGAGTGAAGGGAAATATTTCAAGTATTGAACAAAAAAACCTCCACTAAATTGAAATTCTATATCCATTGAATTCATCCATCACAAGTAAAGCAGAAATAAGACATTAACAGAAAAACAAAAACAGAGAGAATTTATTACCTACAGAACTGTCCTGTAAGAATGCAAAAATAATTTTTTCAGGTAAAAGAAAACTAATATGAATCAAAAACTTGGATTTGAGCCAATGAGAAATATTGGAGAGGGAATTAAAAAAGGAAAGTTAAAATCTTCAGTTTCTCTTATTTTTAATTGATCTAAAAAGTAACAGTTTAAAGTAATAATAACAATGCATTGGGTGACTGTAGTATATAGATAAGAGAAATGAATGACAGTATCAAAAAGGATGGGAGGAAAGATTGAGAATATTGCAGTATAAGGTAACTGTCCAACATGTGAAATGATATAGTGTTATTTAAAGGTAGATTTGTGTTAAAAATGTATATTGGGGCTGGGGCTGCAACTCAGTGGCAGAGCACTTGCCTAGCATGTGTGAACACTGATCCTCAGCACCACATAAAAATAAACAAGTAAAATAAAGCCATGCTGTCCATACACAACTACAAAAAGAAAAGGTAATTCCTTATTTAAAAAAAAAAAAAATATATATATATATATATATATATATATATATATATATATATATATATACATACATACATATATATATTTTTTTAAATGTTCAGGCAACCACTAAAATTCCAAACAAATAAGTATATTTGACTCATTAAGAGAGGAGAAAGAAAAGGATCATATAAAATGTCCAAAAAACATCAGAGTAAATGAGAAAAGAGAAGGAAAAAGAAAGAATTGCAAACAACAGGAAATACTTGCGACCATAGCAAGTATCCTTAATATAAAGACTTCAATAGGTTAAAAGTGAAGTGCTGAATTAAAAAAAAAGACTCATCATACTCCCACTAATAGAAGGAAATCTGGATTTGCTCTATTCATTTCCATCAAAATGACTTCAGAACAAGAAAGTGTATCAGGAATAAAGACAGGCATTGCCTAATGATAAAAGGATCATTTCTCCAAGAAGATGTAACAATCCTTCATGTGCATGTACCTCACATCAGGCATCCAAATCTATGAGGTAGAAATCAATAAAAATTGAAAGGAGAAATAGAAACTATTGTAGCTGGAGATTTAAACACCCATCTTTCAGTCATTGATTTCCAAAATAGGCAGAAAATCAGAGTATTAATGACTTGAAAACCACTATTAATGAACTTGAGCTAACTGACATTTATAGAAAATTTCATCCAATTATAGGAGAAAGTATATTCTCAAACTCACATGAATCGTTCATGAAGATAGACCATATTTTGGGCCATAAAATGCACAATACATTTACAAGAATAGAAATCACACAAAGTGAATTGTTATGCCACAATAGAATCAAATTAGAAATCTATAACAAAAGTATCAAAATATTTTAAGATTGAAAATATGCTTCTAGGGCAGAGGGTGTAGCTCAGTGTTGAAGTACTTGGCTGTCATGCATGAGGCCCTGGATTTTTCCCTAGAAACACTACCAAAAAAACAAAAACAATAAAAATAAAATAATAACTTCTAAATAACACAGGAGTTTAAGAAGAAATCTCAATAAAATTTTAAAATATTTTGAATTAAATGTAAATGCAAATGCAACCTATCAGAATTGGTACGATGCAGCCAACGTAGTGTTTAGAAGAAAAATTATAGCATTATAGACAAATTTTAGTAAAGAAGAATGATGTATAATTTGAACTTCTTTTTTAGGAAAGAAAGAAGAGCAACATGAGCCTAAATCAAGAAGAAAAGTAAATGAGAAGAAATAAAAATGAAGTAGAAATCAAGGAAATTGAAAACCAGAAAACAATAGAAAAAGAATTTATGAAACTATAAGTTAGTTCTTAGTAAAGAACAAAGAGTGGCTAAATCTCTAGCCAGGATAATTGGAAATGAAATTGAAAAACCTTTTGTGAAGCTGGGTTTTTCACAATTGGAGCACAATTAAGCAAACAGAAGAGTCTAGAATAACCCATGTAGTAATAAATTAGAATTGGAGACATCAGTGTTCATTTCTATTTAGCTTAATATAGATGTATAGATGGCAACATATACAAATAGGTATGCGTATATTATTCATGGGTTAGCATACATGCACATATTTCCTCTGTCTTCTGAGAGGGCCTAGAAGCACATGCCCCACTAGTAATGAGCATACCTAGTGTCTAGAGCTTGGTTTTTAATACATTCTGATTCTAGGTCTAGGGTAGGAAATATAAAAGATGAACTTGTAACACTTTGCAGTGCCAGAAAGTACTAACGTGCTAATCTCTCTGTTTCTCCTTCCTTCCTTCCTTCCTTCCTTCCTTCCTTCCTTCCTTACTCCCTTCCTCCCTCCCTCCCTCCATCCCTCCCTCCCTTCCCCCCTT
>NW_026000153.1:7987847-8005411 GCF_001458135.2 Marmota marmota marmota | reverse complement strand
TTTTCTAAATGAGAATACTGTCCAGCTGCCTGGAGTGTCCTAAAAAACTTTCACAGAGCATTCATTTGCATTTGGAAAGCATTTTATACCTCAGTTACAGCAACAAGGAATTAACACACATGCAGATATTTTGAGTCACGGCTAGCGGTTCCATTTCAGGATTAAAGATTAGAGTGATGTAGTATGTCAAAGAAACACAGTAGCTAATTGAAGGAATTCTTCATGGCCAAAGATAATACAATTTAAAAAAGAAAAATTTTATAGTTGTAGATGGACAGCATGCCTTTATTTTATTTGTTTATTTTTAATGTCATACTGAGGATCAAACCCAGTGCCTCACATGTGCTGGGCAATCGCTCTGCCACTGAGTTACAGCCCCAGCCCCAGCCCCAAAATAGTTCAATTTAAGCAGCAAAATAAAGCAGTATTGAATTATTACCCAAAGTATTAAATAAATATCAATGAGTCCATGCTGATATAAAACAGATTAGTGAATAAGTAAATAATTATCATGGGATAGAAAAATCTGTGCAGAAGAATTCCAAATAATTTATGTAGATATTCCGCCTTCAAGGAGGTGAAGCATTTCGATCTTTCCACTTTTGGTTATGAGCTATGCATAGTGACTTTCTTTCAAAAAATAAGTGTGGAAATAGGTGATGAGAGTAACTTTCAGTGAGGAAACCTGACAAACACTACCTTAGGAGATCAATGCTAGTATCAATAATGATAAGTCATGCCGATAGCATGCTCCTCTGATTTAGTCTGATGAGACTGCTACCTCTGTGATTGCCCTTTCCAAATCCATAAACCTGATATAACCACACACACACACACACAAAAAAAAAAAAACACACAGAAATTCCACCAGACAATAGTCTACATGGTACATGTTCATCACTCCTCAAAACTCTCCAGATCATCAAAAACAAGAGGAGTCTGAGAAACTATGACAGTAAAGAAGAACCCAAAGAGGTATAACAACTAAATGTGATGTATATCCTGGATGGAATAATGAAACAGTAAAAGATCATTGGGTAAAAACTGAGGAAATTTAAATAAGCTATGGAATCAATAATAACATATTCCTTGCTCATCAACTACAATAAAGGTCCTGTTATGAATTAGATATGAGGTGTTCCCCAAAGCTCATATGTGAGACAATATGAGGATTTTCAGAGGTGAAATGATTAAAGTATGAGAGTTGTAAAGTAATTAGTGGATTAAGCCACTAATATAGATTAACTTGTGGTAACATAGGCAGGTAGGGTGTGGCTAGAGGAAGTGAGTCACTAGGAGTGTAATTTTGGGGTTTACATTTTGTCCCTGGTGAGAGTAGCTCTCTCTGTTTCCTGTTTGCTGTATCCTGAGATTTTTTTTTTTTTTTTTCACCATGCCCTTCTGCTGTGATTTCTGCTTCACCTTAGGCCCAAAGCTATGGACTGGGCCATCTATGGACTGAGATCTCTGAAACCATGAGCCAACACAAACTTTTCCTCCTCCACATTGTTCTTGTAGGATCTTTCAGTCACAGGGATGAAAAAGCTGATTTAAACATGTACTATTCTAATGTAAGACATGACTAATGGGGAAAGTGGGTATGGGGAACAGAAAAAATCTCAAACTATTTTAAAAGTGAAAGTTTATTTCTTTGATTGTTGGACTAGAAGATATTTAGTATATCCTTCTCTAACACTGAGATTCAAAGATTCTAAATGAGATACTTATGATAGCTTATAACACAGAAGATTATAGACATTAACAAGATTATAGACATTATAGACATTAACACATAATCTATGAGAGATATCAGAACTTCACAAAATTAAACTATTGTTCTATTGTCTCTCACTATGTGTATATTTTTAATATAAACATTTTATGTGTTATACACAGTATCTTAATAGATATGTATATATCTATGTATAGCTACACAAAATTTTTAACACAATACGAAGAGTGATTATCTTTGGGTGATGTGATCATGGACAAATTCCAAATTCCTCATGTTATCTTACTATATTTTCAAAACAATAGACCAAGGACAGGATAATATTTGTAAAATAAAAAAGTCAATAAATCTTTTATTTTTAAAAATTAATGCTCATTCACAGTGAGTGATGTCTGTCTGAGCTAGTGCACCTTCTCTAAGCCCACCCAATACCTGTGCTCACCTCTGCCATGACATTTCAGAACCATTTCATACACTTTTGCTATTGCTCTATTTTTCTTGTACATCACAATCTTGAGGCCAAAAACCCAACCACCTCTCACTTCTGCCTCCCTTGTATGGTCCTTGCCCATTGTGCATTTGTGCACAGACAGGGTACAGTGTAATAGCACAAGTGGCTGCCTCAGCATTCTCAAATAAAGTAAGAAATCTGGGCTCCTGTCAGCTCTGGGTTTCTGTCCAGATCTAAGATTCAAGATTCTCCGCCTGTCTCAATGAATTAGGCAGCATTTCATAAAAGAGGAACCTTGGGGAGATGAAATGCCTTGTCCAACTTCTTTTGCATCTTTTGGACAGTGATGGAAGATTGAGATTCAAGAAATGTCTGCTCTATGGGAATTGGTTCAGAAAGCCTTTTCTGTGGGTTCTAAATAATTTATTCTTTACAGTTAAATTTGTCCTTGCAAATTTACGAAGGCCTGAACAAAAGAGAATGGTTAAAATATGGAAGGATTAAATACCAGGATAATTACTTCATTGGACCTTGGTGAAACTGGTTTTGTAATTTTTCTACAATGTGCAGAAAATACCCTGCATGATGAAGTAAATATATTGCTGTATATGGGTCATTATTATGCCACTTTTCCATGGAACTGAAATTAAGGAAGAATGACAGAAAAGCGCTGTTTGTGGCCCATACATTTGTAAGCCCAACTCGAAGTCCTTTCCATCATCATTGGCTCTGCTACCTTTTCCTCAGCCACATTCTCCTGCTTTCCTGTTTTTATCCCTGGGAACACTGATAGATTGAAACTTCAAGATCACCTGGAAAACCTAGTATAGCTTGTATTCATTTCCTATTGCTGATGTAACAAATTGCCACACATTTTGTAGCTTGGAACAAGACAAAATTATTATTTCATAATTCTGAAGGTCAAAAGGACAAGTTGGTCTCACTGGGCTACAATCAAAGTGTCAGCAGGGCTGCATTCCTTTCTGAGGGCTCTAGGGGAATCCATTTTCTTGCCTTTCCAGCTTCTAGAGGCTGTCCACATTCCTTGGCTTGTGGTCCCTTCATCTTCAAAGCCAGCAGGGCAGCAGCTTCGAATTTCCCTCCAACCCACTCTCATCTCTTCCTTCATCACATCTCCTCCCCGATTCTGACTTCTCCCTTCCCCTTTTAAAGGACCCTTTTGATTACATTGGGTCTTCCCAGACAATCCAGGATCACCTCTCCACCTGAAGATCCATATTTTAATCACATCTACAAAGTCCCTTTTGCAATATAAATTGGCAAAAAATCTTTGATGGGGGCCATTATTTTATCTATCAAGCATGCATCTTTCTCCCGTTACCCAGCAGAGTGGACGCCTGTAGCTTCACAGCCACCTCTGAGTAAGGTACCTTTGGTAACAGTCACAGCTTGCCACTAGGAAGTCACTACTCTGCCAGTGCTCTAAAGACTTCTTTTTTTTTGGAAAGTGCAAATGGGCACATGAGCTACCTGAGCATGTAACACTTTTGTATTCAGACAAAAATGGGTTTTATTTTTTTCTTAAGTGTAAAGGTTTTAGTGAGACAGACTTTTTAAATAGAAGGCTCCACCTTCTATTTCCTGGGTCATGTGGAATTAACTGCTTTCTTTTTCAAGCTACACCACCTCTAACAAAGCCACATTTTCTACCACCTTATATGCCACCCCAGCATCTCTGAGATTTCTCTATATGAAATTTGAAGAATATCCATAAGGTGTATTCAGTTATACAGTAAGACTCGTAATTGAACCCCATAGAGTTAGTAAAAAATAAATAGAAAACAAATAAGATTATATGATTTGGGTTTTGTACATGAATAGTCACTTAGGTAGTTTTCAAATTGTGTGTGTGTGTGTGTATGTGTGTGTGTTATAGTAATTCTCTTCTCTGAAAATATTTTCAATATTTATTTCTCAGAACCTTAACACACATATATTCATAAACACCCTTTATAAAACTATCTAAATGCCCGATAAGATGCACAAGTGATGAGATGTTATGCCCATCATAAAATATAATGTTTACAAAGGTTTTATTATTAATATTATAGCCCTTCCTTCTTCTTACCTAACCCTATTTGTCTCTGTGATTCTCTGAAAGTTGTCCAAGTTGTGTGTTGCTCATGGTTCCCAAATGTATTATTTTCCCTTTCTTTAATACTATATTTAATTTGTAAAAGGTCAGTGTTTAATTAAGAACACAGCACATTAATAGCAAAAAAAAAAAACTATTAGGGATGATTTAAAATAGAGAGCTTATATTGCTTCTTAACATAATAACTTTATCAACTCATAGCAGGAAATAGAAGGTTATTGCCCCCTTAAAAGCTTTGCATCTTGATCACATTTTGGGGGGCTGTTTCCAATTCCTTTTTTCTCTTATTTTCATTCTCTCATTCACACTTTCTTTTCCGCTGTTCTTTCTCTATGTAAGAATTTTATCAACTGCAAACATCAAAACAATAGAATGTGTATATAGAGAGACACTTATAGTCCCACCCACTCAATCTTACATAGGAACCCTCAAAATGAGCTATCGTTAAGCACTATTCTCTGGACATTTCTGCTGGTGAGTATGTGCTGAACCCCGGGCCATGTCCATGCACATACATTTGACTTGTGTTTTAGTGGCCATAGTGGTCCTCTGGGTGCATGTACCTCAGTCTGTTCCCCTCTCTTTATTGCTGCAGAAAGCAGAGAGCTTCCCACATTGCATTTATCACTTCATAGGTAATGAAAGAAATAAAAAGAATTCCCTACAACAATCCTTTGAAATCCGTTCTCCTAAATTCCCTCACGTCTTGATCTTTTCACTTGGAGGAGTTAGGGGAATGGTTCTATAAAATTATGATTTTGCTGCATATTAGCAAACAAGAATAGATAATTACTAAATCACAACTTCCCTTTCTCTTGACAATTTCTCTGCAATGGTGATTGACACAGTCCAGGCTCTCATGTTTAAATCAGCAGTGAGAGAGAACTGTGACTGATTTTATTAAAAACTCTGATAACCATGCTGAATAAAATCGCTTTTATTATATAGGGATATCACACATATAAATTTATGTATATTTCTCTCTCTAAATACATATACAAATGTGTTCTATTGTCTGTTAGGAATTTTTAGTTTCATTAGTATTAAACATATTTCATTAATTCCTCCAATAATGATGAGGTACCAAAATACCATTCTTACTTGTGGCATTCTGAAAATTGTTCCAGAATGACACCTCAAACAAAAATATCACCAGCTGGAAACTCAAAATGGAGCAACACCATGCTTATAAGTAGTTCTTACCTGCTGGACGCTCTCTCGCTCTCTTTTGTTCTCTCGATTTCTCTCCCCCCCCCCTTCCCTACCCTTCCCTGGAACTGGATAGCATTTATGGCCACAGCATCTGTCAATTCTCAGCTCACACAACTCTAGATATATTTTTTTTCCTCCTCTGTCCCCATCCAGGAATTGGCCAAGTCTCAATTCTTCTTACATGGCTCTGCCAGTGAACTGTTAATGCCTTTACCCCCCACCCCCACCCCACCCCCAGCACTGCACAGAATTCTGCTTGTACCTAGCAATTTCAGCATGATCAGTTTCACCTATGTTCAATGTAAAACTGTTGGCCGGTTACAGTCCAAAGATATACATCAGGAGAAAGAGGCAGAAAGAAGGGCAGATACTCTATTTCTTTTTCAGTGACAAGGGAGAACCAATATTTTAGGTTACTATGGCACACAAAAAAAGTTTTTGGTAAGCAGCCTCACCTTCTCTCTGGAGTAGAATTCTGGGAAAGCAATGCTCATCCTCTGAAGAGTCTCAGCCCCCTGCACGGCCCCATCCAGGGCCACAGAAGCACCACAGCTGAACTGTCTGAGAGCCCTAGGTCTAGACAGTTCCTGAAGGAAACAGCATAGCATTTGACTAATCCTGCATACCATTTTCATAGTCCACACCCATTTGTCCTAAGGAAAAACCTGTTTTCCTGATCACTCTAAACAGCAGACTGGGGCAGTGCAGCTCCTGCAGGTGACGAATCAGACTGGAGGAAACTTCCAGCATTCCTGAGCCCTGTAGATCTTTCCAGCCAGACCCTCAGCTGGGAAAGGGGAATGTGAAGATGAACAAATCATTCTCCTCTCCCCCAAGGAGCTTGCAGCCTTTTGTGGGGTCACAAATATAAAAACAACTGAGAGCTCCTATGGAGGGGTATAGAGGCCACCAAGAGAGACGTTACGTCATGTTCATCCACAGGGAGTTTGGAAAGGCCTCATGGGGTGGGGGAGGGAGCCTGCAATGAGTTTTGAAGCATGAGGAGAAGCTTTCCTGATGAATAGAGGTTGAACTAAGGTTGTGGCTGTAAAGAGGATGAAAGCAGAGAAAGTTTCATAGAGACACAATTATTGAACAGAATGGTGCATGGGGCAGCTGCATAGAGGTCTGCATGATTGAAATAGAGGGTATCTGAAAACAAAGAGGAGAGGTGAGGCTAAAGAATGGGGGGTGTTTCCTAGGGAACTGACTTACGACTTAAAAAACAATAATTAACGAATCCGGGTACCATAATGATTCCATTCACAAGTGTCTGAACTTACTGTGTTATCTGTAACCCTGAGGGAGAAGTATTGAAGGATATCATTTAATGTATATTTAGTTGCTCTGTATACTCAGGAAATGAGTGGTCGGTCTGATTGATCCAAATGACCTAGGTTGGGTGAGGGCACTGATTAGCAACTTCCAAATAATTAGAATAATTAAAGTACATTAAATATTAAAACTGCCATTAGTATACATGAATATTCCTTTAACAATCCAGAAGGATCTTCGAGACTTTAGAACAGCTCAGGTCTGTCATCAGCATGAATATCGTTCTGCCCAAGGACCAAGGTGATCACTAACAAGGTCAGCTAAGGAGGAGTGAGCTCTGTGTTCTCCTACTTAAAAAATTGCATGCATTTTAGAGTATTTTTACACCTTCAGGATCTGGGAAGCCTCCTGACAGATTGAATTTGGGCCAGCTTAATAAATGAAGCACTACGCTAATAATGTTAATACAAACAAATAATCAGAATAAACCACATTTCCCTGCGTGATCTAGCAAACATATGGTCTTGTGGTTGAAACTTGGCAAGTTAATTGTCATAAGAACTCTGAAAGGAAGGTGGAATGAATTAGTAATTTTATCCCTAGGTCAGACGGCTGTCCTTGATATTTCCCTGTTCCCACAGACTGGCAAACCTTTGAAAGAGCAAGTAATGCTATTGTTCACATTTCTTTCCCCTGTGAAATCGCCACAACAATTAAAATTTGCTCCATTAGTATCAGTTTTACAGCTTGATCAAGGGCTCTCACATCCATTCTCTTATTTTGTTTCTAAAGATCTGTTGGATGCCTCAGGCAGGAAAGTAATTTCAATGTTTTCTCGCCAACATTTAACATGTCAGAAGGTAGGGCTTAGAAAGGTGACTTGCCCAAGATCCCACGACCTCAATCAATTATAACTTGTCCTTCTATTTCCAAGTCTGATCACAGTGCTTTAAGCAGAGTTCCTTAGAAGGGTGTGGTCCATGGTCATTATATTGTATTAATGTTAGGATGGTCTCCAGGATCCCTGACGAGTTATTATACGTCTAAGTGATATTTACATGGCTAGGTCATTACCTTGTAAATCTTGTCTTATTTCCTGGGGCTGGGGTTGTAGCTCAGTGGTAGAGTGCTCACCTTGCACTTGTGAGACCCTGGGTTCGATCCTCAGCACCACATAAAAATAAATAAGTGAAATAAAGATATTGTGTCCAACTACAACTAAAAATAAATATTTAAAAAACTGTCTTATTTCCTTTCAACTTGACTTTGATTTTTCTTCCCTTCACCCAGTTTTCCCAGGTACTGTGCCCTGTCTCCTCTTAGACTCTTTCTCTGACAGCAACCTGAAGTTTTCTTGTCACTTTAGGATGGCCTATCTGTTCCCAACTTGTTCTTTCCATCATTATTTCTTCTCTTTCATTGTTTCTAAGAAGGCTACAGAACATAGGTCATGAAGCAAGTAATATTTCACACTTAGGGTTAACACAGCACCACTCTCCTTTGACTCCATCACCTCATGAGGAATGACATAACTGCCTTTCAGTTATCTGGCAGAGAAGGTGAGTCACTGGGAGAGAGAGGTGTAAAGCTAACTGTCCCAAAGAACATGGGCAGGTCACAGAGCTATTCCGTTCCACTCCAGTAAAGAGTACAGTGGGACCCAAACTGCACCTGGTTCCTTCTGGTTGAGTCAGAACCAAACATGAGGACATGCCATCCACTTAATTAGGACCAAGATGGGCAAACCAGGACAGGTCATTCCAAAAGGGCTATTTAGTCACTATGTAGATTAGGTAACAAGCTAAGAATCTAAATCATGATCAGAAGAAACCAAGGTCATATTTAGGAATAGGTTGGAGAATGTCATGTGTTGGGTTCAAAATGAATTTTCAGCATGGAAGTCCTAAGCAATGTGGGGTCCAGTATAGTTGTTGAAGAAATATCTGTTGCTATAGGACTCAGATCAGGCCAGATGTTAAAACAATCAGGAATAACTTGCTTTAGGAGTAATTATTGGGTAAATGCAGGACTATAGAGGGCAAAGTCTTAACCAAATATATAAACCCACAAATAGCCATCTGTAAAACCAATCAGAAAGCATAAAAAGAAAAGGAGGTATAGATGGAGAAGACAATAGGCAGTGGAAATGAGGATGACAAAGAGTATCAGAGAGTCTGCTTTAATGAAACGGGGCCCCACAGAATACCTTAACCAGTCCCATCT
This sequence comes from Marmota marmota marmota, assembly GCF_001458135.2. Lineage (NCBI taxonomy): Eukaryota > Metazoa > Chordata > Mammalia > Rodentia > Sciuridae > Marmota > Marmota marmota. The sequence goes on along the minus strand of NW_026000153.1, from coordinate 7,996,402 downwards.
ATCTTTTTTTTTTAAAGATTATATTTATTTATTTATTCTTTAAATATTGATTAAGTTATTTACTTTTTAATTCTAAGTTGTTATATATGACAGCAGAATGCATTATAGATCATATTACACATATAGAGCACAATTTTTCACATCTCTGGTTGTATACAAAGTATATTCACACTATTTGTGTCTTCATAAATGTACCTAGGGTAATGACGTCCATCTCATTCCACCATCTTTCCTACTCCACTGCCCCCTCCCTTCCCTTCCCACCCCTTTGCCCTATCTAGAGTTCCTCTAATCCTCCCATGCTCCCCCGTCCAACCCCACTATGAATCAGCCTCCTTATATCAGAGGAAATATTCAGCATTTGGTTTTTTGGGATTGGCTAACTTCATTTAGTATTATCTTCTCCAACTCCATCCACTTACCTGCAAATGCCATGATTTTATTCTCTTTTTTTTGCTGAGTAATATCCCATTGTGTATATATGCCACTTTTTTATCCATTCATGTACTGAAGGGCATCTAAGTCCATCTATCTTTAATGCCTATCACACACAGTACCCTCCATGAGCTACTTAAATCTCTCCTGCAGTTCTGTCACATTGGTTTATCTTTCCTCTGTGACTTTGCACTTTTCCATTTGCTTGACATATTCCTGGTCGGTATTGGATAGCTTTCTATTATTGAAACAAAATACCTGAGGCTGGTTAACTTGCTAAGGAAAGAGGTTTATTTAGCTCACAGTGTTAAAGGCTGAAAGTCTAAAATGCATAGTGTTAGCTCTGGTGAGGGCCCCCTTGAATCCATTACTCTAGAGGAATGACATCACAATGGAGGAAGCATGTATAAGGGAAAGAGATGGCAGGAAGCCAAAAAGGCTGGAGAAAGACCAGGTGTTTTCTTTTATAGCAACCCCCCTCATAAGAACCAACTCAGGGGTCCTACAAAAACTACTTTAGTGTCTTCCAACATCAGTGCCTCTAATGACCTAAGACTCTACCACTAGGCCTGACCTCTTAAAGATCCCATTGTCACTTTAGGGATCAAGCTGTCAAGACATGAACACACTCAAGCCACATCCAAGTTAGGTGCACTGGTGCACACATGATATCCCAGCAGCTCTGGAAGCTAAGGCAGAAGTATCATGAGTTCAAAGCCAGCCTCAGCATAAGTGAGACATTAATTCATTGAGACCCTGTCTTTAAATAAAATATAAAATAGGGCTGGGGAAGTGGCCTAGAGCTCTTGAGTTTAATCTCTGGTACCAAAACAAAACAACAACAACAAAAAACATATCCGAACCACAGCAGTCCACTTGAAAAACCATTAGACACTTGCCAGAGCTTAGCTTACTGATGATATCTTTTTTAGTACCTTGTTCATCAATTTATTTGAGCACTATCCATGTTCCCAACACTTTTTTTTTTAATTTAAACCACACATCAACACTATGGTTTAGGTGCTACAATTGATCTCATTTTGCAGATGAGGAACCTGAGATATGAAAAGGTTAGGGAACATAACCTCTCACAGAAGAAATCCGAATTCAACTCAGACTGTGGGCTCCATATTCCATATGCTACTCTGTGTGCCTCCCAAGATGGGGTTAATCTCTTCATTTATGCCACTGCTGAACCTTGAACATATTACATCCTATCCCTTATCACATAATATGGTAAATATTTGTTTATATGGTTTTCTTATCCACTAAATTTAAAAACTCTAGAACAGAAGAGTCAATAACTTAATTATCTTTCTTCATTGCCTTATAATTATTAATCCTAGAAAAGATCCCCTTTGTATTTCTGATCTCAATTAATAACATAATCATTCACTCATAATCCAAACCAAAAACGTGGGGATTATCCTAGGCTTATCACTTTTTCTTTATTCTCATCACAACCAAGTCCTGTTCATTCTACCTCCTACCACCCTCTGAAATGTGTCTGCTTCTCTCCATCTCTTCTGCTTTTGGAGTCTGAACATCTCTGAGTTACACCAGCTGCCTTGCTGGTCTAGCTTTTTGACTTCTTCTCCCTCCAATCTATCCCCACAGTTAGTTGTGATGGGATCCATCACTCACTTACACAGTGCTTCTCAAGAACTCCACATGGATCTTTTCCTCTCCACATGACACTCATGTAGATGCTGCTCCTTCTTTGGGGATGAACTTTTCCTGACTTCTCTGCCTGTATAGTTCCTACTCACCATTTAAGATCCAACTCAAAACAATTTATTCCACTTATCCATTCTACCATAGAGAGAAACTCAGTTGGGCCCCAGTGCTACCCAGCCACCCATAACAAATTAGAATCATGTGCATGTCTTTCATGACATTGAACATGAGTTTATCTGGGATATGCACTAAGAAACCAGATTTCAGGATCAGCTAGTCAGTCATGAAGGCTGGGGGTCAAGCGTTGGTGACTCAGATATGGCTAAGTTTATGTTTTTGTGCAAATTACATACTTGTGGTCAAGGATTCAAGGTTGTGAATGATCAGAGCTCTCTGGAGTCTCTTTATAACTCAAAGGGACACCAAAATTTGGAAGTCCTCAGTTATCCTCCAAGAGTGAAGGCCATACCATACTGGAGAGGTCTGGTGTCTTGAACTATTTTCTTTCTCTTTGGTGTGGGCGAACAGGATGGGTGTGGGTAACATCAGTCATCAGTGGCATTATTACCACCAGGGAGGTTTTATGCCTTAGCAGAGTTGAGTAATCTGATGGCTTTTGTTTGCTTTCTCCTTGTGGTATCAAGGCCCTACTTGTTTTCATGAGTCAGGCCGTTGTCTACTTTAGAGGGCTATACACACCTCATTTCTTGCAGTTCTGCCACATTGCTCTATGAAGAGTGTCATCTTGTCCACTCTGCCACCAATAGTACATAAGAACTAATGAGTTAAAGAATTTTAGCTAATGGGGTTGAGAATCATATGCCAATGATCCTTTCATGACCCCTGTCTTTGAATTGTACAGTCATCACCTTTGTCTATTTCTGCATCATGTTCATTTTCATTTCTGGTTGATTCATCAGAGTCCCTTGTATTTTCTAGATTAATCCCTTGTTGGTTTTTGAAGTTGTAAATATGTTCTCCTAATCTGCCACCCATATGCTAATGCAATCTATAGAGCAGTTCATTGAACAGAACTCCTTAATTTAGATTTTGTCAAAATCAATTTTTGCAGTATGGTTTGTGATTTGGGATTCTTATCTGAGAAATACTTCCCTACACCAATGATTAAGAAAATAGAAATACATGTTTTCCCCCATTTGCTTTATAGTTTTACTTTTTATACACAGGTCTTTTGTACCACTGGAGTTCACTCTTTCATATGACATCAAATCTGGACTCAAAGCCAAACCCAAAAAACCAAAGGTTGAATGTCTTCACTGATATGTGGAAGCCAAACCACAGTAAGGGAGTTGGGGAGGGGAAGAATAGAAATTCAGTAATTAGACAAGTGGAATAAAGGGAAGGGAGGGGATAGAAATAGGAAAGACAGTGGAATGAATCTAACATAATTTTCCTATGTACATATATGAAAATACCTAAGCAAATCCCACCATCACGTACACCCACAAGAATGGAGTCCTAAATAGAATGAGATGTATTCCATGCTCATATAATTTGATCAGAATAGATTCTACTGTCCTGGGTAAATAAAAAGAACCAATAAAAAATAAAATAAAAATTTAAAAATTATGGACTCAAACTTATGTTTTTATGGATATGATGAGCCAGTTTTCTTGATACCATTTACCAAAGAATCTATCAGTTCACTTATGTCCCCCTACTCCAGTTTGTGGTGTTATTTCTTTAAAACACCAAGTCTCCTCCCCTCTGTAGAATCTGTTTTATTTGCAGACTGTGCGGACTACCAGTACACTATTAATAGTTACTGTAGCTTTAAAGGAAATCTTTATAAGGGGGAAGACAAGCCCTTTTTCTTTTCTATCCAACAAAACAAAAAAAAAATCAAAATCTTGTCTGAAATATTATTCATACTTCAGATTTTACAGTGACTGTTGAAATATTCAGATTCCAACTGAAATTCTATACCTGAGCTGCCTTTTAATTAACATTGCATTGGATTTATAGAATAGTTTTGGAATCATTACCATCTTTTAAAATATCAGTTTCTCATCAATAATTATATATTAATTTATTCCAATATTTATGTTTGTTATCTGGTGAACATTTTTTCCCTCAATAAATATCTTGTGCTGCTGATTTTGAGGTTCAGCGGTAACAGCGCTGATAATAGTCTACCCAGAGTCATGGGAGAGAAGAAAAGATTTACACCGGTAAATCCCCTTCTCCCACCAAATTTCTCACTCATGGTGTTTGTCCTTTGGTTGTCCAGGAGTGTCTTGTGTTTCATGTAAGTTGCTGGGGTCGGTCTTTGTCTTCCTTTGTCATCTGAGTAGTTCTACATTTGGGCTTTGGAAAGGGAATTGAATTAGTCAGTTTTCCATCACGATTTTTTCAGATAATCCACTTATAATCAGAAAAGATTGATTTTTGCTCATGGTCTTAGAGTTTCCAGTCCACGATCAGGTGGAACTAGTGCTTTTAGGTCTGGAGTAGTTCTACTACCAGAGGTAACGGCAGGCAGCATAGGGCAGAATACAAGTGCTCACCTCATGCCCAAGCAATGAAAGAAAAAAAGACGACAAAGGGGGCCCAGAGACCCCTTCAAGGGTATAAACTTCCAATGACTATGAACTTCCCACTAGCCCCTTCTTAAAGATTTTACTACCTCTTAATAGCACCTCACTGGGGACCTTCAACACATGGATCCAGACTAGAGCAAGAAACCAAAAGACATGTAAGTTTTCCATCCTTAATATGTTTTTATGAGTACTAAATAACTATATAAAAGCAGCTGTAGAATAGCATGTCATGAGTATGTGTATCACTTCTAGTATTACATAATTATCACTAATTATGTAATGATCAATACATATTAAGTCTCTTCTGGATTTGAGACTGTGTGTTGAGTGAAAAGCTACAAAATATATTCCACATGGACCTTGCTTGATAGGTGACACAAACCACTGAGTACTTTCCATGTGTACAGTTAAGGGGGAACCTAACCACTTTGCACAGAGAGAATGATCATGAAGCCTCAGAGAGGGAATGGTTTCTAAAAACTTTGTGCGTTTGCCAACATCTCTTACTCAGTTTTGCATAGACGTGACGGATAGCCATGAACACCAGTCTTATGGAAATACAGGGCCAGGACAGTGGTCAGAGAGCCTAGTGGGCCCCCAAAGTGATGCTGAAGCTGAGGCTGAGGACAGTACTGTGCTATGGGGGAAGGGCATTAAGTTGGAGATAAGGAGTTTGGAACATAGTGGGAACTCCAACAATTTGTACTCTATTATTTGTTCTAGACTTACACACTGGGCCAGCTACTTGGTAGCTCTGTGACATTGATCAGCTACCTTTTATTGTCCTTGGTTCCTTATCTGCCAAATGGGAGTAACAATATCATACTACCTAATTCAGAGAGTGTTTTTGAGATGCAAAAGAATGAATGAATATTCATTTGCTTTGTAAATAAATGCAAATGTATAGTATTGACTGCTGATCCCCTGCACTGGAAGGATTTTGCTGTGGAAGGAAACCCATGGTAAGTGTGTTTTAGGAAATCTTTAAATTCTGATGGTGATCAGGATTTAAATCCTGATCGTGCATAAATGGATCTTGTATTTCATTTTTCAATTACGGATCAGTGGGCCCGAGTTCATATTTCTTCTTCAGGGTTGAAAATCAGTGCTCTAACTTTAACAGCCTCTAGACTGCTACCCTTCACCCCCCACCAAAGGAATTTTTGGCTACCCTAAGTTAATCACAGAAGTCTAATTTCCTTCTTCTGTAGCCAAATATTTTAGGCCATTGGCCAAATACTGTGGTTAAAGAATGGCACAGGTGGAATTCAGCTATGATGTTGTTATTCCATTACAGTGAGGTAGGGAGCAGCCTTTCCCCAATGATAAAATGCATTACGTTTCAACTAAAGAGAAAAAGAAATGTGAACCCAATTCTATAAAGAGGCCACCCACAGCTTTCATTATTGTAGAATTTTATTTGTGAAAGGTTTTTCCACATGCAACAGTCCTCTCCTTGTCTCTCCAAAGGGAATGAATCTACAAGCTTTGCCTTTAGTTTAGCAATGTTGCGTAAGCTATGTCTTTATAACTTAAGAGTCATGCAATACTCTGCAAACATCCTCCTGTTGAAAGAGCAGGACCTGCAGTAAACATTTCTTTTCCCAGTGGAAAAGGTAGGCATTGAGACATTATCGAATTACTTTCTCCCTTGTGGTTGTTTTAGGAAGACAGGCGTTGACAGCCTTGGGGAAGCAGAGCTGAAGGCCCAGAGCCAACTAGGGGGACATGGTGCTCAGGAACAGGAGAGCAGGACAGCAAAGGCTTTGGGACTTTTAGTCCCTGGAAATATGATCCCCTTAATCTCTCTCCACTCCCCAGATTTCTTCCAGGATGTTAGCCATGGAAACATCAGTCTTCCCAACCACAATACTTAGTGTTTGTCACAATCTTGTCCAAGGCCATCCAAGCAATACGTGGGGAAGTGGGAGTGCAAACCCAGGTTTCAAAGCTAATAGACTTTCCATGATGTCGTGGTGCTAGGTGCTTCAGCTCACACACACACGTCCATCCACAAAGTTTCCTTTCCTTTAACTCTGCGAAGCCCAGACCAGGGGGACCATGTATTAAAGTCAATATCCACACAAAAACAATACCAGTATGTGTAAAGAGGCAGAATGTTTAAAATAAAGAAGTATCTGGAAAAATATAACATAGCATGCATGGCCATCATATGCCTTCCTCTTAGGCTCCAATAGTTTCAATCAATGTTTACTAAATGTCTGTGTTACCCAGGCTGCGTTGAAATAAATAAATCAGAGCCAGTCCGACTGATTTTCCACTTTCTGCTTTAGGAGCTCCAGCACCTGTCTTACCAAGACCTGGAGCCAGAAACAAAACCTGCACTACAATTAGAACCCAACTTAAAATATTATATTCATCATACGAATCACTAAGTGGTTCATCAAATTCCAGAACTTTTGGTGCTGTGGACACACCAGCATCATACTTAAGAGCAGTTGAAGAATCAAATACATCTGGCTGTTTTGAAAAACCCTGAGGAGTTTTTCTAGTAGACCTTTAAAAAACCATGAACAATACACCAAGACCACAGCTAATGGGCACCTGGACCATCACAGTGGGACTTGCAGGACCACAGAGGTCCCCTTTACGATGCTCAGGCCCAGTCATCTTCCAACCACTGGGCCTGAGCAGAGCAAAGGGGACCTCTGTGGTACTGCAAGTCCCACTGTGATCCACACCACAGGCCTTGGGTAAGAACCACTAGTCAGGGCCTGAACTTTTGGGAATGCTCCACAGTCCTCAAAACACTGGTTTTCCAACTTCAGCAAAGAACAGTGAGCGTTCAGATAACTTTGTTAAAAACAGGCCAAGTTAAGGGGGTGAAAGGAGCTTGGTTCCCAGACATCCTTTCCTAGTGACTCCCTTTCCCTTTGATGCAGGGAAAGAAATGTTCATAGGACAGGTGGCAAGTGAGTGAGTATGTGCCCAACTTGACAAATGTTTCTTTTTGGATTGTTCGGAGCCAATTTTCTTCCAGGTTTGTAAAATATTTTACGTGTATTACAAAAGCAATTTGATCTGAAGGGTGAGGCACCACTTGGTAATAAGGGCCACTAAGGAAAACTAATCCAGCCTCTAAATTTCACAATTTGAGCTCTCCCTCACCTTGCAATGTGACATTATTTCCCATACCCATCACCTTTGAGATGAAAAAAGACAGAGAAAAAAAAAACAAAAACAAAAAAACAGGCTCTTCTGGAGACTTCTACTATCGACTGCCTAATTTGAAAATCAAAATCCAAAAATTTCACCTGATTTATTTGGAAATTATACTTTTCATCTACTGATGCTTTTGAAGTCTAACCTTTTGTTATTTAATGCTAATATTATTGCATGTATATCAGAAACCAAGTTGCTGAGAGCTTCACCATTGCTTCTCTGGAATTTTTGAGACTGTGTGTAAGTTAACATATAATTGATTTTTGTACATTATTAGGTTGTGAAGTTGTAAATTTCATATATGTTTTTAAAATCTGCTGTATAAGTTAAATTATTTAAACCACTTATAATCTTACTTATAATTATACACACATTGTCCTTCACTATCTACAGGGGATTGATTACAGGACCTCTCTCATTGATATCAAAATTCACAGATGCTCACGCCCCTTATATAAAATGGCATAGTATGTCCGGCATGATGGCACACACCTGTAATCCCAACAACTTAGGAGTCTGAGGCAGGAGGATCATAAATTCAAGTCCAGCCTCAGCAACTTACTGAGGCCCTAAGCAACTTAGTGAGACCCTGTATCACACACACACAAAAAAAATAAAATAAAAAGGGCTGGGGATATTGCTCAGTGGGTAAGCATCCATGGGTTCAATCCCCAGCACCAAAAAAAAAAAAAAAAAAAA
>NW_026000153.1:7963875-7987827 GCF_001458135.2 Marmota marmota marmota | reverse complement strand
GTAATAAAAAAAAAAAAAAAAAAAGTCATAGTATTTGCATGTAAACTATGCACAGCCTTCTATACACTTTAAAACAATTCTAGATCCATTGCTTATAATACCCAATGCAATGTGAATGCTAAATAGTTATTATGTTCAGTGTGTTAGTTTTTTCCAAACATTTTCCATCCTTTATTTGTTGAATTCATGGCTGCCGAATCCACAGATATGAAGGATCACTGAATACACACACACACACACACAACTATAATCTCTTTCTACTTCAGACACCAGACTTGTAGTTGTCCCCCCCCCCCATACAAACAGCCAACTCTCACTAATTGGGTGTTCTTTAGTTCAATCTACACACTGAAGCTAAGGTTATCCTCAGATCTCACAGGGTTTTTGATTTGTTTTGTTCTTGTGATGCTGGGGATTGAACCCTCATACATGCTGGGCAAATGTTCTACCACTGAGGAGCTACACTCCCAGCCCTTTTTAAAAATTACTTTTAATTTGAGGTAGGGTTCCCCTAAGTTGCCCAGGTGGCCTTGATCTGTCAATCCTCCTGCCTCAGCCTCCAGAGTAACAGGGATTATAGACAGTCATAAAACTACTCCCATTTTAGGTGGGGGCCACATATCCAAGCTTCCCATACCTCTGACCTACTGGCTAAAAACTGGAGGACCCCATTGTTCGGTAGTAGCTAGCACTGAGCAGTGAAATGCATGGCAAGGTCACAAGTGTTCTTCCAATTACTTTAGGGCCTTCTTTAAACCACTTTTAAAGTAAACAAGAAAGTGAAGGGTGGTAGTTAATCTATAGAAAATAAACAGAAGCAAAGGAGCTAATAGGAAAATACATTAAAAGAAAAAGATTAATGGGACTAACTCTTGACAGGGCCATTGATGTTGCTGTGAAGTTAGGAATTATGGTTCTAGGTGTCTCGGTTTGTCTGGGAAGGGAGATTCCTTTAGTAGCCCAGGGGCACTAAGGTAACTTCTGATCAGTTACTGACTCCAGTGTCCACATTATCATGGGATTGACTTGTAGATGAAGTCCCCCTAAACAGGAAGGCCACCATGACAGTTCTGGAGAGGACAAACTAAGTTCAAAGACCCCACCTCCTGACGTGAAGGAGGAGTTGAACACCTGATCGGCAAAGAGTGCAGCAGGTGGCCCCAGGTCTCCTGGTAAACATCGAACAGTAATAAACTTGGAGACAGCGTTGTCTCCTTGTCATTCTCTACTCAGAGACAGCTCACTCTCTCTCCTGAGAGTGCTCTCTGCTTGAGCCTCACTCTGCTCTTACTTTACTTTCACCTCACTTTCTCTTTACATTCACTATAATAAAGGTCTCTTGCATGACTTCTTGTGTCTGACTTTAAATTTTCTTTCATTGGAACACAAGAACTGTGGTTTGGACTTTCAGCTCCCTGCTTTCATGTGACAACATGACCTTTTCTCAGGCTTGATATTTTGCTCTAACTGCTCACAGAACTCAGGAAAGAGAGTTTACTTACTGTAAGTGTTTTGCTATAAAGACTCAGCAGCAGCACCTGCACAGGATCCGGTCTCGGGGAGGGGCACAGAGCTTCCAAGACCTCCCCAAATGCTCCTTGGAGGTATTCACTACCCTGGAAGCTCCAGGAGCCTTGTTGTTTAGGGACTTTGTGGAGGTTCTGTTACATAGGCATGATTAATTGCAGCATTGGCCACTGGTGACTAACCCAATGTCCAACTCCTCATTAGCTTAAGTTCAGGTATGGAGTGAAAGGGGGCTTATTATGAATGACAAAGAGTGTCCTCCCACCTCTATCACTCAGGAAATTCTTAGGGTTTTAGAAGCTCTTAGAAATAGAAACTAAGATCAAACATTTATTTCTTATTACGTCACAATATCGTGTGTGTTTGTGTGCGCGAGTATGTGTGCACATGTGCACATATTTGATGGCCCTGAAGCTCAATGCTCACAAACCAGTTCTCAGAAAAAGGAAATCTGTTTTATTCAGGGGCCAGCACCCTGGAAAATGAAAGGGGCTATACTATCTTCAAAGCTCCAGCTTAGGGAATTTGGGGTGCAAAAGGCTTTTGTAGGGAGGGAAAGAAAAAGCAGGAGGGCAATGGACAGTGCTGACCAGGGTCTTCCTCACCCAGGGTGTGTGTCTCCTTTTTTCTTCTTCTTCTTTGGTCGGAATATCCAATGGTCCTCAACCTCTTGGGGTTGTTCCTTTAGTTATTTAGACAGATTTCTTCCTTTTCTGCAAGCTAACCCTTACAGCAGTTTACATGTTTTGCATTAGTTAATGCCTAGAACTAAAGAATAAGGAATTGAGGGTCACAGATTTTCTGAGTTCTGTCAATCTAAAGAATGATTATGTAACAGTTAACATCTTAATCATTTAGATGAAGATTCTCTTTAGAATTTAGAATGCCAGGCAAAGGGAGGGGAAGCCATTTGCAAAGGACATGGCCACTGCTGCATATATTCATTATGCATATGCTCTGACAAAGGATTATTGAATGGGCCAGCCGGTACCCAATGCACTCTTTTTATAGTGTGACTTCTTCATTCTTCAGCTCCTAACTTTGGTTCACCTCTTAGCCCATTAGCATGAACATTCAAGTAATTTTATCGGGAAAGGTAGATGCATTTCTGGTGTGTTTTCTGAGTTTCTATTTATAAGAAAATGCATTTCTATGGCCTTCTCACAATCAACTGAGCCTAGAATTCTTGGGTCTGAAACTTTGTTAAAGGAGGAAAAACACTACTTTCTTGTCTGCTGGCATTTCGGGTTATAAATGAGAAATGGAGCTAAATTGATGTTTGTTTCTTTGCAGAAAACCTGTTTTTCTTATTTGGATCATAATTGATTTTTATCTTTATCCTAGTTGTTTGTCTTAATCCAAATGTCTAGATGTATGTCTCATTTCTTTGACTATGCATGGATTATGCAGAAAGTGTTCTTTTAGTATAGTTTTGATTATAACAGCCTTTTCTGCTTTTCCCAGGGTTTCCTTTAGAAATAATAAGTATTTGTAAATTGGTCATTATGTTTGTCCTTTATTGTCTTTTCACCCTCATTTTTTGTCCTTTTTTGCAAATTTTTTCTGCATTCTGAAAAATAAATTATATGATTTTTTTCTTTGTGTCACTGATCAATTTTTTTAATGTATTAGTTCTATTCTCCTCTGATATAAACTTAAATAATGCTATTATCATCTATTAAGAATCCTTGTCCTGGGGGCTGCGGTTGTGGCTTAGCAATAGAGTGCTCACCTAGCAAGTGTGAGGCCTTGGGTTCGAGCCTCAGCACCACATAAAAATAAATAAATAAAGGTACTGTGTCCAATTGTTGCTGTGAAGTTAGGAATTATGGCTCTAGAAAGAAAAGAGTCCTTGTCCTGTGCTGCCTCAGACCTTTGCATGGTTGCCAGGGTACCTAAACACTTCACATGCTGAGCATTTATGTAAAAACATTGAAAGAAAACATTACTAAGAGGGCCTGGTAAAAAGGAACAGTGCTTAGCATTACTGTGTTAATGGGTTTCCCAGATTAACATCTACATGCCAGCAGGCCCTCTGCAGACAGCAGTGGCTAGGAGAAAATGTGGGCAGGATCACCATTACTAGGAAGGTTTAAATTACTATTCTATGACCTTCTGGGTGGGGGTAGGGTGACCGCTTTCTTCCCCATATGCCAAAGTAGTTCCTGGTTTTAGTATCGAAAGTCCTGCATTTTAGGAGCTTTTCAAGTCAGGCAGTAGGGACTCTTCCAAGACAGCTTATTCTAATTTCCCAGGCTCTGATGGTAGTATTACCTCTCTTTGAATGAATATAGACTGCCAACACTGCCCATTTTTCCGTACAACAGTAACTGTGTGAACGCTTCAAATAGCCTTGACCTGTATTAAAACCCAAACCAATTCACTCCCATCTCTCTGGTTTCTATTTTAAATAATAATTCGCTGCAAAACCATTCCTCTTTACGTGCCATTCCTTTTGCATGGTACCTCTGCCCTTCTTTTGTTTCAAATACAGCTGATGCCACAGTATTGGACTTGATTAACTACAATGTCCACTTGGCGGCTTGATTAACTGCAAAGTCTACTTGCCCTCCTGGGCAGCAAGGACTTCCTGTTGTCATCGCAGAATGCAGCCTGGCTGTTTATGCTCACATCAGCGGTGAGGTCCGCTTCCCTTGGGGACGCAGTAGCTGTTTACTGCAGTGGAGCAAGAACAGCAGGAGGAGACCCATCCATTCTCTGCTTCACCTGGGTCCCCATGGCCCATATCAGAAGGAGCCACAGGATCTGTATTTCAGCCTTAGAGAGAAAGCTGAAAAGTGCAGGCAGGGAATGGGAGAGCCATGCTAAGGATCTGGAATATTCTCTCTTTTTCTGTGTGAAAGGTATAGACTTGAGGAGAGTTCAAGACACATTCTCTATGAGGACAAAGGTGGAATACTTTGTTCCCTTCCTGTCCTCTTTTTGTTTACATTCAGACAGCCCTGTGGAATCAAGAACTTATTATATCAAGCCTCTTTGCTATCCCTCATGTCTCCTCATTTTGCACACAGTGGGTGGGCAAACTACAGAGGTTGGGCCAAGTGAGCAAAATAGAGTTCAGCAAACTAACTGGGCAATCTCAAGCACCAGTGACGAGGCTCAGACTCTAGTTTTACACTTTGCTCATGGTGAAAGTTGGGGCAAATAAGCTATCTTCTCTTAATCGCTGCTTTCTCTTTTTTAAAGTGGAGGTGATGGTGCTACCCCTGTACAAGGTGGCAGTGAGGATGAAATATGGCAATCCATGAAAAGCACAGTGACCACAATGAAAGGGCAGAAAACTTTATCCTTAAGTTCTCCAAGACGTTCAAGTGAAACTTGGATTCTCTTTTCCTTCTACTTGTGGGCACCAACTTCTTTCCACATTTTAAAGCTCAAGAGCATTTATAAAAGGTCATAGGCAGCCGGGTGTGGTGGTGCACACCTGGAATCCCAGCAGCCCTGGAGGCTGAGGCAGGAGGATCATGAGTTCAAAGCCACCCTCAGCAACTAGTGAGGCCCTAAGCAATTCAGTGAGAATCTGTCTCTGAATAAAATACAAAATAGGGCTGGGGATGTGGCTCAGTGGTTGAGTGGCCCTGAGTTCAATCCTGGTACCTCCCAAAATAAAGGTCATAGACATGGCTGATACTGAACAAACAAAGGGAGACCCAAGATTGATGAGCAGAACCAGCTTAGTACTAAGACAAAAGTACCCGGCTATCACCTATCTCCGTCGGAGAGCAGGGCAGAGAGCTCCTGCTTGGCCTGGGCTTGCCAAGCTCCTTGTAGCTCAGAGGCAGCTATTATGTAAATACTGCATTGACTTAGTATTTTCACTCTCTCCAGTTTTATAAAGAGGATGTGAAGGTAGGTGTATAAGGAGAGCTAACCTTGAGTGCCTCCTGTACAGCAAACACTTCCACACTCACTGAAATGTTTACTTCTCAGAATGAACCTGGGAGTTTTGTTTTAATAATTCCACTCAAGAAAAGAAGAAATGGTGACTCAAGAGAAGTGACTTATCTAAAATCAAAAGCAAATGTGTGCCAGGGTTAGGCCTTAAACTTAAGCGTGAATCCAAACTCCCAAGCCTTCGTGACTTGACAAGCTGCCTGATCAACTAACAGATGCTACGTGAACCCATGCCAGTTGCCAGGCGAGACTCTCCAGGCCTTCCAACCACGGATTTTCCTTCTCAGGGACAGTCTTGCCTGGAGTGTTGCTCGTTTTTTTCAGTGACATGGATACAGGAACCGGTTCTGGGGGACCAGCTTTGAGAACAGGCCCCATTTACCCACAAGACAACTCACCTAACCTCCTTGGGCCTCGACTTCCTTATTTAAGAGACTAGAAAATAACATTTCTCTCATGGGATAGTGTCAGGATTAAGAGCTGACAACTACACAAATACTTTCAATCCCTATAGCACTTTAGACAGTGTTAAGAATCACTAGCATCGTTTCCAATGCTGTGCCTCCTCCAAGAGTTGGGGGGGGGTGGTGGTGGCAGTAGTTTCTATGCAACAGGAAGTTCTCTCCTGGAGCCCAAATGATAAGGACTATTAGAGGAAGTGGCAGAGTCCTGACTTCACCAGATGCAAATAGAAAATCCGAGTGGCCTGGGTTCTTCCTTATGCTTTATGGTGGAAGAGCTATCCCAGCTGCCGTGTGCAAAGAACAATAAGGAAACAGAGTCCTTGAGGAAATGCCATCAAGAGAACTGCCTCAGTGGCATGGGCACCTGGAGGGAGTGGCAGTCTAAGTTCTTTAGAATGGGAAAGTTTGAGGATTCTGCCAGGGCTCAGGGGCAAAGGTCATTCCTGCCAACACAGTTGTAGCTCAGGTGTTGATCTGATGACTTTGTCTGTCTTCTTCAATAACCTGCCATCATTCTACATTCCACACTATTTAACAAACATTTGTTATATACTAGGCTCTAGAGTTAGGGAAGTGAATGAAACTCACAGGTTTCATGCCTCATGAAATGTACCTTCTAGCAGGGGAGACAAATATACAGCCCAGCAAAGAAATGGTAAGATAATTTCAGGTGGTAATGAAGATTTACAAAGAAAATACATGACTGTGGAGTTGTATCCAGCAAAGGGCTGGTCAAAGGTCCTTTAGATGGAGGAGTTGGGAAAGACATTCTGAGGAGGGGAGAATGAAGCAATAAGAAGGAACCAATGCTGGGTGTGGTGGCACACACCTGTAATCCCAGTGGCTCAGAGGTTGAGGCAGGAGGATCACGAGTTCAAAGCCAGCCTCAGAAATGGTGAGGCACTAAGCAATTCAGTGAGAACCTGTCTCTAAATAAAATACAAAATAGGGATTGGGAATGTGGCTCAGTGGTTGAGTGACATTGAGTTCAATCCCTGGTACCCCCACAAAAAAAAAAAAAAGAAAAAAAAAGGAACCAGCCAGGTGAACTGGTCATTCTTCCTTTGTCCCCATGCATGCTCTACTCCAATCTTATTCTGAAACAGCATCACCAAGAATCCCTAATCCGCTGGTTTCCCATGAGATTTGGCCAATGGGAGACACAATGGCAGGAAGAGGAAGAGATTGGGGAATTGATTCTCTTACTCTTCCCTTACTTAGGGTCTGAGCCTTGGCCAGCTCCTATGGGTGAAGGGCTCTTCCATGACCCCAGTTTTTCTGGGCTCCAGGAACTTATCTCCTCCCATCCCTCCCCTCAGTCAGTCCCTGTGGCCATAGACGTAGTAATGGCTTCTCACTATTGCTCCTCTCTAGGTTTCTTACACTTCTGATTGTTCCCTCGGCCCTACCACATACCTATCCCTTTATTAGAGTTTCTCCATTAAAAAATATGGAGTGAATTATGCTTCTTGCTAGGATAGCCACATGTAACTTCTAAAGGTGCAGCTTCAAGCCATTCCTGGCAGAGAGAACATCAATCTTACATGGATCAACTAAAAACAATGGTAACTAACCTTGGTGAGATTATTTCATAAAGTAGGAAGCATTTTGAACATATATTATTGCATTTAAATATTGTGATGACAGAGTTTGGGCAGGGATTATTCTCCTTTTATAATCTAGGGACCTGAGGCTCTAAGAAATAAAATGAGTTATCAAAAGTTGATATGGGCAGTTGACACTAGAGCTCAATCCTAAACTCACGCTTCTTGCTCCCAGTCCAGGCTTCTTCCCCCACTAAGTGAAGGCAGGTGGTAAAGAGATTTGGGGAACATTATTTAGGAATTTATCAGTTTAATAGTAGCTCTCAGAATCTGTCATATTTAACAACTCTCCAACCATAACCTTAAGTTCAGTCATAGCCACAGGGACCTTCAGAAGCACAGGAATTCCTCTCAAGGTCAAGGGTAACCAAGCCACTTATCAAACCACTATGGGGACAGCCATGTGATTAAGCCTCTCAAGCTGACAGTTTCAGAGGATATGCAATTATAACTTCCTCAAAGTGTATTTTTCTTCTAATATGTGTATGTCATCATGAGCAACCTATTTTAAAGGTACTAGAGAAACTAGATATTTACAAGAATCATTTGATAAAAAAATATTAATTGACATCTTGAAATTCAAATAACTAGTGTATGGTCAATGCATTTGAAGTTGAGATTTTGATACAAATGGCTTTCTTAAACTGGAGCCTACCTCCATAGTTATAAGACCGTCTTTATCAGCCATATCATTCTAGGATTAACAGTAAGAATTTCTTCCCCAAAGTGGAATCAGCCACAGAAAATCCAATTTCTAGCAGTAGATCATTCCTTCCCACACTCCCACCAGCCGTCCTCCTCATTAACTTATCATTTGCAGTTTAAAATATCTACATGCACCTCTCCAATATTCCAATAGTTAGTCCTCCGGGGGTTTACAAGCCAGATTGAACATCTGGATTTTGCAGCGAATCCTAAAGGTCACCAGATTCAGAGTGGTAGAAGGAGATGGATAGATGGGCACAAGACAAAACGCAGCCACCGAGACAAACGGCTCCTGCTGGCCCGGGCCAGCCTCTGAAAACTCAGACGCATCAGACCACATGGGTATCTGCTGAGGGATGAATTGTTATATGGCTTTGGAAAAAGTCAGTGTTTCCTTTTCTTTCACTCCCACTTGGCATTTTGGAGCCTGCTGTCAGGATTCACACCGATTTTTGGCTTGAATTCTAGGGCTTTTTTTCCCTACTACAGTTGAGCTTAAAGAAAAATAGCACCAAGAAATTGTTAAGAAGAAAGGAAATCATGCTCCAGATGGTTTTAAAGATATTTAACCTGACCCAATGCCGCCCCCAAAAGTCTTTCATTTATAAAGCATTGGTCTTGAAAGCAACTTTCCTTTGGTCTTGAAAGCAACAACTGAAAAACTGTTCTACACGTTCCTAAGACAGCACCTTAGCATGTGTGGGGGCGCATTTGTATACTGATGAAGAGATGATGCATTTGTTCTTAGAGATGACACAGAATCTGACTGATGATCTTCCAGTTCCTTCACTTTTGCTCTGATGAAGGACATCTCAAAAAATGAGAGATGGCGAAATTTGATGTCCCAATGGTCTAAAGGTTCTGATACACCTGCTTTGAGAAACCTGGGTTTTCCTTCACCGTGTTAAATTGTTGAGGGAGATGAAGCCCCAGGCAATGGGGGAATATGGAAAAGACAGATGCTGCCAGCAGTGAGGAGCCTGGGAAGCTGCACTTGCAATGTGATTTTAGTTACAGGTTACACAAGACCTGAACTCAGATGAACTTAAGCAAAAAAAGAAGTACCAGGGATTTCTGAGAGTGCTCAGGCGCAATGTACAGATGCAGGGACCAGGGCAGTGTGCAAGGGCAGGGGCCCAAGACCTGTGCCTCGACATCATCAATGGCTTTCATCCTTGGCATGAACCTGCCTGGTTTTACTTCATTATGTCCTGGAACACACACATTTTCCCTGTGAGGCAGGGAATGTGGCCACAGGCAATTTGAATTCCAATCGCATAAGAATCTAACCTTTTCTCTTTGTTCCAGTTAGAATAAACCTCGGGGAAGTAATCAGCTTGGGTTCAGCTTGGGTCCCATTGTTGTCCCTTGACCCATCACTGATTCCAAGCTGACTGTGACATCCCAGTCTGGGTTTCCCTGGAAGAGAAGATCAGTGTGGAAAAAAATAAGAGAGTGTGAGCATAAGCAGTCTTGAAGGACAGTGGTGCAAGTTTGAAGGTAAAAACAGTCTACTGCGGCAACGAGAGGAGGCTTAACTGGATGAGTTGACTCACACTAATTCCACTAAATACGTCAAACAATGTGCAATTCAAAGATAGAACAGAAGACAGACTTCTCATTGCACTTCAAATGAGCACAAGTGGCCTGTAGACGTTGCATGATGTGGTAAGCCACCGTGCCAACTTTGTACCCATGTGTCACCCTCTGTCTAGGACACTACTCTCCCTTGGGTCCTGGAGCATAGCAGGCTCCTCCACCTCCAAAGGTTTAATGTAGCTCCTTCATTGTGCCTCCAAAGTTCCCCCTTGTTACTTGCATGGCTAAGACCTTGTCATCCCTCAGAGCTGTGGTCCTCAGGCGTCACTGAGCACCCTACGTAAGTAAGCCTCAGTCTCTTATTCTTTATCACTTTGTTTAGTTTTTACGATACTTACCAGTTTGTAATTGATATATTTGTTTGCTTAATAGTTCATTCTGGCCTCTCTGATAGACAGACTGTAAGCTTTTCAAGGGTTGGTACAATGTCAGAGTCATTCATTACTACTCCAAACACCTGTGAATGTCCCCCTCCCACTGAGAGGCTCAATAAGTGTTGAATGGATGGATAAATAGATGGACACATTGTCCAGATGAAAGCAGCAGCAAACAAAGAACAAAAGGAAAAATGAAAACCAACCTAAAAAGTAGTGAGAGGGTTGCAGAGTAGAGGGTCAGAGGGCGGGAGGGTGGCAGCGGGGGACGGGTAGGGGCTGCTGCACGACCCTCATAGGACTGCTGAGATCCCAGCACCAGGGAGCACTGTTTCCATAGAATACAATGATCCTGGGCTCCTCGGCGTTGGTATGGTCTAGCCCACATCCTCCCACAGTGTGGCACCTCTCAGTGTCTCAGGAACAAATGAATCAGTCCCAGAAAACCACAGGGCTTTTGGTATGCCTCAAACTTCAGAGAAGTACTTCTTAAACCATCTGTGAGGAAGGAGCATTGTTACAAAATTATTTCCCAATTCATTACTCACCAAAACGTTCATAAACCACAATACTTTAAAAAATGCAAAGAGAGGAAATAACTAGAGACATACCAAATAAAAGGTCACATTTGGAAATAGATTGAACACACATAAAATCACTGTGCAATTAGTACATATGAAAACGTAAAAACATTTTGAACTTCTGTACATTGCAGATCAATAAGAGTTTAGAGATAGACACTGGTTCGTGAGCCACAGGTGGTGTCTATGTTTTAGGGAGAAGTCAAATCGGAGTGAAGGACCTGGCACTAGACTGGGCTTAACCATACCCTTTCATTGAGTCTTCCTGGTAATCCTGTGAGGAGGGCCCGGTGAAGTGAGAGAGGCAGGATGGTAAGAGCAGAGTCAGATACTGGCTTTATTTACAATCTTGAAACTTTTTTATTACGAATCATTTTTAAAATTAACTTTAGTTTTACTAAAACAGCATATTAAGATTTTTTTTCTTGATCATTTAATTTTTTAATACCCCCTTAATTTTTGTGTCCAAGGTAAATCCCTCCCTTTCCCTAATCCAAGCCCCGTGTGGAAGGACATAAGATTTTCCAATACATACAGAAAGCAGGCCACAATACCATAAATAAATAGCTGAGGCCTTACCACAGTCCTAACCCCGAACCCCTACCCTTTCTACTGTACCACCCTTCACCTCAATGCTGAGCTTCCAGCCTTCACTCAGTCATTCACTTGCAATGACATCAAGGGTTGACATTGAGTGTGTGCTCCAGGGGTAGCTGATGAGGAGCCAGTCTGGAACACTGAGTGGGAGCCAAATGATAGGCAATCCTGAAAGTAGAGCTGAGGGGCTGGGGTTGTGGTTCAGTGGAAGAATGCTTGCCTAGCATGTGTGAGGCACTGGGTTCAATTCTTAGCACCACATATAAATAAATAAATAAATAAACAAACAAACAAACAAATAAATAAATAAATAAAGGTCCACTGACAACTAAAAAATATATTTAAAAGAAAGAAAGTGAAGCTGAGGAATGTAGATTTTATCTGGAGTTACTGGGGCATTCTAGAAGTGGCATGGTCAGATTTAATATTAAGAAAGTTCACTCTGAGTGTATTTGGGTGAATGGGTAGAAAGGAAGGGACAGACTGGGTGCCGAGTTCATTGAAGGATGAAGTCCAGGGAAGTCCAAGGAGAAGACGGAAAGGAGAGTGAAGACCTGGTCCCATTGGAAAGGGTTCTTCTCGTTAGCATCATGAGGGCTCAGAGAAGGAAAGTTGCCCCTGCTGCTCCCAGACTGTGCCTGTCCGTGTTCATTGGATGAGCACAGACCCACTGGGGACACCGAGTAATCTGTGACTGTGTGTATGGGGTGGGGGAGGGATAAAGAGGAAAACTCACTAATGAGAATGTGGAGTGAGGAAAACGGGTGCAAGGAGACATGGAAATGCAAGAAACTGGTAAAGGAAAGAGCAGAAGGCAGGCAGCATCTGCGAGCTCAAGGACAGGAGGAAGGAGGAAGGCGGGAGTAGGCGGAAACAGCAGTCAGATTCTCAGCGGCACTAAAATTGTCCCTGCCACTTGGCAGGAGTCAGTTCAGACGTCGCAGATCCAAGAACCTTGTCCTTTTGCCCATTCATATAACTGCACAAGGAGCCAATTGGGGAGATTATGGACCAAAGGATTCCTTGGCAAATATCCCTTCTACCTTCAGTGGTGTTTTAAGCCCTCAAAGCATTGTTTATTGAAGTAATGACAATGGCCATGAATTATTTCTGCCAGAGTGGACTGCAAGACATTCAGTGTGGCTGATTAAAAAAGTACATGAAGTGCAGTTTAAACATACATAATGCCTCTTAGAAAAAATCAATTTAGAATCTAAATGAACATATGATGGATAGTGTGACTCAATCTTTAAAGATCTGAAATGGAACTCATTTTATTACTGTCCACTTTTATAATGAAAAAGAAAAACCTCTTATACCATGCCACCTTTACAATTCTCTGAGCTTTTTCACTTTCATTATTCATTTAATTATTTCAAAAATCCTATAAAGCAGAAAGGGCAGGGATTATTATTCTTATTTTGCAGAAGTGAAAACAGAGACCCAGAGAGGTACAGAAAATTGTCCCACACGTGCTAAGTGTAGAGCTGGACCTGGACCTGACTCTCTTGATCATGAGTATTCTTTCCATGGATTTCCAGTGTTCCACTCTAAGCAAGCTATAGACAGGCTTTTTTGGAAGGACATCATGTTGATCATCTCGTTATCCTTTCCTGGGGACCTGATGAAAGATGATTGTCCAAGGATCATGGACTTACATGGGAGACAGCGGCAGAGGGGTCACACTCACTTATCACTCCAAGGCTTTGAGTAAGATGCTAACTTCCAGAGTCTCTTAGCTAAAAAAGGGTAGCAGGTGTCCCTATCTCAGTAGGTTATTGCAAAACGTTATTGTCCTGCAGGAAGTGGAAGACTAAAGGGTGAGACACAGGATCCAGCAAATGTGACTGGAAGGGATGAAAGGCGGAAACTCAAGGTATTAGTGTCTTTAAGGAGGATCAGGTCTAGAGTGTATGTCAGGAAGGTGAAACAGAGGCCTACTATTCAAACTTAGAATGAGTCTTACAAGCACCTGGAAGGCAGGAGCAAGAATCCCTTGTTGAGCACTAGGTTCTATCTCCCTATGTGCCAGGGGCTGTGTGGCACACATTTGAGAATAGTGTTTATTCAACAACTATTTGATTTTTTAAAAAATTATATATAACATGGAATGATAGGGCAGAGGGGTTGGAGGGGAATGGAGGGGGCATAGGGTAATTAATGATGGTTGAATGTGATGATTGTTCTAGGACACAAATTGGTGTGAGTATACTATGTATACAACCAGAGATATGAAACAACTACTGTTCAACACCTGCTATGTGCTGAGCACTGTTGGAGGGATGTGAGTGAGGGATGGCCCTGGAGGTCCCTCCCCCCACCCCTTCCAGGGTGCTAGCAGGAACAGAGACCAAAGCAAACAGGCACTTATCTCTGGAGTCTAATGAAGTTACTTGGCTTCCAGCAAGTTTCTAATTTATATAATCCCCCCCCCCACCTTTATAAATATGCAGAATGTGGCACTATTGTGGCCTTCTCACCCTTATACATTTTCCTCTAGTGCACTCTCATTTGTATTTATGTCGCATGATACTTGTGGCAATTGTGTCTATGCCTCTGTTTGAGAACCCAAAGCTACCATTCCTGTGGATGAGGGAGATGACAAGAAATTGTGTGAGCTATTCTGTCATCTCATCCTCCCAACTTTATCCTAACTCTCCAGCTGTGCACCCCTGCCGGCAAGAGATGTTGGAGCCTCCTCCAAGTGTGTCTTATAGAAAACCACCAGCCCTCTCCCCATACACAGCAATGCCAATGGGTAGCGATCTTGTCATGGATAGTTTGGGGACCCTAAGGACAACATCTTCCAAATTATAATGTGGTGGTAGACAGACACTGCAGAGTACAGCTGGGCTTCTAGGAAGATCTCTAAATGGGTCATTACTCTGTGGGCTGGAGACACTCTGAGAGCTTGATCAATGAAGGCACTGTAAAGAATAAAAATGGTGAAGACATGATTCTAGTCTGTGAGTAGTTGACAAACTAATGAGGAGGAAGGGATGTGGGATGTGTGGGATGTGAATATTCACCTTCCTTACATTTCTGGCTCGGGTCCCCTCACCTGGGTGCTCTCAGTTACTCCAATGGGCTTCTGCCGTCATCTCCAGGCTTGATCAATCCCCAGAACCTCGGTTGCCTGGCTGGGTCTCTCTTCTGTCTTCTGAGCAGCACACCCTTCCGTTCAGCTGCCTCCCAGGTATCTCTGCATGTGTTCCAGAGACACTGACAATTCTTCCTTCCCTCCTCAGTCTTCACTTAGATCATCACCGTCAGTCCTGCTGCTCAGGCTAAGAACCAAGAATCAATCACCCTCGATCTTTCCCTCGTCCTTTCTTCCTACGACCAATCTGTCACCAAGCCCTGCCAAGCCTTGCGTTTCTGGCCCCGCAGCCTCCCTTTCCACACCCCCCTCTGCCTTAGATCCAGCCCCAGACTTCTCAGCTCATGCTCATGGTAGTTTACTGACTTTTGTTAAAGAAAAAAAAATTTCTGGCCTCTTGTCAAAGTCAATAAGGAAGACTTTACTGAAGGCAGTGGGCCCATTGCATGACAGGTATGAGACTGCTGCAGTGGAGTCTCCAAGTGGTGGGCAGAGGTTGAATTTGCTGTGTGAATACAAGACTAGTGAAGGAGGGGCAGGCTGGGGGGAGGGTCAGTGGGTGGAAAATTTCAAAAAGGAGTAAAGGGAGGTCTGGCTAAACTGACTCCACAGGATTGTTGCTGAGGGCAGGGCAGGTGGTAAGATACGGGGAGTAGAGGATGCGGAATTTGATTGGATAGTAGGGGTGGTCAGATACCAAGGGTCAGTGTACCCAGATGGATTCTCGCTAAAACTAAATGAACAGAGGCACTGGACCAATGGCAGAGCCCACTCCCATGAGCCCTCCCTGCCCTCCCCACCCTGCCCAGCTGTGATCTTCTTGTATGCATTTAAGCAGATGACTCTCCAGTCCCCAGTGGCTTGTAGGAAAAGGGCCAGCCTGCAAGCATGGCTCAGCTCTCTCTCTTAATCATCTCTCCCACACTCTTCCTGGAAGGGATTTATGTCTCCCTGGCCCCACTGATATCCTCACCCATCAGCAAACCTAACTTGCCATTCGGGACTGAGTCTGGAAACCTTCCTGATACGCCACCTTCTCCTTCTCCTTCCACCTTCTTCCTGCCCACTTCCAAGGTCCAGTCACACTGCTGCCACAAAAATCACTGTCTCAAGATCCCCTGCTAAGGAGGGTCGGGATTCTAAAAGCATCCTTTTATTTATCTTTGCATGCTTATTTCCTATTAGATTGTGAGCTCCTCAAACAGCTCTCTGTATTTTTAGGGCCTAGAAATTGATCCATAATAATATTAATAAAAACAGTGAATGGCCACGATACCTCTCACTCACATAGTGCTTCCTCTGTTTTTATACACATGTGCATTTTCAAAAAAAGAGAAATCTCCACAAGAATCTGTGAAATAGATGCTGCTGTTATTCCAGTTTTACAGATGAAGAAAATGAGGCAAAAATGTTAACTGACCAGGCAGATACCACCCTGCTAGTGTGTGACTGTGCTGAGTTTCCAACTCAAGGCAAGAATCCCTGCTCTCGGCCACTAAGCTCTCTCTAGCACCACACATGGGCACTGAGCCAATTTTGGACATGGTCAACTGAACCAGGGATTAAAATGCCAGGGCCAGGGTGACAAGGAAGAAAGAAATGGCTAAAACCAAGGCTATGGTGGCACACAACCACAAGGTGAATGTCATCAGTGTGTCTGCTGAGTGCAGATGGTGGTGGAGGTGGAGGGTGTGACCAGCAACTCCAGAAAGAGGCCACTTCTTGAGGGGGACACAAGAGAGCCAAGCATGGCTGAAGAATGATGGAGTAAGAATTAATCCAAGGGAACAGGATGCTTCTCTTGGAAGTTAAAGGTATTTTTTATTACCTGGTTCTGCTCTCAGGCCTACAGTATGACTTTCATAGGCCCTGGGCACTTTCACCTTAGTGGGCCCCTTCCCCCTAAATAGCACTAATCATTCACATTTTATAACCTTGTTGGTATAAAGATAAACTTATTAATATTATAAGTTGAAATATTTTATTTGACCTAAAAGTTCATTTGTTTTCCTTCTGATGATTAAAAAAGAAAAAGGGTTTTTTTTTTAATGGCCTTGAAAGTACTGTGGGCGCTGGATATGGTACCTTCTGTGCCTAATGAGGAAACTGGCCCCAACTCCTCTCTTAATCATGCACTTCAGCCAGACCCTTGGAAGTTCTCTCTCAGGATTGGAGTACAGGATTAGTCCTCAAAATGATCACATTTCTTATTTGCAAAGTGAGAAAATAGGCTATATCACTCCTGAGGAGCTTTCTGACTGAGACTTACATTCCATTTGTTGCTTGTGAGGTACTAACAACTCCTAAATCTCTTTTGAGGTTATCATCTTATTTAATTCTCACAATTTCCTATTGTTCACATAAGGAAACTGAGGCTGATGGAGACAGGCTTCTGGCTTCACAGCTCACATGTGGTAGAGGCTGAGGAAAGCCCCAGTCCTCTACCTCTCATCACTGCTCAATAGCAGAAGGTTTGGCCTGGGGAAGAACCCCTGGGAGGAGAGAGCTGCTTACACGCATGTGTGGTTTCCATGGTCACGCAGACGGGTCATGAACTTGGAGTCCACCGCATGGTGGAGTGGGAGTCCACCTGGGGTTCATTTAGCTACTTAACTATGATTTACTAGTGGTGGGGATAGAACCCAGGGTGTCCAGCATGCTAGTCAAGTGCTGAGCCACTGAGCTTTAACCCCGGCTTGCAAAGTAGATTTATTTCAGCTTTTACTATTATCATTGTCATGCATTCTGGGAGAAAGAGTGTCAACAAATGAATTTGTGGGGAGTGGAGGGCACAATTCAGTTCACAGAGTTTCTCAAATACAAATACAAGAAGTGGGCATAAAAACATTTGAGAAAAGAAACAAAAATTCAGTGAGGAAATTCATATTTTAAAACAACTTCATAGGGGCTGGGGATGTAGCTCAGTGGTAGAGGGCTTGTCTAGAATGTGTGAGGTGGCACTGGGTTCCACCCTCAGCACCACATATAAATAAATAAATAGATAGATAGATAGATAGATAAAGGTACTGTGTACATCTACAGTTAAAAAATTTTAAAAACACCTTCATAAAGAGCAAATATTTGGTTATCAAATGATTGATTTCTTAAGTTAGATTTTTTTTCCTTTTCTTTTTGTCTTTTATTTATTTATTTTTCTACTTAAGGTTAAAACCAAAGCCCTCTCACATGCCAGGAAAGTGGTCAACCATTGCACTGCATCCTTAGCCCTTTTTATTTTTATTTCAAGACAGTGTCTTGATAAATTGCTGAGGCTGACCTTGAACTTGGGGTCTTCCTGTCTCAATACCCCGAGTCACTGTGGCTGGGTGTGTGCCACCACACCAACCTCCTGGGTTTGCTTTTTGCCCTTGTCAGTGTCTACTAGAGGTGGTGAGCTGGGTTCTGACCCTGAGCCCTCATCTCAGTCTTTTTTCAGAACCTACATGGCCGGTCAGGGTGAGGGGTTCAGCTTGGACCCATCTGCAAACACTGCAGTTTTCAGCCACTGGAGTGTTGTGGGCTCTCTGCTGGGTCTGAGTGGAACAGGGGAAGGAGAGAAAGTGTACATGGTCACACTCCCACTAGCCTAAGAGTTGAATAGAAGGCAGCCATGGTAACAAAGTGACAGGAGAGCAGGGTGCTGCGAGCAAGACCACACAAGGACAGCGGGAAGGGGGAAAACCAAGGTCCTGCCTCCTTCCCTCGGAGCTAGGCTGGTTTCCCCTCTTGCTTCTTTACCCTATACAAACACAGCTCTATAGCACCTAGGGAGGCTGAGGCAGGAGGATCTCGAGTTCAAAGCCAGCCTCAGCAACTTAAGGAGGCACTAAGCAACTCAGTGTGACCCTGTCACTAAATAAAATACAAAATAGGGCTGGGGATGTGGCTCAGTGGTCCAGTGCCCCTGAGTTCAATCCCGGAATCCCCTCTCCCCCGGTATTCCCTCTCCCCCAAGAAAACAAAAACAAAACAAAATGTAGCTCAGTGGTGAACCTTAGCATGCTCAAGGCCCCGGGTTCCATTCAAGAGAGAGGGAGAGATCAGGAATAAAAACATATAACGACAAAAATGATCTGAGTCTATAATTTCCTAATAAAACTGTTCTAGTTGGCCTGATTCTAGTCAGATGAACCTTCTTTCCCCTCACTGTTGGCCAGGCTAATAAGAAAAGCAGCACACTGAGGAAGTTTAGGCATGAATTTTATCACTCCCTGGACAGTTCCAGGCAATAGAAGGGGAGGTATTACTATGAAGTTTTAAAACTCACACTACTTTGAAATTATCACGTAAGAATTGTCACAGGGGGACCCAGTAAGACTGCGATTTCTCCTTGTTTTACACCGCAGGACTGAAAAGGGAGTTGAAGGAGATTAATTACATTCCCTGCTAATCAATGCAAAGACATATTTTTCTGCTTCTCCATCTCATAATTTTTATTTCATCTAGTTTGGGCTTTTTTAGGGTTGCCAGATGTCCCAGTTTCAGTGGGACAATCCTGCGTTTTGAAGGTACGTCCCATCTGCTCTTGAAAATATTTCTGTTCACTGCTCTCTCGTCGGCTGTAGGGTTTTTAGAGCTGCCAGCCAGAGTACGGCTGCTGCAGAGAAGATGATAAATTATTGTAACACTATAAAAAAAAAATCACTCACATCCACCACTACCTCACCTCAGCAATGCTGTGAATTAATTCTGCAAGAATGTTTGTCATGAAAGGTGAAATCTCCGAATCTCCAGATGGGAATTTGGAGCTCTTTCCACAATGGCTTCGAGAAGATGCAGAGCAGGCAGGCAGGAATATGTGGGATGATTGCAGGACTAGCCATTGTAACATCTGGCTCCATGTTTCTGGAAAAGTAACTTTGGGTCAGTAAGTTCAGAGAACAAACGGTTGTTTGAGCATTTACTGTCTAGCTGATGTATAGTTGTCACTTTAGATAAAAATGCCTGAATTATTTCTAGAGTAACTTGGCTGACATAGGTTTTATTCCCATTTTTATTCCCATAGATAAGGAAGTTGAGGCTCAGATCCACAAATCCAAAACTCCTGGTGCAAAACCCCATGGCAGATGTCTCACTCTCTTCACCTGTTAGGCAGAAATAATAATCATCTATAGTTTGTAAGGTTTGAAACAGAGGCTGATGAACAGATTCTCCTAAGGTCTCTGCCAGGGTTCTAGTGATACCCTAGAGGACTTGGAACTGAAGGCCCTGTCTATGGGAGGTTTCAAATGGCCAAGTTGCACTGAGCAAACATTCTCAGCTGCTTTTTAACTTGGCCTTAAACTAGATGTCAAGCCGGGCACTGGCAGAGACAAGCTACCTGAATTTAGGGCCCTGGACCCAAATTATTTTTTTGCTTGGTTTTCTTCTATTCCTCATTTCTTGCAATTGAGGCATGGAGTCTGCTGTACCTCAGCTGTCATCTGAGTAGGGCCACCAGTCACACCACTCACAGCCTCTGTATGTCAGGGAGAGTGAGATGATCATCATTCTTCTGACAGAGTGAGGGCCTGACAGCAGATGAACCACAGTTCCAGGCAATGCGGAGATGCCCGAGCCCGTGCAGGGGAAGTGGTACACCAAGAGGCAATTGAGAATGTTCTGGAATCCTTCAGAAAAGGCACTGAATGGTTTCATTAACATACATTGTCTAGTTTTCATCACGCCAGTAGGAAAGAGAGTCCGTGATCTCCTGCGTGGGCTGTTGTCAGCGTATCTAAGTAACACATGTGCAAGTGGAGGAGAGATCCCAAAATACGACCAGTACGTCAGCTGTCATCACTTTGGACGTCCTCCTGGTGGTGCATGCCCGGCCTACTCCTTTTGTTGTTTTCCTCTTGCCCTTCATGAAGGCATTTTCTCTCAGTAATGGGGAAAATCTTTTTCTTAGATTTCAATTCCTTGCAAGCGAACTCTTCTTGGCCTCTCTCTCCTTCTTATTGGGGATTAATGAGTTTTCCTCTTATGAACCTTGGGAGTGCTCCATGGCTCCATAGACCCTGTACAATGGTTTCCAAAGTGTGTGTATTTGTGCACATGTCCATGCCATCAAATTCTCAAAGGGATCCTTGGCATCAAAATGGCTAAGATCCAGCTGGGCAGCCAATGTTCTACTGGTAAAGAGATGAAGAGTTCTCTCTCTCTCTAATTCTCTGTGTGACCACAAATTATTTAATTCCAATTCCTTTCTATTCCCAGCTGTTAAATGGGCTTGAGCTGTTTCTCCTACTCGCTCTACATCCCCTTGATTTCCTAATCTTGGGGTTCTGGACTTGTGGATTTTCTTACCAATTCTGAATACTCTGTACCCTCTGGGCCTGATCTGAGGTTTCATGGTGCTCACTCCACTTCTGATCTCTGCTAGTTCTCTGACCACACTGTACAATTATTTTGCATTTACTCTCTGCATCTCCTCTAGATGCATACTCCTAGGAAGTCCTGGCTGCACCTCATTCATTTACCAACAGCGTCTAGCAGTGGGAATGAATGGAAGAAGGCATTCATAAAGTTGTTGATGGGATTCAGCTTGTCTAATTTTCCACCCACCCCACCACCTGCTTCAGAGAGAAGGAAGAAACTAGATCAGCAGTGGGGGACTGACAGGGACATAGAGAGGGTGGGGATGAGTGGGTGACTGCCTGCCAGCTTTTAGTCTGCACAAGGTCACATAAGGGGCTTGTTAAAAACACAGGTTCCTGCAGGGTGGGGTGGTGCATGCCTGTAATCCCAGCAGTTTGGGAGGCTGAGGCAGGAGGACAGAGAGTTCAAAGTCAGCCTTAGCAAAAGTGAGGCACTAAGCAACTCAGTGAGACCCTGTCTCTAAATAAAATACAAAATAGGGCTGGGGATGTGGCTCAGTGGTTGAGTGCCCCTGAGTTCAATCCCTGGTACCACTCCCCCAAACAAATAAACAAATAAATAAAACAGATTCCCAGGCATCACCCTTGAGCTTCTGACTCCCTTTAGGATGGAATCCCTGAAACTGTGTTTTTAACACATTCCTAGGAGATTTTTGCAGGGCATGGTTTGGTCGGGGTGGGGAAAGACTCTGACATTAGTGGATTAGAGAACAACAGTACAGTCTTCTTGAGATCAGAAAAGTCATCTATCTGGCAGAACAGAAGACTTAACAGCTGCAGGACCAATTGGGTTTCCTGACTGTCCTCTGGGTGGCGCTGTGCAGATGCTTCAGCTAAAGAGAAGGACCGCTCCACTCACAACCCAGGGCTCTTGAAAACTCATTTCTCAAGGTTGGCCCCACATGAAGATTGGGCTATGGACCCAGGATCACTAACACCAGGAAATCATACCAGGTGATGTCTAGCAAGTATGAGGTTCTCATGCTAATTTCTCTGCCCAACTTAATTGGGGGACAAATATTTCAAAGACCCAGGATGCTGTGTCAGGGTCTCCAGAGTGTCTCCTACTGTTCACACCAAGCAGTGTCAGAGTATCTGGGCGTTCAGTTACTCCACTCATCTCTCTCCTCCTTGACTGTCGTTTGTTATTACAGAAGTAATGCATGTTTTTGTAGATGACTTAAAAAAAAACACAAACAAAAATAATTTTTAAAAGTCATCTGAAATCACACCACCCACAGCTAACCACTGTTGACATTTAATGCATATCCTTAAAAGGATACTGTTTGGTAACCTGTTTTTTCTAACTTAACAATACAACAGGAACATTTTCCAGGGTAAGGACCACATTTAAATAATTTTTAAAAGTTGCATAGTATTATAGTATTCCATTTACAGATGGAACATGGTTTATTTAACCAATTCCATATTGTGAGACATTAAAATCTGTTTCTTCCTTCTCCCTCTTTAAAAGTCTTTGACATTTACGGCCAACTCTGCCAAAAGCATTCTTACAATTACCCAGTTGCTCTTTTATGTGCTTGTTTGATAATTTTCTATAATACAAATTCCTAGAGGTAAAACTTCTGGATCAAAAACTGTATGGAGGATTGTTTTTGTTTGTTTGTTTGTTTGTTTTTTCTTACTGCTTTCTGGAAAGGTTTCCCACTTGACTCACACCACCAGTGGGTGAGAGGAATCAGAAGGATCTCCCTGAAGAAACTCTCTGAAATCTTCTGAGAATTTGTCATGCTACTAGTTGGGCAGAATTCTGTGGTACCTCAGCTTACCAGCCCCGTCCCCTAAAGGAGGAGGAGAATCCTAGCTGTGGAAACCCACACAGAGGACCATCAGCATTGCCTGATGCTGACAAAGCTGTCTGCATGGCAAGCCTGCTCATCCTGCCCACCCCTAACTCTTAGACTTACGAGGCTGGCAATACGCTGAAATTACCCTGTGTTCCAAGAGAAGAGGTATGGGCAGGGCGGTGGTGATGCTTGAAGTGGGGGCTAATGTAAATTCAGTGTCAGCTATATCATCTCCTCACCTCTCATCTCTATTTTGGGCAATGATGGTGACTGTCTTCTCCCACCACACTGAATTCCCCAGGTCTGGGCAGTGTGAGAGTGTCTGGGACTTCATGATTTGCTGTGGTATGTGTCCCAAACAACATTTATAGACAAAGTGTTAGACTCCACAACAAGGATTAAAGAAAAAGAGGTTTACTTGGCCACAGCTGAAATTCCATAAGGCTATGGGGTTACGATGGAGGAAACACACAGGAACAGAAAACCATAGGCACAGACCAGCTAAAGACCAGGAAATAAAACGAGTCAGATCTTTGTTGCCAAAGGATACCAGAGGCAATGATAAGAGTCACACATGGGGTCAAGAATGTGAAGTCAGTGGTTCAAGAGTAAATGGATGGAGGGCCTGTAACAGTCTAGGAAGTCTTGTTGCTTAGAGTTTGCTTTTATCTGCCTATATGGATGTGGTGGTTGGGTGGAGCACATGGCCCTCACAGGCCCCCTGCCCAAGAGGCTAAGGGAAGAACAAACTGGAAGGTAGAGGTATGTCTTCCAAGTGCAAGATTATGGCCATTACAAAATTGTCAGGCATCAGAACTGATCTTTGGTAGCTGGGGTGCTGAAGAGAAGTGGAGTATTTCATAGAGTTAGGCAAAAACTATCAAGGAAGCCATGTCTTTGATGAGGGAGGGAATCCATTTAGTTCAGCCACAGCACACTGGCTACAAGGAACAGGCCCCAGGAAGTCAGAGATGTACCCTTCTAACAGGAGACTCTTAGGCCTGGCAGCATTGTAGCAAAGTGTACCAGGAATGAAATGGGGCTGGCTCTGGATGGGGAGAGCCCAAACCCTTGCCTACCCCTGAGTTGTCTTCCATAGGAATACATTTGTTCTATGATTTTAAAAAATCTAATTGAAGAGCTTCCAATCACTCCTGCAAGGTAGGCGGGCCTGCGACCCACCGGCAGAAGAGGAGCAGCGGCCTGCTGAGAGGCAGAGCCGCCCCCTCCCCCTGCGCAGCAAGGTAGACAGAACTGTGACCATCCACAGAGCAGGCCCAGTGGCCTGCTGAGGGGCAGAGCTGCCCCCCACCCCCCGC
>NW_026000153.1:7954768-7960277 GCF_001458135.2 Marmota marmota marmota | reverse complement strand
AAAAAAAAAAAAAAAAAAAAAAAAAAAAAAAGAAAGGAAGGGAAAATCACCTTGTACTGCTGGCCCATCTACAGTAAAAACCATGTGGAACCCAAGCAAGGGTACTAGTGGGACCCAAGAGATGAAGGAAGAGACACAGCACTGAGCAGAGCAAAATCATGTCCCTCACCAGCCATTACTGAGGACTGCTGGCCTTTCTAATGGGGCTTCATGTCTTATTTTCCTCTATGATACATTTAGCTT
The DNA here is from genome assembly GCF_001458135.2 of Marmota marmota marmota. Classification (NCBI taxonomy): domain Eukaryota; kingdom Metazoa; phylum Chordata; class Mammalia; order Rodentia; family Sciuridae; genus Marmota; species Marmota marmota. The sequence goes on along the minus strand of NW_026000153.1, from coordinate 7,960,034 downwards.
ATTAGTTTGTGCCCTGTCCTAACCAAGCCAGATATCAGCTGATTAACTAATTGATTACAATGGGGCAGACATAGCAAACGATGTCAGCAGGAATATAATAATTAAGCTTGGGTTAATTAAAGAGTCAATCTCATACAGCTTTTATCCCACAATGTGGGTTCAGCCATTGTTATATGCTCTGTAATTCTATGATTAAAAATGCTTTCAAGACTTGGTAGAGATATCCAGACTGGGGGGATGGTGAGAGGCAGCTGAGATGGAGCAGGGAAGAGCAGGCATGATGAGGAATGATTGGGGTTTAATCCCAGCCCTCATTCCCACCTTCCAAATCCCCAGCTGTGTGAGCTGGGACAAGTCACAGACCATCTGGGAGCCTCTGTTTTATCACTTAAATTTTGTTGTTGTTGTTGTAGATGGAAAGAATACTTTTTATTTTATTTTATTTTATTTATTTATTTATTTATTTATTTTGTGGTGCTGCTGAGGATTGAACCCAGTGCCTCACATATGCTAAGCAAGTGCTCTGCCACTGAACTACAGCCCTGGCCCCATGGTTTATCATTTTTAAATGTGCATATAATATGTATCCTCTAGGTAAATAAAATGGGTTTAATGTGAGAGTTACAGGACCCAGTACCAAGTGACAGCTGCTGTTTGCTCTCTTCTCCGGGCCCCACCCCAGGTTAGTGAATGTAAGATTATTCCTAAGAAGATGTCAAAGTAGAGCTCCCTAGCCCAGAGACACAAAATATGAGCCCTTCCAGGCTTTCTCCTCTGTCCCTTCCTGCACCTGGATCTGGATTCCTCCCCATGGCATTCACTGTGAACTAGCGACCCCTCTCCGTCTGAAGCTTTAACTCTGTTAAGTGCCATCTTTGTTCCCTTATTAGTCCAGAGTGAATGCTAAGAGGAAATTGATTGGTGCTCAGAAATGCCATCACTCAATATGGATACTGTCCTTATTTGACAATATTAAAAAGTAGCAAAGCTGTTGTTATTCTTAAAATATATATTCCATCAGCTCTGAATTTCCAAAGACCAATTCATCTGGCCTGAGTTACCGTGCCTTGTAATTAATCTTTTCTTTCAATAATTCTTCTTTTCTCTGAAAAATGATCTCTTCTGTTTGACCATGAAAATTAGATGATATTTTCCCCCCATTTTTTTCTAGTTTTGCCCACCTTGGCTGTCAACCTCTAATTCTAGTTAAGAAACAATGGAAAGTTTAATAGCCCTGGTGAGCCATAGTGTGTAAATTGATTTTTGAGATAGTAATTCACAAAGCAACCCTTAGCAGTCCCATTTGCCTATAGACATGCTAAGAGCCAGACTTGCCTACAAGTCAGGTGTCTGAAGACAGTTTCCAACCAGTACAGGTTGTTTAAGCAAAAATGACACTTGACATTGATGGTAGCAGGAATATCATTTTACCATCATACCAAATGCTCTTTAATAAACAACAGAGGGTGAGTATTCACGGGATTTCAAGCAATTATGAAGACAGAGATGGAGGTCTCCCTAGCGCCCTTCTTACCCATTCAATTTCTGAATACATTTCACCTTTAGTGGTCATTGTCAGGTTCTCTCAGATATGGAAATTACCTTAAACTGCTTAACTTATTTTAAGATTCTTGTATGATTACAAAAACAATCAAGATAGAATCATAGAAATGATGAATTTTTAAAAATACTTAATTTAACAAATTAATGTTGCATGCCAGAAATACAATATAATATAATTATGCCATTCTCCAGTGTAGTAATAAAAATATCAACAGCTTACATTTATTGGGAATTTACTATATGGTAGGTGATACTCAAGTCACATTTCCTATATTAAGTCTTTCAGTTTTTGCCATCAGCCTTATGAGGTAGATTTTTTTAGTGACTAATATTTCAAAGACAAGGAAATTGATACAGAGATGTTCAAGTGACAGGGAACTGAACACATATTTATAGGTGTCTTCTTTCCAATCCTGTCTGTGTACTTCGGACACTGTGTTGCCTCCACTGGAGCCAGGGACGTAAGTCTAAATTTGAGATCATAAATCATTGGTGAGACCTGCTCCCACCATGGGCTCTGGTCATTTGGAATAATCTGGAGGACACCCAACTTGGCACTAGTGCCACCAGGCACATGGCCTCTCATTGGGGCGAACACTGGCTCTTGTTTCTAAGTTGAGTGGAGACATAGGTGTTTGATCTTCTCCAATGAAGATAAAGAATACTGCTCTACTCCTTCTCATTCACAATGAGAAACCAGAGCACTTCCTCAGTGACTTCCCCAGTTCCAACCAGCACTCCCAGACTGAGGCTTACCACAGGACCCAAGTCCAGGGAAGCCAGGATCTCTACTTTGCCTATTTTACCAAACCAGCAAGAAAATACACTCTTCCTGAACACCTCACAATACATCTCAAGTTTCCTCAACCAGGGGAGTGAGCAAAATGGAGAATTGTTTAGCTTGATTTTTTTGTAGCGTTGAACAAGAGAGTGAGAGAAAGAGCAACAGCAAGAGAGGACACTTTCACCCTCTGTCTCAATCTCTCCTCAACCCACCCTCATCTGCCTCTGTCCCCAAACAACTCTACTAACAACACTGATGACCTCCAAGTTGCTGAGTCTAATGGACACACTTCTGTTCTCATGGTGTTGACCTACTAGCATTTTTCGCATGACTATCCATTTTCTCTTCTTAAAATAATCTCTTCCCTTGGCCTCTGTTCCCAGCACAGTCCTGGCTTTCCTCCCTGCTCTGCCTTCCTCTTCTTCTCAGTCACACAAGCAGACCTCATCATTCTACAGGATTGATGGTTGTCCTCTTTTCTTCTCTCCCCCACATTTTTCTTTGCTAAGATTTTCTCTTCCTTGGCCAGTCACCAAGGAATCCAATTACTGATTAATCACAGGTGACTTTCAAATTCCTATCTCCACACCAGATGTCTCTTCTGATCTTCAAATGCATGTATCCAGAAGTTTATATTATACCATATCCTTTTTTGGTACCTCTAAAGTATTTTGCATTCAAATGTGCTTCTGAAATCAAATTTGTGCTCTTCGTACTGTGAACTTGGTCCTTTGGTGTTTTCTTTGTCATTGAATGGCCAGAATTTACCATGTTCCTTGCCTTCCCAAGATGCTTGGCACATGAAATTCCCTCTTTTTTTATTAATGACGTGTATCAGTAATTATGTGTGTCTACATACAAAATGGTGACTCTGTAGAAAGGAACTCCATCTTATCACTTGGTACATTTCAGTCTTAATGACTATTTTTGATTTATGTACTGAAATAAGTAAAAATCATTTATTACTGAAAGATAACTATGGACTTGCTGTTATGTTCCAACAAGTAAAACATTTATCTCACCATACACTGCAGTTCTTTTCATTGTAAGCATTCTAACTACAGCCTAGATTCTAATCTGCCATTGCAAACAGCTGCTGGGATTTTCTTTATCTATTTCTTGTCTTCCCACTCAATGGACAGTGGCTTACTTTTATTAAGTTTTTTTCTGATGGGATCATACAAATACTTTCATTGCTGCCACAGGTCATCTGTCAAGGATTAGAAGATTGGACTGATTTATTTCTGTTTGTGTAGAAGCAGGTGAATAAAAGATTCCAAAGGCCCAGTTAATCACTTTCATGGAGAACTAATTCTCAAGTGTGACTGTATCCTTCCAAATATTTTCTAAATATTTAATTTCCCATTTATTTTCATTATCTATATCCAGGACTAACAGAATGATTTACAGGGTCCAACACAAAATAACAGGGCAGGGCTGGCTCCTCATTGAAAAGTAGTTCAAATTTTAAAATGGCAACAGCCAAGCATCCAGCCAAGAGTGGGTTCCTTCCCAGGGTGGTGCTCTGTCACCACCCATGAAGCAGACCCTACTTACAACTTTTACATTTTCTTTTAAAACTTTGTTACTGTAACATCACATTTCCAATTCTTTTGAAAATTTCAAAAGTCTCATTCCTTGGATTTTTCTTACACTGCTGCCCCAATATTATATTCCTTCATTCAATAACCACTGAAAGAATGGCTCCCATTTGAGCTAGTGCTGGAACATAGAGATGAAGGGGTGATGCATCTTAGCCTCAGGGGAACAGAAGGAATGTTCTCTAGAGCACTTCAGTTCTGAAACTTTAAGTCCCCTTAGGGATAACAGTAGTGTCACCCTTTTGTTCTTTGATGGTCAATAAGTGTATGATATGAAGCCAAATGCATACATGCATTTGTAATACAAACAAATTATATCAAATGAGATGTCACTGCTCATGAACCATAGCAGAGAAAATGAAAAGGAAATCATAATTTGAGATCTGGAATAAAGTGTAGCAGAGGGAAATAAGCAAGACAGCAAATCAGAGAGCTTAAACCAGACAGATGGTTTTATTGGGGAAAAAAAATCAATACTTGTGATGAAAGCCTAAAACCAGCTTTTTCAATGGAGATTAAAAAAAATATTCTGAAAAAGTAGCATAGCTCATAGGAGAAAATCAATAGACCAAAAGTCAAAAAACTATGTTTGCAGCTTCATTTGTTATACTGGAGTAGTACTGTCCCATAGATATATAATTTGAGACACATATATAATTAAGTTTTTAGTAGCCACATTAAAATAAAGTAAAAAGAGGCAGGTAAAATTAATTTTAATAGATGTTGTTTAAATCAATATATATAAAATATTATTTCAACAAACGATCAATATAAAAGCTATTGATGAAATAGTTGCATTATTTTCTTATACTGAATCTTTTAAATCTGATGTGTATTTTACACTTGCAACACATCTCAATTCAGATGCTAAAATTTCCTCAGAAATAATTGATCTGCATTTAGATTTACAGTAAAAAAAAAAAAGTAGATTAACATAACCAAATTGCACTAGATGTACTTAAAATCTTCCAGGAACTGAATCAAATATCCATTTTTTAAATTTAAATTGATTAAAGTGAAATAAAATTTAAAATTCAGTTTTTCATTTATTCTAGTAACATTTCAAGTTCTCAATAGCTTCATGCAGCTAGTGTCTAACCATATTGGTCTACCGTATTGGTCAGTGCAGTTTTAGAATGTGACCTTGGAGACATGGATTACTATCCTGAAAATCAGGTTTACTAAGTGGACCATAAAATGACTGAACTAGTTAATCATGTCATTGGAGTTCTGCCACTTAATAATTCAAAATCATATATATATATATATATATATATATATATATATATATATACACACACACACACACACACACACA
>NW_026000153.1:7953364-7954365 GCF_001458135.2 Marmota marmota marmota | reverse complement strand
AGAGAAGGGAAATTGCATGGAAATGGAAGGAGACCCTCATAGTTATACAAAAGTAGATACAAGAGGAAGTGAGGGGAAAGGGAAACATAATACAAGGGGGACAAATGAATGTCAGTAGAGGGGGCAGAGAGAGAAGAGGCGAGGGGAGGGGAGGGGAGGGGGGATAGTAGAGGATAGGAAAGGCAGCAGAACACAGCAGACACTAGTATGGCAATATGTAAATCAATGGATGTGTAACTGATGTGATTCTGCAATTTGTATTTGTGGTAAAAATGGGAGCTCATAACCCACTTGAATCAAAGTGTGAAATATGATATATCAAGAATTATGCAATGTTTTGAACAGCCAACAATAAAAAATTAAAAAAAAAAATCTAATTGAAATTGCTCCTCAAGTTGTTTTCATGGAATTTTGCATGCTGTAACAATATAGTATGGAAAGAAACAGCAGAATAGGAAATTATATACATTGTATAATTTCAACTCTGCAGAAACATTTATACAGACACATAGAAAAGGTGTTAGAAGGAAGCAAACCAGGGGTTTAACAGTATGAGGAAAACTTTGAACTTGGATCTCAATGATCAGTTGATGTGGACTTCTATAATTGGTAATAAATCTCCTATTTAAGGAAGCAGAAGCCAGGCACGGTGGTGTCGCATGCCTATAATCCCAGTGGCTTTGGAAAATGAGGCAGGAGGATCGTGAGTTCAAAGCCAGCCTCAGCAACTTAGCAAGGTGCTAAGCAACTCAGTGAGACCTTGTCTCTAATAAAATACAAAAAAGGGCTGGGGATGTGACTCAGTGGTCCAGTGCCCCTGAGTTCAGGCCCCAGTACCCTCTCCCTCAAAAAAGCCATTGTAACAAAATGAAGACACCTTTAATGGGTTATTATAGATTAGACATAGCTGAGGGATGAAGCACTGGTACAAAAAAAAAATACAAAAAAAAAAAAAAAAAAGGAAGGGAAAGTACACCTTGTACTGCTGGCCCAATCTACAG
>NW_026000153.1:7894069-7953350 GCF_001458135.2 Marmota marmota marmota | reverse complement strand
ATATATATATATATATATATATATATATATATATATATATATATATACACACACACACACACACACACACACAGTGAACGACAGAGCATCTCAGAATCTTCTTTTTATACCAGTGACCAATTTCTGGGCTGGTCTATACATCAATAAGTTTCAGACATTCCCTAGTGTTTTCCAAAACTGTAAAATGTTAATCATAATTTAGTTGACTCCAAGCAATGGGTTTAAAAACATTTGCAAAATTAACCTTGAAGTCACTTTATTATCTGCTTCAAATGCCTTTGTGTTTCTATTTAAATATTTGCCCCTATATATTTGGAGACATGTGAGGTGGCTGTATAAGAACCTGTGGCCTGGGAGCATAACACAGACCTGCTGGTCCTCCATCATTATTCCTCTGTCCAAGAGTGGTTCCCTCTCCTCTCCACATGAGCTTGTTTTCCACTTCACCTTCCTGTCCAAATGAATTAAATTTAACTTCTCATTTTCTATATTATCTAAGATGCTAGGAAAGTTCAGAGCTGTGGGTGTGCTGCCTTCGTTTTAGATAACTATACTCAATAATAACATACACTGGAATCCTACTCTATGAATTTCAAACGCTTTTTAAAATAAATAATCTCACTTGAACTTGCAGCGTCTATGACAATGTGAATGAAAGAAAGACATTTAAAATTATGTGACTAATAAATAGATACATCTGGATTATAAAATCTTCCAGTTCCTTGTCCAGTGCCGTTTCTAATATATCCCTGAGACCTTCCCTTTCAGATTTCTGCTAGGGTAATGTGACACCAATTTCACCTAGTAGGTAATCAAACCTCAACTTAGGCACTTCACTATGTGCCCAAGATGTATTGAGTTTCAAAAACATCCTTATGGAAAATAGGGTATTTTCCCACTATTTTAGAAATCAGACTTCGGGCAAGTTTTTTCAACTTTGCAGAACAAAGTTCTAAACTCCAATTAAAGAGCAAATCTCATTACTCAGTACTGAACACTGGCCCACCAGTCAGCGTGTGGAGAGCCAGTGTTTGCAAGGAGTTGTTCCTTGAGAGTCTCCACAGTGCAAACGATGTGGAATGGTTTCCTCAGTCAGTGCCAAACAGGATGGCACTCTTCCTTCCAAATGGAAGAACATGGAAATGAACAGGCACCGAGGTAGGATCAAGGACAAGAAATGGCCCTTTATTTCTCAGAACACAAGGAGCAGAATGAGATGAGGCTCCCTAATGGTCATGGAGTGATTCTATAAGTGAGGAGACTAGCAGCCCAGGCTTTTTGCTTCCCCAAAAACCAGAAAGTGGTAAGTCAAAGGAGAAATACCAGTAATGTCATCTCTCACCACTGTCACTTGAGAGAATATGGACTTAGAAAATTCAGATTAGCAAGACAGAGCTTCTCCCAGCCATTTTAGGATTAAGGGACACAGTCAGTTTACATAAGTAATCATCATCTTGAAACAAGAAGGAGATATTATGGAAAAAGTGATAATTTTTTTTAATCACATTTCAGTGCTGCACCTCCAGTGCAGTTTCCAAGAGGTCAGTAAATTAACATTATTAATGATAAAATGATCATGGCAGTGATAGTGAAATGTCCATTGACTTTCTTTTTTTCTTGTGTTTATTTGCAGTTAGCTAAGCTTAGCTTTTTTACATGAGCTAAGGCAGACTTGTGAGAAGGTCTGGAGAAGGTCCTCGTGACCACTGCAGCCTGGACATTGAGGTCAAGTCTTGCTCTTACTCCATGGCTGCCTGGTTGATCTCCAGCCAAGTTTTTCCTAGCCATTGGAGCAGGAAGACACAGAGTATTTGAGATTCATGAGTGACTTCAAGAAGGGAGCATAGGAGGTTGCTCATGCCATTTTATTCTAGGAAAGAGACTTCTGCATGGTTCAGTCTAACTCTGCAGGGGAAGGTTTTGTAATTTGAATCTAAGGATATCCCTACAGGATATAATACCCAAGGCAAAACACAACCTGCATTGAAGTGCCATATTCTCTGTGTGGGTGGTTTTCTTGGGAGTACTGGGTGATGGGTCCCTGTGCCCTCTGATGAACCTCCAATAGATCAGGGTAGTGTATACACAGAGGACTAGATGATGGGCAGTTAAGTCACACATTATGTAAGTATAAATGGCCTTAGGAGTGGCCTCCAGTGCACTGTTTCCAAGACATCACCCACAGATTTCTGTGTCTCTTCCCCCTCATCAGGAAGCACCCAGGAAGGCTGGGGATGTAGCCCATGGTAGAGCACTTGCCCAGAATGCATGAAGTCCTGGATTCAACCCCCAGTACCAAATTTAAAAAAAAATGAGGAAGAAGCACCAGGAAAATGGCAGGGAGCTTTCTTTGTCCAAGGATCTAGGAAATGATCTTTAACTTTCACCAAAGTAACTGTAATCATTGTCAACATTGGCCATCCAAGTAAGATTTTCTTTGAATAACAAATTCTGTAGCATAAAGCAAACCAAACTGGTCTGAGAACCATCACTTGAATGCTTGCTGCCTCAGTGGCAAAACTGTATTAACCATGGCTTTTATATTCTGCATTCTGGTGCTGTGACCACTGGGGTCTTGCTGACCCTGGATAAGCTGCTCCACCCAAGTTGAATCAATTGCTAGAGATAGTAAACAACTCAAGTAGGAGAAAGTTGTCTGTCTTCTCCCCCCCCCTCCCGGGCCCCATTTGTAGAATACCCACCTCAAGCCAAGCAAAATCCCAACTTTTTCTTTATTAGGCTCTCTCATTCCAGGCTACCATTTCCCTGTCCCGAACACCCTCAGTCCTGGTACCAGACAACTAGGGACAGCCCTGATACCCAAGTGCCTTCTGAAATTATTTGAATTAGCCAATCCTAAACTTGAATCCCCTGCTTTACCTCTTCCTTCAAATGAAAACCATGATAAAGCCCCTTGCCCACATTTCTCCTGCCTCCCTCCCGCTGGTCCCCTCTGCCTCTGGAGTGACCTGGGTGCTTCCTCAGGTGGCCCTGCACTGCATGCCATGCCTCTTGTTTCTAGGGAACTGTGAGTATAAATTTCTTAGCTTCATGACCGTCATTTCGTGTCTATGTGTCTTACTATACCTGATTAAAATAAATCCTGGTGCCCTTAAAATACAAATGCAGCTCTAAACCTGGCAAGCATTATCCTACGTGTAGTAAGCAGGATCTGGTATTAGCAGGAATAAAAATTTGTTTGGGGGATGAGAACAGCTTGCCCAGGAACCTTGAACAGCTATGCAGCTGCAATCTTTGTGGGTAACTTCCCACAGCAGGGAGCACAGTATGTGTTATTTGTGCTGGAATCAAGGCAGACTCCACCCACTAACCAGCAGAGCTCTAGCAGGAAGGTTTGGGCCTGTTGGATTGAAGGATTTAAAGAGAGGTAGGCTCCTTGGTGCTAGCCACTGTCAGTTAATCTTTTTCTCCTCTCTCTCAGCCTTATTTGGGAGGCTGATGTGCTCTTTTAAAGAATCCAGTGTGGGTACTATGATGGAAGGAACAGAGGGGGTTAAAAAGGGAGGTTGCCACTGAAATTAATAAAGATTATTCAAGGCAAGGGAAATTAACAGCACAGGAGCTATTTGGGCATTTGGGGACAGGTAAATGACAGAGCTTTGCACTCTTGTTCCTCCTCTAGATTCTGATTTTCCATTAGAATTAGAGGGTGTGCTATGGACAAAGAGAGTGAGGTTCAATACTGCTGGGACTACATGATGTCAACCATGATTCTTTAATGTACAATATATTTATGGTTGCATTCTACTGGAAACTAAAACATTATGATTCAAAACTGGAAACAGAATGTGGTTACTTTTCTCATCTGATGAATTGTAAGTTCTCCAACTTCCAGTAGATTTTACCAATATCTGATACAAGTCCATTTCAATGCTGGAAATGTATTTAAGAAGCATTGATTCAGTCTCTGGGAGTTGAGCTGTCCATCTCATGGGTCCCAAGTGATACAGGCAACAATAGCAAGGATTCAGAAGAAGGGAAGCAGGTTTTCTAATGGATGCTTGGTTGATTTCCTCTCCTCCAGAGGACAGCTGCACCTCTGTTTGATCTGAAGAATGAGAAAAGAATAAAAAGTGAAGGAATATTGTCTTCCATCAGGGGTTCAAGGCTCCTCTTGGCTCCACCTAGATGAGGTAGAAGTAGCAATTAGGGATTTTCATTAGGTAAAAGTTCTGGGGATAGAAACTTTAAGTGGGATGAGAAAAAGAATAAAGGTCTGGGCCCCCACAAGGTCGCACTCCTAGTCACTTGTCCTGTGCTCTCTCTTTGCTCTTCTCAGAGCAGGAAGATGGTTCCAGCAGGCAACCCAACCTAAGTCAACCTGGAATGGGCTCCCAGACTAAGAGTGTTCTAGACAGCAGCAGAAACACCTGTCGATTTCTCTGCCTTTCCTTGAACTTTCCCCACCTTGGGATGAAATATTCCTCCCATCTGTTTGAGTGGTAAATGACCAAGGTCAATGTGCCTAACTCAGCATAAAGGGGATGTGCTGTTCATGGGCAGGGAGTGCAAGTGGATCTTAGGGCAGCTAGAAACAGATATTTAAATGCCACCAGAATTTGGTTCTATGTCATTTCTACCCCTTAACCTAACTTTCTTAGACAAGCAAAGGCTGTAGCTGGCAATGTAGCACCAATAGTTCTCAGGCTCATGTTGTCCAGATTCACTGGGGTTAGAAAACAAGAGCCTCCCTGTCCCAGTGAGAGCCCCTTGGAAGTGCTGATTGCTGCAGCTCAACCAAGCATCAGCTAGCATGGGTCATATCTTAGATAGGAGGTCGGGTCCCATGAGACTCAGAAGCCCTCATCAAGATTATAGTGTTGGAATAGAGAAACAAACATTGACCTCAAGAAGGACATCTGTGTGCCTGGGCCAGAGCAAGATTCTCCACAGGGAATAATTTCCCCTGCAGGAGACTTCTGGCAATGTCTGGAGACATTTTGGATTGTCACAGTCAGTGGGATGGCAAGTGTTCCTGGCATTTAATATGGCAAGGTCAAGGATGCTATTAACATCTGATAATATGGAGACTATCTCCCCCAATAGAGATGGTCCAGTCCAAAATGTCAATAAGAGCAGGCTGAGAAACATTAGGTCAGAGGGTAGGAGAATGGCAGGGAGAATCTTGCTTTTAATAGAAGGGGTCAGAAGTGCTGGGCTGCTTTGACAGCATTGTCCTAGAAGTGCTAAGCTATGGAGGCTGTGATTCAGGACTCTGAATAAAGGACAAGGGTTCAGGGGCCACATGACCAGCTCTGGTTCTCGTCTTGCCTGCCTGAGCTCAGGTAGGGGACTTCTCCTTGGACTCCTCTAATGGACAGGCCCTTTACTTGGAGATCAAAGCTCTCACATTATTGAAGGTTTTACTTCAGCCTTATCTCTGTAGTTATAGCTCTGGAAGCCAGAACCTCTCTGGGTTTGCTGCTCTCAGGGCTACTCAGCTGACACAGTTTGCTTGCCTCGAGTTCTGTCACCCTCTTCCTCACAGAAGCCACATTCCTTGCTGCTTATGCTTTTTTCTCTCCTCTGTGCCTCTATGTAGGCTAACTTTCTCCTGTGACTGGTTTGCTGCTTTTTTTGCCTTTCTGAGATTAAGCTTATGGGTCACTTCTCCAGGAAGATGTCCGTGAAACACCCTCACACATTCCCAGAGGAGATGCCCACACCTGGGCTCCTGGGGCCTTCTAGGAACACCTCCACCATGATGCTACTCAATACCTAAGTAAGACTGATGGATTCATGTCTCCAAATCTGGTGAGCTCCTTGGGCCAAGTGACTAGGTTTCTTTGTTTCTAGCACTTAGGGCAGTACCTTTCACAGTGAGTATAAGACTTTGCCCTCCTGAAGATAACCTGATAAAGTGACTTCTTCATTTAAAAATATTTTTTTTAGTTGCAGATGGACACAATATCTTTATTTCATTTTTTTATTTTTATGTGTTGCTGAGGATCAAACCCAGCGCTTCACACATGTGAGGCAAGCGCTCTACCACTGAGTCACAACGCCAGCCCTGATAAAGTGACTTCTGAAGGTTCCTGATTACCTTAAGATTAAGGCAATCAGAAAGGTTAGAGGTCAGAGAAGATCTTTCTTCTATTTCTGTGCAATATAAATACATGAAAGACCAGGAAAGCAAGAACCAGATTGGCAGTACAGGGAAGAACATGGCCTACCTAGATAGGCCTCCATCCAAAAAGCCAGCCCCAAAGCCTTTACTTTCGCCTGAAGATGTGTTAAGAGTTCTTGTCTCCAACCTGGCACCGACGTAGTTAAAGCTGCACCATTTGCTGTGTGAGGCTCTGATTCTGCTGACTTTATTTCAAGCAATCAGAAATATCTAATTTGCATTCACATTCACATCAGTGGCCCATATGTTAGCCCTGTTTAAGAGCTATAGGCTTGCATTCATTATGAAAGACTTGGCTCCCCTTCCTTATCTCTTCACTTTAAAATTATTGAGATACTGTCGCTACAAAGGGTTATATTTAGCAAAGACACCGTGTTTCCGAGTGCGAATGTGTCTCTGCCTGTGTCTGTGTGTCTGAGAGGGATCTGATATTTGCATCTTCCTCCAAAATATCGGATAACTCTCAAAATGGGGAGAGGAAGATCCATCTCCCTTCTCTATCCCTTTCACATGTGACAGCACTGCCTCCTACCTAAGGCGTCATTAAAATATCGCGTGGCAATATGTCGGTGCACATGATTCTAGACCACACACTGAGCCCTGATAAGCAGGCCCCTCTGGAGAGCTGCAGTGAGAAATTCTCAGTTTCTTGAGAAGGGGGTCCATCCAGGGTTGGTTCCTGGGACTCAATCACATCTCAATTAGAGTCTCCCCACCAGTGGGAAGGGCTTGCCTATGTCTTATTCTTTCATTTACTGAAAATTTACTGAGCTCCTACTATGTGATAAGTACTCAGGGAGGTTTATAAAGAAGAGTGCCTGATATCAAGGAACTTCAGAGACAAGGGAAGATGAGCATTGTGACAATGATGACTATGAGGAAAATTCTGGAAACTGATTGGCATGTGTAAGGTGCTGGGGGAGCACTCAGAGGGAGATAGCCAGTCTTCAGGGAGATCAGAGCAGTGCACAGGACTTGCAGTGCAGGAAGGTCATCCCCAGCTCAGCACATATGACCCCAGTGGTCAGGAGGAAACTCACCACAATTGTGGGGAAGCAGAGAAAGGGACAGCAGGAGGGAGGAAGGATGTGTCTTTAGAAAGCTCCTTTGTCCTGGTCCACAGCAGATGCTGTTCCTACAGCACCCACTTCCCTCACCCAGGATGGGAGAGCTAAAAGATGCAAATGGCTGGGGCATGCACACCAACAACAGCATCTTTTTAAAGAAAGATATACCAGGAATTGGAGAACGTGTTTACCTAATAAGGAGAAACCAAGGGACAGAGGACAAACCTCATAAGTCTATATCCTTTTATCTTGCTTGGATTATTATTTTTTTGCTCTCCATAGGCATTATTTTTTAAATGGAAAGATGTTTTGAATTGATAAATGCTAAATAAGATCACATAAGACGTTTTATCATTAGAGAAGCTAATTAGGGGAGCTAAATCATGACATCAGGTTTAAAAGATCAGATAAAGTGAAGAGAATCAATAGTACACATGTATATTTAATACCTTTTAATCATTGCTAGCAACAAATGCCATACCATGCTTTGGACTGATGGAGACACCCCAGTGAGCTGGGAAAAGGAGCCAAGAGCCCCCAGGCTGGGGGATGTAGTCCCCAGGAGGGTGCAATGCAGGAGCAGTGAAAGATGAGCTGGAGGAAAATCCAGGGCACAGAAGCTTGACCCAGTGTGGCGACAGGAGCCAAGCTTGCTCTAGGAGTAACCAGGAGAAAATTACCCTTCCAAGGGGTATCAGAAACACACTGCAGGGCTGGAGTGTGGCTTGGTGGTAGAGTACTGGCCTAGCATGCAGGAGCCCTAGCCTATCAGCAGCACTGCAAAAAGAAGGGGGGAATAAAAGAAAGAAAGAAAAAGAAAAATAGAGAAAGATAGAAAGAAGAAGAAAGAAAAAGAGGGAAAGAAGGAGAGAGACAGGGAATACACTGTAATCTAAATAGCTGGGAATTTCTCATTTTAAAAGGAAGGTGAGCTGAAAGAGAAAGAAATAAGTGATGGTCACTGCAGGGCTCTCTAGGATGCCACCATTGGAAAATGAGGTCCCTGCTGGTTGTTCAGGGCAAACATGAGCTGGAAAAGATTCAGTGGAGGTGGACAGCTAGCATCATTTAGAGGGCAGAGAAAGGACAGGATTCTTTTTTTGGGATTTTCTTTTTTTGGAAAATAATAATCCAAGCAAGATAAAAGGATATAGACTTATGAGGTTTGTCCTCTGTCTTCTGGTTTCTCCTTATTAGGTAAACACATTCCCCAGTTCCTGGTACATCTTTCTAAAAAAAAATCATGCTTCCTAAGTGGTCAACTGTACACTACTGTCCCCTAGTAAACATTAGCCCTCTCTTCCTTTCTGTGATACGAATGTTTTCACTGGGTATGTGCCCATCCACCTGGAAACTACATTTCCCAGCCACTCTTGTGGGTGTTAGACCAATGAGGTATGAATGTATGTGATGGGGTAACTTCTGATCTTCTCCTTAAAGACAAAAACACTTATCCTGGATCTCTCTTTTTCTCTCCAGCTGTCGGAGAAAGAGTGATGCTTGAGGCAATCTTGGAGGCTGTGTGTTGAGGATGGGAAAGTTCCAGGAGAGAGCTACTACATTTTGAAGTCTCTTTGCTATAACAGTTTAGCATGCATGCTATCTAAATGGCTTCCTTTCCTCTCTCCTGTGCATTTCTATAACACCCATTGAGGCCTGCTCTGGCTGAAGTGAAGGACAAGAAATGTCAACGTACCAGCTTTGCTCTGATTGCCTGGGAATCCTGGCATTTATCTGGGGACCCTGGATAAGTTATTCAGCTTCTCACTGCCTCATTTTCCCCATCGGCAAAATAGAGATCACCTCATAAGTTTGCTGTTGAAGCAAATGAATATAAAGTATTTGGAGTAATCTTTTGAATGCAGTAAGCACTAAATATGTGTTAAGTGTATTATTATTAGTAGTAATACTGAGTGGTAACTCCCACAGCCCCTGCTCAAAGAAACAGCCCTGGACTTCTTGTTAAATTGAGAAGGCCACTAGAGATTAGGCACAGGAAGTGGCCTGTACATGGATTGGCATAGAAATGAGACCTGTGTGGCTTGGTTCAAAATGATGGTGTATAGGAATTATGTACATTTGGTTCTCCATGTTTATGTGTTCCACATCTGTGAACTCAACCAAACACAGATAAAAAATATTTGGAAAAAAAAAATGTTCTTGAACACACAAATGCCTTTTTCCTTGCATTATTCCCTAAATGGTACACTGCATTTATTTACAATATACAAGGTATTATACATAATCTAGGAATGATTTAAAGTGGACAAGAGAATATGAGGAAGGTTATATGCAAGCACTACATTAGTTTATATCAGGGACTTGAACATCCATGAACTTTATTTACTGTGTGTGTGTGGGGGGGGGCCTGGAACCTATTCCTGTGGATACCAAGGAAAGACAGTACTCTCTTTTTTTGAATCTTCTTAGGATCAATCCCAAAGGGAAGTTGCCGGTCAGAAAGGCAACTTCATCTTGTATCCTACAGATGAATCAGAGGAGGTAAGAGGAAGTAGAGAGCAGAGACTGAAAGCTTATGCCCAGAGCAAACCAGAGAGCAAGCACAACCTTGAAGCTTCTATGAACAGTAGCCCAGGTTCCTGGCCACTTTCCAGGCCCCAGTGCCAGTCCTCAGGAGTCCTGGCTGTACTTTGGTTTCTGTAGTTTGACTTCAGTATATGTCCTTTGTGTGACTTTATAATAAACATCTCTCTCCATTTTGAAGCATCCTTCAAGAACTCCATTCTAGTCATTCAAAGACTTCCATACACAAATTAGTTGCAGGCATGACTTTCTCTACCTCTGAACTATTAACCTTGAACACCTTTAAGTAAAGGGCTAAGTCACTCTTTTTCACTTCTTAGGTATTTCAAACATAGAGAAAAATAAAAATGTAATTAATGTGTTTATGAGAAACCAACACTTAGTGTTAATGATTGTTAAACTAAGTAGTTTTTGTCATATTTGCTTCATAACTGTTTAAGAAGAAGACACTTCAGTATGGATGAAACCTCTCAGATATTCCTTTTCAATCCTATTCCCCAGCTCTCTCAAAAGTAGCCACTCTCTTGAATTTGGTATTTGTCATTTACATATGAGATAATTTTAGTTTGTATTATTTAAACTTTACAAATGTGATATCATACAGTGACTTTATTATGCTATGATTTTTAGAATTATCAACATCGATTTAGAAGACTCAATTGCATTGGCTGATTAAATCATACTTTGCCTATTCTATTGATCATTTGGGTTGTTCTTAGAACTTTTTTCTATTATCACCAATCTCAATGAATATTCTTGCACATGTCTTCTCATAGACTTACTGAGACTCAACTTAGTATAGTTGCTTAATTGGGGGGGGGGCGGTATGAAGTCATCCCATCCTTGAGCATGGTATACATCTAAAATTATATATTCCATGTTTTTAAGAAGTATTTTGTTAACATAAAAAAATAAAAATTTTAAAAAGGAAATATTTTGTCAATTTTTAAAGATTTTTCACATTATAGCACATGATAGATACTAAAAATCATTCAAATCTCCCTTCTTCCCAGAGTTCCTGTATATTAGACAATTAAAACTCAAAATACTCTACTACTCAGTCTCACTTATCTAAGAATAATCAAAAGATACAATTCTGGCCCTTGACATCAAAATCTTTTGGGAGTTTTGAAGACAAGAGTGATGAATCTGTCTTATATTTTAACAGTATTGCAGTGGCTGTTGTGTTGACAGTAACCTGTATGTAAGAGACAATGTATAGGACAGAAAAATATTTTAGAAGCTTTAACAATAATCCAGGACAAGATATATTGAGTATCTGGCTATCATTACCATGTATATTTGTACTTACAGTAGTCAGATATGCAATATATTTTGAAGATAGACCTGATAAGATTGGCTTATTGCCAACTGGATGTAGGGTGTGAGTATCGAAAGGAAGTCAGGAACAGATGCCAGCAAGTTTATGAACTAAGGATGGAATCATTTCCTAGGATGAAAAAAAAACTATAAAGAAAGCCAAGGTGGGGAAAATTTAGAAGTTATGTTCTGAACATATTATGTTTGAGATGCCTCTAAGTTCAGAGGTCAACTAGAAAATTGGGTTCATGGGTCTGGAATTTTAAAAAAAGAGATCCAGAATCTAGATAAATTTGAGATTGGTAAACTTGACTGGTTTTTAAAGCAACTACACTGAAATACATCCATTGGAACATGAGTTTGGACAAAGAAATAAAGTTGCTTCCAGTACTGAGTGGTTGTACATCCCGACATTAAGACATTGAAAAGACGAGAAAGAAATAGCAAAGAAAGTTAGAAGGATTATCCAGTGAGACAGAAGGAAAAGGAGTTGAGCAAGTGCTTTGTTAAGACTTCTCAAGGAAGAGGGAGTGCCTGTGTCAAAAGTTGTTGTTGCAAGAAATATGGTAAGATGAACAGACCCTTGCACTTAACAATGAGGAGATGCGCGTATTGTCGCCAAGAACAACTTTTGGTGAAATGATACTGGCAAGCATCTGATGTAAGTGAATTTAAGAAAAAAATGTGAAGTAAGAGAGTAGAGACAATTCCTTCAAGGTGTTGGGAAAGGAAGCAGAGACGTGTCCTGGTAGCTGAAAAGCCATGAGGGTTCACATTGTAGAAGTAACAGCACGTTGATATGTCAGTGGAGATGACCCAGGAGAGAGGGGGAAAGTGAAGGTAAAGTTCATCAGGTGAGGGTGATTTCTGGAGTGGAGGTGAAGGGATAGGACACAAGCAGAGGGACTGGCATCAGCTGGAAACATAGTAGAAGAAACAACATGAAAGGCAGAAAACACAGACCCTGGTGGGTCCAGGTGAGCAGCAGATGGGGGCAAACAAATTTCTTTTGATTGCTTTTATTTTCTTTCTGGAGCAGAAAGCAAGGTTAGCAATCGAAAGAATGAGGGATGATGTATCAGAATTTTAAGAACTGAGCACTCCTAATGTCTTTGATATTCAATACCCCCTTCTCTTGATCAGACAAGACTTTGGAAATAGAAGTCCAAAGTGAACCAAGAGGAATGGTCTCATTGTCCTGACATGGCCTGTGTTTTTAGGATACTAAAAGTCAAAGTCAATTTCATAGTTATTTGAGAAGAATTGTATGGATTTGTAAATCCATTGTACCCATTAGGCTATTTCCTATAACCCATTATTCATCGTCCTTCCATAGTTCTTACTCCCATGTCACCATAATCCTTCAGTCAATTTCTGTTTTTTTAAAAATACGATCATTTTATTTCATATATTTGTTGGATGAAGGAAAGAACCCACTCCTTCCCAAGAAGCAATACACCATTAAGTATGAGCTTTGTGGTTAATAGACCTGAGTTCAAATACCACCATGCCACTTACTAGCTATGAGATTTAAGGGACCATATTCAAATTCAGTGAGGCTCAGTTTTCCTGTCTGTAAAATAGAGACAATACCTACCTCATGCTGTGTCCATTAAAACAAAGAATTATGCATGGAAAGGTTTTAACATAGTGAATGACACAAAACAATTGTCATTAAATGTCAGTAAAAGACCTTACATCACACCTTTCGGCACACAATATCCAGTGGGACTGAACTACCTGCCAATTTGGAAACATGTTGTTTCCTGATTTCCTGCCTTTGACCATGACTCCCCCCGTCTCCTTTAAAAAGCATACCCTTTTCTCTACCTGACATATGATCATGGATGAGTCTGGGCTTCCATGTTGCCTCTAAGGAAAACCCACGTCTCCCTGCCAGAGTCAGTGTCTTCCTCTTCTGTGCTCCCATGGTACAACGTGCACGCAGCCATATTGGAGCTCACCACATGGCATTTAAATGATCTGTTTGTATGTCTATTTCACAAACTAGACCCTGAGCTCTTCAGGAGCAGCTGTTCACAGTGTCTGGCACACAGTATATGTGAAATGAATGCTTTTGAATGAATAAAGAGTAGGGAGCTGTGTTACAACCCTCCACCAACCACTTTACAGAGATCCTAGGGGACAATGCACTAAGTCTAAGAGTCATTCTGTCTCCTGTTAGAACCTTAGATGTGGGTTTTAAATGGCCACAGAATATGCCCACATGGAAACCAACAAAGAGCTTTGGAGGGAGCAAATCTCCAGGGCACAGCCAGCACCCTCATCTACCTTTTTTTTTTTTTGTGTGTGTGTGTGTGTGTGTGATTTCAAGACAAAGCCCAAGTTTTCAAGAATAAATCTAAGGCAAAACTTCACACCAAGTTTGGGTTCTACTTCTTTTGAAACATTCCCTTCAGTGGTACACAATAAAGAGAGAAATGACAACTGTAGTTGAAGTTAGTACCTTTTAGGAAATAGTTATTTAAGCAATCAATATTTACTGAGCACCTATTTTGTGTCACAAACTGTGACAAGACAAAGATAAGGTTCTGTGAGATGATGTTTAAGTATACAGGTGTTAGAATAACACACTTTGCTTTGAGACTTGCTATTTGCTTTCTGGCAGTTGTGTGAAAGTGGACAAGTACTTTCAGTTCTCTAGGCATTAGTTTTCTCATCTGTGAAATGGAACATTGTGAGATGCTTATGATAGAATGTTCCTGAGAGACCTTGGACCATGAGCAGCCCTAACTAGGTGATAGTAAAAATTTTAAGTGAAACACAAAATACTTATAATAATCCCTGTTGAAATTTAAAAGGAAGAAGTGAACTCAAGATATTACCATAAAAAGTCAATGGGTTGTTCCAGAGTCTTAGAAGACGGGCTTCTTTTCGCTGTAGTGAATTTATACATTTCAAAATTTACCTTTACCAGCATCATGGAAAAAAATAGATGTTAAAACTATTTTTCGGGGAAGAATGATTGCAACTTATAAGAGTCTAAATTAAAATGAATAAAATTTATAAATTTTCCTAAAAGTATATCAACCAGATGGCCTTTAATATCTCATACCCTCAGTGGATAAAAGATAAAAGGGGCAATGAGGTTTTTTTGTGTAACTGTTCTTCAACTAAACTAGTCTGTAGATTCTGTTCCAGAAACATATTGCTGTGTACCCAATGACCCCAAAGCTTAGAGGTGAAGGCAATCATCATTTTATGTCTATAATTTGGGCAGGGTTTGAGTGGGTGATTTTTCTGTTCCCATATGTATTGGAGGTCAACTAGTGGTATTTAGCTTGCAGATGTCCTGGATGATGTAGCTGAAGGAGCCAAGATGATTTCTCTCACATACCCAGTGCCCTGAGGAGGATGGCTGGGAGGCTGGTCTCACAGGGACTCCTACTAGAGTGCTCCATGTGGCTTCTCCTAGACAGTGGTCTCGGGATACTCAGACTTCTTACATGGCAGTTTAGGCTTCCGGAATGTTCTAAAAACTCTTGACAGAAGTGCCAGAATTTTACCTCTGCTGCATTCACCAGGGCCAGGCTAGATGTAAAGGGAGAGAAATTAGATACCAGTCCTCAATGCCAGAGTGGTAATAATCCAGGGCCATTTTTAATCCACCATTCACTGGCCCCAGATGATCTAACATCTCTTGTATGAACCCCTCTACTTTGGACAGTTCTTTGAAGGACATCACTCATGTTTGCTTTAGAACTTAGGTTTTTACATGTGTTTCTAGAACTAAACTTCTGATTAACACATTTCAAGCCCTACAGCTCTTCATAACTAAATCTTTGCCTTTCTTTGGCCTAATGGCTTCTCTCTAAGGTCGTTTCATTTATCGATAGATTCCCACAAATCCATTCAGCGCTTTAATTGACTTCTATCTTCTGTCTTTTACCCACTTTATATTTTCATTGCTGAATGACGGGGAAAGATAATAAGGTCAGAGAGGGAAGGAATGATATTAGTGTGTTATGTAGCTCAAAAATATCCATAAAATAAACCAAAGCATGATGAGATGCTAAAGTATATGGAAAACATCCTAAGGCATTCTAATAAATGAGATTAAGAGAGAATTGAAAAACTCACGAGATTCTGGCAGAAGATGTAAAGTTTCAGCTAGTCTTGAAGGATGGGTAGGATGTGAGCACACCCAAGTGACCTTTGGGGAGAAAGAGACAATTTAGTTTAAGTCCTAAATTGAGCAATGTCAAGTCAGTCAGTGCTCAAGGGAAGCTTCCACGTGGCAAACTGGTTCATGTCACCCCTTAATCAAAGTCTTTCAGTGACTTGAGTCTGTAAGTCTAGAACAACCTGTGCAGAATAGTACTCAAAGGATATATTATTACAGTTAGAATGAGGAAGATTTAAAAAAAGTGTATCCAGAATAGGCAAATACAGAAAGACAGAAAGTAGGTAAGTGCGTGTCTGGGGCCAGGAAGTGGTAGGAAAACCACAGACGGGAGTAATGGGGAGAAAGGAGGAATGACTAGTAATGTTTACGGAGGAGTTTCCTTAACAATTCTTAAAAATGTTCTAACATGGATTCTGATGACGAGGCACAACCCTGTGAGCAAACAAAGGATCACTGGATTGCACACTTTAAACAGGTGGGTTGTGCAGTATGTGAATTATATCTCAACCAAGCTTTAAAAGAATCAAAAAATAAAAAGTTATACCACAGTGCAGAATTTTACATTAAGCTGGTATTTTAAAAATGAGAAAGAACAGCACTTGGAACTTTAATATGTTGCATCTACTTTGCTTGATCTCCTTCCTTTTTATGCATTCAACTCTACAGATATGCAGAAATGTTCTGTTCTTCCCTAATCCATGCTTCTCTTTCCTGCCCTCGTACCTTTGGCAGGATAGTTTAATGGCTTCCCCACCTGCTGTGGATCCTGTATATCTCTTCACCTCCCACGGCATTTTAAATGTTGCCCTCAGATGCTTTTTCTAGAAGGAACTTTATACTCTCTTACCCCGTCTTTTAGTTCTGCTGCTATCAAATTAGCCATCCAGTATACTGTAATTACAGTTTGCATGTCTATCTCACTTACGAAATGATGGAAGATTAGAGGTCAGCAAACTTTTTCTGGGCCATAAAGTCTCTGTCACAACTGCTCAGTTCTGCTGCATTGTGCAGCAAAAGCCCCGACACCATCTTCACATGGGGCATGCCTGTGCCCAGGAATGTCCTGTTCGTCAGCATTGAAATTTAGAAGGCATATTCTTTTTACGTGGCATTAAATATTATTCTCTTTTCAGTTTTTTAAACTATGTGAATATGTAAAACCATTCTTAGCTCATGGGTAAGACAACAATAGCCTGAGGGCTGAATTTGGCTCACAGGTCATAATTTGCCAGCCTCCTGTCCCAGAAGGCTGAGATCAGGTATTCCGTGTTGTGTCCCTATTGCCCATCCTGGTACCTGGCACATTGTAGGTGTTCATTAAACTTTACTCAAATAAATTAATTTATTTTTAGTCAGCTTTTTTGCTGTTGTGACTAAACGACCTAACAAGAACAATTTTAGGGGGAGGAAAAATTTATTTAGGGACTTAAGGTTTCAGAGGTCTCAATCCATAGAAGGTTGGCTCCATTCCTTGGGGTTCAAGGTGAGGCAGAACATCATGGTGGAATAGTGTGGTGGAGGGAAGGAGCTCACATGATAATCAGAAAGCAGAGAGAGACTAAGTTCAGCTGACCAAATATATACCCTGAAGGCCTGGCCTCCGTGACCCACCTCTTCCAACTGCACCCTACCCACCTTCAGTTACCCCTCAGTTACCCCTCTATCAGGATTAATTCACTGATTGGGTTAAAACTCTCATAATCCAATCATTTTACCTCTTAATATTCTTGCATTGATTTAAACATGAGCTTTTGGGGGACACCTCACATCCAAACCATAGCAGTAATTAAAGAGAGAAAATGTCAGATCAGGCTAGGCAGGCAGCTATCAAAGGAGGCAGATTTAAAAAGGGCCGACGAAGGAGGCTTTATTGAGATATCACTCCCAGACGGAACTCGATCAGACCCACAGAGGGGACAGGAGAAGGGTCTGAGGAGAAACCGCGTGGAAGTTTGACTGGACTGGACTTTTATGGGGCTTACAGCAGGAAGGGAAGGGCTTGGGACAGGAAAAGGTGTTTTTAGGGTCCCTTGTCCCATTGGAGTTGGTTAGGGGAGTTGGCTGAACTCCAGGATTGGCCAGGGGGTCCTGCTGATTGACAGGCGTTAGTCAGGAGATCTCGCTGATTGACAAGCATTTCCGCCAGCACCTGATTGATGTTCCTTTCCCGCGCAGGCTGCTTTGTTCTAAGTCACCACCAAGTCACAACCACGGACCTAACAGAAAAGGCTGTAGAAGTCAATGAGCATGCCTCTTTATTCTACATGCATGGCGTAGGGTCCAGGACCTCCAACCTATGAAATGACTGAAATATGAACAACAATTCACAAAACAATTCACAAAGCCCAGGGCCAGTACCCTCCAGGGTCCTCTTTTCAGCGGGGCCAATGAGTTCAGCAAAAAAAGAGTTCGAAACAAGTTTACCAATTCTGGTTGAAGAAGTCAGAAGGAGAAGCCAAGGACAAGTATGGAACTGAGCCACGCAGACAAAGAGGTGAGCCCTTGGGAGTCGGTGTGTAGGCTCAGAGCGGTGCCTAGGTAAAGCTCAGTTTTAGTCAATAAAAGAATTGATGGGGGCTGGGATAGAGCTCAGGGGTGGCGGAATTGCCTGGTATTGGCATGAGGCCCTGGGCGCCATCCCCCAGCACCGCAAAACACAACAAAATAAACGTTGCCAATAAGGAGCAGAAGTGAAAATTACAAACCAATGAGTTCCAAGAGGGAGGAGTAAACAACTTCTGTAATGTTGAAGGGAAGTACTGGGGCGGGGGGAGGGTACCCACGTAGCTGTGGCCTGAGAGTCATGGACGGTGGGTAGGATTTGAACTTTAGAGAAGAGAAAGGGCTGTGTTTTAGGTAGAGGGTAACAGCAAGAGAAATTCTGAGAAAGGAAGAGATTTCTATGAAAAATGGGAAGGAAAGGAAGGAGAGTAAGAAAAAAAGGGCGGGAAGTAAGAGAAATTTCTGTGTAGCGGACTTTGCATTAGAAATTTTATATATGCTCAACCACTTGATCTGCAGAGCCATAAGAAGGATCGATTATTAGGCTTGTTTTATAAATGAAGACATGGAGGCTCAGAAAAAAAAATAATAGTGAGGCTGAAGTCACATAGCAAGTGACTATTAGAGGAAGGACATGAACTCACGTCTGCCCTGCTCCACCTTGCAGGGATCAGCCGGAGCTTGAGCAGGGTCCAAAATTAAACCCAGGAGTTTGGGAGGCTACTCTGAGGCTCCACACCTGCGACAGCCTTTCTTTCTTTCCTATAGCTGCAGGCAATGGTGTCCCATGTCCTGGAGAGAACATCTCAGGAAGTGAGGCTTATGTGAGATGACAGGAGGAATCCTTGTAGCAGAGGGATGGGACCCAGTCAGGAAAAAATGTGAGATGTCTGACAGAAGAGGGCTTCATAGACCAGACAGTGGTTGTTAGACATGGAATATGATCAGAGAGTCTGAGCCATGCCATTTTTTTATTGGTGTGAAGACAGGATTTAAGAAACTTTTGGTGCCAGTTATAAGATTGGGAAACACAGAAGAAAGGAGAAAGAGAGGTGGAGGGAGGAAGAGAGAAAGGCGGGAGGGAGGGAGGGAGGAAAGAAGGGGGTAGAGAAGGAAGGAAGGGAAAGAAGAAAAAGTTTCCCAACTTCTCTTAAATGCAGGTGTGGTATGACGAAGGTTGGCAGGGGAAATGAAGAAATGGTGTTCCTTTAAATGAAGCTTCAAAGAAACAATCACTAAGATGGTGCACAGCCTCAGTGGGTAGAGATAAGGAAAACAAAAATGATACCAAGATTTTATGCATATCTAATTGAAAAATGTGCGGTTTATTTCTCAGAAGAGACAGAGGATAGAGAATGGGAAGGGAACCAACTTAAGACTGGTTTTATTTTTTTGCCAAATAGTTTGAGAAAGTTGTATAGATTCAAACAGTAATATCTATCAGGCTGAAAGTTAGGACTTGAACTTGAGAGAGTGTGTGCTGTTGAGTGCCTAATGGCTGGCTCTTCAGGAATAAGAGCACCTGATTTAT
Source organism: Marmota marmota marmota (assembly GCF_001458135.2). NCBI lineage: Eukaryota > Metazoa > Chordata > Mammalia > Rodentia > Sciuridae > Marmota > Marmota marmota. The sequence continues at coordinate 7,934,091 of NW_026000153.1, read as the reverse complement.
AATACTGGCCAATGGTTCAAACATGTCCACCACCCTAATGTCACTGAATACAGAATAGGGCTTTGCTGCTAGTGGAGCCTGATCCCAACACACCACTGGGAGATGGTAGAAATGGAGACTTGGAAATCAAAGGGGATCCCGGGGAACACTGGTTGAGATCTTAGAAATCTTGGTCTAAGCCCATCATGACACAAAGATGAAACTGGGACTAGAAATCGAGCAAAGGAGAGACAAACTCTTGAAAGCCAAGGGATGGCTGGGAGGCAGTGGAGCAAAGTGTCAGGGGCTTAGCCTTTACGCTGCTAAAACATTCCTTTTGAAGATCAAGAGTATCACATCTAAGGGAAGCAAAATATAATTCCCACTGATTATCACTAGACAGAAAGAGGACAAAGCTCATGGGAGTCAGTTGCAGTTTTCTACCCTAACTCCTGATTTGCCTATTGTCTGTTTTCCTTAGCTACCGGCACACGCTACTTCAGGTTGTCAGGCTCTGAGTTTGCATAAATGCTCAGTATGAGGTTAAAAAAGGGGAAAATGATCCTTGGAGGCGTTTTCCAGGACAATCTAAAAGAAGGCTACTAACCTACCTCTCAGGTCCATTCAGGGCACGGGAATATAGGGGTGTGGTGAGAGCTCATCCATTATCTCCCCCCAGTGGGGTTCATTTTCTTCCTCACCAGGGAAGGAGACTGCCCTAGGAGCACTTGCAGCTTTTACTGCCCCCTCGTGGACGTCATATGCTACTTCACCCTGCACAGTTTTATCTCTTGAGAGAAGTGAGGGTGTTTTCAGAGATGTTGGGGGAGTTCTTATCAAGGCCTTGGGTTCAAGGAAATCCTAACAAATAAGGTTTTTAAATAACTTGAGCTTCAGTGATTTTCACTAATATCAATCCACTGAGAATTCCTAGCTCTGGTCAATTTTCAATGATCTCAGTCTACTGAGAATGCCTAGCTCTGGTCACAGGCTTGTTCAGCTTCTTGGTGTGTCAGTGAATGCCCCCAAAGAGTTTCATTCAGATGTTGCTTTAGCCTCCCTTCTTATCCTAAACCCTTTTAATCAATGCAGATCCTGTGACAGATTAATTTTATGGCAAAGAGAGGGTCACTTATTCTATAAATATTTTTTTTTCAATTTTGTGGAAATGAAAAAAAAAAGTTTCTCTTTAAGTCTTTGATGTACATGAGAGACACTGTAATCCACAGATACATTTCAGTTACCAAAGCTGATATTCCTTCAGAACCCTACACGGCCACATTAAAATATACAAAGTCCAGATGGTTCACCAGGCCCACTTTGACCTTGCGGAAAAATGTTTATAGGGAAACATTTGTAATCTCTAGTGCAAACCACATCCACATACAGAAAACGCCTCTGTAACCACCTGTACCTCACTCATTCCTCCTTATTGGGTGAACCCCTCCAGTGCCCAATCAGCAGAATCAGCTTGTTAGCTACAACTATGATGTCACTGTACTTAACATAAATGGACCTTTTGGCTCTGGCCTTAGCACTCATTTCATTATATACAAAAATACGCAAAACACACACACACACACACACACACAATGTGGTGAGTGGAGCAGTGTCTCTCTGCTTCCTGATTGTCCTGTCCTGCCACACACATGCACATGCACACAAACTACAAAAGAAGTAAGGGTAATAAAGCTCTTTTCTGAAGGTTTTCCTAGAGAACGGAAGGATGTCAAGGGAGGAATTACCTCGCATTCCCTATATCCAAAATCTGCAAAAACATTCCCTGCAAAGTAAATTCCCCCGCCTCCTTTCATTCTCAGATATGCTCCGCCCCCTCTTTCTCCACCTGCGCGCGTGTGTGCTTCTGTTCCCCCTTCTGTTCCTTCCCCTCTCTGCCCATCTTTCTTTGCTAAGGAATGCAGCTCAGTATGTCTTGATCCTCTCAAAACCATTTTCATATATAGCCCCTGTGAGTGACAATGTGGTAAATACTGCTACTTTAATTTTTTGTCCTGTGATAAAAATACATATTTTCCAAGATCCTTATGAAAACATCATGCTTCACCCATGTACCAAATCATGGATGTGATCAATTCCTGCTGTGTCTTTCCTCCTCTCCACCTCTTCTCTCCTGCAGAAAGTGTCTTTGGATATTTCCTAGGGAAAACAGTGAAGTGTGAGTCAGGCAGGATCTATGGGCTCTTGTCCACAGGCTGATCTGGTGTCCTCAGTGGAGTTAGGTAGTTCTGATTACCTTTGAGACCAGGAAGGAAGAACTACCCTCTCTCAACTTGTTTATAATCCATATCCCCTTTCCTTCAAGTAAAACAGATGGTGTTAGTAGATTTCTAACTGTGAATCATGACCCATTGGTAGATCATGAAATCAAATTGGTAGGGGACCCCTGTTTAATGCCATTTGAATAACAAGGAGAAAGAGGAAAAGATATTCCATTCTTTACCAGCTCCATCCTAATTGAATTAGCATAGCAAAAAGAAAGGGACTTCACTTGTGAGGGAGTGTGTTTTCATTTTAATTTATGCATGGAGTCATAAAGATGAGAGGATGTACAATCCCAACTCTAGAGGAATTCAAACCAGTACCAAATATACTCTATCTCTCTGAGCCTTTCAGGAGGCTCATCAGTGATGGAAATTTGTCACTTTCGCCCAAGGCAATGTCACCACCCCGGAGGAAAGTAAAGCACAAGTGTTGGGTCAAGGGAGTTGTCTGCCCAGAACACCCAGAGGCATGAGAGGTTTCTTCAAACAGAAGTGTGAGGATAGCCTGAGTGAACCTATGCAAATCGCCTTGAAGATGAGATGAGAAATTCTTTGAGAACTAGAGAAGCCCTTGATAGACCCATATCCTTCATTTACATGCTAATTAATTAGTGAACTGTTATGGTTTAGATATAAGGTGTCCCCCAAAAGCTCATGGGTAGAAAATGCAAGAAAATTTAGAGGGTGAACTGATTGGGTTTTGAGAGCCTTAACCTAATCTTGCATTAATCCCCATTAATTAAAAGGTATAGGCAGGTGGTATGTGGCTGGAGGAGGTAGGTCCCTGGGGGTGAGTCTTTGAGGTATGTATTTTGTCCCTTCTCAGCAGAGAAAGCTCTCTTTGCTTCCTAATTGTCATGTCTTGAGTTGTTTCTCCAACTACCACTCTATTCAGGCATGATATTCTGCCTGACCTCAGGCCAAAAACAATGGAGTTGGCCATCTATGGACTAAGACCTCTGAAACTATAAGTCCCGAAATAAACTTTTCCTCCTAAAATTATTCTTGTGAGGTCTTTGGGTCACAGCACCAAGAAAAAAAAAAAGCAGTCTAAAACAAGAACCCTTCTAAGAAAGACAGAAACTTTAGATCGAAAACAAAAATTATACTTGGTCCCAACATTTATGTCTGATGGGCCAACATGACACAGAAGACACTTTAGCCTCAGATTTGGGAAGAGAAACACACCAGTCATCAGTTGACCACCAAGAGCAAAAGAAAATACCTGGCTCAAGACAGACCTTGGGTTGGGGCCCAGCCTCCGATGGAAAGTAGTCAGTGTCTTGATCAAACCTGGGAACTGCCTCACTGTCCAGTGCAGGAAGAGGGGTGTGTTCATCTTTCCATCAGACCTCCTCTCCCCAATGGCTAAATCATCACCAAAGCGGCAAAGGGTAGATGCCTGATAAGGCCAAGGGGAGGAGGACCAGAAATAAAGGGAGGAAGGGCTCCTGGTCTGTAATGATGTATTATGAGCGCAGAGTATTATGAGCGCACCCCAACCGCTACCCCACCATTCTGATCAAGGAGACTCCTGCGCAGACAGCTGCAGGAGAAAATCTGGTGGCAATTCTCCCATTGTCATTGGTGTCAACCTCTGGGAAAACAGAAAATCTAACCCCAAACTAGGAAATCGAATCCCTGTTCTCCTTCTTCCTCCAAGTAAACAGAAGACTCTGGTCTACAAGTCTATCTTTGGAATTAAGATGTCTGAGTAGATTACAGGATCTTACAGATCCATCCTACTACAGGTCAGCGCTGCTCTCAAGGAGCTCAGTTTTAGTCAATAAAAGAAATGACGGGGGCTGGGATGGAGCTCAGGGGTGGCGGAATTGCCTAGTATTGGCATGAGGCCCTGGGCGCTATCCCCAGCACCGCAAAACACAACAAAATAAACGTTGCCAATAAGGAGCAGAAGTGAAAATTACAAACCAATGAGTTCCAAGAGGGAGGAGTAAACAACTTTTGTAATGTTGAAGGGAAGTACTGGGGCAGGGGGAGGGTACCCACGTAGCTGTGGCCTGAGAGTCATGGACGGTGGGTAGGATTTGAACTTTAGGGAAAGGGCTATGTTTAGGTAGAGGGTAACAGCAAGAGAAATTCTGAGAAAGGAAGAGATTTCTATGAAAAATGGGAAGGAAAGGAGGGAAGGAGAGTTAAGAAAAAGAGAGGGAAAAGTAAGACAGGAATTTCTGTGTAGCGGACTTTGCATTAGAAGTTTTATATATGCTCAACCACTTGATCTGCAGAGCCATAAGAAGGATCGATTATTAGGCTTGTTTTATAAATGAAGACATGGAGGCTCAGAAAAAAATAATAGTGAGGCTGAAGTCACATAGCAAGTGACTATTAGAGGAAGGACACAAACTCACGTCTGCCCTGATAACCCTGCAGGGATCAGCTGGAGGCTGAGCAGGGTACAAAATAATACCCAGAAGTTTTGGAAGCATTGCGAGAGAGTGGGAGTTGGTGGCATGACTACGATCTTGATGTTGGTGATGTTGGCCAGTTCGCTGGTCAGCCTTGCCTTGACAAGACCTCTGAATGCATCAAACAGATTCTCAAGGCTCTTGACATCAGGGGATGGAGGAGGTATCCTGGGCAAGAAGGTCCCAATGTGGAGGAAATGTGTTTCTGCCTGCACACTGTTTTTTTGTTTATTTTTGTTTTTGTTTTGTTTCTCCAATTGCCAAAGGTGCTTGTAGTTTTTAACCCACTTTTTCCCAACTACAGTGTAAGTAGCTGTCACAATCCATTTGATGGTGGAAAATCTTGGTCGTAACTCGCAATCACTGGGCACTCTTGAGTTCCTGTGTTCCCCTCCTCTCCTCTCTCTAATCATGCCCTTGTGAGCACCCGCTCCTTCTAATGTGTATAGTGCTTAGAGCATAGAGTCATTTGTCTATAGAGTGCTACTAAATGCTGGCTTTCCAACAATCTACTCACTTGGCATGTGAGAAACTGAAGCAAGGGACAAATGACATTGGAGATGCTGCTGGGACTCTGAGAGAGGCACAGGTGGCTTCCTTCCTCTGGAAGTTGGAAGGCAGTGGAACATGGGATCACAGATACAGCTAAAAATCCTGGCTGGAAGTTCTCTTCAAATATTTGAACATTCTCCTATGTAAGAGAGGAGAGATCTGCCTCCTCTTTCAGCTCCACAACATGACAATGAGAAGCCAAGCGCTGTGGCAAAACCCCTGTGATTCCAGTGGCTTGGGAGGCTGAGGCAGGAGGATGGAGAGTTCAAATCCAGCCTCAGCAACTGAGTGAGGTCCTAAAACAGTGAGATCCTGTTTCTAAATAAAACATTAAAAAGTGCTGGGGGTGTGGCTCAGTGGTTATGCACCCCTGGGTTCAATCCTTGATACCAATAATTAAGTAAATTTAAAAAGTGACAATGAGAGCTAACTGAATTAATAAAATGAAAGCAGATTTCAACTCAATATAAGAAAGAATTTTTAGTGTTTTTTTAGAGAGAAAATACATGATGATTCTGGGAAATTTCAAAAAAAAAAAAAAGAAAAAAAATAATTATTCATAATCCTGTAGCCTAGAGGAAACTATACTAAGTATTTTAGCCTATTTCTTTCTGGCATTATTAAATGAGTATGTATGGCTAAATAATTGAGATCATACTGTATATAAAATTTTGCATGCTATTTTTAAACTCAACATTATATCATCTTAGAAGTATTTTTCAGCTCATTAAAAGCTCTTCATAAACATAATTTAATGGCTGCATAATATCAATTGTATGGCTGCATCGCGATTTATTTAACTAATCCCCTATGTTGGACATTTATGTTGTGCATAATCTTTGGCTATTATGAAATAACGCTTCAATGAAAATTTCCTGTATATAAATCTTGTGCCACCAATTTTAGAATTTTATAGGCTAGATTCCTAGGAGTTGAATTACTTAATAAAAAGTGTGATCATATTTAAGACATTGATACATATTGCCATTTTCTCTCCATAAAACGTAGACTAATTAACCTCTGTATCCTCACTTTTTCTCTCAGGATACAAGACTCCGACTCTGCATTGCTTCTGTTTCTATCTTCTTCTCCCCTGACTGCTCCTTCTTAATCTACTTTACTCCTCTTTTCTCTTATCATTGGCCTCTGCTGGGGTCTCAGGACTCTTGCCTTGACCCTCCTTTCTATTCACTATCAAGCAATTTTCCCAGCATGAATTAAAAGTAGTCCCTTACTTTTGAAAATAATACACTTTCTAATTTATATCTTCTCCCATGACCTTTCCCTGCAAATAGGACCTAGAATATCCAACTGCTGAGACATCTGCAATTGGATGTCTAGTAGATATTTCACACATGGCATGACCAAACTCTTGATTATCCTCCAAACAGAACATTACTCCAACCTTCTTCTCTGAAAGCCTTTTCCATATCAGTCAATGGAAATTTATCCATGCAGCTGTTCACAGTGCATTATCCTGGACTCTTCTTTACCCACTAAAGCTAATCCACCAGCAAGTCCTAGGGACTCTCTCTCCAAAAACCATGCTATGATTCTCTCTTGTCCTACTTGTCAACCTAATCTAAGATACTATTATCTCTTGTTGCCTCACGATATAGCTTCCTAAATGAAATCCTGGCTTTCAATCCTGTTATGTCAACTACTCACTGTCTACTGCGTGGCTATCTTTTTCCATTTATGCATTCTTTCAAGAAAATTCTTTTGCACTTGTACATACTAGCACTTGTCTATTATGCATATAACTGTCTAGACACTATGGGGCATGTTAGGAAACTAAATAAAATGCCTGGCCTCAAGTGATTTTCATTCTAGTTGGGAAAGACAGTCAATAAATAAAGCAGAGATTATAAAGGGAGAATTAGGGACAGAGTGAATTTCTATTTTATTCGGGGTGGTCAGGAAAGGTCTTTCTGAGAAGACATTTTATCAGAGACACAAGGAAAATGAGGGAATGCACCAGGAACATTCCTTGGGAAATGATGTCATAGGGAGAAGGCCCACCAATGGTAAGTATACCAAGTTCCAAGGCAGAGCATGTGTGGAATGCTCAAGGGACCATGCACACTGGACATCATTGTGTTGGCATAGGGTTGTTTAGCTGGGCTTCAGGGAAGTTCCACAGCATCCACAGGGTGAGTAAGGATCGGCTACAGTGGGGGATTCTAGAAGCGAGGGATGCACAAGGTTTAGTAGAATCATGCAACTCCCCAACCTCTCTTCAGTGAGGTATGCTGGGGTTGGACACATAGTAGGTTTGTGCTCTAATGCAATGACCGCATTCCCTGTGAGAGTGACCTTGGTGGGGAAGGACACACTGCTAGGAGTCAAGAAGGCAGGGTTGGTGGTGCCAGGTGTTTATGGAAGTCATTTGGGGACGCAGGGGTCCATGAGAATTTGTAGCCCCCTCTCCCAGGAAAAGGAAGCTACCAGCCCCAAGGGAAGCTAAGTTCTGGAAACCCCTCCTGCCAGAACTAGTGTGATCCCAATAAACTCATTGTGAGGTCAGCCCTGAGTGAGAATCTAGGGTCAATTTTTTGTATTTCTTCTGAGGGAGCCATAACAAAGAACATCAAGGAAGCCATTGTCTGGGGAGCAGGAAGACTGAGGAAAGAGCAACTCTGGATGAGGACAAAATGGCGCTAGGAAGGGTGGGGAGAGCTTTCCGGCTTGGAGACATTGCAGACTCCTCAGAGTCTCCCAGAGGTGCTCTCTTTATACTTTTGTAGCCATGGATAACAAGCCCAAGCACCTTCCTAAGGCTCCTAGGAATGTCTTCCATTTCTCTTAAATGACCGGTTTCTCTCTCTTCACTAGAGCATGCAGAGTGCCATTATTTTCCAACTTTGGAAACCCTTCTTCATTCCCAGTCTCATCCCTGCCCTGCTCCATGCCCTGAGAGGTCTTATGGATAATAATTCTCACTACGTCCACTTTCTGGCATCTGGTTAAATTTGCCTTAGGGACAGGGTGGCCAGATTGAACAAAAACACACGACACCCAGGTTGAAATTTCAGACAAGTAAGTTGTGTTTTTTTTTTTAGCTTAAGAATGCCCAAACATGGCCCCTCCACCATGACCCCTTAACCAATCTGAAACTCAAAGTTAATAGGATATTTTATATTGTCTCTGGCAGTCCTATATGAGAATCACTGAGGATATTGGAAGGTGTAGCAAATGAAGGCTGAGAGTATCTCTCTCCTAGCACCCCTTTCCTGCAGGGTTATCGGGTACAGTTTCTGGGGTCTTTTACCTGAGACCCCAGCTCCTGTCAAGCAGCCCCTCTCCCAGGGCTACAGGTCTCACTTTTTCTGTGCCTTTAGGCCTGGGGTAGCAGGGCTAGCTGCCCTTATTAGTCCCTGTATTTTTGCCATTTCTTTGGTTCCCTGAGTACTGCCAATACCACTTTACAGTGGTACCTTCCTTTCTTCAATTAGTCTTGTGCCACCTAACATCTCAGCCGTGATGTTATACATGTGGTCCAGTGAGATTGTGTCACCTAGTAATGTGGTGGCCATGAGAGTTTGTGTCAGTACCCTGGAATGTTAGCAACCACATCACCTGACAGTGCCTTTCTTAGAACGTATCCCATTAAATGACACATGATGGCACTCCCTTTGAGCAAGTCAACCATTTACTTCTGGAACACTTGAAGTTCCTTTGTTTATTGATTCTCCCCCACTTGAATGTTCTGAGGACAGGGATGGTGTCTGACTCATTCACCACCTGGTGCTTGCACCTATTCATTAAGTTTTTATTGACTGACTAATTGATCCCTGCAACCTATTCATTCACAAATATTTGTTGGGCCAGTGATTCTCAAAGTGTGACCAGGACCTTGGATAATTTAAGAAGCATCAGCTGGGAGCTTATTATAAATGCAACTCTTCAGGCCTACACGGGGCTTGTTCAGTCAGAGACTCTGGGAGTGGGCCAGCATCTGTGGCTTAACAGCTTTCCAGGTGATTTGGATGTCCTCTGAATTTGAGAACTGGAAGGCTAGGAAATGGGAATACAGTGGTGTGAAGAATGACAAGGCCCCACTCTCAGGGTGATTACCACTCTAGCAGATGCATCTGCACACATTCATCTTAACAAGTGACAGGACTAACTTTGACAGATGACACCTGAATACGTTCTACTTATTTGTCCTGTGAATGGCTGCCCCTAAGTGATTCACTGTCCAACTTGTCCTCTGTATGAAATCCCTGGAAACCTCTAGCAGGCCCTTTCAGAACCTGACCTGAACACAAACTGAGCTTTGCCATTTTAGAAAAACTGTTCTCCCCTCTAAAGTTAATGCTAGACAAGTTGAGAGACTTGAATTTGACAGAAAATAAAGGAAAGCCAGAAGAACTGTCCCAGAATTCACCCTTTCAAATATACTCCCTGACATTTGAAAACAGAAACTTGAATCGGGGGCCAAAACTATTTATAATTATACAAACCTACAGACTTAACTGCATTTGATATGTAAACATAAGGCATATTTTGCAGCATTGATACTTGGTTATTTCCAGCAATGCAACTATTATGCAACTTAAGAGTAGTATATTGCAATGTGTCTTGTTCTGATCTCAAGATCTGCTCATCATTTCCAAAACTCATAACCCCAATGGGAGCTTGAGTTGCCAATACAACGTCTATGTCTGTCACATTTGTAGCTGTCATATCCACCATGATTCTACAAGGAGGGAGAAACATCTGACTGCATGACGTGGTCTTGTGCAGCGTTTCTCAAACTTTAACGTGCACACGAGTCACTTGGGATGTTGTTACAAGCAGATTCTCATTCAGTTAAGTCTGGGCTGGAGCCTGAGATTCTGCTTTTCTCACAAGCTCCCAGCTGGTGTTGATGCTGCTGGTCCAGGGACCACAGTTTGAGTGGCAAGGTTCTAGCATTATTTTACCGCACCATTTGCTGACTGAAATATGTGTGACTTTATTATAAGTTTCTTTCATATTATAATTGAGATATTGGGGTGAAATTTTGGAAGTTAAATAGGTTGCTAAATTCAGTTCTACATGGATTTTATTTCACAATAACAAGGGAACAAAACTTCAGTACTAAAGAAGAGGTGTTCAGAATCTGATAGAGGTAGCCAGGCAAGGTGACACATGCCTGTAAACGCAGTGATTCAGGAGGCTGAGGCAGAAGGATCATGAGTTCAAAGCCAGCCTCAGCAACTTAGCAAAGCCCTAAGCAACTTAGTGAGACTCTGTCACTAAATAAAATATAAAAAGGGTTGGGGATGTAGCTCAGTGGTTAAGTGTCCCTGGGTTTAATCCCTGGTGTGTGTGTGTGTGTGTGTGTGTGTGTGTGTGTGTATAAATGAATCTGATAGGGCTGAGAACCATTCAATGGTCTAAATTCATCATTTCATATGCTTTCCATGTGAGTAATTTGGGGATGGGAAGGAGAAGCCACTCTCTGCATGGGGATTGTTCTGGAAGGACAGATTTGGCAATGGGCACATCCACATTTAAATCAAGAAGCTCACTGAATGCTGGGGATTGGGGGGAATTATTCTTAAAAGAGTGGATCTAGGAATCATCCTTCTCTCTTCCTCTAGACATTGAAGAGTGAAGATCTAAGGTCTGAAACTGCAGGACCCAGGTCACTACCAGCTAGAAAATAAAGCTGGCATAAATTACAAGAAGAGGAAAGAAAAGCAGACCATGGAGCCATAGCCTCTGGATTAAGCCAACCCTGGAACTCACCCACCTTCGTTTGTATGTGATTTGCAAGTGAATAAAGGTCCTGTGGTTTCAATCATTTGGAGGTGAGATGTCTATGGAATGGGACATCAAAGTAGAGTGCCCATCAGATGAAAATGAACCTGGGAGACATCCACATAAAGTGGTTTTTTAATTCTATGGGTCACATTGAACTCACCTAAGGAGAGAAGATCACCAGAGAATAAAAGAGTCTCAGACTCAAACCCAAGCAACCACAAACTTGAGACCTGATAGAAGATAACAGGGAAAGAGTGATCAGGAAGCGGTGAGGGGACTTGTGGATTCTTGCACTAGTGACAGGAAAGATGAGCATGAGTGTGCGCTGGTCTCCCTGAGCTCTTTCCAGCACAGTGCGCCGTTTGCTTTCCTTTCCCCCCACTACTGTTTATTACATCTTCCCCAGACTCTAAACTTGCCAAAGCTCTCTCATGCAAATGGGAATTGTTTTCATGTAAAAATCAATTAATATGCATGAAATGGATTATTTTAGTGTTTGAATTGTATCCCCCCAAAACACATTTTAGAATTCCACAAAGCCGTGTGAATACAAATTTCTCTTTTTCTCACGAGGGGAAACTTCCTGCTTTAAAAAAAAATGTGTGTAGTACACATTCAGAATTCACTCCATGTGTGTGCAGGGTGCTCGCTCTGTTCAATCTACAAGTACAAAAAAAAGCAATTGATCACATGAGCTCATCAGCCAGGACCCAGGAGTGCAGGGCAGATGTGAACAGGAGGGGTCTTCTTCATACAGTTTTGGGAGCACAGAAGTGGAGAGGGCAATCAGCCATCTGCAATTAGTAGGGAGAAGGCACAAGGTAAAGACCGTGATGAACATTGATCTGGACTCTGTTGAGCAGAAGGGTCCTGCTTAACATCTGTTGATTTAAAAAATAATAATAATGCTAGCTGCACAAATGGTTTATCTTTAACATGTACGATGGTTTGCAAAAGGGTACCTCAAAAGACACGTGCTAAACCCTTGGTCCCTAGCCTATGGTGCCAGAGGGAGATGGTGGGACCTTTAACAGATGGGGCCTGGTGGAAGACCTTCCAGTCATTGTAGGTATGACCTTGGAGGAGAGATTTGGATGCACCTGCTTTCTCTTCCTCTTTTGTATTTTCTGGCAGTCAGGAGTTGAACAGCTCCCTTCCCTGATGTGCTGGCTTGCCACAGGCCCCAAAGCCACAGGACCAATTGATCATGGACTGAAATCTCTAAAACTGAGAGCCAAAATAAAACTTTCCTTTTTATAAGCTGATTGTCTCAGGTATTTTGTTAGAGTAACAGAAATCTGACTACCATAACATATATCACAGTCTCAGCTAACTTTGTTATACTTTACATAGACTATTAATCCCTCTTCTATTCTGACAATTTTCTTCTGGGATTGAACTGTGATGTCCTCTGCCATGCAACGTGGTGGCTATTTGCCGCAGTCTAGCTGGGCACAATTCAGGAGCCACTTGTCAAAAGAAACGAGCTTTATTTTTAGAACCACTCAGGCCAAACAAAACAGCTCCTCAGGAGAAACCCTCAGAGCCCAATTGCCACCCTTGGCTTCCCACAAGCCTCTCCACCTCCCCCACTCCTCCTGCTTGAGGCTGATTGGCTGGGTCGCGTGGGCGGAGCCAAAAAAAGTCCCCCAATGAGCAGCTCCCTAGTCTGAAGGGCAGGGAAACAGCCCAATGAGCATCACCGCAGAGGAGCCAATCAGCTAGATGTTGCTGGGGCCGCTATGAGCCAATCATCAGCTGGCAGTCTGAAAGGGCGGGGAAACAGCTCAATGAGCATCTCCAATGAGCATCACGGCAGAGGAGCCAATCAGCTAGATGTTGCTGGGGCCGCTGTGAGCCAATCATCAGCTGGCAGTCTGAAAGTTTTCTGGGGCCCCTTCGGCTGTGGCTCTCAACAGCTATTATGTTGTCTCGCTCCTCACTTGCTCCAAACACATGCCACTAAGTTTCAACACTCCATCACAAAAATGTTATATTCTTCATATTGTGTTCCATGCTACCAAAGAGATTTTCCAATAGGGTCTAAGATCTACACATGTGCATACACACACACACACACACACACACACATTGTCTCACATTTCCCTTGGAAAGTTGGCAATTCATTTTATAAAGGGACTCATCTTCATATCTGACAACGAACTAAAATTGCCTTCCTATTGACTCTTTGAATTATTTTTTTCCCTTAGCAGTTCTTGCAGATTTATGGTCTCCCAACTGAAATTGGCTGGTAGTCAGGTTTTATTTGTCCCAATAAGAGCTTTTTAAAGAGACAATTTTTTAAAAAAGTAGGACACTTCAATTTTAGAAAATCAAGTCTGCTCATCTCTCTTGAAAACTCAAAAGTCCTGGCAACCCTGGGCTCCATTCCCACATGCCCATGATTAGACATATTCTGTGTTTTGTCATAGTCTCACCATTCCCTACTGTCCGTGACATAAAGGCCAACTGGCATATGTTATTTATCCTTACCTTTGTGCTATTCCTTTTCTTTGGGTGTTTAAATATTTCTCTGTTCCCAGAGGGGGGAAAATGGCTAACAATGGGCCACCTATTTAAAGAAAAATACACTTGGGCCTCTATCTTTGTAGAAGTAAAAACCATTCCTATATGTTTTGAAGCAAATGCAATGCCACATTACTTTTATTTTCTTTTAATTACCCTAATGCCTGCTGGAATTTGCAACCCCTGTATATAAGACACCAACATTCGGCCCTGTGTCTCTAATTATCACAAAGAGAACTATAAAATTCTGCAAAACAAAACATTGCATTAGCTTAAATATTAAACATATCGTTCAACACACTTTGAAATGGTGAGTGGAAGTCAGGTTAAGGAGTCCTGAGATCAAGTAGTGGTTTTCAGATGATCCCTGCTATGGATCAGGACCAAGGCTTTCTTCACAAATTTACTTGGAATTCGCATTTTGAAGGTATAAGAAATGTGAATCTACAGTCCTATGCAGAAAAGAAGCCTGACACTAGAAAATATTATCTTGGAATTAATTTATTTTAAAAAACACAATAAATCTAAAACTTTGCCTGCATTCAAAGTGATATTTTCCAAATTTGGAAAAATCCTCTAACCTGAAAGAAAAAAAAAAAGGATGAACATATTTGTTTTAATTTTATTTATTTAATTTCTTTGCCATTCACAGACTTCAGTTTAAAAGAAAAAAAAATGAGAAAGAAATAAGAAAGTAATTGCTATGTTTCATTAGGAATTTTAGTAGCAATTCTTCTGTTCAAATTTGATCATTTGAATTAAGAGTATAGAGAACACATCACTTCTTAATGGTGGAATGTGACAGTTATCTCTCTAAAAGAGTGATCTCATTCAGGCACATGCTTCCCATTAAATATTTGTTTGTATGTTGACTTTATATTGTTCCTTTCTGTCTCCTCAAATGTCTTTTAGGGGAAGGAGGAGCATCAATTATATGAAAGTATGTACTGCAGTTTCTGAGTGGGGAAGAAAGAAACCAGGGGGAGGGAGGAAACACAAATGTGAGTCTCTATGAAATGGAGGAAACTCTGTTACAGATTCTCACGTAAGAAATTTAATTCTTTAACTCATGTAACTACCATATGAAATAGATATTATCCTGGATTTTTCATAGGAAGGAAAAGCTTGCCTTTTAATACACAATTCTTCTTATGTAGAAGATCTGAGATTCAATTCCAGAGTCATGTGGATTTCAAATTCCCAATTTTCCACTCCATGAAAATGAGATGCTTGAAGAGAAACCTTGAAACTTGCCTTCCAATCTGATGGATTTGGACATGGATAATTAATGACCAAGCAATGGCAGTGCAGGTGAGGTGGATGAGGAAGAAGCAGCCATCAATTTGGTCCATAACTAATCTTTTTTCCAAGTACAAAAAAAAAAAAAATCTGTCTTCTTTAGAATGATTTTTAGAAAGTTTTAGATTTTTCTTCAGAATGATTTAGATTTAGATGTTTTTATTCCCTAATTTGTATTTGTATCTCAAAATAGGAAGTTTCTCAAAGAACTCAGATAGGAGATCTGAACAGGGGGGATTTCAGTGTCCTGGAAGTAGAAAGAGTTTTGAGAACAATGACCCTGAGAGCTCTGATGGAAGGAGGTGCCTTCCCTTATAAGGGTGGGTTTTTCCTTGAAACAGGTCAAAAAGACCCTCTTTCCCTCCTTCTTAAAGCAGTGCTTCTTAACCCTACCTACCATTTAGAGTCACCTTGGAAACTTTAAATGATTACTAGATCCCTGTCCCAAGAAATTCTGATTTAATTGGGCTGAAGTGTGTCTTGGGTACAGCAAGTTTTAAAAGCTGCCAAGGAAATTTTAACGCATAAACATGGTTGATACCTGCTGTCCAAAAGGAAGAACATCCCCACTACCTAGAGGGGGGTCCTTATTTGCCACAAAAGCCTCTGTCCTAGCTGGGGAAGGTGGCTGAAAGTAGATCACACCAAAGAATCTTTGTTTCCTAGTTGTATCTTAAGATTCAGGAAATCTGTGAACCATCAGCCTAAGTCTCAGCCTACCATGGTGTCTACCTCTGCTCTGGGGCAGGCTAGAGATCTGATGGTGCCATTTCTTCTCAGTGGGGTCCAGAGCCCCATAACTCTACAATAATTGTGCCCTGGATTAGCAGCACAGGTCTCACCTGGCACTGGTTGGAGATGTAGTCTCCAGTCCTGCCCCAAACCTATTGAGAATCTGCATTTCAACAGACCGCAGGAGCTTCAGTTACACATTAAAGTTTGCAAAGCATTGTTGTAATAGAAATAACACATATTTCTATATTTTTAGTGTGTAAACTATTTAAAATTTGCTATAAAACCTTCAAGTGTTATCAGAATACATTAGGAATATTTTAAAATCAAAACAGGAAAATACATCTTAAAATAGGGTATTAAGAAAAAAGAGCAAAAATAAAATAATACACAGATCATCAAATCATAAGGAAGTTCTGAGTTAAACCATCAAGCACAAATTTGAATCTAAGTTTTCTAGACTCCAAAGAGGGAAATATAGAAATAGTTCATCTTGCCCAAGGATAGGAATAAGTGTTTCTCAGGGGGCTTCAGGTGAGGCACTATATGATCTGGTAGAGAATACTTCTCAGGAGCACCAAGCTTGAAGTCAAAGAGAAGCTACATATGGTACTTTCTGGATGCCTTAACACAGGCAAGTTACCTAACCTCACCATTGTTAGTTTTGTCATCTCCAAGATGGGTATAAAATGTCCCATTCTAAAAGAGTGTTTGAAGGATTAAGTACAGACAATAAATGATATATTCCAGCTTCTCAGCCTGGAAAGAGCAAATTCACACCTAGATTCTGATTCAAACAAAGTGAATCAAAGTCCAATATCAAAGTCCTAAATTATATTTTTGAAAAATAAAGATATGAGTCATAAGATTTCTCTTGTGAGTCCTAATTGATTCTCTCTCTCTCTCTCTCTCTCTCTCTCTCTTCTTTTGGTGCTGGGGATGGACATCATTACCCTAGGTACATGTATGAAGACTCAGATTTTGTGAATATACTTTGTGTACAATCAGAGATATGAAAAATTGTGCTCTATATGTGTAACATGAATTGCAATGCATTCTGGTGTCATATATAACAAATTAGAATTTAAAAAAAAATAAAAAAAGATGTGAGCCTTACCCTATCAGGTATCAAATCTTGCCATAACTCTACAATAATTAAAATACCGTATTAGTTAAGAAATAGATACACAGATTAATGGATATATTAGAGTGGTCGAAAACAGACAAATAGAACACGGGGGGGAAAAAGTAGAGGAAAAAAATTCTGTTCCATAATGAAAACTGAGACACATGGAAATTCTACCTTACATGTTGTACAAAAATAATTCTGGTTTAATTTAAATATTAAATGTGACAATATGAAAATTTTAAAGCAAACCAAATTCCCTTTAGTATAAAAATGGATGATTTAAAATATATGTGTATTATATAAAATTTTATATGTATGTATTATACATAGATACACATGTATACATCCATATACATGTGTATATGTATATAGAGAGAAGGAAATTAAAACAAATGAGCTAGATCTAATTCTACTGTATCAAATGGATAACTTTAAAAAGTTAATGTTGGGTGAAATTGAAGAAGGACATAGAATATGATAACATTATTACAAATTTTAAGCACATAAATACTTTACCTCATTTACTGACACATACTTATGTAATAAACATTAAACACATGGAAATGAAGGCTGTCACCTGTAGAAGAGTAGTAAAAGGAACGAGGGAGAAAGGGAGGGAATAAAAATGGATTAAAACTAGACTTTAGCTCTAGAAATTTGAGTTGTTTTTAATCTAAAGTCTACAAGAAGCTTTGATGTCTGTTAAATCTGAATGTTGAATATATAATTATGCATTATTTTATTGTCTACACTTTTTTGATTTATTTCATCTGATTCTTAATAATTAAGAAAATCCGTCTCCATAGGCCTCATGTTCTTGTAAGCCCAAAATTTTGGGGGTCTTTCTCTCTTTCCAGGAGAGGAAGTGGTAAGTATGCCTCCTGCCCAGAAAGGAACCATGCTGTAGCTGAAGTGAAAAGATGTCCCCAACAGCCCACCCCTGGCAGTCCTCTGCAGAACCTAAGGCATGGATGATCTGAAACTCAGGCTCTGCTTCTGCCCAGCCACTACCATGGCCTGTCCTTCGTCATGTGCACACAGAGAGCAATGCACTCTAGTGCAGAGGAAGAACGAGGGCCGGGTCCCACCACCCAAATTCCCTTGGTTCTTGGGCATGGCTGGGGCAGTCTACAGACATATGATATGTACAGCTCTTCCCCCAGCACATGTCCCCAAGGCTCACATGTTCCCAGATTCTGTCCAGGGACAGGAGCAGGAGTCCTAGTCTATCTGTCCATATGCTATCATAGTGCAGACCCCTTTCTCTGTCCTTGCTTCTGTCCTCCTATCCCTCATTCAGACACTAAGCACAATGGCATCTTGTAACCTTGGTCCCAAGCACCAACTCAAAGCCTCCTTCCATTTCTTGCCCTACAAGGAGAGATATCTCCTCTAGCAAAAATCCCAGCTGGTTATGAAATTGTGAGGCCTGGACATTCCAGGGCATAAATTCTGTAAGTTCTCAAATTGTCTTTGAGGAAATGTCTTCATAATCTGCTCCAGGATTCAGCCTGCAGCCAGTTTTTCAAGAATAGACATGTGCAGAAGGAGTCAGCTCCTTCAGCCCATGACCTTTTGACATCACAAGTCCAAAATTCTCCACGCAGAGCATAATTCAGCCTGAAAAGAAACATGTGCCCGGTGAAGAAGCTTAGTGATCATCTGCATCTGCACAAAAGAACACCAAGTCCCCTTTCACCATCCAATCAGGAAGCAGTTCCTCCCAGCTCTGATCCTATACATTACCCTGCTGTCTAGGGGCAGGTTTGAGCTTTAGGAGCAACCGGTCTCCTTTGCCAGTTGAACGTGAATTAATGCTTTTTGTTTTTGTAAAAGCATGGCATCATAGTGTTGGCTTCTGTGTGTGGCAGGAAGTGAGCTAGATGTTAATTGTAGTTTGCTAAAAGAAAAATTTGAATAGTCTCTCAAAATAGGAAGAGGTACATTAGTTTAATAATTGTGCAAGCTGCCATTATATCTGAAGAAAAAAAAACTGTAAATCTGAGAATACACAGAAGCACAGAATCCAACATAGACCCACAGAGTCAGCCCCAGCTAGGCTCCCCAGACCTTCTGTGGGGCTCCCATCCTCTGGTCATCCCTTTCACCCTAGCTTTTTCTCCCTGGGGAGCTAGAAGAACTTTGCAATCTTAATTGAAGGAAGTTTCGGACTGGCCATAGAAAAGTTTGGTGACATGTTCAGAGTGTCCCTCCTGGTGGCAGCCTCATAGAAGGTTCAGAGTTTCCCTGGACATAGTCCCCTATCACTGGGTTCTTATTTCAACTTAGCCCTTGATTCAGGAAAGTATGTGCCTAGCTAGCCTATGGTGTTGTCCTGAGATCGGAGCAGTTCTTCAGTGGAGTGGAAGTTTCTAGGTTTCTGCCCAGTTAGAGTATTTAGCCTTTTTCTCTAATCTGCTCCTTTCTCTCCTGTTTATCTTTCCCATAGCATTTCCCATAGTTTTGTGCTTTGAGTTTAGTTGCTAGGTGGCCTCTAACTGAGTACATGTCTCTGAGCCTCTAGCCTCAAGCCAGCCCCTTGTATGAGCGGAAGACCTCCCTTCAGCTGAGCCACCTATTGAATTTCCTTTTCTTATTTAATGACTACCTCTTACAGTTCAACTGCAAAGAAAACCAGCTCTTGTTCTGACATTGCATTCTTCCTCTTCTCAGGTTCCCTCTGATGACTTCCCAACTAACTGCTAGGTTGTAATTATAAAGACTCCTCTCACCACCATTTCACAGTGGAAAAAACTGCACACACAATCATAGGTGCTTGTGGTTCTTATCCATGCTACTTCCCTCTCCTCACCTATATATGGTAGAATGCATGTGTCAAGTGCTAAGCCCATAAAATGCTTGGCATTCCATGATAACTGGCTGAGTATTGGAACCATGAGTGTCAATAACACATACAGAAGCCAATAGTACAGTTGAATGATAATGGGTCACATGCAAATGTAGATGGTAACATGCTCATTTGTATTCTGATAGGGAAAATAAATACAAGAATATGGCATAAGATTATAATTGCAATTGAATCATTAAAAAAAATTGAACTTCAAGTAATTTAAGTGTACTCTAAAATGCCATTCCAAAGTAGAAAATGACATTGACTTCAACGGTATTTAAGTTCCAGGAAAATGGAAATAAATTTTACATTAATTACAACCACTGCTAGGTTACACGATACACTGAAGTAGAAGGTGGTGGTTTTACTATTTTGACATCTGTATCAGGGAAAAAACTAAAAAACCATGTTTCCCCTCTACTTTCACACCAACACAACAAACACACACAACTTCTGTGCCCTCAGCAGAGAAGCCCTTAGTTCTGCAGCAGCTGGGTGTTCTCTAATCCACTTCCGGTCTGATACTATCTTCCTGGAGCTAGTGTGGGATCCCACAGGCCCAGAGCTCTGTCCTCAAGACTGCCACGCCCACTTCAGATGCCAGTCACAAGCCCCAGGTTGCTTTACCTGTGTTTTTGGACGACCGGCTACAAAATGGGTGTTCCCACAAACCCCTCCATATGTTCGATAATTTGCTTGAGAGGCTCTCACAACTCAAGGAAACACTTCCATTTACCAGTTCATGGTAAGAGATAATGCAAAGGATTCAGGTGAAGAGATAGAAGCCTGGAGGAAAGTCCAGGGGACGGATCACAGAGCCCCTGTGACCAGGGGTTCACCCTCCAGGACCCTCCACGAGTTTCACTATTTAGAGGCTCTCTGAATTGAGTCCTTTTCAGGTTTTACGGACACTTTCTTATGTATTCATGATTGACTACATCGTTGGCCATTGTAGGGTGGGACTGAAAGTCTTAATCAACTCCGTAATCCTGCTTTGGTCTTTCTGGTGACCCTCCTCATCTTGAAGCTTCCTAGGGGCCCCCAGCCATTAACCAATTCATTAGTATGCCTAAAAACACTTATTACATTGGAGATTCCAAAGATTTTAGAAATTACCTACCAGGAAACAGCAAAAAGACTGAATACATATTTTACAACATCACACATCATGCCTGGTGTTAGGATTAAGCCTACCAGTGTGGAATATGCTTCTGGCTTTGCTATTTTCTAGGTATATGAACTTGAAAAGTCACTTAACCTCTGTCTACCTTATTTCCTCATCTGGGGGAAAAAAAAGGAGATAGACTTATCTCCTAAGGTCATTTTGAAGGCAATTAGAATGTACAAAATTACTTAGAATTTTGTATCAGGGAAAAAAAACCTAAAAAAAAACATGTATCTGTAGCAGGGCAAATAGCACTCAACAAATTACCATAATCATCACCATTTCTGAGATTTTCATTTAAAAGGAAGGTACTAAAGCATTTCACGGCACAGCTCAGCTTCATAGTACACTCCTGGGTATGAGGAGTGGGAATCTAAGCCCTTGGGAAAGAGGACCCATGAGGAGTCTTTCTGACCCTGGACAGTGGGCTGGTTTTCAGGGAAGGGCTCCAAGGCCAGCAGGGACCTGGCAGGTTGGGCAGGAAAGGAGGCCAGAGCTCCCATCCAGAGGAGGAACATGGGTAAGGGTTATTGCCCATGGAAGGCTGCCACCTGGAAGGGATGTGGGCCCCCAAGAGCCATCCTGCCATACCACATACCAGTTTTACAGGTGGCAAGACTAATTCCAAACCTTGCTAGATGGTGACCTTACTAGGTTTTCTGTGTTTTCTGCCTGGACTATGAAACTGCGCTAACCTTTGTCCCAGAAATGAGGGGCCTGTTGCAGACAAAACAGGGAGAATGTCTTGGATAAAAGCCCATGCCCTCATGTCAGACAAATGGGGGTCTAAATCTAAGCTCTGCCATGTTCTGATGGATGGCTTTATAAATGACTGTGAGGATTACATGAGATAATCTACCTAAAGCTGTTGGCCTAGCAGTCGTCTGTGAAAGTGGTTGTCAACACGAGCCATCATTACTATTATTACTGAGTTGGTCAGAAGATATTACTATTGATGATGGTGCTGACGATGGAGATGGTGGTGACAGTGAGGTTGGAAGACACGATGAACTTGACGATGGAGGTTAGGGAGGGGAGCAAGCACGAGGATGTCCCTAGCAATGGAAAACAAGGTAACAGGTTTAATCATTTTTTAATCAAATAAAATGAATCCCTCAAAAGAGGCGATTATACTTAACTTGTAATGGGACACAGCTAGTGTATTTTACACACGCCATCTCTCCCAGACACCAGAGTCCTTTATGTCTATGGGGCCCATTTCTTCCCACGACCATTTAAAATCCTGCTTAGCCACAATGAGATAAAAGCCCACGACAGACTCTGTGCACTCAGGAAACAATTTAAAATACCCAGAAAAAGGTTTAAATAACAGAGCTGACAGCCGAGAGTTACCGTCCCACACCTTTGGCAGTGAATGCAGATCTTTGACATTTCACCAAAGCTAAATGTTCCATCTCTAGAACCTGACTCTTTCTTTACTATTTTTATTGTGTTGCAGCTTAAAAAAAAATTGCCAATTAAGTTAAACTAAACCGTCGCACCATCAGCTTCTATAATTACCAGCAATGGTTTATGATAGGTTCCAGCAAACAGAGGGTTTGATTTCTTTGCTGTCTTTTTTTTTTTTTTTGCCAGAGTTGTAGTTTCTTTTTGTAGAAACAATTATCACGGCAGTGCTTCCCAGCAAAGGGAAAACATAGCCCGGAGCCATTGAATATTTCATTTTCAGTCCAGCAGTTTTAGAGTTCTTGCTTTTCCCGGTGACAATTGAATGGGAGTTAAAGACAACCAAAGTCTCTGGGTAAAGCATGGGCTCTCACAAGGCAGACAATGAGGTCACCAGGCCACCAAACGCTGGACAAAAAGCATCCTGTCCTCTTCTGGTGACCCCCAGGTTCTAGAATATGTTCATTTGTCCACAGAATGGAACAGTGACAGGGTTGGGATCTCATATCACAACCAAATGAATGCACCCTCCCTCCAGCAACAGATGTCATGCTGGAAGGATGAAAAATCTAAAGTTAGATTTATTCATATTGTCCATAATAACAATATGTATGCAATAACTTGTTGGTATAGAGCACAGGAAGATGTCTGGGTTTGAAGCCCTGTTCTACCCTCTACTGGTTGAGGAAATAACTCATTAACTCAGCTTTCTCATGTGTAAAATAGGTTTACTAGAAGCATTAGCTCAAAGAATTGTTTTGAAGATTAGATAAATTAATAATGGGTTCGCTCATTTAGTCAACAAATATTTATTGAGCAGTTACTATGTGTAATACATTATCCTAGGGGTTGGGGCTATAGCAATGAACACAATAAACCAAGAGTCCCTTAACTTATAGGTGCTTAGAGAGAAAATGTCTAGCACAGTACTGGGCACATAGTAAGCACTGATCAATGTTAGCTGTGATTTTCATGTGTGTTTTATTCTATCGTTATATGTGGTTTTGGCTGTGCTGTTGTAAGTTATTTTATTTCATTTTAGACTCAGAGTGCTAAAGTATTTTATTAGTTCCACTTCACATATAGAAAACTTGAAGTCTGGAGAACCTAATTCATTTACACAGGGTCATATGAATAGTAGGTTAAAGAGTTAAATTTCAAATCCAAGTTTATCAGACTTGAATCCGTGTTCTGCCTAAACTCAGGGCACAGAGTTATTTCTAATGTATGTAGGGGTTTAAGCCTCTATTTGAGGTCAGGCCATAATTTCTTATTTCTCCTACTTCTAGCTTGATCGTGAATCTATGGAAAATAGTATGATTCTAAATCTTTATTATGCACAGGGATGGAGAGCTGAACGTGGTTGACCTGGCCTTTTTCTTGGAGAGGAAATGAGAACAATGAGTGAAAATGGAGAAAAGATAGAATTCACTTTATCATAAGGAAACATGTTTTAATAATTAATTAGACTTTGGTGTGGATGGCCATATGAGCTACCCTAAGAGGTGCTGAATTTCTTGCCTTTGTAATATACAGGAATAAGCTGAACATGAAATGAAAATATTTTCCAGGGAATTTAAGAATCCCTTAGGGGATTTAAGATTCCCTTAGGGAATTTGGTCCAGATTTCCTGATGCTCAAATATGACCGATTTTAAGAATCTTCAAAGAATACGATATAAATAGATTCCCTAGACCCTCTCTCCCCGAATTTTGGAAAATCCAATGTATTTAATATTTCATTCAGAGAGCTGTCTTGAAGATTAGATAAGGCAAAAATGCATTCACATCACCATGTGATATACATTATACTAGGACCTGGGGATACAGCAATGAACAAAGCAAATCAAACAGTTCCTGTAGGAGCTTAGAGGAAAATGGTCTAGCAATTTATTTATTTAACAAACATTTATTGAGCAGTTACTATATGCCAGGCCCTATCCTAGAAGCTGGGGTGACCATAATAAATAATACAAATAAAATGATCCTTAGTTTAAAAATTGTGTAGTACCATTCTGCGAACCTAATAAGTATATGATAAATATCAGCCATAATTTTTATAAAGTCCTATTTTACTGTACAGACTCATGAGGATGTTTTTTTAATGATCATCCCCTGTCTTCTGATGAATTCCATTCTTAGGTAGGTGGAAGGTCAGGTCTGAGATGATTCCCTTCTGGAATCTCAGAAGTGGTATCATGCACAAACATTCCACAAGCATTTCTTGGCTGACTGATTACTGAAACCACCACTAGCATTTGTTCATGTGTGTTACTAAGCTGCAGAAAAGCCAAAGACAAAACAATGAATTGGCAGCTTTCTGGAAATATCATGAACCCCTGCATTGTCAAGTCCTGGAAGGTAAGGATCTGTGTCAAATTCTGTTCTATCTTCATAGTCTCCACGATGCCCCGGGTACAAAATTGCTTATCAGATGAAGTGTATTAAAAAGACAGATATGGCACTATTTTCCAACTTACCTGTTCATAAGGTTCATTTAGAACCAGTTCTTAGAACTTGGATTATCTGCAAACATGGCTGTGCCTGCCTGTCATCCCAGTTACTGAGGGAGGCCAAGACAGGAGGATCACAAGTTCCAGGCCAGCCTGGGCAACATAGTGAGACACTACCCCCAAATAAAGTAAAAAAGGCTGAAGATGTAGCTCAGTAGTAGAGTGCCCCTAGGTTCATTTCCCTGCACTGGAGAAGAACCGGAAAAAAAATGAATTTCTAGGTGAAAAGCCTCTGGGAATCAATTTTCCATAACAGTCCCCATTCCCAACCCCGTAATTGCAAGTGAGGCACACTCTGATATGAAGTAGCCCACCCTGACCTGGCTAGAACGGAGATTTGCTGGAGTTCAGGCTCTGGGGACTGGATTGCCATCAGGGACACAGGACTGGAGGGGACTCCCATGCTTGGTTTTCTATTTCTGAAACTGTCCCCACCTGGAGACCAAAGATAGGGTGGCAGGAGCTCATGCCAGGTTAAGTGCCTGAGTGTAATCACCCTACTTTTCTGCCTTCTTCTCCCTTGTGCCAAGATCCTGTTTTAAAAGAATTTCCAAAAAGGCCTCCTAAGTGTTCATTTTAAGGAGAGGAGAGAAGCTACAAGAAGTACAATTGTTTTTTTCTTTTGCTTGCTGAAATCAAAACCTGCATTTTCTTCTTCTCCCACTGATTAGAATCTCAGCATTCCACCAAGACGATCTCCAAAAAAGGAAAAGCAAATGAGCAGGGCTGTTTCTAAGGATATGAAATACTTTACAATTAAATAAGGTACGGTCGGGCTCAGGGCTGATCACTGGTGATGGGTAGGTTTCTGCGAGGCTGCAAATGAATTCAGCACGGGACAGCGTTCCAAATGGCTCCTACAAGCTTTCCCTTTATTATTTTTATTCGGTTATGTGCTGACTCTCATCCAGAATTGCACTTAATGCCCTAGTCTGAAGTTGTTGAAATGGCCCCCCATGGCATAGTGTGACAGTGAAAGGATATTGCCTTTGGAAGCTGCTAATGGTCCATGAAAAGGAAACAGCAGCAAACACGAAAGCAATGCTCCAAAATAATGTCAGATAAAAATATTCACGTCTTCACTCTCCCATCCATTTACTGGGAGAGAGGTGTGGTCCCAGGGGAGGCAAGGAGACCTAAGACAGGCCCAGGTAGAAAGAATGCAGACATCCAAAGTTGCAAGTAAACCCACATCCACACATATATTTTTCTACAATTCTTAATTAAAAGATACATGCCGAAGCTGAATTGATTTCCAGACTCTCAGTGCAGAAGGAAAAGGGTTCTGGGGATCGGATGTTAATAAGTCATTTACCTGTCAGTCTGCATGGGCACTTCTGTGCCAGGTCATGAGTTAGGACTGGGGATCCCACAGTGAATAGGATGGGGCCCTGTGGAGAAGAAGCCTACTTTGATCAGGGAGGAGAAATACAACGTATCACTCAATGTATGACTTACTGCAGGAGCCCAGGAGCACTCAGGAGATAGGGGGACCCTGGTATCAGAGAATGCACACAGTAAAGCAAAGGTAAAATGAGCAGGGGCTGAGAGAATGTTCTAAACAGAGGGAAAATTGGGAGATAAAAGACACAACACGAGTAAGAGGTTGAGTTTGGAGAGCTTTGACAAGTTCAGTGTGGAGGGAACCAGGGGTTCAGAGGGAGGATGGAGGTGGAGGTTAAGGCTGCAGGGGTGAGCAGCTGGGAGACTCAGGCCTGTTCAGACTTTCCAGGGACCAACAAGCTTCTTGGTATGGACAATGGCCCCTGAATCTCCTCCTCTTGGTGCTTTGGGAGTGTTCTGCTCTCAGAGTCTTGGTGGGAATGTGACAGAGAGTATCTATTGCCTTTGGGTCTGCAGAACTTGGCTCCCATTGCATATGCCTCTTACCCCTACTGACAGAGGGAGGAAGAGAAGACATCACCAGATGAAAGTGACCTCTTGCTAGAAGAGAGTGAGAAGTCATGAACACATTCAGCATTTGAAATCCTATAGTGTGGCAATTTTACCCATGCATAAACACTGAAATATATTCCATGTTTAATATGTAGCATATTCTGCTGTTTTTTAGTGTCTTGTTTTATAAAATACCTTTAACCACACTATGAAGACTCCAGCCTCAGTAGTGTTACTTGGGGGCCAAAACCCAGGACAAACCAGGGGCTCCAAGTCTAGGTATTGGCTACCCAACTCCAGAAGCCAGAATTTCAGCAAACTAATCTTCAACTCTAATTCATTTATAGACTCCATGACCTTATCAAGGAACGACAGGAGAAAACTAATTAACATTTATTAAACTCTTCCCATGCACCAGACATTGTGTTAATTTGTTTTTTACATATTTAGTCATTTCAGCAAAACTATGCACATTAAGCAAATGCAAAACTTTCCTTTGGGCAGTTTCGGTACTTTGCCCAGGGTATCACAAGAGCAAAATTGTCAAATGGCATTTGGACTCAGGCTGCTGGCCTCTGTACTGGTATGTTCATTCCATACAAGGCTGGAAAATTTGCCCCTTCCCTCAGAACAAACATAACCACCACATATCAGGATCTACTAAGAGTTTGGGAATCAATGAAATAGTTAGGATAGGAATCGATGAAATAGTTATGATACATTTATGATACATTTAAAACAGGGCCTGCAAACACAGAAACTAGTAGATATATAAGAGTGGTACCTGATTTTCAGGAACTATTTATAATAAAAAATAAACTATGCATAGAATGTTTATTATGTGTCAGATCTTATTACAATTGCATCCCATGTATTAATTCATTTAATCCTTGCAACAACTCTATGAGAGAGATGCAATTGTTTCCCAGAGTTTGAAGATGAAAATACAAAGAGGTTAATAACTTATTCAAAGTTGCACAGCTAAGAAATGATAAAGTTGGGGATCAGACCCAGGGCAGCTGGCTCCAGAGCCTACTTTTAACCAGCAACCTGCCCTTCCTACAGTTAACTCAGTTAAAATCATGTTCTGAGCCATGTGACCAGGGACCTGCACTGACAATCTACAGGCAATGCCCTGGGCACTGAGTTTTGGAGAAGAGCCATGGAACATCTGTGGATGCTGCTGGGCAGAATAAAGTGGAGAGGGAGAGAGCACAGAATAGAAATGATGCTGAGGTGAACAAGTTAGATGAGGAAAAGCAGAGGGTAGCTGGAGGCATTGGTGTCCAGGGTGGTGTGAAGGAGAGAAGCCTCTTCCCTTCCCTGCCCCATGCCAACACTTCATGGTGACTGTTATGTTTTGGATATGAGGTATCCCCCCAAAACTCACATGGGAGGTAATACAAGAAAGTTCTGAGTAATGATTGGGTTAAGAAAGTCTTAACCCAATCAGTGAATTAATCCCCCTGATGGGATTAACTGAGTGGTAAATGAAGGCAGGTAGGGTGTGGCTGGAGGAGGTGGGCATTGGGGGCTTGGCTTTGGGTATATATTTGTATCTGGCAAGTGGAGACCTCCCTCTCCCTCCTTCTCTCTCTCTGTCTCTCTCTCCTCTCTGATCACCATTTAAGCTGCTTCCCTCTGCCACAATCCTCTGCCATGATGTTCTGCTTCACCTCAAGCCCTGAGGAATGGACCCTGCTGTCCATGGACTGAAACCTCAGAAATTGTGAGCCTCTAAATAAACTTTTCCTCCCCTAAAATTGTTCTGGTCAGGTTTTTAAGTTGCAGGAGCAAAAAAGTTGACCAAAATAGTGACCTTTCCCCTAAGTCTGCCCTTTGCAACAGAACATGGGTGGGGAATTAAAGGCATGCTTTGCACTCCACACAGGGACCCACTAGAGGTTCTGGCCTTCTTTGTACCTGCATGAGTGGGAGCTCTGAGGGCCTGAGGCTCAATCAAGAGAAAAGCACATTTGACCTACTTTAGGCTAAATCCATCCCCTGCACTGCTCTGGGGCAGACTCCAAAGTCACACAACTTCTACTGGCTCTTAGCTCAATGTCGTTCCCTGAATGTTCAGAGTAGGACGAAAAATCAAGGGATAATTATTTTTAATCACACACATGCACAAACACACACACACAACAAACCCACACTGCAAAATTAGGGAGTAGGAAACATTTGCTCCTTCCTTTAGGGACCCAAGAACTCAGAGCTCTGGCACCTTCATGATGGTCTGAAAGCAACACAGCCATAACTCTGTCTAAAGCATGCGAGCCTTTCCCTATCTAGCTCCGGGAAGCCTCTTCCCCATCATGCTTCCTCTTCAGGGTTGTGTTCCTGAGGCTTACCCTTTTCTATGCAACAAAACAAAACAGACAAATTAGATCAATTAACTTTTGCTAATGCCTTAGTATATCTACATGGGAGAAGTCCTTAGATATACCAAAGGATTCAATCATGGAGAACTGAGAACCCAATAAACGGGCTGTGCATGTCCTTTTGTAACCGAATGCAATTGGTTCTCCTCTTGGTCAATGTAAACCCAATGGGCAGGACCAGAAATTGAAAGAATGGAAAAATATTTATTGCCTGTGGTGAGTTAGGAGAGCAACAGAGTTATCTGCAAAGCAATGCACTCCTGGAAGAATGGAGGCATAGGGAGTTTATAAGAGGAGCCTATACATATTCAAGTAGGAAAGCACTTTAGGAATGGGCACATTCATGACCATCCTCAGTTCAGAGTCATAGTTCAAGAAAGATGAACATTTCTGAGTGTGCTCAGCTCACAGTCACAGGGTACATATTAACAGGTTAAGATGGAGACAGGAATTCTGCTGGGCACACTCAGTTCAGGATCTTAAAGAGGGTGTACGTGAACACTTGTTGGCATGCTCAGTTCCATATTGTAATGAACTATCTTTACTCCAGAAGCCTAAAAGAAAAATTACAATGCCATGGTGATCTTGGCTGTTACTTTTTAAACTTCTTCAAAAAATTTTAGCTGAAACAAAAGTAAAGGACACTTTGAAGTTGCATTAATATAGGAGATTGCCCCTAACAGTACCTGTCTTGCTTAGTGGTTAACAAATTCTATTACAGAATATCATTTTTACTTATTCATTAAGGACAACTAGCTGGAGGGAACCATGAGATGCCTTCCTTCCTCCCTCCCTCCCCCTCTCTCTCCCTCCCTCTCTCTCCCTCCCTCCCTCCCTTCCTTCCTTCTGTAGCTCTACTATCCCTCTATCTCTTCCTTCTGCTTCTCCCTCCTCCTTTCCTGTCTCTCACATGAATATTTACTGGATACCCATCATATTGAAGACTTAACTATACCACACAAAATCCTCCCTGTAAATACCCAGCCAGTGTAAGCATTTCATATAACAGAATACAACTAATTGAGCAAGGAAACTGTAAAATACTTCCATATGAACAATTTTATAGCTTAAAAAAATCATTATGACTGCCCATTGTAGATAATCACAAATAATATATTCTCTCCCTCCCTTTAGTCATAAACTCAAGATGATTCAAAAATATATATTTAAGAAGACCTAAGAAGGTATTGTCTGATTATTTTAACTTGCTCTTATAGATATGGAAGACTTATCCATGTTACTTTGCATGAGACTAATTTGAATCAGTCTAAACTTGCAATACAGTGGCAACTAGCCACATATGGCTATGACATACTTCAACTATGGTCAGTCTGAACTGATGTGCAGAATATGTATAATGCACATTAGAATTTGGGGATGTAATATGAAAAAAGAACATAAAATATCTGATCAATAATTTTTATATTAATTACATTTTGAAATTATAATATATTAGACTCCCAAAGTCTCTTGTGTTCAGAGGTGGGACTTTCAGGAAGTGATTGAATCACGAGAGCTCTTCCCTCATCAGTGGATTAATCCATTAACGGCTAGATAGACTATTGGCTAGCAGGACTTAGTTAGAGGATGCAGGTTACGGGGGACATGCCCTGGAGGAGTTTATCCTCTCTCCTACCCGTTCCTCTCTCTCTGCTTCCCTGATGCCATGAACTGAGTAGCTTTCTTCTTCTAAGCCTTTCTGCCATGATTTTCTGCCTCACCTCAGGCCCAGAGCTAGGAGAGCTATGGGGCCAGCTTTCCGTGGGTGGAGTCCTCTGGAATCGTGAGCCAAAATGAACTTTATTCCTCTAAGTTGTTATTGTCAGTTATTTTAGCCACAGTGATAAAAATATGTTTAAGAGAGTGCATTAAAGGCAATATATTATTAAGATTAATTTTATCTTTTTCTTTATGCTGGGAATTGAACCCATGGTATCATGCATTTCTTTTACATTTTTGGCATGACTACTAGAACAAAGTTAAATGTGTCTATTTCTATTGGTCAGTGCTGGGCTAACTGTGACCTTTCTCAAAACTTAAAGTGTCAGACTGATTTTTTAGTCTGAAAAGATAGTACAATTCATCCAAAAGGAATTAATAACCAGAAGTATCAGTGTGTCAGTACAGGGACATTCATGCATACATTAAGATCAAAGTAATATTACAATTGGGTCTTGTTAGGCCTCTTGTCTTGGCTTATAGCCAGCCTTTTTTGTTTGTCCTCATAAGATCTTTCTTCTGTGCTCTCAAGGAGATAAAAAAAAATATCTCTCTCATTTTCTTTTCTTATAAAGCCACCAGTTCTGTAGGATCAGGGCCCCACCCATCTGAACTCACTTAACCTTATTTACCTCTTAAAAACCCTGTATCCAAATACAGTCACTTTGGGGATTAAAGATTTAACATAAGAATTTGAGGGTGCTACAGTTTGGTCTGTAGCATTATGCCCTGACCCTTCCACACAACTAATTCAGGTCTTTATTGAATGCAAAATGCACTTGTTTTATGCCCAAAGCTCCAAGAGTCTTAACTCATTCCAGCATCAAGTCTAAAGTCTGAAGTCCAAAGACTCATTTACATAGCAGCCAACTATGATAAGGTTAAAAATCAAGATATGATTCATTGTAAAGCAAAATTTCAGAAAAATTGTGTGCTTCCAGAATACAATCATGAAACAGGCATAAGACAGACCTTCCCATTCCAAATTGGAGAAAGAAAGGGGCAATGGATCTCTCTGAGGCAGCTTTCTGTTGTTTTGGCAAAATACCTTATATGAACAACTTAAAAGAGGAAATTTATTTTGGCTCATGATTCCAGAGGTTTTAGTCCATGGTTGGCTGACTCTTATTTTGGGACAAATGAGGCAGAATGTCATGGCAGAGGAAAGCTTCTCAGCTCAGAGCAGCTGGGAGACAGAAAGCAAGGGAGAAGACAGAGACAATAAATAGTCCCCAAGGGCATGCCTCTAGGAAACCCCTCCCCTGTACTAGGTCCCACCTTGTATAATTTCTATCATCTCCACTCAAATCATGAATCCATCAATGGATTAATCCATCCATAAGATCAGAGTCTGTATGATCCAATCATCTCCCCAAAGCCCATCTCTATAAACATTGCTGCCCTGGGTACAAAGCCTTCAATACACGAGCCTTTGTAGGACACTTCATACTCAAACAATAACAATTACCCCAAAATCCAAAACCCAGCAAGATAAATTCTAACCATGCCCTTAAGGCTTCAAGATAATCCTCTTCGGGGTAATCCTCTTTTGGTTTATTAGGGTGTCAGCCTCATCCCCATGGCTCAAAGAGGTGGTTCCTGTCCCTCCTGCTGTCCATGAGGGTCCCACCAACACAGCCTTCCATGAGGGAAGATTCCCCACCCCTCCTAGCACAAGGTGGGATATTCAGCCCTGCCTCTGTGTTCATGGGTCTGTGGTGGAGTGGCAGCCTTAATGATTTTTCAATGACCTTTGAAGCCATTCTTTGCTTTTCTTGAAGAATAGCACAAATTCACAACAAAATAGCTCTATGATCTAGTTCTGTAAAATCTAAGAGGCCCAACAACCTTCTTTTATCCTGTCTTACTTTCTCTGCTCCCTTTAGTAGAAAAGCCATTATCCTGCTGATCTGCATCCATCCCTGTTCCTGACTTCTGCTGATGGTTGATTAAGTCCATCTGTCATGGCCATGGCCTCTTTATCAAATGGTATCTCAGTTACACCCTCAGTGTTTTCCTCAGAACAAACCTCCTCCTATTTTGCAATATGATTAGACCAAGAATTTCCCAAATCTCAAAACTGGGGTTCCTTTGAACAATTCCTTCTTCATCTTTCTTCTCTTGCATTTTGCTATACACAGTGAAGAAGATCTGAGCCACACTTCCATATCTTTGCTTGGAAATCTCTTTAGATTAATATCTGATTATACTACTCATAATTTCTACCTCCTACAAAACACAAGTCAGCCAAACATATAATAAGAGTCATATTTTTCTAGTTTGCAATAACCTGTAATATCTTATTCTTCATATCCACCTGATATCTTACCAGACATCCAAATTTCATTTCTCTACCCATATTCTCTTCTTATAACGCCATTGGTTCTATCAAATTAGGGCCCACCCATATGGCCTCATTTAATCTTGATTACCTCCTAAAGACTCTATCTCCAAATAGAGTCATATTGGGAATTAAGACTTCAATTTATGAAGTGGAGTGGGTGGTCATGATTCATCCCATAATACTCAGTTTACAACTCTCTACCTTAAATGTTGCCTAGAAATAAAAGGACTTAATTTTCTAGTGTAACTATAACTTGGCGGTTCTCAACCTTGAATTTTTTTCATCTTTTCTTCTTCCCCATACAGCAACAATAATAATAAAATAATAATAATAACATTTAGGAGGAAAATATTACCCTAAGAGACACCCATGTTTACTGTGCAGTGATTTCCCAACAGAAATTAATTCCAGGCAAATTTACATTCTACATTTAAAGAAGATATAAATAATTCATATTTTCATATCATCAGCACTGTGCATTTCCTACACTGGGGTACCTGTAATTTTTTTTCAACCTATCTGTTCTAAATTTTGGTTCCATAGCTCATTATCACATTGTTTGTGCTTCTGTTCCAAGGTGGTAATTTAATAGTCTTCAATAGAATTATGTTCAATTAAAATGTATTCCGTTTTGCCACTGAAAACCTTTTTTAGTTTCTAATTTAATTGCTGTAGGCTTCATTTTTATGTACCATTGACATAACTTATTTGTTCACTGCACTTACACAAATACCAAACCTTCTTAGTACATGAAATCCCTGGCAGCTGGGGGTGCCTAAGCTACTTCTTCCTCCCTACAATATGATTCATTCATGCCAGCCACTTAGAAGGAACTGATTCAGCAAAAAAAATTTTTAGCATCTTCAATATTTTGATTCTATCATCCTTTCAATGGGCTGAGTTGCACTGTGTGGAAAATTGAGTAATTTTTTTTTTCAGCACCAACTCCTGTTACTTTTTTGAAAAGCCCATGTAGCCTATTTATATTGTGGTGCTACATTCCACATCAGTGCATATTACATATTCATAACCCATATCGAGATAAATTTATAAGCAAGAGCCTTGGGAATTCCAAGCTGGTTTCTGTAAACCTCACTGGTTTCTTCATAAAATGTTGCAAATCATGGATTGTGGTCTCCATCATGGAAGCCATCTAAATTTTACAAAAACTATTCAACCTACCATCTCTCACTGGAAGGAGGATATAACCTGTTTCATATAATTTTTTAAAAGTCAATCAGGACACCTAAAAGGTAAAGCATTAAGATTTTAAGTTTAAATCTTATTGACTTTACCTAAGGAATGGTAAAAATTGTAATACCATAGTTATCTATGTTTCAAACAACTGGTAAAGCAATACATTGATAGCTTGGGGGAGCAAATGGAACACTTATGTGGCTCTCTGGAGGCTGGCAAGGCCTGGAACCTATGCAGAGGACTCCGAGAGGACAACCTGGAAAGCACCTGTGGGGAGCCGCTGGCTCAGGAGCTCTACTACTGTGGCAGATACTCATTCAATCACCTTGAACTCCCCTAGATTTTGTCCACCTCTGTTGATGGGCAAAGATGAATGAGGGAAAGGGAAGATGGATATATACTAGGACAATTTAAAGGACAGCTTAAAGTACAGAAAGGAATGTGAAGAAGGCTGTGGCCCTGAAACTTGGGAACAGAGGACATGTCACCTACTTATTGAAGGCAGTAAGACCCACAGCACTGGCCATCACAGCATGCTTACAAACCTCACTGTTCATTCAGTGACCACCTTGACTCCTTCTTGGAACTTCTTGAGCAAGGCTGACTCTTTGACAGAGTTCCTGAATCAAGGAGCTCCCAGGTACTAAAGAAATCCTCGGTGCTTGTTAAGTTTCCCTTTTATTTGAAGGTTCAAGAGCCCACAATTTATATGATTATAAACACAAACTTTTGAAAATATGGGGTTGGGTGCTCTCAAAGCACTGTAATAATTCCATTTTCTTAATCCAAAAAAGAAAATGACTGTAATTAGGCTGAGATGTCTGCCAAGATTCAGCCTGGAGGGACTATTTTGGCCAAGATATAAACCCCTGAGAATAGAGGCTTCTAATGGATGCTTCAAATCACACTTAACTATGGAAGAGCAAGTGGCTGTTTTGTAATGCAATCACTCAATGATCATGCCTTATGGTAGCATTTTAATTAAAATCAAGAATACTTCCTCCCTTTTACTGTCTGTCACCTTCTTTTCTGGTATTTTTACCAGATAAGATTGTTATATTAACATACACAAATGCAAACTACAAAAGCTAATTGTATCATGCACCACTCACAAGATACCTTCATTGAGTCAAGCTGCGAGGAAATTAAAAAAAAAGAAAAAAACATAGATGAGATGAGCCTCAAGAATGTCTCAGGTTTGGATGTATTCATGCCTATGTCTACTCAGTATATGCCTCAAATTCTGCTAGGGATATAGGGAATTTCACTTTAAGGAAACTTGAATATAGTTTAATTAATCATAGCTGCAAAGCACTAACTGGAACTTTAATGATTTAAGACAATGAATTCACTTCCCAGAGAGCCTAACAGGGAAATTGACACATAGGGAAAAACAAAATTATTATTAAATTAAATTGCTCAATGTATTCAGAAATGGCAGTTATGCTATAGATGTAATATTCTATCTAATACAGAACTTTTAATGCAAACCTGGTTTGCAGCTCCTAGTTCAGCTTAGAAGAAAACTCATAACAGCAACAAGGCTTGGCCTGAAAAGTAGCTATATCTTAGTATCTAGGGTTAATGGGCATGTACTATGAGATGAATGCTATTGAAAATAGTTATCATCCATTATTGGCATAAGCCTACCAAAACCAATAATTATCATTAATAACTCCATAGGATTCTGGCTGAGTTTATATATATATATATATATATATATAATTGATACAGATTTCAGTAGGTGAGATATGAGTGAAGAAGAAGAAGAAAAAAAAATGCTTGTGCCACTTCCAGCAATCTGTTCCTTGCCCCAGATATGTGTGAAAGGATGAGCTGTCAATCATTTTCTTGAAGTATTCTTGAAGGAGGATGGAGGATGATGTCCTGACTTCTTCCCTTTCCCTGTCTTTCCACATATTTGTAAGGACTGATAATTCCATTTAAAAAAAGCAAGACAGAGAAAAGGAGCTGAGGGAAGGTTGATGATGGTGCAGGGAATTCTGGGAAATGTTCTCCAAACAAATGTTTCCATCAGAGACAGAAATAAGAATTTTAGGAATAACATGTGAGAGGAATTACTCAAGTACCTTTTGTGATGGAAGTTCAATAGCCCAAGAAAAAGAATGGAGTATAGCTGTCAATATCTAAGAGAAACACTGGATGGATGTAAGAAATAGAACGAGAACTGAGCACTTCGTCCTGACTTCCAGCTGAGACCTGGGATGGCAATGTGATCACCTGTGAGTGGATGGAGATAGAGAAAGGACAATCCACACATTGGTTCCTGACAGACAATGAGTTGAAAAAGATCTAGTTTACACAATGAAGTGGATTCTATTCAATATAAGGCCTTCAAAACCAATTCTAGACAAAGAAAATGGAAAAGTAGATGCAAGACTCAGCTTTTATATCACTTTGACTAAACTATCTGACAGAACTTCTACGATTCAACAATAAAAAGATAAATATCCCAATCAAAAATAAGTGGACAAAGAATCTGAATAGACATTTCCCTGAAGTGAGACACAAATAGCTGAATAATACCTAAAACTATGTTTCTAATTATTATCCATCAAATAAATGCAAATCAAAATAAAAAATACCATCTCACACCCACCAGGATGATTATAATAATAATAAAAAAATAAAAATAAAAAGCATTGACAAATATGTGGAGGAATTGGAAATTATACTGGCAAGAATATAAAGTGATGCAGCCACTTTGAAAAAGTGTCTATTACCCAAAAAGTTAAACATAGAGTTATTTTATAACACAACAATTCCATTCCTAGGTAGAATGAAAAAATGTACAAACAGAATTTGCACATGTCCATAAAAAGTATGACACTGGCATGGTATGAATAAACAAAATGTCCATACATACTACTCAGCAACAAAAAAGAATGAAGCACTGATACATGCTACAGTGCCAAAGAACCTCGACTACATCATGGAGGTGAAAGAAATCAGTAACAAAAGGCTACATATTGTGTGGTTCCATATTGCATGAAATGTCTAGAATGGGCAACTTTACAGAGAAAGAGAGTAAATTAGTGATTGTCAGGGCTAAGAAGAAGGGGAGATGGGGAGGGACTCAGTATGAATGAAATTTTCTCTTGGAATCATAAATTGTTGTGATTTATGCACAAGTCCATGAATATGCTAAAATCCATTAAACTGTATACTTTAAATGAGTGAATTCTAAAGTATATAAAATGCATCTCAATAAAAATTTTTTAAGAATTTTGAGTGGGAAAATCTATGATCCAAGGCAAATTTGGGCTTTTATATGTAAAAACAATTGAAAAAAAGTTTCAAATATATTCAAATTAAAAATGTATTATTTAAAAAATATTAATTATGTGAAGAAAAAGAAACACTGTTATACAGTTGATGGGATTGTAAATTAGTACAATTACTATGGAAATCAGTATGGAGGTTCCTCAAAAGGTTCATCATAAGGAACCACTATATGACCCAGCTATACCACTCCTCAGTATTTATTCTAAAGAATTAAAGTCATCATACTACAGTGATACATGCATATCTATGTTTATAGCGGCACAATTCACAATAGGCAAACTATGCAACCAGCCTAGGTGCCCAACAGTGAAGGAATAGATAAATAATATATGATATACACACACAATGGAGTTTTATTCAGTAATAAAGAAAAATGAAATTATGTAATTTACAGGAAAATGGATGAAACTTGAGAACATTATGTTAAGCAAAATAAGTCAAACTCCGAAGCACAAGGGTCATATGTTTTCTCTAATATGTGGAAGCTAGACAAGAAAAAGGAAAAAAAAAAAAAAGGATGAATCCCATGGGAACCAGAGGGAGATCATAGAATAGAGGAAAGGGATGGCGGGTGGGGGCTAGGAGAAGGGGAGAAAGGGGGGGGGAAGAGCTGGGGAGTGATGTTAGCCAAATTATATTGTTATATTGTGTGCATGTATGAATATATAGCCACAAATCCCACCTTTATGTACAACTATAATAAGCTGATAAAAAAAAGAGAGAGAAAAAAAGAGAAAAACATCACATAATTTTATAAAAGCTCAAAATAGGTGTTCATTGTTATGGTTTGGATGTGAGATGTCCCCCCAGGAAAGCTCATGTGTTAATGCAGGAATCTTCAAAGCTGAAATGATGAGATTATGGGAACCTTAACCTCGTGAATGGATTAGTACATTTGATAGATTAATAACTTTAATAATACCAAAGTATTACTGTACTGGTGATAACTCTGGGCAGATCGGGTGTGGACGGAAGAAGCAGAGCACTGCGAGGTGTGCCCTTGGGGATTATGTATCCCACCCCGGCTCCCCACGCTTGCTCTCCCCTTCTCTGCTGACAGGAGTCCCGAGTGGGAAAGTCTATGGTGTGGCAGGTTCCCTCTGCCACACCCCTCAACCACCCACGCTGTTCTGCCTCACTTCAGGGACAGAGCAATGGAACTGTCTGACCTTGGACCCAAGCTCTGAAACCACAAAGAGGACAAAATAAAGTTTTCCTCTTCCAGGTTGTTCTTGTCAGGTATTTTAGTCACAGCAAAAAATTAGAGATATATTTATACCAATGGATCCTAAGAATGAGAATGTGGTAAGACTTTGTCTATCCAGTGTTCATTTACCCTTTCTAATTTACTAATAAATCCCCACTTTTATGAAGGTCATCAATGTGTGATCCAAAAGTCACAAATCTTGTGACCTCGGGGTCTGGGCATTGAGGGGTGAGCAGAAGTGTGCTGTTTGTTGCTTTCAATATACAGACATCTTTTTCCTCCTGCCCCTCATGTGGTCACCTCAATAGAAAGAAGAAAAACACCATATTTGCAGATGGCACAAAGAAAGCCTAGGTGTTATGGTTTGGAACCTAAATGTTCCCTGAAGACCCTTATTTCAAAGGCTTGGTTGCCAGCCCATGGTGCTATCAGGAAGTAGTAGACCCCTCAGGAGATGGCATAGTGAAAGAAGTTAGGTCATGACCAGTGGGTGCACTTGCAGGGGTTATTGGGTGCTGGCTCCTTCCTCTCTCCTTGTTTCCAAGCTACCATGACGTGAATAGGGTTCCTCTGCCGCAAGCATCTACCGTGGTGTTCTGCCTCACCACAGGTCAAAAGAAATGGGGCCAAGCAATCAAGGACTGAAACCTCTGAAACTGTGAGCCAGAATAAGTCTTCTCTCCTTATAACTTGATTTTCTCAGATATTTTGTCACCATCATTTTTGATGAAAAGTTGACTAACTGGGAATAATATTATGAAAGTGGCATAGTAATGGTGCTTGCCATGTCATTGGGTGTCTTGTTACCTAAAATAAAATAAATTGCTATCTTGTTTAAGCAACTTCTATTTGTTTGTTTTTATTATATATTGCTGTATTTGATCTCTTGCCAGTAAAGGTCATAATACTACAACCAATTCAACCAGGAAATTTTAAAACACTCAAAAGTCTATTCATAAAACAATGAAATTATCAAATATTATCCTCAAAAAAGAAAAGATATGAGAAAGAACTACTAATACAATGCATAATTATGTATTTCATTTTAGGGTCACAAGAATGTTCCAAAATAGACTGTGGTGATGGCTGCATAATTCTGATAATATGCTAAAAAACCACTGAACTGCATAATGCAGAATATAATATTTTGGATCTAAATTTCAAATATTAATACAGATCAGGTAATAGGAGTGCAAGTAAGCATAATAAAAGAGGAATTAATAGCCACTTGTCTTAAATTATGGTGTATAAAAGATGTCACTCAATTCTTAACTCTTATAAAAAACAGGTTAACAATTTTAATTTTTTCTTTCCTTCCTTATTTCTTTCTCTCTCTCTCCCCCCCCCCCCTT
>NW_026000153.1:7888870-7894046 GCF_001458135.2 Marmota marmota marmota | reverse complement strand
CCCCCCCCCCCCCTTGTTTGTTCTGGGATTCAAGTGCAGGTCCTCACACATACTAGGCAATACTCTAGCCCTTGAACTAGATCCATAGCCTGCAGGTTAAGAATTTTTAAACAAATATTAAGTTAACTACTAGTAGAATAAAAAAGAGGAGAGAAGAAAAAAGCAAAGAAAATATCATCTATTTAGACACTAAAATATATATATTTTAAAAAGACACATGATGAAGGGATTAAAAACAAATATATTTATTATAATAAATTGAAAACACATTTCAGATTGGTTAAAATCATAGTAAGTGATTTTCAATAGACATATTACAGCAGATAAGAGTTTTTAGTCACCCATGTATTTCCAATGCTTTGTTGTGCATCCCCTATTAGGTATCTAGAACAGATCAATACTTTCTATCCTTTCTGGAAGCTAGGGTGGTATGTGGTACAGTTCTAGCCAATGAGATAGAAGCAGAGGTTATCTGGGGGACTTTCTGCTACTCAGATAAAAGGGAATGCCACAGCTTGTGCCACCCCACTCTTTCTTCCTTACTTAAAAGGTGTTGTTTCCTAGAGCTGCAATAGCCATGCCATCAACATGGAAAAACAAAGCAGCACAGTGAGAATGGATTTCCTTATGAGAGAAGGAGACCTCAGCTTCTAGAAATCTTAAAATGTGGTGGAAAAAAAAACTGAATAGAAAGAAGAAAATTCATACTTCTTTGTTCAAGCTATGTTTGGTTCTACTTTCTGGCTTATGAGCTAAAAGTTTTCTTGGCTAATATTTATAATACACAAAAAAAGGTGGCAAAAATTTTAAAGTAATACATTGAGGATAAATAATGACACAAAAAAGCAGGTTCCTATGTTAATATAAGACAGAATGGAATGTAGGGCAAAGTTGAATAAAAGGGGCTTTGTAATACTGACAAGGGACAAGCATGACAGTAATATAATGATGTGAGCCTCTAAAAAGCAAAAAAAAAAGTATTGAAATATGGAAGAAAAATTGTAACCAAAAATACATTTTCTACAAACATAACTTTTGGTGGTAGTTTTTAAAAAATCTCTTAATTAAATATATAATAAAATCTATTTTTACAAGCTAGATGTAGCTAAGACCTTTCTAAAATTATACAGTAGCTAAAAATCCCATAGAAAAAAAACTATTTGACAATAAAAAGGAAACATTTTCTTTAGTAGTAAGTATCAAAGATGTAATTAAAAGCTAAACAACCAAGTGTTAGATAAAGGTTTAATATTTTTTATTTCCTAATAAAACTCAACTCAATAGAGTGTCTTGTAATACTGGGGTTAATACTTAGGGGAACAACAAGTATGATGTTCCTCAGCTTACAACTAAGCTACATCCTGATAACCCCTTTGTAAAATGAAAATATATATAGTCAAAAAGTGCATGGAGCTGGATGCAGTGGCGCCCGCGTGTAATCCCAGCGGTTTGGGAGGCTGCCAACAGGAGGATGGCGAGTTTAAGGCCAGCCTCAGCAGCAGCGAGGCACTATGCAACTCAGCAAGACACTGTCCCTAAATAAAATACAAAATAGGGCTGGGGATGTGGCTCAGTGGTCGAGTGCCCCTGAATTCAATACCCGGTACCAAAACCAACCAACCAAACAAAAGTTCATCAAATCTGTCTCAACCTGTGGGACCTCACGGTTTAGCAACACAGCACACTGCTGAGTGCATGCAGGCTGTTTCCCCTCTCAATGGACTGGGTGACCAGGAGTTGCCGCTCTCTGGCTACTGCCCAGCATAGAGGGGATGACTACAAAACACCAGATAAAAATTAAAACTATGAAGCGCAGCTTCTATTGAATGTGTATCTCTTTCACACCATTGTAAAGTTGAAAAAACTTAAGTTTAGGAGCATCTGTACAAAAAATATATTAAGCGAAAAAATACTCAACTATGCATTTAAAACAATAATGAGCTACTATTTCTTTATAGCGGCAAATGTTAAGATTGCTCCTGCATTTTGCTGGTGAGTGTGGCTGAGCCTTAGCTGCAGGTTCAGAAGCCGCTCTCACCGTGTTTTATTGCCAGGCCTTGAACCCTTCCTTGAAGATAAGTGTGGACATGTGACTGAGTTCTGTCCAATGAGATGGAAGTCAAAGTGCTGCGCTGGACTTGGGTGGAGTCCATTTACCCAGGCTCCAGAGCTTGTGCTATTCCCGCTTTCCTGGCTGTGGCAGCTGGGGATCTAGGAGTTCATCTTGAACAATGAGCTAGCCTGGGAATGGAAGGTGCAAACCAGGAAGGTGGAGCATGGGAGGATGATTATTTCTAGATAGGGAAG
Source organism: Marmota marmota marmota (assembly GCF_001458135.2). Taxonomy (NCBI): domain Eukaryota; kingdom Metazoa; phylum Chordata; class Mammalia; order Rodentia; family Sciuridae; genus Marmota; species Marmota marmota. The sequence continues at coordinate 7,891,739 of NW_026000153.1, read as the reverse complement.
AGGGGTGGGAGGGAAAGGGAGGAGGAAAGGGAATAGCAAGGATAGGGGAATGTGATGGTCATCATTATACAAAATATATGTAAGAAGATTTGAAGTTGGTGTCAGCATACATTATATACAAACAGAGATATGAAAAATTGTGGTATATATGTGTATTAAGAATTGTAATGCAAAAAATAGTACATGTATAATGGCATAATTTGGTGTGAACATACTTTATATACAGAGTTACGAAAAATTGTGCTGTGAATGGATAATTATGATTGTAATGTATTCCACTATTGTCATGTATGTGAGAAAAAAAAAAGAGTAGTGAAGGACTAGGGACTGTGGCTCAGTGCTCAGTGGCGGAATACTTGCTGGCAGGCATGAGTGAGGCCCTGGGTTCAAACCCCAGCACTGGGGTCGGGGTGGGGTGGGCAGTGAGTAGTAGTGAGACAAAATTGAGAAGGAGATTTTACTTCTGAGAAGTTATCTGAAGCAAATAATCCAATAATTATATAACTGCAGTAAGATATACATAATAAGACATTGACTGCAGTATTATTTTTTGTAATGAAAAGGAGTGGGTGTATCATTGTATTATTGTATCATCAATGCTGAGCACAAAGCCTGATGCTCAAAAGCTTCTTACTGTTTGTTGAATAAACGAATGATTCAGAGAATGCTGAATTAAACCATGGCATATCCACATAATAGAGTGCTATGTGATGGTTATAGACTTTAAATATTGAAATTTAAAGATGTCCCAAATATGTTTTCCATCGTGAAAAAAATCGTAATTTGAAATGTGTGCATCTTTATATAGTATGCCTTTCAATAGTACTTGATTTTTTTTATAAAAAACAAGTGTATATTTCTAGTATCACCAAGAAAAAATGTATTTCCATTTTATAAATAAGTAGATGTATATATCATATTTTGTACCAGCAACAGATATAACTTCCTTTCCAGTTTCCTTTAACATTAAACACACACACACACACACACACACACACGATTTACAAATATACATAATAAAAAAAATGAGATACTTACTTTGACTACTATGCAAAACATGATAAAACAGAAAAGAATTATTTGGAAGTTTAAAAGAATTTTCATAAATAATGTGTATCAAAGAGGAAGTAAAATTAAAACAAAAGATAATTTGGAAATTGATGACACTGGGAGCAAGTCTTAGGAGAATTTAAAAGTATAGCCGAAGATCTGTACCAAGTCCTAAATGCTTTTATTGAATTATACAAATGAAAACAAACTAAATATAGAAAATAGGTTGAGAATAACAACAACAACAACAACAAAAAGGTGGAAAATTAAATCAACACTAAAGTCAGAAAATTAATCCGACAATTGTTTCTTTGCAAAGACAAATGAAATAAACATTTTTAGTGTGAGTAAAAATGATGAGAAAGAATAAACATAGGTCTACAATATTTAAAATTAGGATGTAGTATATAGACAAGAGAATATGTAACCATGGTTAAAAAAGTAAATTTAGGCACAGATTTTTTAAAGTGTATTTGAGCAAATGATTCATGAATCAGGCAATTCCAAACTAGAAGTTTTTCGGCAGTTCCACTGAGAGAAAGTAAGTGGGACAAACAGGGACGGAAATCACTTAATTGGTGACAGTTACACAATTGCCTTTGTTGTTATTGATCCCCTGGGAAAGTCCCCAGGTATCTGTAAGTTTGTTGACTGCTTCTAATTGGTTGAACTTAAGTACTGTAATATGGCATTGATGAGAAACAACTTGTTTAGATTCCCTATGTTTGCAAATCAAGCAAGGCCAAGGTCACTAGGAGGTCCACTAGGCTTGGTCTTGCTCAAGGATTTCTTTGGGCCTGGTCCCCATTTTAATCTACTTTAATACAATTATACACACATACTAGATATAACTCTGCAAGATCAAATTTGAAAATTTATATAAAATTAGGTAATTTCCTAGGAAAATGTAAATTGCCAAATCTAATTAAACTAGAGAAAGGGAATTGGAATATACCAACAAGCATGGACAAAACTGAAAATGTATTTCAAAAATTACTTGGTCCAGATGAATTCATAAACAAGACTATGGACTATCAAAAATAGATAAATTTCAAATTCTAGAGTATAGCAAGAGAGAGAAATTCCTCATATGATGTAAGTGGCAATACTTTGATACTAATCATGATTTAAAAATAAAGGTAAATATCATCTGCTCACATAGATATGAAAGATTCTAAATCACTTATTAACAAATATGGAAGTATATAAAACATGGGTTTAGATTGGAGAAGGAAGATGGCGGCGAGGGGAGTGCATTGCCCCCGTGTGCTGCTTCACTGTGTGGGAGTATGACAAGTCAGGACGGCTAAAGGATATCTTGTTAGGAATTTCCAGCAATAGTGGGGTGCTCCGGAACCTGGAGGAAGGATTTCCATCGCACGAGGATCGGCTACGGGGACTCAAACGCGAGAGGTTTGTCGCACGGAGGGTAACACTGCTTATTCAGCAAATCGCCCCGCGGCTAGAGTTTGCAGCGCGAGCTGGGATAGAGACGCAGGGTTACAGCGCTGCAGTTTCTGCCAGCCGCGCAAGCACCGTACTCAGGGCTGAATTCTGGGTTCGAGACGGGGGAAGGAAGCGGTCCATCTCGGTTCTCCACACCGGTCAGACCACAGAGGAGGCTTGGTAAACTGACATCACCTTCCCTGTTTTCGACTGACCGCAGCTCATTCAGCCATAGATCAGGTAATTTCAGGCTGCAATTCGCCTGCGGCTTGCAGACAGATTGCTAGGGTTCAGCGCCTGGGTGCTTCTTAGAACCTGAGCTTATTGGAGCGAACACCGAGCGCGGGGCGGCCGAGTTCCGGCTCCCGGAACC
>NW_026000153.1:7837070-7885206 GCF_001458135.2 Marmota marmota marmota | reverse complement strand
AGGATGGGAAAGGCAGCGGAGCACAACAGACACTAGTATGGCAATTTGTAAATCAATGGATGTGTAACTGATGTGATTCTGCAATCTGTGTATGGGGTGAAGGTGGGAGTTCAAAACCCACTTGAATCAAAGTGTGGAATATGATATGTCAAGAAATTTGTAATGTTTTGAACAACCCACAATAAAAAATTTAAAAAAAAATAAAACATGGGTTTATAGTTTAGCTAGAAATAAGATTTATTTCACATTTTTCAAATTAATAAGGTCCATGGTAATCATGGCTGAATGAGAAAAATAAAATAAAAACAAACAATAAGAATAAAACAACCTTGGGAACATGATGGAGACATGCATCCATCTTAAAAGTAAAAATAAAATAAAATAAACTCCTAAGTGTAAATAATCAGATAACTCTTTTCATGCAAGTTCACATAAGGCAGAATTCTGGAGAGCATGAATCACAAAGGGTTTTCAGGGTCTTTGCTCATTCTTGCAAGTTGGTGGCCCTGGTGTGGCTAGCACTGGTTGAAGCCTGATGTATCAACAGCATCCAGTACAGCAGAAAGAATTCTGAGATTGAGTCGCAGTTTCCATCGTTAGTGCAGGACTGGAAAGAGGCAGCACATATTCCATGAATGCCATGAAAGAAAGAATAAAAGGAGAATGTTAATTTTCTCATTATTATTCAACATTTCTGAATATCCTGGCAAATGCAGTAAGACAAGCAGTGGGGGGAAATGTTGCCATTATTTCTAAAGTGCTGCCTAGCTTGAGTTGACCCAGGGCAGGTTGAGTGAAGATCTCTATAATGGCCACTCATGTAGCAGGGACATGCTCTTCAGGGGACAGCAACCCACCCATCAGGGGACAGCAATGGGTCAGCCACATTACAGCAAGGGGCAGGTCACTGAAGGACAGTCCAAGGACGAATCTTGTCTCTTTCTCTTCCCTTGTGCTCACCTCTGCCCTTTGGAATAAGCAATGCCAGCCAGCACCAGTCTGCCCCCTGACTCCCTGGTATCACAACTGGAGTATATTTCCAAAGAATTATGAGTCATGCAGAATATCAAGAAAATAAGGGGCAATTTATTGCAAAAGGATGAATAAGAGCCAGCAAGATGATAGTCCTGGGATCTAGCTCTGCCTTCATTGTGCAACCTTACAGACAGCTTTTGTGCTGATCATCTGCAGAGGAGAAAGGAGAGGAGAGGAAAGAAGGGAAGGATATGGGAGGGGATGTGGGTGGAGAATCTCTAACCTCTTCTGCGGCAATATAATCACATCATTTGCTGGCAAAAATTAATGTACTAAAAAAAAATTAATGTACTTCCTAATAATGCACTTCCCAGAAATTGTTCACACCAACAATTGTTGAATTATTATAATCACATTATCTTTGAGAAATAAAATAGGATAACAATCTCAGTCTTTGCTTTTGCTAAAATACTTTTCATGTAATCTGCTCTAAAATGTGTTGAACACTGTGTTATTATCTGAATGGAGTTCTATTTGGCAACTGGTTTAATCAACTGTTTCACAATTTGTCATACATTTATGCCAGTTAATTTGGTTGTCTGACAATGGGAAATTTGCTTTAAAAGACTTGATTATTATGTGGCATCACCCTTCAGACTTCTAAATTAAATACCACAGATTTGAGCCATAATGCCTGATTTGCCTATAAATGAACAAACAAGTAAATAGATAAACATCCTTAGTTTTCAAGATGGAAGGGAAAAAAAAACTAAATGCCTTTTCTTCATCAATAATCTCTGTTACAACATCATACTCATCAAGTAGGATTTTCATAATTATTTTTCTATGTGTGACCCTTGGCAATTGTTCATGACTTATTCTTGGTTGCACTATATACACAAGTTAATCTGTAACCTTCTGTAGGGATTTCAAGACACCTTGAGAAGACAGAAAATGTTAGCATGAAGGAGAAGGAAAGCTATAAAATAGTAGTAATAATTCTAGTTCACCTTAAGGGGTTCAAATTTATGGTGTTTTGAGGAAGGAGTTTAGAAGATAATATTGTCAAACTCTGGGAGGTTTTGGATAGGCGAAGGATGTTTCTGAGACCTATTCAACATTTTGTGGTTCTATTGCATTGTTAATCATTGTTAATAATAACATTGTATATTTCAAAATTGCTGATATTAAATTTGAAATGTCTCACCATCAAAACTGATGGGTAATAGGTGAGGCGATGGATATGCTAATTATCTTGGTCTAATAATTTATTGTACCCATAAATATATCATTACACTTTGTCAGCGAAACATAATATTAATAAAAATAAAATAAATAAAAAGGAGTGATTCAGAATGCAAACTTGGGAAGTGAAATTCAGCTCTGCTGCTTATACCTGAGAGCACGCTGCAAAGTCATCTAGGGTCTCTATGCCTCAGTTTCTTCATCTGCCAAGTGACTAAAATGGTATTCTGGTTGTTATTAATAAGATAGTATGCAAAGCACTTAGAACAGTGCCTCACCCACAAGTAAGCTGCTACTTCTATGTAGGTTACAGTGTCTCATTTCACCTTCTCAACAGCCCTGACAGGCAGCTATGAGTCTCTTCATTTCAGAGTTGAGGAAGTGTTCAACATTCAACCATCTCCTGCAGCCACACAGCACAGGGGAGCTGACATTTGTTCCAGGCGATTCTTTTGAGGTCTTGGCTTTGGGGCATGGCACTTAGCTGTCTCCTGCAAAAACTCCTGGGACAGCCATCAGATTAGGGGTGAAGGCACAGACTGGAGGAGAGGCCTTAATATTAAGAGCAGGGAGGAAAACATTGGAGGGCATTTTCCAGACTCTTCTGCCTGTGGATATAAGTCACAAATTCATCCCTTTATTATTAACTAGCAATTTCCCAGTCATGTGCATTCCAACCAGAATTTATTAAGCAAATAATCTCTGTGCCAGACTCTGAAGCTGGGTGTTGAGGTTAACAAAAGGAGAGAAAAAGAAAGAGAATGTACCCCGAGGGAGCTCAGTCTAATGGAAGAGGTGGACAGGCACAGGGTGGGGTAGGGGAAGAGAAAGGAACCCCACACAGTGATCTATATGGTAGAGCTACCTATGTTGGCGATAGTGAGGATGATGGGGGAGTCAGGGAAGATTGGAAAGAGGAAGTGGATTTGCACTGGGTTTACACAACAGATTCTGTGGCAGGAAAACCCACACACAAGCCCGTGCCTCTGTAGTGGTGATGGTGAGGAGGGTGGTCAGTGGACGAGCTGAAAACTTCGGCTGCACAGGAAGGAGACAGAAAGCAGGATGTGAAAGGCTGCATCAGAGCCCAGATGCAAAGCTTTATTTCAGACATGGCAAAGAGGTAGTCAAAATGGCTTTATAAGGCGGGGAAATAAAATGGAAAAAACCTGTATTTTAAAATAAAGACAAAGCAAAGCAAACAGAAGCCCATGGCTGCAGAGAGGACTGACAAGAGTCTGGAGGCGAGGAGGAGGGCTTGGAAAGAACCACACCCAGCTGTGGAGGTGAGGAAACGTGTGTCTGTCTGTCTGTCTCCTTGAATCTATCATGAGGGACCTGATGAAGAAGAGGGTCACTGATGACCAGCTGCATCCACAAGGTCTAGAGGAGATGACTGGCTTCCTTCCTCAAGGGCCTGGGATGACTGAGCAGGAAGAGGGGAGGTATCACTTCTACTTATGGCCACTGTGAGGGAGTGGCTTAGAGAAGGAATGCCCCGCGTCACCTCATGTACCACTAGCCTGCCACCAGAGCTCATCCCAACCTCAGAGTCTTCAGACGACACTCTCCACGTCTTTAACTTTCCCCCCAGGATTCTTGTGATGCTCTTGATTTTACAATTCTTCTCTAAATCGATGGCATGTTTTCTAATTTTTCTATCTTTGGAAGCTCAAAAGCAAAGAGTCTGTCTAGGGTCAGATGATAAAGACAATCATCTATAGATAATGTATAGGCAATAACTAGCTTCAAGGGGATAAATTATATTAGAAAGAGGTTTTACAAAGACATGTCTGTTACTACTGTATTCCTTTTACCTGAAGTTGGCAGAACAATGCATCCTTGGGAATGAGAATGAGACATTTAAGCAAAAGAGAAAGCAATAAATATCCCATTCATGACTTATAGCTGTAAATTCTTAGAGAAAGAAAAATGTCATGTCACTGAGTTAGCGCGTGTGTCATCTATGAGACTGTCAATGCTTTTGAAGAGAAAACTAAAATCCCACAGTGTAAAGATGTTGCTTGTCTATATATTGTCAAAATGAAACCAGAAAGTGTGGATCAACCTTAATGGAAAACTGTGGTGAGAAACTTAGCACACTTTTTTTTGGGGGGGGAAGGGGTGGGGTAACAGGGACTGAACTCAAGGGCACTCAAATGCTGAGCCACACCCAGCCCTATTTTGTATTTGATTTTAAAACAGGTCTCATTGAGGTGCTTTAGCACTTCACCATTGCTGAGGCTGGCTTTGAACTCATGATTCTCCTGCCTCAGCCTCCCAAGCTGCTGGGATTACAGGTGCACACCACTGTGCCTGGCGAGAAATTTAGCATACTCATCTTTTCTCTCTCTCTCTCTCTCTCTCTCTCTCTCTCTCTCTCTCTCTCTCTCCATCCCTTTCTTCTACTTGCTACTTTCTTTTATTCTTTATTCGTGTGTTATTTTATTAATTGTTAGTAAAAATCTGCTAATTTATAAATATGTGTACCTAACCTCATTCTGGATTTGAAAACAAGGAAGATTCTCAGTTTTCTAAAGCATTGCTTTGGATTGTTATACATACATCAAATCTCACCTACAGACTATGATCAAGTTGCCGTATGATATTAAAATGTTCAACATCTCTAGCAATTAGAGAAATGCAAATTAAAACTACACTGAGATTTCATCTCACTCTAGTCAGAATGGCAATTATCAAAAATACAAGTACCAATAAATGTTGGGGAGAATGTGCAGGAAAAGGTACTCTCATACATTGCTGGTGGGACTGCAAATTGGTGCAACCACTATGGAAAGGAGTACAGAGATTCCTCAGAAAACTTGGAATGGTACTACCATTTGGCCCACTTATCTAACTCCTCAACATATATAATGATGCGGACACATCAATGTTTATAGCAGCTCAATTCACAATAGCTAAGCTATGGAACCAACCTAGGTGCCCTTTAATAAATGAATGGATAAAGAAAATCCATTGTGGTAGATATACACAATAAGAATATTACTCAGCCATCAAGAAGAATGAAATTATGGCATTTGCCAGTAAATGGACAGAACTGGAGACTATCATGATAAATGAAATAAACCAATCCCAGAAAACCAAAGGCCAAATGTTCACTATGATATGTGGATGCTAACACATAATCATGTGGGTGGGGAGGGAAGAATAGAAGTTCATTAGATTAGTCAAAGGGGAATGAAGAGAAGGTGGGGGAGGAGAATAGTAAAGAGGGTAAGTAGAATGAATCAGACATAACTTTCCTGTGTTCATATATGAATATCCGACCAGTGAAATGACACATCATGTACAACCACAAGAATGGGAAGTCATACTCCATGTATGTATAATACATTGAAATATACTGGACTGTCATATATATCTAAAAAGAATAAAATTCTTAAAATATCCTCCACATTTAACTCAGACCAATTTAATTAAAAATGAAAAAAAAATTGAAAATCACTTCAAGAAACATAATTTTAAAAATAAAGAGCTAGAAATATTTTCAAGACTTATTCAGTCAAGAAGAGGAGAGCAGGGACATGCTAGCCCGACTCCTCAGATGTGACATTGACTCCCTTGGGACGGCCAAGCCATCATGGTAGAAGGAAGGAGTGGGTGATAAAATATACGTGAGCAGCACCTCTAGGAAGAGGGGACCATTACAGAGAAAATAAAGATATTTGGGAAGAGATATTAAGAGAGAAATCTGAGGAATGGGGGGAGAGAGAAGATGTGAAAGGTCTGAACATTCTGTAGACATATGCTACTGACTGTGTACTACTCCCCGCCATTACTATTTACTACTAATAAATCCAAATACATGACAGGCAGCCAATCATATTCTAAGAATAACAGAAATGAGAGACAGATAAAGACGATCTAGAAAGGAGGGAAATAAGTGGCCAACCTTCTAGAGAAAACTAGAACTTGAAATCTAGAATGTAGAAGGAAAAGATAGTTTGGATTCACACAGCCACACCAGCCTGGGTAAGAGCACAGCCTGGGTAAGATCCTGGTGGGTCAGTGGGACATTGGCACTGTCTCCCAGACCTCCACACTGACTCTAGGGATGGCTCCTTCTGGCCAGTCCAGGCATCTGTCACTCTTACTTCCTCCTGACCTGGTCTCTGCATGGTATCTGCTGCAGTTAGGACCCAGAGCTCCTGAAACTTGTTGTCTCCAGGTCTCCCAGAGAACATCACCGCCTCCATGTCTCCCGTGAGCAAAAAACCCTCATTTGGACTGTGCCCTTTGTCTGTGCTACCCTTACGAATGTGGGCTGCCACAGAGTGCTGTCTTCTGCTCACAGTATCTTCAAGTTCTTATTAGAACTGGTTTTCTGGTGTCAATTTGTTTTTTATTATACAGCTCTTCTTGAGACTGAGGCAGAGGTCCTAAGGTTTGGGCTACGGGACAGTCTGCATGATGAACACTGTGCTGAGGACAGACTCACCCATGACCTGAATCGTTATCTCAAACCAGCCTCATGCACCTCTCTTCCTTCCATGAAGGGCCGCATGAGCCCTCCCAATCAGACTCTGAATAGTAATGACTACCTCACGCTTTGCCAGCCCTGGATTTCACAGAAGTTATCTTATTTAATCAATGTTTGGGATGGAAATTATCTCTACTTTATGCATATGGAGAACTGAAGCTCAGAGATGTCCAGTGCCTCACCCAATAGCTCTCAGACAGTGTACATGGTAGTGTTAGGACCTGTATTCAGGCCTTCTGTAATCTTAATGGCTGGGCAGTGACTTCAGGGGTAACACAGACCAGACAGGTCTCTGTGCCAGTGAGGCGGGCTGCAGAACTGTCTCTTTACCTGAGTTTAAAGCTGCTAATACATTCTTTTTAAAATGATATGTGATAAAATAATTTATTCTGCTTCAGGATTTGTGGCACCCTTAGCAACTTCTGATGCCTATAGACCAGTTTCATTAATGGGGATAAGAGACATGTTTTCACTATAGGTTTGAGGCTTCAGGTACACAGAGATCTTGTTTGAAATAAAGAGAAATGGCGTTCTTCAAGTCTGAAAAATCTCCAAGATCTGCATTCACGTGATGCATGTATACCTGCAGTATGTATTTTCATAAAACAATAGTGTGCATTCACATCTGAAAATTTTTTTAAATATTTCATTTTACAAGACTATTACCTACAAAACACAAGGCCATAGGAAATGTGGTGTCATTGTTTGACACTGATTTATGAAAAGGAAACAACTGTAAATTTTAATTCCATGACCCAAATGATTCTAAGCAAGACAGTTAAGAACATTCTACCTGCTGTTCAGAAGCACCTAGTCAAGTACAAGAGTATATCTGGATCTGTTAGAAAACCTGGAAACGACCATCAAAGTAGGTGTAAAAGGTTATCATACAAATGTGGAAACCAGCTGGCTATGCAGATTCTAGGTGTACACTGACAGGAAAAATTTCAAAGCAAATCAATTTTATGTCTCTGAACTTCCCTTGCTTCTCAGCCCCCACCTCCATAATGTTCTCACTAGCAATAAGGTTCTGCTCTCAGTGTCCACAAACTCCCCAAACAAAAACTTCTGAAAAGAACATACCTCAACCTGTGGCATCCCGGAAAAACTGAGGAAACAACTTGGAGGCCTTTAGAACCCTGAGGTTTACACGGTGGATGGCTGCCCTCTCCAGTTTCATCATGGCGGACACTGTACATAAATATGTTAAGATTATCCGATGAGGAGATTAATGTAAATTTGCCCTGGTTAGCTTTATTTCTATCATTTTTTCTTTATGCTTTTTATGTATTTTAGATTAGATAAATTTAAAATTATTCAGTCAAGGGTGGAGCAGACCCACACAGGGAGCTGGGTATTGTTTTATTTTTTGAAACAACAGAAAGAGATAGACAGGTGTTTTCCTTCCCTTGACGTGTCAATAGAACCAGGTATGGGGCCTTTGGGAAATAGATTTTCATCAGTATTTTACATTTTTGAGGATTTTAGAGTGTTCTAATTATTTTCAAGCCAATTATGATGATCTGTCCATTTTTTTCTAAATTTAAAAAATGTCTTTATTCACATAAAGGTTGTCAAATTGGTGGATGATATATTCAATGCACATGATATCCATCTCCTTTCTGCATTTCTAATATTGTTTGTTTCTTTCCTCTTTTTACTCGAGCAATATGACCAGCATTTTTTCTCTCTCTAAAGAACTAGGTTTTTATTTATTTTTTATTCTTTTTAATGTACATTTCTTTTCTGTATCATTAATTTTCATTTTTCCTTTTACAAGTTCATTTATTTTTTTTAATTTTATCCAGCTTTTTATTTTGAAATATACATAAAAGTTAAGAGAATAGCATATCACCTAAATTCAACAGTTATTAACATTTTGAGAGTTTTGTCTCTATTGGGACATTTGCCCGTAAATACTTAAGCATTCATGTTCTAAAAATGAAGATATCTATTTACTTAACCTCAATACCATTATCACACAATTCAAATTCTAATTGCATCATCTAAGTTAATTCAATATTTCCAACTGTCTCAAAAATTACTACAAGTTCATTTATTCTATTTCTTTGGACTTACATTTTGAATTGAAATTTTCCCTCATGTGTTTACAACATTTCTTAATTTCTAAGTATCTAAGCCCGTATCAAAATGAGTAATGAAAGAAGATTCAAATAAGCCAAGTGACAAGAGCTTAATAAAGGGATTATTGGTAAATTGAAGGCAGGTTGTAGGACTACTACACATAGTAAAATCTTAAGTTCATCTCTTTATCTAATTATCTTTCCTATAATACTATGGTCTCAGGAAGCTTAACCTACAATTCCCATTCCCAATCTTCCATAGTATTCTGCAGTCTTATCTTAGTTTCATATCTCATATCTCAACGCATAGCATTTCAGACTCCCTTGAAACAATGTGGGAGCCATTTTATACCTTTAGGTTCACTACTTGGACAGCTACCTTTTCAATTTCATTGTCATGTCTACTCTATATTCATATGTTGAGACAAGTCAATGACTAGTTTAACATAATTTTGCCCTGATTAGCTTTATTTCTACCAATTTTTAATGTTTTGACATATGTATCAGTAAGTTTTTTTGTTGCTATGACCAAAGGACCCTCCAAGAACAACTTAGAAAAGGAAAAAGTTTATTTGGGGATCATGGTTTCAGAGATTGAGTTCATGATAGGCAGACTCCATTGCTCTGGACCTGAGGTAAGGCAGAACATCATGGTGGCAGGGTGTGGCAGAGGAGGGCTGCTCAGCTCATGGCATCCAGTAAAGAGGGGGGGGGGCGGTGCAGGGAGAGGTGTGCCAGGGATAAAATACACAATTCTTGATGGCACAGCCCCAGTGACCTACTTCCTCCAACCATGTCCCATTTGACTATAATTATCACCCAGTAATCCATTCAAATTATTTTAAAGTGGTTGGACTAAGTGACAATCCCATCTACAGTGCACGAGAGACCTATGGATCCTTATCCATAGTTGGTATTGTTAACCTTTTTGTCATTTTGCCAATTCTTTAGCCTTATTTTCATTTTCCTAATTATTGAAGAGGTTGAGTATTTTTATGCAATTCTTTACACTTTAATTTCTTTATCCATTTTTTTCTATTTTTGTTTTCTTTTTATTGATGTGTAAATTAATATTCTGGGTACTGATTTTATATATATATACACACATTATATATATATTATATATATATGTGTATGTGTGTGTGTGTGTGTGTATATATATATATATATATATATATATATATATAGAGAGAGAGAGAGAGAGAGAGAGAGAGATTATACAAATTGGAAATATCTTCTATAGCCTGTGGGTTGTTGTTTCACAATATTTTTAAGTTTTCAATGTAAAAATTATCTGTAGTTACTTCAGTTCATACACTTCTTTTGGAACTGAATGCTTGTTCTACTCCAGCTTTATAAAATATTACCCCATATTTTCTCCATAACGTTTAAAATTTTCCTTTTTACCTCTAATTTTTAAATGTGTTGGCATGAGGAAGGAATTGAATTTCCTGCTTTTCCCTATGGGCAATGATCAGACTTTTTTTGGTAAGAACTGGACTCAATTTTTGTGAATGGTTCATGCAGCACAAATGGATTAAACATTGTACAACCCTCAGTAATTTGTTTTACAAACAGCAAGATTTGGAGTGATTTCTTAAAAGATTCTTCTAGAATTTTTCAAGTCACATTCTTCTAGTAAGCATTTCTCTGAATTCTTCCTCTATGATAAAGAGTAAAATTTTTTTCACTTTACAAGCTGACACTGAATTTCTCTACTTAGCAATTATTATTACTATTATTTGATTTGGGGTGATACCAGGGATTGAACTAAGGAACACTCGACCACTGAGCCACATCCATAGCCCTATTGTGTATTTTGTGTGTGTGTGTGTGTGTATTTTATTTAGAGACGGGGGTCTCACTAAATTGCTTAGTGCCCCACTTTTCCTGAGGCTGGCTTTGAACTTGCAATCCTCCTGCTTCAACCTACAGAGCTGCTGGGATTATAGGTGTTTGCCATCGTGCCTGGCCACAATTATTATTTTTAAAACGAGGTTATCTTTGTGCCCATTTATTTCTCCTGCTACACATGGTAGCTTGAGGCTTGGGGTTTCAGGCAGTATCTTCTGACCTTGTACCCTGTTACCTGAAATATCACAGTAACTAAATGTTTGGTAGATCAATGAATTAATGAGCATATCTAGAGCATTCAGAGGAGAGCTTGGAAGAGCCCCAACCTGCTTGCTCCATGCTGGATGGAATCCTGTACAAATACTTTACTGTTCTCAATTCCTAAGTCTAAAATTTAGGGAAGACAAAGATATTCTAAACCATGCAATAATTAGTTCTATGAGTGTCTTGTCCTAGGCCTTTGTGAATTAATTTGGGAAGCAGCACAATGCCCCATTTACTTTCATTTTTCTTTTAAAGAGAGGCAGAGAAACATCATGCATACAAAAAGCTGCATTAGGCTTAGCCCAGCTCCAAGTGGTTAAAGAGTTACAATCCAATCCTGTGCACATTATTCTCATCTTTTTTCATTTGCTTTATCTCCATGATTAGTTATTTCATACCTCACATTTTTTACCTGTCTTAACACATTTGAACTCTGTAAAATTTGCCTCTGCACAGAAATTAGTGTGAAATTTATTACCATATTCTTTCCACTTATTAAAAGGGATGTACTTTACAAATATGACTGCAGTGCAAATTTATTATTTACATCCCGAGCCTTAGCCTTCATAACTACTTAATATGGATAAGGTGTTTAGCTTTCCGATGGAGTCCAGCTGTACCACTGGAATCAAACTTGTAATTGCCTCTTTGGGATTTAAAACCATTATAGTTGTGCTTTTATGTTCTCTTTTGTTTTGCTTGAATCACTTTTTCAGGTCTATGAAGTACAGCTGGCACAATAAAAGTTTGATCAATGCATAACCAATGCAGTGTATATTTCTTCCAGAAATATAAAACCCAGGTGAAAAATGTTAATCTATGAAAATTATCTTTGTCAGCTACTTATTCTCAGAATTTAAATGGGTTTCAATCTTGGAGTAAAGGCCGAACTTGGATTTCTGTGTCAAAGTTTTCTATCTTGGCTCACATCGTTCTTTGAAGCCCATGTTAGGGCTGAAGGGTCAAGAATTCTTTTTTACCAAAAAGATCATCATGTTATCTTTAAAAATACTCTGTATTTACACTGGTGAAACAGTATACATTTGGGTTGCCTTAAATATTCTTTTGATCAAACAATGAGTGCAATGATATAATTTATTTTTCATTTTTAGGGGGCAAATATCTCAAACCCAAATTTAAAAAAAATATATAGCCTTTATATTTATTAAGAAATATCTTTCACAAACTTGAGAATTTAAAGCTGAGTGCTATCATTTCTTTTGGAGACAAAAAAACTAAAGCTGACCAGTTCCACTTGAAGTTACTACTGTGATTTCAAAATGGTATGATGGCCTCTAATTTCTAAGTGCAACCAGGGTTAATCATGGACAGATGTTCATCATTAACTCTAAATTTCTTTGTTCTTGTCGGTTAAAATGAGCTGTATTAAGGAAACAAAAAGCCATGTCCATGCCTCTTCCCCCAAGAAAAAAAAAAAAACATTTACAAATGGCCCTCAACTCAATGGTGGTTTGACTTACAATTTTTTGACTTTGCAAAAGTTAGCACATTCATTAGAAATCAAACTTTGAATTTTGCGTTTTGACCTTTTCCTGTGTTACTAATTGGCAATCTGATCCTTTCTTGAGATGCTGAGCCTTGGAAGTGAGGTGCTGCTTCCAGGCAGCCACAAGATCACGGAAAGAAACAACTGACACTTCACAATGTGTTGTGTCGCTAAGCTGCAATGGTGGGTAGGCTGATTGCATTGGATGCGTTCTCAACTTAAAAGATTTTCCACTTGCAATCAAGATGCAAAGCTATTGTAAGTCAAGTAGCATCTGCACTTCCATAGACAGTATGGCAATGACAGTCACTGCCTCACCAAGCTTGGGTCCACCCCTACACCTGCAGGGCACAGGTGTTTACCTGGATTCTTTGCTCACGGCCTTTCTCCTAAATTTGATTCTTGGAAAAATTGATATTGGCCATTTACTTTGAAATTAAATCACTCTTTTATCTTTTCCCTGGTGCATTAATCTAGGACCTGTTATTATGGAGTGAATTGTTTTATCCCTAGACAAATAAAGACATTTAGACAGGATCCCAGAAGAGGAGGGAGAAAGAAGTCATTCCAGGGTTTTCCCAACCTCTAGATAACCATGAGATCAATGTGGTGCACAAAGTCAGGACCAGGGAGAGTGAGGCATTCTCCTCGGGTACAGAATTTAAGAGGGCACAGTTATTCAAATTGTTAGCATAAATTGTTCATAGAAATCTCTTACAATCCTTTGTATTTCTGTGTTATCAGTTCTAGGTATCCATCAACAGATTAATGGGTAAAGAAAATATGTCTATACACCATGGAAATACCATTTGGCCTTAAAAATTTGTAGGAAATTCTTCCATTTGCAACAATGTAGATGAACCTGAAGAATATTGTGCTAAGTAAAATAAGTCATGTACAGAAAGATTAGTAGTGTATGACCTCATGGATATGTGGAATCTAAAAAAGTCAAACTCAATGAAATAGAGAGTAGAGAGGTGGTTTCCAGAGGCTGTGAGGGAAGTAAGAGAGAAGATACGGTTGTCAAAGGGTACACATTTTCAGTTGGACAGGAGTTAAGTTTATTTTAGATCTATTGCACAAATGGAATCTGTACTTCGATGTATATTTGAAATGTTCATACAGTCAAAAAGAAGAGCTAAGTATGTGGGTGATGGATTTGGATTTAATAAATAGCTTGATTTAATCATGCTATAATTTAAGCTTATATCCAAAAGTAACATCATACTCCAAATAATTTATGCAATTATTATTTGTCAATTAAAAATAAATTTTAAAAAACTTGAAGAACATATGAAAAACTCAGCAATCCAGACAAACAATGTGTTAGTGCAAGATTTTAAAAATAAATGTTGATCTTTTGCTCACCATAGATGATGATGCCCTCCTTAAAATTAAGCCTGAGTTGAATGACTCTTACTTGCCTCTCCTGGCCCTGGCCCTGGCCCTGGCCCTACTGGGTGGTCCTATTCTGTCTAGTATCTGCCTAGGACCTCTGGCATCAGGGACAATCTGAACCAGGCTCTCTTTATGAAGGGTAGATAATCATTTAGTCACATGGGCTCTGAGAGAATCATTCCTTCCAATGGAATGCTTGACCAAATAAATAAATAAATAAGTGTCCCATAAAGATTTTAAATAGGACTCAATGAATGAATTCATGAATAAATGAGTTAAGATATGTTTGGTATTATGAATGTCTTGATGAAGACAAGATGTTTTTAGCCAGAATGAATGTGGCAGACCTGCCACACCTGGAGAAAGCAACCTAAGCAATAACAAACCTTAACACAGTATCATCTGCATTAAACCATCAATATATATGTTAGACCTTCAGCTAAGGCATGAGGCAATAAACAACAGGCTTCAATTTCATATATAAAGCAAATCTAATTTGCAACTTATATTTAATAACCATATTAGTACTTAAACTTGGAATAAAGTAGGATACTTCTTTGTGGGTTAGAGGAACTTTTTTGACAGCAAGACCTGTTGTTGGCCTATTGATTTTTATACCCATGGAACTGTAAGAATCCAGCTTCAGGACACTTTATCCAACCAAACATTCCATTTTCTTCTGTGTTTTGAAAAATTGCAAAATTGTATTGTATTGCATCTTAAGGAGACAGTGTCTGTGTTAGTTTCAGCTCATGAGGTATAGCACAGAAATATTTGTAAGTAGCCAGTTCAATCCCATTCTCTATGGCAAAGGGTTACAGAAAGTGGTGGGAAACCTAAGAATCATGGACATAGCAATTTACTGAAGCTTCTAAGGTTCATATATTTTAATATACAGAAATCTAGTAGGAATTCAGTTTAAATAAAAAGTTAAAACTCATGGTGAAAACCTGGTGCAGAAAGAGTGAGAATTTATCTTACTTATTTTTCTTACAAATGCCTAGAACATTTACCATGCTAGAGTTTGACCAAATCATCTCACAGAAATGGGCTTCTTTTATTTTATTTGTGGTTCAACTGGGTGCATTCAATATTTACTGAGCAATGTCTTGGTCCTGAGGAGACAGAGATGGATAAGACAGAGGCTTCACCTCCAGCTGAGATCCGGTGGGGAGTGCATAGGGCTAGACTGTTCCCTGTGTGGTTGGAATCACAGGAGTCTCTGGGGGCACAATCACATGAAGTCCTAAGTTTTCATGTTATTCTCCAAAAAAAAAAAAAAAGAGTGGAACCCTTGAGGGATTTTACACTTGGATTTTAAACTTGCTCTTTCAGAGCAGTGAGAAAGAAGTTTGGATGGTGACAGAGAAGGTTCCAATCGTTTAGAGGAAGTTGAGAGTGACTTAATTAAGACAGTGCCCACGGACACAGAGGGAAGGATACATTTTGACATAGAGCATGTAAAAAATTTTACTAAAAACAGCATTTGCCAGTTACCTGCTCCAAAGGGGAGGAAGTAAAACAGGAGATGGCAAATGATGATCTGATGTGGGTAAACTCTCAGAACTCTCACTAAGAATTTACTGCAAAACTCTTAAATAATTCAAGGTACAGAAAATATTAAGTAGAAATATGACATATGCTGTCCAGGTAAAGTCAGCTCCTAATGAACAAGCACATTAGTAATTATGTTCCATTTCCTGACTATTTAACATAGACTAATTATTTATTGAGGCTTGAAAAAGTATTTCTCTGTGGAATGCAGTACAGATTATATTTTAAAGCATTCCTACACACATACATCAATACAGTGCTAGTCACATTCTGTGGGGGAAATCACATACTGCTGAAAGTTATCAGTCTGTTGGCATTTCCATTAGTCATTTCAAAAATATTTAAGATCTTGCACCTACATGGATAAGCAAAGAGAAATCCTATCAATGATATTCATTCATCTAACAGGCCTTCATAGAGGACAGTCTTAAAACCTGGAAGATTTGCTGAATAGTGCTCTAAGGACTCATTGGTGGGTGGTCTCTTTTTATCTCATGTCCCCTCTTCTCCCAAAACACAAGGGTCTATAGCAAAGGGAGCTGTTCTTTGGAAGTGAATGTAGCTATACTCTCTCTGCCCAAATAAACAGCAGATTTCTATTTGTCAAATTCTATTCTGTATCTGTCCCCACCAGCACTAGTGCATTAAATGCTGTTCTCAGCCTTGGGAGGCAGATGTTAGGTCCTTCCACCCTCTACAAGGATGCATTGGCAAGCTGCATATGAATATATAGAAGAGATAGCCCTTGACTTATGATGGTTCTACTTATAATTTTTCTACTTTACGATGGCACAAAAGTGTACTCACAGGACCACAATTTTTCACTGCAAGATTCAATGTTTTTCAATGCAAGATTCAATAAATTACATGGAATGTTCAACACCAACTGTCAGGTCACATAAGTGCTCTGAGCATATTTAAGGTCAGCTTGGCTAAGCTATGGTGTTTAGGAGTTTAGGTCTATTGAATTCATTTTGATTAATGATATTTTTGACTTATAACAGGTTTATGGGGACCCCATTGGAAGGGGAGGAGCATCTGCATACTGAGTGCTATCATTTGGCACTCAGGTTTCCACAGCACATCTCCTAGGCTCTGTCTGATTTCAGGGGTAGCTCAGCTGATTTCAGAGGTATCCACCTTAAGTGTGCAATATGTGTCTCCCTTTCTGTCCCAGGGCCTGCTCCATTCCATGGGAAAGTACACCATCATTAAGGTGACCCTCACTGAGGTGGGACAGAAGCCAATGGGTAAATGGCCAGCCTCCTGGAGGGGCTCTGCATCCTGCTGAGGAGCTCACTCTGAACTGGAGCCCTGTGGCCCTCAGCAACGCCCAGGTAATGCCCCCTGACTTCAGCTTTGCTCCTTCAATGGCGCCCTTGCCTGGGACCACACTTCCCCTGTGAACCACAGTATCCAACTCCTCATCTCAGGCTTTGTTTCTGAAGGAACCCCAACTCAAATAAAAGTTGTCTCTGGCACATAGTAGGTCCTCAACAAGTATAACACTCAACCTCTTCTTCCTATGGTAAAAATAAGGACACCAAGGACGAAGGGGGGCTCTGAGTGCCTTGCCCCAAACCACCCAGCCTGATACCCACAGAATTTCAAACCAAATATATTTCTGGCAGTTTCTATCTCAAAAGTTGCCTTTTGCTCTGTCCTAAGCAAACCAATGAGGACCCCTAGTGGCATGAACAGAACGGACTTTCAGGAGCTAGTGCCTTTGACAGTCTGACAGGACTCAGGAAAGAGGCGCAAGGGCCATGTCCACTCGCTGACCCTGTAGAAGTTGGGCCCAGCAAGGCAGCCATGGGAGCCTCATGTCCCCCACCAAAGGTGATCCTCAAACCAGAGGATGGTCCCACCAGGTGCTACTTCTCTTTCTTGTGGAAGAAAGAGGAGCATCTTGTTCCTAGGTTTCCAGGGAGGTTTCTGTTTGGGTCTCAGTATTCCCTTTACCAGTTAGGAAAATTTCTAACCTCTCCTGCAACAACCCATGGCTTCATTCATCTGTTTCTGAAGTGAGACTGATCCCTGTCCATCAGATGGAGCATCAGTGAAGGGTGAGGGGTGAGGGGCAGGGGTAGGTCTAAACCAAAACAGGGTTTTGACTATGGAGTTTAGTTTAACAACGTCCATGTGTTGGAGCATTGTCTCACCAAAGTGGATGTGAAAGTCCACAAGGAACTTGAGAAAATGACCATCTCATTTCTGTTCCTTTCAGAATCCCTTGCAGCCCACAGCCTTGTTCAAGAGATATTGGATGGCTGTGTCAGCCTTTGACATGTTCATGCCCTTCAACCCCCATGAAGTCAACCATGTGCTCTGAACAGGCAACCCATGTCGTGTTGTAACAAGATTTCTTTGTCGCGCATGCTCCGTGGCCAACTACATCAGGCTCTGCTTCTGAGAAGTTGGAGCCCCTGGAGTCACTGTTCTGGGAAAACTGGATGAAGAGCTATAGGAGACAGTGCAGCGTAGAGGAAGCAGATGGAGCAGATGGAGACACCGTGGCAGAGCACAGACCTAAGAGCAGAGCCAATGGGTGCAGGACCAGCCTGCTCAGGGTGCGGGAGTTAGAAGGAGGCAGAATGTGACTTTACTAGCTCTTGTTCCTAACTTGTGAGGTCACCTTTTTCTCCTTACCTGCTCCCCACCCCCTGAGACACGGCCCAAGCATCAGGAGTCCAGGATCCCCCCCAAATGCAAGGCAATCTCATCTCCCCAACTTCTCCCCGAGGACTGCCTGAGTAGAAGCAAGACTGCTTCCAGCCAGATAGCTTGGGGGAAGCAAAACACAAAATAAGCTAAGTGCAAAGGGCAGATATGAAACAGATTTTTTTCAAGGCTCCAACTGTGGTAGATATTATAAGCAGAACAGATTTCATATGGAAGACATTGACAAGGAATAAACACAGCACCCAAAGCAAGCATTTTCAAGGATTTGCTTCTTTGAACATAAGCATTAAAAAAAAAGAAAGATAGAAAAGAAATTCACACTCTTATCAAACAAGGAGCTGTAAAATCTCTCCTCCAAAATGGCAAGGGCAGATCAAACCTAGGTAGGGGTTACCTGTATTTGCAGGAACTGTTTCAAAAATCCCATTTCAATTTGCTATGAAAGCATGTGTTGCCTTGGCTTTCTAATCTATGTTGAAAGCTCAAAGGTTAAAGAGACTTGGTTGAATTTGTCTTAAGATATAGCCTTTGTTCTGATTCAATCATTTATTTGAATTTAATATTTTAAAGGACACTTCAAACAGACTTCACAAAGCACTGTTACCATCCGGGCCATATTTATTATTTAATATTTAACTGGGGAGATTTGTCAAAACCCATAAGAATTAATGGTTGCAAACTTGTGGAGTTAAAAGGTTTGTGGAAGAAACCATTTGCTAACAACAGGGAGACAATGTCCCCGCAGGCTGGGCCACCTTAATGTGAATACACATTTGGGGGTCTAGTGACATGGTGAGCCCAGCTACCCAGAAAGAGCAGGAAGTGCAATTGCCTTTAAATAAATATTCTAATGTGCTTAACTTCTGAACTGTAAAGCTCAGCTTGTGTCTAGGGAGGGGAGGTGAGTGAGAATAGCAATGCAAGCTGCTATTCCAGGCCCGCTACAAATACTCAGGAGATTCCCAGGGTTCAGGAACAATCCAGACATGGTAAAATGCACCTCTGCCTGAAGGGTCTGAAGACTTGGGGGGAATGGCTTTTTTTTTTACTCTTATTTTTTTTTTTTATTGGTTGTTCAAAACATTATAAAGCTCTTGACATA
This sequence comes from Marmota marmota marmota, assembly GCF_001458135.2. Lineage (NCBI taxonomy): Eukaryota > Metazoa > Chordata > Mammalia > Rodentia > Sciuridae > Marmota > Marmota marmota. The sequence goes on along the minus strand of NW_026000153.1, from coordinate 7,866,040 downwards.
TCATATTTCATACATTAGATTCAAGTTGGTTATGAACTCCCAATTTTACCCCAAATACAGATTGCAGAATCACATCGGTTACACATCCACATTTTTACATACTGCCCTATTAGTAACTGTTGTATTCTGCTACCTTTCCTAAATGGCTTTTTGATCATTGGGATCCATGGATGTTGTCGATATATTTTCTGATGCCAAATGTCAGGAAGAAAATGAGAAGCCTAAATATCCACTGTTTATATTGGAGATGGATGTCACTGAGACAAGCCATCATGGCAATTCATGGAACTGTTCGTTCAGATACTTCTGTGTTCTGTAGACCAACAAGGTTCTTAGACGGGATTTTTCATAACACTGGATGCCTTTGGTAGTGGTTCAATCATTTTTATTAGGTGCCCCAACTATGCAAATTCCCATGAGAATTAAAATGGGTGAAGCTCAGCAGGTTAGGAATGTCATAGTACACGACAGACATCATGCTGACCACCAGACTGAGGAGCAGGAGGCTCAGGCTGGAACTTCCAGCAGTAACAGGATACATTTTTTCTACACACAAAACCAATTACTGGCAGAACTTCCCCAACCTCCAGGCTAACAAAAATAGGCGCTGGAGCTGAGGGTGGGCCATAAAAACCCAACTCAAATCTCATGAATAATGGCATCTTGTAGGCCATCCTCCTCTCCTTGCTCTTGTCCTTGGCCAGTTAGAGTGCTAAGCCATTCTGATGCAATCATAGATGACATGTAGATTGCTCGTCTTGCAAGCACAAGACCCTGGGTTCCATCCTCAGCACCACATAAAGATAAATAAATGAAATGGAGATATTGTGTCCAACTACAACTAAAAAATAAATATTAAAAAAAAGAGAGACCTTGAGGGGCTGGGAGCTGTCTCCCAGGACTCATGGGGAGCAGCCAGGACCCTATGGAAGAAGCAATGACAGCCTGCCAGGGATGCAGGAAGTGTGAATGGGAATCACAGTGAGTGTCTGCTGCTGCCTGAGCTGCACATGATAGGCCAGGTGATACCAGAGACCAGAACTTTTGACCCAATGACAATGAAAATAAAATCAGGACAGAGTATAAACACAGGCAAAGCTTTAATGGGAGAGTTTTGCCTCAAGGAGAAGTTGGGGACAGACCAAGGGAGAAAAAATTTAGGCTATTCCTGGAACAAAAGAAGAGGTCAGTTTTTTGCTGAGCAGGAGTGGAGAATCTTGGTGCCCTCCTATGGTGATCTCTGGTTAATTCGATTAAGAAGTATAGGGTGAGAAGACGAACATTCTATACCCAGAAAGTGAGGGAGTAGGAAAGGACTTAGCAACAGGTTATGAATTTAGAGTGCATTATGAATTAAGACTTAGAGTGAAAGGTTTTAGTGGTAACAAATTATGAATGCAGGTCAGAGACCTTATGGTATCTCCTGGGGTTGCCCTAAACCTGATTGATTTGTTAAGTGAGGGAGATGTAGAAGGGCTTAGGCATCCAGGGCAAGATGGTGAGTGAGGAGGTCAGGGGCAGGGCCAGAAAAAAGGAGCAAGGAGAGGGTGTTCTGATGAGGTCAACTTTCTGGTTGACGAAAGTGTTCATGGACACAAGTGGGGACCCAATCAGACGGACACTTCTGTGCTCTTCCTCCTAAGCAGGGGATCCAATAGCAAAACTAAAACAAATGTGTGGACAAAGAGATACCAATCAGTAGTAGTGAGGAGAATGCAGACAGAGGAGGAGATAAGGAAGGTGGGAACTTCCAGGGACCATAAAATGAATAAAACTCCAAAACTCCCAATGCCAAAACTCCCCCACCAGATTTCGGGCTGCAGAGAGCCTTTGCTTTGGAGAAGTCTGTCTCTGTCACTTTTGCAATAAACCTGTTGCTTGCTATCTGTGTGTCCTGTTCTTCAATTCTTTGTTGAATGGAGGCATGGAATACAGCATCCCTAGACAGTAACATAGGAAGGTGGGAACCAGGCTAACGGGACAAGCCTATAATGCCAGCCACTCAGGAAGCTGAGGCAGAAGGATTCCATGTTCAGTTTGAGGCCAGCCTGGGCAATTAAGGGACATCCTGTCTCAAAATTAAAAAAAAAAATGAGAATGGCTAGAGATGTAGCTTAGTGTAGCGAGCCCTTGGGTTCAATCCTCACTAGTAGGGGCAAGTGGGGAGGAAAAAAAGGAGGAGGAGGAGAGAAGGAGGAGAAGAGATGGGTGAGAAATGCACATTCTCACACTGCACTAGTGGAAGAGTAGGAAGAAACTTTTAGTAACAGATTATGAATTAAGACCCTTCAGCTCTCCGCCTGTCTCCCAGGTACCAAGTGAAACAGAGGAAAGCCATCATCAGGTAAGTGTAGCTAAAGCTTAAAAACATTCCTTTCTGGCTCAATTTCCCACTCTCTTCTCAGGCTTCTGGAACCTTTTTCTGCCAAAAGAATAAGATCCCAGAAAATATAAGTTCTTTTCTTTTCTTTCTTTCTGGAGCTCACATGCACATGAACAGGGATCCATAAAATTGCTGACAAAAACCTCATAATGCCTTAAAATAACAAGCATCCAGCTCTGCTCCCACCCACAAAGATGAAAATTCACCTGACATAAGAAAAGACTCACTTGACCAAAAGTAGTAGCAGAGACAAGTTTCTCAAACAACAGAGACTATAGCGAGAAATTGAAAACTTGTACATTGGGAGTTACACTGTAAATTTGGTCTATTTCAGAATGGCATCTCTGTCAAGGGAAAAAAAAATTCCATGGAAAGATGCTTTCAGGTGAAAGGCAGGATTTTCAAATGTCAAGAGAAGTAGTACACAGCAGAACAGAGAAGGAGGAAAACAGAATCCATGAATTAAAGACCAGCCCTAGAGCGTGTCCCAGACCTCAGGGTAAGAGGATGATTACAGAGCACAGGATAGGCAGAAAGATAAATGATGGGGGTGACAGATCCCCAAGACATGATAGGAGCATGATGAGAAGAATCCAAGAAGACAGAAATACGCAGGCAACAGTTTGATCATCTAACATCGGAACAGCAACAGATTCTTGTGATGAAAATAAGTACAGATGAATCTGGACTTCAGGACTCTCCTGCACAAGGTCATGAAGAAAGTCTCTCACACAGAGACTAATTCTAGTTATGGTTTTGTTGTTATTCGAAAGACAAGGGGAGAAACAATACATATCCAGGCACGGGTGATAATTTTAAAGATAATATACTAAAGAAAAAAAATCAGATTTAAGTTCAAAGTGAGAAAATAATTGGCTGTGGTGGTGGGTGAGGGGAGATGTAAAGAAATTTGAAGAAAAATTTAATAAAAACATTGTTTTGTTTTTTTCACTTGACAATAAGTGAAAATTTTTTTCTAATATTCAAGGGCTAAAAATGTACATCACCCATGTGTGTTTCTGAAGAAGAAGGAAAAAAAAGTCCTCAAGAAGTATTTGAGTTCACTGAGAAAGGTATCAAGACAAAAAGCAAGAAGATTAATATATATGAATAATGATGTTTAAAAGAAATGGCAATGAGTAATGAATGCTGTAAAGTTCAGACTTAATGACTAAATAATTTTTAAATGAATATAAACAATGTAAATGGTAAACACAATTCCTGTTTTTCTTTTCTTTGTTTTGGTACCAGGGATTGAACTCAGGGGCATTCGAGCGCTGAGCCACATCCCCAACACTATTTTGTATTTTATTTAGAGACAAGGTCTCACTGAGTTGCTTAGTGTCTCGCTTTTGCTGAGGCTGGATTTGAACTAGTGATCCTCCTGCCTCAGCCTCCAGAGCTGCTGATATTACAGGTTGTGCCACTGTGTCCACCCACAATTCTTGAAAAAAGAGATACAGTGGTATTACAAAAAATAAATCTAAAACCCCAAAGTATTTAAACATCGACAGAGAATTGGAGATGCAAGGAGATCATAAAAGCGGAGATAACCACTCTCACACAAAAGTGGGGATGAGGAAATTAGCAGTTAGATTGAAACCTAGTGCCGCTAGAGAATAATCAATTCAAATATCCTCTGTGAAAACATAATGACTACTAGAGAACAATAAGTGTAGAATTTCAAACCACTAGTGGAAAGAAAGGTAAGCCACACAAATAACAAAGGAAAAAGGAAGATCAAAAACATAAAGCACGTGATACATAAATACAAAAAAAAAAAGATGGAATCAGAAACAATACAAAATGCCCAGTAACACAGGTCAGTTGGGTAACTCATAGAAAATCAGTACAACTGAATACTCTATAGTCATAAAAGGATGCACATTTTGAAAAAATAATGTCTATCTTGAAAAAGTGGACACACACACACACACCTAAACAGTAGGGAGAAACTGACTCCACTTTGGTTGAACAGATACCAGGTGATATTCAAAGTGTATCAACCTGCATAACAGTGCTCTAATCAGAATGAGCCTTCGACATCTGTACCGGTGGGGCATCAGTGCATCAGGCCCAGGGTGTCAGAGGCAAATCTGCAGATACAACTCCACATAAAGATCTAAATGTCTGGGAGAACATAGCAAAAATGTTAGCAGTTGCTGATTTGTAGTGTCTCCAAAGGCCCACTTGTGAGAGGCTTGGTCCCGAGCCTGGGGGGCTATTAGGAGGTGGTAGAATTCTCAAAAAATAGGATCTAGTGGGAGGTCATTGGAGGTGCCACCTCCAAGGGGACATTGGAATCCCAGATATTTCCTCTTTCTCTCTTGGCTTCCTGCCCATAATGAGGTAAACAGACCTCCTCCACCTTGTGCTCCCACCATGAGGTACTGAGCCACCACAGGCCCAAAGCAACAGGCCCAAGTGACCATCATCTGAAACCATGAGCCAGAATAAATCTCTCCTCCTTATACATTGGTTAGCTCATGTATTTTCCACAGTGATGGAAAAGTTGAAAGATTAAGGGCAATTACTATTTATTTTTTGAAGTTTTATTGAGATATCATCAATACCTCACAAATGTACACTTTTGATGAATTTGGAGGTTTTTATGTTTCTTTATGTGAGAACATGAATATGATAAAATCAAATGTTTTAAAGGGGCATGGATTTTAAGTTGCTTTTCCTATAAATCTGACATATTTCCTTTTATATGCAGGGCACATGTTTTCAGAAGAGATGGCCTCAGTGTGGATGCATAGAACACAAGCTTCTTAGGAAAGATATTTGATCATTTTTGAACATAAGATATTCAACCTCATTAGTACTATTCTTTAACTATAGTACTTACCAAGAAATGTGAGATTGAAAACAAAACTCAGTAGTCTCCTATTTAAAACATGGATTAGGAAAAATACCTATTGAAAACATCTTTTATTTTATTTTATTTTTGCTAGCAAAACATGACTCAAATACAAACATGTTTAGAACATGGCATAGGGTTTTTAATTTAACTATCTGAAGAAACACATATGATTTATCCATTTCATCTTCACAAAAGCACTCATTAATGACATTTATTCTTTGGTTTTAAATGGAAATGTGAAAGCTCAGTTCTCCGGGATTTTAACCAAAGGCTATTGTATTCTTAAAATCTGTATCATAATTCACTTTTCCGGGGAGGGGGGTTGGTAATAGGGATTGATCTCAGGGGCACTCAATCACTGAGCCTCATCTCCAGCCCTATTTTGTATTTTATTTAGAGATAGGGTCTCACTGAGTTGCTTAGGGCTTCTCTTTTTCTGAGGCTGGCTTTCAACCTGTGATCCTCCTGCCTCAGCCTCCCGAGCCTCTGGGATCACAGGTGTGCACCACCTGGCCTGGCTTTGATTCACTTCTATCAGTCTAATTGTGATCTAAGATAATCCACACTCTCAGGCTCTCCGAGTAAATAACCATCCCAGCTCTCCCCGTGGACTCTGTAGGACACAGCTATATGCCCTGCAGAGTGGAAGGTCAGGAAATCTCCTGTGCACATAAACTCATAGAAGGTTCTCAAAGGCCTTTCCCAAGCTGTCCCTGGACCAGCAGCCTGCAGGGTTGTGCTGAAGAATTGTTAGTCATCTAGCTGAAGCTATGAAAACCTCAAAAGATGTTTATTTTGTTTGTCCTTTGAGAACATAACTTTCAAATTGTGTTTATATGGAAATAACAATTAGGGAAAGTGAACTGCCCTGGGGAAGATGGGGATGCGAGGAACAAAATACTGTTGGATCCACCAACTGAACAACATGCACTTAGGATGCTACATATCGCTACGTAGCTCGTCCTTGCAAACAGGGTAGATACAAACCAATAAGTCATCCACAGTTCATTAGCACAGCCGGAAATAGAATGAGAAGGAAAGGGCATTTCAGAGAGGATGAGTTGGGGTTCAGGTAAGTTGAGCTGCAAAAAAAGCACAGGTCATTTAAGAATGGCTTTGAAGAGCCAGCAGGGGACTGAAAGGTGACTCCAAGTTGCCTGGGGTGGCTGGTGGCAGCTGGGACTCTGGGGACAGATTGAATTCATGGAGGAGAATTAAAGTAGACAAGAGAGGAGGAGCCACAGAATCATCTCCTAGGGGCAAGAAAAAGAAGTGAGTTGGGGAGCTTCCTGGCTGGACAAACAATATCAGAATAACCCAGAACATGGGGTGGGGCATTGGGATCTGTGCACAAACAATTCTGCCACCTGCTCCACTAGAACTTCTCCTGGTCCTGGACCTTGGTACACCTTCAGCTTTGTTCTGCAGGATTCGACCAGCCTCTTCCCTGGATCCTTGTGGTCCCCGCCCCTAGTTCCTATTGTCTCCTTCCATGGTTTGTCTACTCACTTCCCATTGCTCATTCTTTCCTTTTCCTATCCTGCTCCTTGAGATAGGATTAATTCGGGGGAAGGAAGTTGATAATCGGTCCTCTTTTTGTAAGCTGCATTATACGTATACGAAAGGTCAAGAAACCTCCGAAGACCTCCAAACTATGTTTTGCGCTTACCACCCAAGAGTCCAACATGGCACAAACCCTCTTGAGAAAATAGGGTGATGCTGGGGAGCTAAGAGTATTTCTCCTCAACCCTCAGAAATTCATAGCTGGGACAGACCTCTGTAACCAAAGATGATTAGCACAGAAAATCAAGCCAATTTATTAACATGTGGGTACATGTCACTTGGGAGACACTGCCACGAAAGGTAACTCAAGGCAGTGGCCTAGAACTCTGGCTTATACAGCATCTTCCACAAAGAACACTGCATCTGTGGGGAACTGATGCTGAGGAGAGCCTTGTCCGGCTTCCAGAGGCAGGAAGGTTAACACGTGGGAAGAAGCTAATGGACAAAGTTTCCTTGCAGATTCTTCTGGTGCCATCTCTGAGCTGAAAAGAGTTGTCTGTGGGTGGGAAAGGAGGAGAAGGAACAGAGCTGTCCCTCCATTTCAGCTTCGTGTTGCATTTAGTTCAAAAACACATCAAATAGGCGCAGTCTGGGGTGAACTTGAGGTATGATTTAGCACAGTAGAAAAAGCTGCATGGGTTCTTCCTAAGGACTAACTTTCATACAGCCTTGTACACTGTGTTCCCACACTGTGTTTTCCTTTTGCTCTCAAAATAATCCTGGGAAGGGTAAAAAGGAAACGTGACAATAATGTTGAGAATAGCGACATGTAGCCATGTTAAGGGTTTTTCATGTGCCGTCTCCCTGTCTCCTCATAACTGGGCTGTGAGGAGAGAGCTAACTCATCCCCACTTGGTGGAGGAGAACACAGAGGAACTGAGATTTAGGGAACTTGACCAAGTGAGATTGTCAGGAGGGGAGCACAGTCATGGTAGGTGTGCCAACTGAGATGTTCTCTCTGGAGGATGTTTTCTCAGCGTTTGAAGTTTGAAGGACATGTCCACTGATGTGATGGTTCCTTCTCTAGGCTTTTGTCCCACAGGTGTACTTCTGCAAGGGCAAAATGTTATAATGTACAAGGATGTGACCGATGCATTATTTGTAGCAGCAGAAAATTGGGAATAACCAAAGGTTCACCAATCTGGATCTGATTCAAATAAATTAACATGCTCTCATATAATGGTGTACATGTAGGTTTTAAGAGCATGTCGTGTTGCAGTTCTGAATGTATAGATAAGGTTAAAAAGAGTAAGAAGCAGAACAGTAATATGGTGTGCTATCATTTGTGTGGGGAAGGGAGGTGCGTCTAGTTCTGGAAGGATACTTAGAATTTAACTGTTGCCTTTGGGGAGGGGAACAGAGAGGTGAGGGGTCAAGGAAGGGAGACTTACTTTTGACAACCTTATGTACTTTTTTAATATTGTACCATGTATTTGTGTCCTACATACCAATTTTTTAAAGAAAAACAAGAGTAACTAATTTTTATAAATAATAAAAAATAAAGAACTATGTACAGAGCAGTTGAGGATGCTGAGCTGCCTGGGTGCAAGGTCCCGGTGTCCATCACGACATTCATGACACACGCACTACTCCACTTCTACAGATGCAGAAAGTGATTTCCAAAAATCACAAAACCAGGAAGTGGGTAGCCAGGGCTCAAAGGCAAAATGCCCAACTGCAATGACAGCCGTTGCTCTTTACTGCTCAAACCAACTCCCACACATGGATGGCATAATTGAGAGGAGAAAGCACGGGGAATTAAAGTAGAAATTTCTTGTTGAGAAGAAGAAGGAAATGAAGACACATTAAACTCATAAGGATTTAAATCTGAACCCCACACTCTCTCCTCCCGTTGCATAGTTTTGGTACCTTCCCAACAATAAAGGTGACGCTGTACTTGAGTAGCAGCGAGTGTCACTGTAACTAGACTTGAGGTCCTTGAAGGCTGTAGCCATTAATTCATTCATTCAGCAAATACTTACTGAATGTTCTGTCTTATAAAAGAACTAGGAACACAGAGGTAAATCAGACATAGCCTTTTTATCCTCCAAGAACATACAATGTAATTGGGAGAGACTGTTTCCCGTATGTCACCTATATGTCACTGTGTCCCCACAAAAGGCAGCTGAGGACACAGTGAGTCTCCAGGAGGACTCTGTGAAACTAACAAATCTGAGTGTGCATCACTTCTAGCTATCACGGAAGACTGTCCCCTACTGCTACCTGCACTTCTTCCCCTCTTTCCTCCCTGACCCTGGACCCCCTTCCGCCATGACACATGTCTTCAGTGCATTTCTGAACCTGAATGATAAGGCTTCTAATTCAAGGGCTTGGAAGGCAAGAGGACAACTTGGGCTTCCAATAACAACAAAATAACAACAACAAAACCCCCCAGAATATTTGTTCCCCAGCTATAGAGTTTCAGCAAAAGAAATGTGATTCCCTTTCAATATTCTCATTTTATTTATAAGTGTTTTGCTGCAAAGTGGGTGAACTGTCGAGCTCCATGTCACAGCCTGCAGCACAGCAAACTGGCTTTTTCTGAAGCTCATAATGTGATAATTAAATTGCTAACAGGCACCTTAGTGATGGCATTTGCTGAAGATCTGAAAGCCCTCTCACAATGGCACCTTTCTGTAGGGGACTCGTCAGAGGAAGCAGAGTGATCAGCTCACAGTTTCTTTTTTTTATATATTTTCTTCCATGAGTACATTAAATTTTTATGTGGAGTGAAATGGGACAGGACTTGTTTCCCTTCCACTGCACAATGATTTATTACCCAAAAAAGACCGCAGAACTAATTAGCAGAGTAATTAATTAATATAAATTTGCATATTTGCATTTGCAATTAGTGCAGCCGACTGATTAGTCTGAAAATGAGAAGTTTGACTCATTAGATGTTAGTGTCTGCTGGACCAGAAAGCGGCTGCCAGATGAGGCGGAAAAGGGTGGAATAAGCATGTGTGTTTCTTTTGTTAGAAGAATGGAGAATATGCTCAAATATCTGGGGCCAGACATCAGGGTTTGCAATTTAAAAAATAATAATAAATTATTTGCTTCCATTTCTGCTACTCAATGTTCCTTGCCCTTTTGCCTACAGCAAGTCATTCCAGCCAACCCTGGAAGCCACTGCACCCCCGAGATCGGCTCCTCCTATTCCCTCAAGGCAGAGGGGGCTCTGTTGTTTGTGGGCAAGCAGAAAGTCTGTCCTGGTTTGATGTCCCCGGAATTTGACTCTTGCACCCAATTCAGTAGTTCTGTCAAAACAGTTCTCTAGTGCTGATGAGGACCCCCAGGGGACTCGGGGAGTAGACTACCTTCCCTTCAGGGGCTTCTCCTGATTACAGTCTCTTTGTTCCTCCAGCTGATTACTGAGCTCAAATCTCTCACATCCAGTTGACTGAGTGAATCCATTTCTGCAGAATGACACAGGGCAAATAAACCATAAATATACACAGAGACACACAGACACACAGACATCAAATAACAGCCATTAAGCACCCATGGTTAAAATGAGGGATTTGCTCAAAAACATTCAGGGAGGTTGGAGGAAAATGGAAAATTGTAGCTGGATTTGACCTCGTTCAATCTATTTTCAGGGTAAGAATTCACACAGGGAGAGGGAGAGTCTGGCTGGTACTAATACTTTCTTTTGTAATATGGACACTTTTAGTCTAAAGTCATATCCAAAGGGAAATACAGTATATCACTTGTTCTCTTAACATTCTTTCCCCAAATGAAATTAACCATATGGACTTTCCTGAAGATGTATGTTTACATACATCTCATAGATGCTAAAAGAAATTTTGAAGATATTTCATACTAATTCAATGCTATAGATGCTCTGCAGATGAAAAAAAAAAAAAAAACAACCTAAACCTTGTTAATTAATGAAATAGCTTCCTAAACCATGCACTTAGTATGCGGTGGGCCAACGCCTGTCCTCCGGAGCTGGACAGGTTTTAGAAAGAAGACAGACTTGCCCTTGTGGTATGGCACTAAGTCTATACTTTTACTCATGTTCCATTCTTTCTTTGCACTGGATTTTCCAAGTTCAGATAACACCTAATGCTTTTCACCATCACCAAACTCCAAGCCAGGGACCCTGCATTGCACCTTCTAGGGGACATCAATCTCAGAGTGCTGCTATGGTTTGAGTATGCCTCCCAAATGTTCGGGAGTTGAAAGGGAGTTCCCCATGTGGCGATGTACAGGCAGTAAGACCTTTAAGAGATGGTCCAGTGGGAGATCGTTAGGTTATTGGGGAAGCAGCCTCCAAAAGGATTAAGGTAGCTCTCCTGAGACCCCAGAGCTCTTGAGGGAGCCAGTTGTTAAAATAATGAGCCTCCTAATTCGCTCTTTGGTTTCTAGTTTTGCAACAGGGCCTCTCTTCTCACAAACTATCCATTGACACCTCCCATGAGATGATGCAGCCAAGGGAAGGGGGATCTCATCATAGCCCGCACCATGCTTTTGGAACATTTTGTCTCTAGAGCTGTGAGCTAAATAAACCTCTTGTCTTTATAAAGTTAGCCTGCTTTGGGTATTTCATTATAGCAATGTAAAACTAATACATGGTCCTTCCTGTCCTTCAAACCTTGTTCTGACCTCACCTCTCTAACTCTGGCCATGTAACAAGTTTTTCGCTCCATCCTTTATCCTCCAAGGAACCTTGTTTTGACCCAGACAAACTTTATGCCAGGTAGTATTACAATTATTTCTTTACTTCTTAGACTGAGAACTTTTTTGGTATATCTATCTTGTGTTTTTATCTTTGTATCCCACAGTCTAACACATTATCTGGTACATGGTCAAGAACAAATTATCTTTGTTAAATCAATGCACAGATCAATTAATGAAGGGATTTATGGATTGACTATAGAATAAATTTATCTAAAGATCTGCCTGCAAGAAAATTTAAAAAGCTCCTACAAATACACACAAGGAAAATGCCTTTGAATAGAATGAGAGGAAATTAAAATGACCTGTGCGTCAGTGTAATCCCCAGTTCAAACTTTTCCTTAAGGTCTGTGCTTTGTTTGTCTAGAGGTTTTTACCTGTTTCAGTGCTTTAGTTAAGAAGAGTCCCTTGGGCTTAACATGTGTTCAATAAATACTGAAAATTCAATTTCTCATCAATTTACAAAAAAGCAGTTACTTACTCTTTACACATAGGTTAAAAATAAGACCCAAATAAAAAGCCTGAGTAACATTTTTTTGTTTTTGTTTTTGGTATGGGTGATTGAACTTTGGGGCGCTTAACCACTGACCATATCTCCAGCCCCTTTTTTTGTATTTTATTTAGAGAAAGGGTCTTGCTGAGTTGCTTAGGGCCTCACTAAGTGGCTGAGGCTGGCTTTGAACTTGCAATCTTCCTCCCTGAGGAAGCTGCTGAGATTTCAGGCATGCGTCATTGTGCTGGGCCTGAGTATCAATTTTAACCATAACTTAAGCTCTCATTCAGCTAGTAGTCCTGAAAGAAGTGGAGCTGGTAAGGAGGCCCAAGAACCAATGAAAAAAAATTTAGGGGTAAGCAAAAATAAACAAATAAAGAAAGAAAAGAAAAGAAAAAAGCTTAATATGGCATTTGAAGCCATACTCAGAGGAAATGAGTCTCAATTTTGATTAGTTATTGAATATAATTTTTCTATTTGCTTTCCTATTATGTATACACTCTCCCCTGGTAGATCCCAACTGGGTTTTATTCAACTCTGTGTTCTCCTATGTCCAGGGCAGGCCTCTAGCATAGTGGCTGCCTTGTGGGTGGCACTGGGTCTAATCTGAGAAGGCCACTTGAAGCCTCATTTCGATGTTCCTTGAATCTAGCATTCCTGATGTTAAAGTCACCCTATTTCCTAAAATACATCTGGAGAAAACTCACGGTAATAGACTCTTATTTTCTTTCTGCCAACTTCTGTACACAAATACTACACTGATTGTCACTCAGTCATTTATATATTTGTTGGTCTATCTGTTTGTTTTAAATTTATTCTCCACTTACCTCCAAGAACATGTGAGGTAGCAATTGAATTGAACATATTTACATCCGTTGTGAAGCAATTCACCATCTAAAAAGATAGATTCTTTGCTTCTTAACGGTGCTATAACACATATGATGAAATATATTTTTATATTTGTTTCCTTTAAACTGTGTGGTTATTTTCTGGAAATGTATTACAAATATATTGAGAGGATCCCAGCAGAAATAATGGATGGCAATACCTTCTATCTTTATCGCCGGAATAGAGGGAAAATAAAGTCCTAGCTCAGAAAATGTGCAGTAAGAATAGCTATAATTGTCCATTCCATATTTGCTTTGTTGAAAACAAGGAAGAGTGATTTTTATACTTGTCTGAAAACACAAATTAGGACACATCCATTTAGTCATCTCCAAGTAAGACATGAAATAGGGGGACTCATTCAGTGCTCCATTCTGATTGGGCACCTCTTCTGTACAAAAAAATTAGGTGTTGTTATTTCTGATTTCTAATTTCCTATTCAAACAATGACCAGAAATAAAAGAGCTCCCCTGCCCCAGGAAGTTATAACCCAAAGGGGACACGGATCTCTGTTAACAGCAGAAACTTTGTTTGTGCCTTGGAGACTTAAATATCTTTTTTGGTTGTTATTTTTTCAAGGAATCATTCTAGATCATTAGTCCGTGAGGTGAATTAAATGTTGTGGCTATTTTAGTAAAACACATTCCAGTCTTTTACTATGCTTTGAAAAGGGGTGTTGATGATGGTGAGTCCTCGCCACCACAGCCACCATCTCTGGGGTCTCTGCTTTTCCTGGAAAACTCACTGTCAGGCGGGATCCTCTGACCACAGACCTTTCACATTTAAAATAGTATTTTGTGAATTCATCCCCTCTCTATCTTTTACAAACTATAAGGTTTAATAGCTATTAACACTAGACCACAGCACTTTCAAATTAAGGATAGCCCTGCCAGTTCTAATTGGTATTCTAATTAGCCCAACAGATTCAACTAATTAAGAACATTAAACTTTTTAACAAAGGCTATCTTGCTTTGTGTGTTGTAAAATGGAATTTAAGAGGGGTGGAAGGGGTGGAGATGATGGGGGTGGGTAAGAACAAGCCTGTGTTTCCTTTACTGACTTGGAGCAGTAGGGGGTGGGCAGTAGGGGGTGGGCAGCCTCCGAGGAGTGCAGAGGGCATGGCTGATGCCCTGCTTTCATGGGACAGAGGGTCCCAGCAGCCTTCCATTTCCAGAAGGGCAAAAACAAGTTAATGCAGCGATGCTACCCCATGGTCCCATGCCTGCTGAGACTTCTTACAAATGGTCTTAAAGGATAAGCCAGACTCATGGTTTATGGTTCACAGTGAAGTGGAACCATAAACCCTGCAGCTTAAATGCATATACAGTCTGACCCGTGTTGCAGTGAAAGAGATTGGGGCTGCCTGACCGAATCTCTCTGCAGCTTCTGAACGTTTATTTGAGGATTTCTATTTTCAAGACAATTTTGTGCCCTGGTAAACTTGGCAATGGGGCAGGAAGAGCTACACTGGATGCACTGGTTGCTGGCGGGGTTCAGAGTCACCTGTATCTCCTCCCTTTCTCTCTCATTCCATATCCCACCATCCATAGAGACTGCAGGTTCTTCCTTCAAAACTATCCCAATTCTGGCTACTACTTCTCCCATGACCCCGTGGAATCCCTCTTGCTCAAGTCACCAGGGCCAAAATCTGTGGGGTTGGGCACTCACATCCAGGATTGTACAGATAGGCTCAGGACGTCCCATATCAAAACATGGGACAGTGGCATTTGAGTGAGCATTTGAAGCAGGATGGCCACTCTCACCCCATGTAGGTCACTAGATCCTCTTGTGAGAGGGACCCTCTCTATCCCAGTGGAAAGGAGCACCCTCAGCTCTGAGGGACATGGAAGAGTGTGGACACACAGGCCTCAATAGCTGTCACCCTTAGTATATCTCTTCTGCCTACCACACTGTCACTAGTCATCAAACCTAAGGTTAAACCAGGCGCACTGGTGCAGGCCTGTAATCCCAGAGGCTTGGGAGGCTGAGGCAGGAGGATGGCGAGTTCAAAGCCAGCTTCAACAATGGCAAGGCACTAAGCAACTCAGTAAGACCTTGTCTCAAAATACAAAAAAAAGGGCTGAGGATGTGATTCAATGGCCGAGTGCCCCTGAGTTCAATCCTTGGTACCCTTCCCAGTCCCCCCCCCCCAAAAAAAAAAAAAAACTAAAGTCAAACCACATATATTCTCTGTTTCTTTGGGTCTTCACTTCTGAAAGCCACCATACCACATAAAACTGAAATATATTTCTATGCTTTTCTTTTGTTAATCTGTGTTCTTTGGTTTGTTTAACCAGTGTTTATTTTGCTTTGATAGAAGAATAATAAACCTGCCCACCGAGGAGAAAACAAGGTTTTTCCTCCTTTACTGGTGACCCCCAGGTATGACCCTGGGGGTCAGGGCCTCCCTCTGTTAGGACCCCGGGCCGCACTTGCTCCGCCCCCACGGTGCCCTGCCCCCCCACCATCTTTCCCAGCAGAAGCCTCAAGACTGACCTCCCATTGCCTTTGCTCTTCTCAAAGCCTGTTCTCACACAGCAGCCGCCTCCAAGCACCTCCTAGGAGCCCTCCACTGGCTGCCCGTGGGCTCAGATAGTGAAATCCTCCGCGTTGCTTAGCAGGTGCTTTACGGTGTGCAGCCAGGGCCCGCTCCCACTTTTCCCTAACTAGGTCACTGCCCTCCCTCCACAGGAGAGAGCTTTCAGGGGTGAACCAAGGAGAAGTGGACGGTCCGCCTAGAGCAGGCCAAAAAGGGAACCCATCGTCTACATAGCCTGACATAGTCTGCGGCTTTTTACAGTCACCACTCACTAGCAACTCTAAACCATGTCAGTGATAAACCACTCCTGGCAAAATATGAATATATGATGCAAATACATGTTTAAAATTACATATGAATAAATGTTCTATATACATATATGTGTAGTGGGGAAAGTCAAAGTATATACAGATATGTGTGGAGATATATATATATATATAGATGTGTATAAATATATATATATATATATATATATAATATTTAACTTTACATATTATGTTGGTTAGAATACATGAAGTATATTTGGTCTTTTTACCTGTGTCCTGGCATAGGACTCCTAAAACCCTTGGAAATGCGGAAGTGATGTTTTCTCATATGCTAGTGAGTTGACTGGGTCCTGGGTCCTGGGTCCTGGTCACAGGAAGGACCAAGGCAGGGTTAGAGGGCCGGCACTTTTCAGTCCCAGCCCCCAAACTCCAGGAGGGCAGAGGGGCTGAAGTTTGAGTTGATCACCAATGACCAGAGATTTATTCAGTCATGAAGCTTCTGTTAAAAAAAAACCCCAAAGAACGGGACTCAAGAGCTTTTGGATAGTTGGACCCCCTGGAGTTTCCTAAAGGACCCTGGTGAGGGCAGGGAAGCTCAGTCTCTTCCCACACACCTCCCCTATGCACCTCTTCATTCAAGGTTCATTGATATCTTTTTTTCTGTTTGTTTGGTTTTGGTTTTTTTGTACTGTAGATTGAACCCGGGACACTCAACCACTGAACCACATCCCAGTCCTTTTTTGTATTTTTATTTAGAGACAGGGTCTCACTGAGGGCCTTGGTAAGTTGCTGAGGCTGGTTTTGAACTTGCAGTCCTCCTGCCTCAGCCTCCTAAACTGCTGAGATTACTCTTTGATATCTTTTGTAAAATCTTTATATAAATCAGTAAACATAAGTTAAAGTTTGTTTCCTAGAGTCCTATGAGCTACTCTAGCATATTAATCAGAGGAGGACTTAAGGAAACCCCGATTTATGCTAGGTTAGTGGTACTGGATAAGAATCCTGGGACTTGCTGTTGGCATCAGGAGTGGGGGACATCTTGTGACTGGGCTTCCACCTTGTGGGACTATCTACTTTCCAGGTTGACAGGATCAGAATTAAGCTGAATTGTAGGGTACTTGGTTGGTATGTGATAGAGAATTGCTTGCTTGGTGTGCGTGGAGAAAAAAACTCACACATCTGGTGTCAGAAGTGTGTACTGCATTGATTGTTGAGTAAGATGGCTAGAGAAACAGCTTTTCTCTATGCCAAAGTCTGTGCTGCTCAATATAGTAATTATTGAGCCCATAGAATATGGCCAAAACCACTAAAAAAACAAAGTTTAAATTTTAATTTCATCCTAACTATTTACATTTAAATTTCAAAACTCATACTTGGTAACATTTTTAACAACCTGTGTCTGTGAATTTATTTCTCAACTAAATTTTATAAAATCTAAATACAAATCAAAATTTCTAATAAAAATTTATCATACAAATGGAGATGTGCTACAAGGTAAAATACACACCAGATTTTGAGGACTTTGTGCAAAATTTAAAAATGTAAAGCGCCTCATTAATAAAGTTTCATATTGGATACACGTTGAAATGGTAATATTTTGGTTGCAGTGGGGAAAATCAAATATAACATCGAAATTAATTTCACCTATTTCTTTTTGCCTGTTTTTGGATACCAGAAAATTTTAAATCACATGTGTGACTCATTTCATTTTGTATTTCTATTGTCGAGTGCTCATCTAAGTTCTAAACCCAGGGACAGAAATTTTTGCCTCAATGTAAAATGCAGTCCACCACTTGTTTTTGTACACCTTGAGAAATCAGAATGGTTTCATCTTTTTAGTTGCTTTTTAAAATATCAAAAAACAAATGATATTTCATGGAATATGAAAAGTATATAAATTCAAATTTTAATGTTCATTAATTAAGTCCTGTTAGGAATAGTCATTTCTATTTATTCACGTGTTGCCTGTGACTATGAGTTACAAGAATAACAGAGAGACCTTATAACCCAAAAAACTTTAAAATATTTACTACGTTATCTTTTGGAGAAAAAGTTTACTTGCCCTTATTCTAAAGAATTGATGAATACATACACACACACACACACACACATATGCTGTTAACTCAATTTTCTTAGTTTTTAAAATATATGTTCTAAGAAAAATAAATTCAAATAACTCCTAATTACATAGTTAGCCCAGAAAAAACTATAGGTGAGGCATATGGATACAAATGAAAATAGGCACAGATACCATATAAGATGATTGTCACAAGTAAGGTAATGGATATAAGGCACCCAATCAAGCCTAAAGCTTAGTTAGCAGCAAATAAACCCTTCCTTTCTCTGAAAGGCTTCCTAAGGCATGTATCACAGTGCAGTAGACAGACACAGACAGGTAGACAGATAACTCTTCAATGTGACCTCAGACTGATTCTGGTATTGCTGGGCCAAGCCACTTACTTTTGGTGACAAGTGACAGAGACTCAAATCAGAAATTTCCTTTTAAATGAGTCTGTGGCTTCAGCCCTGATCCTGGTGCTCAGAACTGCCCTGGGGAGTGTGTCCTGCTATGGGTCTTGGTTTCCCTGCTCGATCTGTGCATTCTCTCAGTCAACCTCCCCTCAACAGTGGTCGTGCCAGCAAATACAGCTCCAGGATGGTGTGCTTCCAGCTCAGCAAGCTCAGCGGAGGGCAAGTCCCTGCTTCCAGTAGTTCCATTAAAAGCCTCGGGCTGACTCTTGTTGAGCTCACTTGAGTTGTGCGCTGATCCCCAACTAATTGCTCCATCCAGGGAAGAGAATTTGCTGACTGGCCAGGGATGGGCCTGGGTCTCACCTGTCACCAGGAAGGATTGAGCCCCCAAGGAGGCCTTGTGGACTAAAATGTGGGAGAGGTTCATCTGCCAAAGACCAAGAAGAACATTTTTTTTGTCAAAATATGAAGAACTGGATTGACTATTGGCATGCAGAAACAGATGGCCATTGCAAGTAAGCAAAATATCAAAACAATAAGCCAACAGCGACCTAAAAACTTAATCACTAAAGCTGTGGTTTGCTAAATAAGACCCGCGCCTTGTACACCATTTAGAAGTTATGATTAAACAGGTAACTCTTAATGTGGAGGAAAAAAATATATACAACAGGGCTGGGGATATAGCTCAGTTGGTAGATTGCGTGCCTCCCATGCACAAGGCCCTGGGTTCAATTCCCAGCACCACAAAAATAAATAAATAAATAACGTTAAAAAAAAAAGAATATATACAACAGATCAATTAGCGAAGAAAACATGTTTGGCCTTACTTTTCTTTTTTCTTTCTCAAGAATTTACCTTCTTTGCCTCAAATACTCATATATAAAATGTTTTATTCTAAAAGAAAACAATGGATTTACCTTAACACATTTCATTTCTATTTGAAGTCTTCTTAAAGAATAGTCCTAGATGTTATGCCAGTTATTTACAATAAATCCTAAGTATTAACTGGGTACATGTGAGTGTGTGTGTATATCTCTGAGTGTAAGTTGTTCACAGAAGGAAATGTTTTCCTTTTTAAACAGTTTTTTTTTTTTTTTTTTTAGAGTAAGTAATGATAAGTGTGTAACTTTCATTATCTCTCCCTGGGCCAGGACTAGGATACAGTGAGTGAGTCACTTACCATGGACACAAAATTTAAGGAGACATCTATAATAGACTGAATGTTTGTGTCCCTCCAAAATTCACATAAGCCTTACTCCTCAATGTGGTAGTATTTGCGGACGGGGCCTTTGGCAGATAAATAGGGTTAGATGAAGTCATGAGAGTAGTGCCTTTCTGAAGGCCTTATAAAAATGAAATATTCACCTACTCCCCTCCACCCACAGGCTCAGAGGAAAAGCCATGTGAGGACACAGGGAGAAGGTTCAATCTGCCAATCAACAAGGGAGGTCTCACTAGGTACCAAATCAGTCAGCACCTTGACTTTGAACTTCCCAGTTTCCAGAACTGTGCAAAATATATTTCAGTGGTTTAGGATGCCCAATCTGCCCATCAAGTTGGCACATGCCTGTAATCCCAGCAGCTTGGGAGGCTGAGACAGGAGGATTGCAAGTTCAAAGCCAGCCCCAGAAACTTAACAAGGCCCTAAGCAACTCAGTGAGACCCTGTCTCTAAATAAAATATAAAAAAGGGCTGGGGATGTGGCTCATTGGTAAAGTGCCCTGGGTTTAATACCTGGTACCAAAAAAATAAAAAAGGGAAAACCCCCAATCTGTGGTACTTTGTTATAGTAACCAAAGTAGACCAAGATACTACCAAAGTCATGATTTTAAAAAATTAAGAAAAAAGATATGCACATATTTATCATGTATATTATGGTATTTCAAAAAACCAAAATCTAAGTAAAAATCCACAATAAAATCCAAAATTTTATATGTCCTCTGTGACCTCTTGGTACAGAAAGACCCTGAGCAGGCTTGAAAAACTCCTCCGGGTTTTCCTGGGTGAGGACCCTCATCTCAGCACTAAGGACACACAGCAGCTGCACCAGCTTCAGGGTGGCCCCTGTGCATTCCTTCAGGGCCCTGGCTTGTTTTAATGCACTATTGTTGCTCTCTTGATTTTTTTTTCTTTTATTTTTAGTTGTAGATGGACACAATACCTTCATTCTATTTAGTTATTTGTTTGTTTATTTATTTATTTATATGTGGTCCTGGGGATCTAACCCAGTGCCTCATTCATGCTAGGCAAGTGCTCTACGACTGAGCTACAAGCCCAGTCCTAGAAATTCTTAATAATTTTTGAAAAAAGGACTTGCATCTTCATTTTGCTTTGTTCTCCACAAATTATATAGTTGGCCTGAACCCTGGCTCCAGGTGCCCCTTACCTAACAAGTAAGGCCAAGTGCAGACCCCACACCATGAACTTCAGCTCTCACTAAACCTACTCTAATCACTAAAGAGGACTTAAAAAAACACTCTAAGATAAAAGAGAAAGATGGATTTCACCCTGCTGTGTATCACCCACCACAGAAGCCATTCAGTTCAAAGCAAGACAGGAAGATAAAATAAATTAATAAGGTGGGTTTAAATTATTGATTGCATTTATCCTAAAGAAAACCTCTGGCCTTTGGTAGGGTAGTAAGTATGTTTCATCAAAAATTCCAGTCCTCCAAGAAATTCCACAAAGAGAAAACCACTCCATGGTCAGCTGGCTTTGGGAAAGGCTTCCACAACCTCCCCTTCTTGGAAAGCCCTGATATGCATTAGAAAATGCAAGAGAATATGTGTTAAAGAAACAAACAGTGGACCACACAACTCACTTTTAAAAAGATAATTCTTATTAATAATCCACAGACCATTCTTCTTTCAGAAATGCTTCCTTCGTGTCTAGCATATTCATCAGAGAGTGTATTTCATGAGGAAAAACAATTTGGATTCCAAGACTGAAGAAAGCACAGAGAGTTGCCAGGTAAAATACAGGATGCCCAGTTAAATTTGAATTTCAGATAAACAACATATACATTATAGAGCAAGTTTATCCCACATATAAATATATCTAAAATTCAAATATAACTGGGTGTCCTGCATTTGTACTTGCTAAATCTGGCAACTCCAGTAGTACACACATTCCATCATGTCTCTGAATCATGTGTATTTCCAACAGAGAATGGGGGGCTTATAAAAATTAGAATTGGTGGAAGTAGAAGAGGAAGAGACTTCTACAAAAATTCCAAGGTTCTTTACATTAGTGGGGAACCCTTGTACCATGGGATTCATAGCCAGACAGAGGTTTTAAAATTGCTGTTGGCCAGACTCTATAACTAATGAAAGGGTAGACTGACACGTTAGCATAGCAAACCTGCTGTCTATATTTTTATAACTTCATACAAAAAAAGTTTGAGTGAATATAATCCATTCTGAATTATATTTTTATACCAACATCATCATATAGCATAATTTTTATAATTTTTTAAGGACAGAGGGACTTACAAAAGCAAAATTCCTAGTGCCTATAAAATTATAATTCCACACTGTCCAGAAATTCAGAATTAAAGGAAATATCTTATTTACATGACTTTCATTTTCATATAGCTATGACTAAGATTCTCAAAGAAAAAAAAAAAAAGTCTTTTTGATCTCCTGAGGAACAGTTAAAACGCAACTAGTCAAAGGCCTTAAAAGTGACATTTCAGAATTTCCTTTTCAATCTGTCCTTTCTTATTGTAGAAAAATTAGAATTCTCTCAGAATGGAATGTTCATTTTTCAAAATTTCTAATGGGCTATTGTGTGTGTTTATTGCTATCACCACTGAAAATGTCTAGGATAGTTGGGCGTAGTGGTACACGCCTATAATCCCAGCGGCTCAAGAGGCTGAGGCAGGAGGATCTCAAGTTCAAAGCCAGTCTCAGTAACTTAGCGAGGCCCTAAGCAATTCAGTGAGACCCTGCTCTAAATAAAATACAAAAAACGGGGTGGGGATGTGGCTCAGTGGCGAGTGCTCCTGGATTCAATCCCTAAGACCAAAAAAAAAGTCTGGGATAATTTCACATAGACTTCTTTGGCAGCATATCCCACCAGTGCTTTAGAAATGTGTCTACAAGATTCTAAAAGCCCCTCAAGACCAGGAGCTCCTCAAAGGGCAGGGACCATATTCTATCTACTGACTTTGCCAGGCATTCAGTAATTGCAGCTGATTCACGATAGGCCCTCTTTAAAAGTGTTCTGCCTGGGCTTTAATCTCAAATGCATAACATACTCATTTATTTCCCTTTCACTTTCTTTACTGATGCTCTCTCAAATCCCTCCCATCATGGATTGTTCAATAAAAGAGATGCAAATCTGGAAGGATTTTTTTTTCCGCTTTGAAGAACTGGAATTGTTGCAGGTTACCCGTTCCTTCCACCTAACGTATGCTACCTCAGCAGGACCAGATGAGCCTGTGGAAGGACAGACTTTTCCATTCTCTTCTATGTCTACCACCTCCAAACAGAAAGCCACAGTGGAAAAAGTAGAGGCAGTCTAAGGCAAGTTATCTTCACCGCTAACAAGCCTGACTGACATCCTGCCAATGCTAGACAATCCAGCCTGGGGAATGCTTACACTCTGAATTGAAAGGATAATGATATGTTTCCTCCAGAAAATGACACTGGCTAATAAGAGAATACAAAGCCATGTGTCGCTGTCTTAGACTGGATCTTAAACTAGTACTGGTGGCCAAAATGCAAGACAAACTGCTGGGTGAAAAAGTTCCTCTAGCTCTGGAGAGAAATAATTAGCACTGGAGCAGCCTCTTTGGATAAAAAGCCAGGAGGGAGAATGTTGGGTTCCATCTTCCTGTGAGACTATATAAAATTATGGGTCATTATTTGCACTAGATAGCTCTTATTTTACAAAGGCTGTTTTAGTGCTGAAGAAATTATATAATCTAAAGTCTAACCTAAGGCATGTAGGACATGAATCTCTTTGTACTGACTTATTTTCTCATTGCTTAGCCATGGTGTAATGAGGCAAAGATCACAGCTTTGATTGACAGATGGGCCTCATTTCTCTAAGGTGTTCTGCCGCCAAATATATGGTAACTGTAATTGATCAATTCAGTTCTACCATCAATATATATTGAATTCCTCTTATGCAAATCAGTTTATTGTGTGATATAAGTATGGCAAAGCAAAATGAGATTGTCCTCACAATCTAGTGGGGGAGACAGATGCATTCACAAATAGCTATACTACAAAGCAAATTATGCTAAGAACAATAATAGAAGCACAAAGTGTAGTGGGAAATCAGAAGAGAAAGATTAATTCCAACCCATGAGGATGTGAATGGATCGCCTCAAATTTATCACCACCCCAGGAACAACAACTTACCACATATGTTATAATAACAGTGGGTTAGGATTGCTATTTTAAAGCACAAATTAAAATATATATTCTAATTAGATGAGATTTGCCAACAAAACAGAGCAAACCAAGCAGAAGTCCAAATAACAGATAAATAATTATTTGGGCTTTTTCATTTTGTTTAGAATTAGCTGCTTATTTTATTTCTGTATGTGCAAACCATTACAGTTTTTTAAAAATGATCTGAGGAGTTATAAGAGCTACCTGTATATGGAAGGTCTCAAGACAAATAAATGCATTCCCTTGGGATTGATTGATCCGTCCTGTTTGCATTTGAATCTGTGACTTTAGCAAGATTAGCCTTTCAACCCAGTGCTTTAGTTTCCAGAATCATCTCACTGGATTATGTCTGCAAACACATAAACATTAAAACTGAAAACGCTTTCTCTCTGTTTATGTTCAGGGAGTGCAGTGTATTTCTTTTGTTAAAACCACCAAGAGATTAAAATGTAGGTAGAGATAAAGAACAAAGACTTCAATGTTTCTTTAGGAAATAATTGGAGCATACACGCACAAAAAAAAAAAAAAAAAAAAATTCAAGTTCCTAAAAGATCTGTAGACTGGTGCAACCTTAACTAAGAAGTCATTGGTCCTTAAGAGTTTGCCCTATTTCCGGGTCCAAGTGCTAAAATTATAAGTGGAAGTCTGTAAGATTTTCAATGTAGTTGGTTTAATTGACACTATAACATGCACTCTCACCTACATCCTGAATGTGTGAATAATCACAGGACATTGTTGAAGACATAAGCACAAATTTATAGACTTGAGAAATTATTTCATGAATGAAGGCCTTACACCCAACTTTCTTCATACTACCTCAATTTTTGTTTTAAAATAACACAGAAAATAATACAATGCTTACTGCTGTGGATTGGATATGATTTGTCCCTCAAGAGATCACAAGGTTTGGTTTTCAGTGTGGTATTGGTGAGAACTTGAAGAGGTGGATCCATGTGATAGATCACAGGTGCATTGAGGGTGCTGCCCTCAGAAGGGATGAAGTTAGTTCTTGCAGGACCTTAAGTTAGTTCTCAATAGAAAAAGTTGTTATGAAAGTAAGCCTGACCCCAAGTTTGCACTGGGACATCTTGTGTGGCAATACAATCTCTTCTTCTCATATGTACATCCACCATCATGATACCATTCACTGTGAGGTCCTTGCCAGAGCTGGTGGCATGCTCTTTGGGCTTTGAATCTCCAAAATCATGAGCAAATTAACCTCTTTTCATTTTAAATATCCCACTTTAGGTATTTTGTTACAGCAACAGAAAACAGATTAATATACTTCCTACATATCAGAATTGTTCCAAGTACTTTACATCTAACAACCTATGAGGTTAGAATGTAATTATGCTAGATGGAGAAGCTGAAGCATAGAGATCTTGCCCAGGGTCATCCAGCTAGAAAATGGCAGAATCAGGGAGTTGGCCTCCTGATTGTGTATATAATTTTCATACAGCTGCTGTAAAAAAAATTTACATAAAATGTGGCAAAAAGAAAATATTAAATCAGTCTTAATATTAACATTGTTCAAGTGTTAGTCTTAATGATTTAGCCATTGTGTTTGAAACTTAAAATCCTACTAACAGTACTCTTTATTGTGAAATGTGGTCTTAGTAGAACTACTGCAAAAATTGTAGGGTTACACTGCCTTCCTAGAGGGTATTAGATTATCAAAGCACATATTCATTTGCTTGATATTCTCCACCATAGTCTGGCCTAGTGCATCTCAACATTTCTTGTTTGTTAGTCTTATTTCCTGAATGAGACTTTAGACTCCCTTTTTGGGGGGCAGGGGACAGGGTACCAGGGATTAAACTCAGGGGCACTCAACTACTGAGCCACATCCCCAGCCCTATTTGTATTTTATTTAAATACAGGGTCTCACTGAGTTGCTCAGCGCCTCGCTTTTGCTGAGGCTGATTTTGAACTTGCAGTCCTCCTGCCTCAG
Source organism: Marmota marmota marmota (assembly GCF_001458135.2). NCBI lineage: Eukaryota > Metazoa > Chordata > Mammalia > Rodentia > Sciuridae > Marmota > Marmota marmota. The sequence continues at coordinate 7,840,540 of NW_026000153.1, read as the reverse complement.
CCTCCAGAGCCGCTTGGGTCACAGGAGAGCACCACCATGCCCAGGGACTCTAGACTCCTTGAGGGATTGAATTGCGTCTTCTACTCTTTTTCTCTAACATCAAACACAGCAGCCTAATATACTGGGTTCCTTCAGTAAGTATTGGTAGATCAGTAATGAGTACTCTTCTTTACAATCCATGAGTCCATAGCTTTGGGAGAATGTTATTGTTCATGTATGAGGATTTTTAGAAAATGTGGGGTTGTCAAATAGGTAATTAACAAAGATTAGAAATGTCCTATTCTCATCCAGGAATGGTGGCCCATGTCCATAATCCTAGTGACTCAGGAGGCTGCAGCAGGAGACTCTCAAGTTCAAAGCCAACCTCAGCAACTTAGTGAGACCCTGTCTTAAAATAAAAAAATAATTTAAAAAAAAAAAGGGGCTGGGGATGTGGTTTAGTGGATAAGTACCCCCAGTACCAGAAAAAAAAAATGTCTTGGTCTCAATTCCCCTGAAAATCCTTATATCAAACATACATGCACATTTTTGTTGGATATACACCTAGGAACGAGATACACTTAACTTACTTATGTTCATCAAATTATAACTGCTAGAATAGGACTAATTATAATGGTCCCAAACTATAAACAAGTGCCCATCAACAACAGAAGGGAGAAACAGATTAAGGCAGAGTTACAATGGAGTACTATACAGCCGTGAATGTAAATGAGCTATAATCACATGCAATGATATGGATAAACTACAAGATTAAATATTGAGATAAAGAAGCCACACTCAAAACAGTACATACTGAATTATACCCAAATGGACAAAAAGTGTTTTTAGAAGTCAGAATCGTGGTTTCTTTGGGCAAAGGCTGGTTGGGACGTGGAAGGGGCAGAGAGGAGGCTCCTGGTTAACTAGTAATGTTGTGTTTCCTGATGCAAATCCTACTGCAAAGATATATTCAGTTTGTCCAAATTAAGTTGTAAACTTACTTATTGTCATTTTTTTACTTTTTGATCTCTGTTATATTTCGAAAAACAGTAAAAAGGAGGAAAAAATCCTCCTCACTCTTACAAGCAAAGGTTTTCTCCATTCTATAATGAGGGCTCTTATCACAGTGACCTCATACTGCTTTAAGTTAGAGGATCATGGATGTATTTTGGGTGCCTAATTCAACTCTAACTTCCTTGAGGGCCAGGACTCTATCATTTACCTTCATAATATCTAAGTGTTTTGTTGAATGAATGAAAAAGAATGAAGAAATAAATGAACACCTCAACTCCCAACCCCTCTGGGCAAGCAGGCCCTTGTGGTCATGACAACTGTAAGCACCGTTGTATGATTTCATCATCCACGACAGTCTATGACCTACCTGTGCACAATGACCTAAAAGGTAAAAGTGTAGCACCAATCTTAAGTCACTGGATACAATAAGACAATTGTTTATTTTGTGAAAAGATCCATAGTTAAATTTTCCTATTTCGTCTAATATTTATTATTCATTCAGCATTCACTTATTCAACAGTATGAGACTGTCCTAGGCAGTTCATCGACATTTGATTATTTAATTGTTAAGGTAACAAGGTTAATGGTTGAGAAGACAGCATTTGGATTCAGACAAAGCTGCATGCAAATTAAAATTCTCCCATTTAAAATCTGATAGTCACGGGTACATTAGTTTAGATCTCTGGGCCACAGCTTCATTACGGCTGCAATGGGGATGGTCACATCAACCTCACTCCAAGGAGCCAATGAAACAATGTTTGTGACGCACTTAGCTGGATGCTGGGGACATTGCATGTAAATGACGACTTTGTTCGTGACCATTTTCACCAGCACCACCATGACCACCACCATCATCCCCATCAGGACCAGAGATGAAGTAACTTTTCCATGTCAGCCCACAGTTCATGCAAGTAAACTATTGATTCTATCACTAAATACATTTCTATGCCCCCTCTCCTCTCCATTCCCAGTGCCTCCACTGAGCTACAGTTGTCCCTTTCTGGCTCTGTCCACTTTCACAGGCTTTATAAGTTCTTTTTCTCTTCAAGTTCATGGATGAGGCCCCTATAACAAAGTCAATTACCAAGAGAAAAGCATGCAAATTTAATAAGTTTTACTCGACAGGGGAGTTTTGATAAGGAAAAAGACTGAAAGAAACAGCTAAACCTGGTAATTTTTCTAGAAGTTTTGGTGAAGAAGGAAGAGTTGTGGAGAGAGATAATTGGGCAGTGAATGTGAATTAATGGCAGAAAACAGGAGACGTCTACAATGCCTGTTCATTCGGATTCTTCTCTGAGCCTGTGTGTCTTCAAAGAGAAGGATGCTCCTCTCCTCCGGATGGAGAGGGTGTACCACTTCCCCTGGAGAGAAAGAGAGGGAGGGTCAGAGAGACCTTCCTGCTTCTGCAGTTTTCTTAAATTCCTTCAGCTTCAACATGCCAAGCTGACATATTTTGGGGGTAGTGCCTCCTGAATCTCATTACTTTTCTCCCCTTTCACCCACTTCAATCTTCTCACAGAATCCACAGTAAACTTTTCTTTTTACTTTTACTTTTTCTTTTGGGTGCTGGAGAGCAAACCCAGGCCCTTGTGCTTGCTAAGCCTGTGCTCTTCCACCAGCTCACCCCACGGCCTTATGCTCTCTGATGGCTTCCTTTGGATTAAATTCCAAGTGCTTCACCGTGACCTGCACCACTAGCTGTGCCTTCTTCTCACTGTGCTGCTGACGATCTACCCAGGACATTGGGAACATCACATCTGCTCTAGCCTCTGCCGTGCCCTTTACATCTTGGCTTCAGGGTTGACCCAGAGAGGGCTCCCAGATGTTTTGTTTGAGTGGATCTTCCCAGTCTCTCTGTAGCCTCCAGGGGGTAGGTTCCACAGTGTATGTTTACCTGTTTATCTTCTGCCCCTCCCTCTAGATTACAAACTCCCCAATAGTCCTGCCATGGCTGGGATACACACCACTGAATGGTTATCACTAACCTGATGCTTGGAACCAATTTCTTTATTCAACAACTACAGACTTACTGCCCTTCATATGCAGATGCTGGAACCCCCACAGATGGAAATACATGCTGAATAAGTAATGTCTGTGTTAGAAAGTGGTGAGTGCTGTGGAGAAAAGCAAACCAGGAGTGCTAAGAGCCAAGTATATGATGCATGGCATTTTTGGTCGAAAGGTGACGCCAGCTAGCCATTGAGATGATATGATTATATTAAGATTTGCATTCATATGGATATTGGACTCCTGCTGTTCACCTAGGCCGGCTACGGGACTCCTGGAGAGTTCCCATTGGTTGGGGAAGTACAGTAGGAGGGAGTTCCAGGGGAGGAGCTCTCTCTGCGGTCCGGGAGGACACCGCGTGGGTGGAAAAAATCTTCCCGGGCGGTACCGGACATTGGCGGCAGTTTCAAAAAATAAACTTTGTTCCTGCTTGAGTGGCTCGTGATTTTGTGCCCAGCCAGACTGCGGCA
>NW_026000153.1:7824730-7833377 GCF_001458135.2 Marmota marmota marmota | reverse complement strand
AAAAAAAAAAAAAAAAAAAAAAAAAAAGTGAGAGGAAAAAAAAAAGAAGAATAAAAAGCAAAAACTAAAAAGAAGGGTAATAGAAAAAACTGCCCAACATCTTAAGAAGTATCTCTTATCTGGGGGTAAAAAAAAAGAAACCTCTGGTCTGGGATTTTGCTGCTTGATCTGATCCTGGACTATATTCTGTTGCTTTGGACCCTTGGCGAGGTGAGAAAAATGTCTGTCATGTTCCAGACTAATCTCTTAAATGATGAGGGGACTGTGAAAAAGCCAGTCCACAGAGTTCCCATTTGCTAAGACTCAGGAACTAAGAGAAAGATCTCAAGATAACAGCCCTGAAGCCTTCATTTGGACTTTTGACTTCCACGGCTTCACAACAGAGTCAAAATCATGTCTATATTTTCTGTGGGTTATTTCTGTAAATTAAATATAAGCATTTACCCAGAGAAAGCAAGAAACAGACAGACATGGGGCACTTTTTAAAAATCTATAAAATTTCTTGATCGCAGAAGCAAAAATTGTATCATTTGAACTAGAATGGAATTGAGTTATAGAGGTGAACTTTGGTGTGCAGTGATGGTCATAAAATGAGAAAATACATTGCAGAGATGCTGCTAATATACTCCCCACACTGAGCATCCACCTTCAAAGTCAGGATGCAGCTCAGTTTGGAGTCTTGGTGTTAACATGCTTTCTTAGCAGAGAGTAGAACAGCCGCTGTGGTGTATGGTATGAATGCATATTAACAGCACAGACATTTGCATATCTGGAACTATAGTAGAAAATGCATAACAAAATTTCTTTTGAAAGATTATTGTACAAACACATAGAATCCTTGCAAAATCTTGACATAACAACTTTTTGTTTCCTCCTTTTTTGTTGAAAAAAATTTGTATAACAGGCTAAGATGTCCAAACAATAGATTAATAGCCAGAAAACCTGAACACGGATTGTGCCTGCCCACCTCCTCATCACCAAGGGTCTTTCTTTCATGTTCAAAGCCAGGGATAGAACAGACCCAAATCTGTTCACCAATTGAGTGTTTCTCATTTTCCTGCATGTGCAAAAATAAAATGCAAAATCGACCCTTTCAAATGAACTATATTGGTGATAGTTTTCTACTGACATATCATGTCATTTATGCCCTGGGTTTTTATTTGCATGTGTGTGATGCTCTTAATTCGATGCAGCTCCTAGAGACTTTGCAAGTTTAGAATATGGTGCAGTGTGCAAAATTCATGGCATTGCTGGAGGCTTTGTGGCTGATGTCTCCAATACTTAAATTCCTTTACATTTAAAAAGTAAGACACATGTGAGGAGAAACAAAATCCTGAATCTGATTTTTCTCTAGAAAATTTCAATGCTGATGTAAAAAGTGTGTGCAGTTTTTTGAACCAAAAGCTGCATAAAATATACTCAGTGTCCTCGTTGCCAACAATGTACCCTAAAGGTACAAATTTTACCTTTTTGTCAGATTTTTACAAAACATGAATAGGTCAACCCACCTATTTTAACATAAATTTATAGTCATACTCTTGTTTTAAATTTGCATTTTTACTAGGCCATTGGGAGAGAGAACCTATCCACCTTCACCTAGCATGATTCTCTTTTTTTGCCCACTCCCCCATCTTTTCTAGAACTATCCAGGAAAAGTAACTTTTTAAGGAGGTGGAAATGAGCGTGAAATGAGAGGAGCAAAACTGAATTCGGATTGAAGCCCTTGGTGCCAATTTGGATCCAAAATGCATTAAAGCAGCAGAATTCTAAACCTTTCAAAACTGGGATTTATAAGGGGAATGCTAACACAGATTCAACAGTTGCAGCCTGCCAGGGATTAGTCTAATTCCAAAAGCATACTCTCTCACTTTAGAGGAGATTACTCAGTTGTCAAACAACAAAGGTTGTGTTTATTTGTTTATCTTTAAACTTTTATACATTTTTTTAAGTTCACTTTTTCCTTTCCTGACAAGACTTCCTGAAATAAAATGTCCTTTTAGTGGGGGAGGAGAGGCAGGGGAGTATAGGAGAGGAAGGTGGAGTTTGCCTCTGGCTCCAGAGTCCCTTTTCTCAGTCAGGCTGAGCCAGCTTTGCTTAACTGTTTGTACCCTGCTTTTGTTAAAAAGAAACCGAAAGGGGGTGGAGGGTGAAGAAAGATAGCATGTAATAAACTTAGTAGGGATGAGCAATTGGACACTAATCTGTTTCCCTGGATGTTGTTATATAGGAAACAAAAATAGGAGATAAAAAAACAAAATCTGGAAGCCCCCAAAATATAGGAAAGCTAATCTTTGATTAAAATATGCAGCAGAATGCTAGGGAGAGAAAGACAGAAACCTAAGTAATAATTTTTATGTTTATTGTGTCTTAAATGAGAAGGAAGAAGCAAGTTAATGCTGAGAGAGAGAGAGGGGATAATAAAAGAGTAAAGTTAGTGACTTTTGATGGAGGACATAATTGTATAGTTTGAAATCCTTAACAGTGGACTTACAGTGTCTCTTCATCATACATAATGTGTGTGTGTGTAGAACACACACACACACACACACACACACACACATGCACATAGTCGCTCTGAAAAGTTGTTGAAAGATACCGGCAATTGGATGAAGGGAAACATTGGATGATGTCTTCCACAGACCCCAATAGAAAAACTGTCCTTTTATTCCAAAGTCCTAAGAAGCACTGAGGTCTTACATGTTAAGAAAATGCACAGACACACACCCACAAAGTCTCATGCCATGAAACAAAACGAGGAAACAGGAGCCTTTCACTGACTCCTGTTTGCTGACACTAATCTTAGTTTGGTTATGCACCCAAGACCAGCTTCCGGCTCCTTTTCACAGTTCTCTTTCCCTGGGTACCCAGGTGCACAAAGGAGATGGTGATCTTTACAAAACAACATCATCAACAACAACAAAAAACCTCTCGTTCACACAAAAGCCCACCTTGCAAATGAATGGAATATTAACGACTACCTAACAGTTGCACCGTTGGCAGGGCGAAACTGAGCACAGTCTTTCTACAGATTGCCAGTGAAACCGAAGCAGCTCGAGGAGAAATGCACCTACTGTATGTGAAATGCTGGTGCAGATTTTTTTCCTATCAGTCTAACCTTCTGTGTTGATGCATGAATGCTGGTACCCACTTACAGGGATGCCAGATGATCAGTGCAGAATGAAGGTCCCAAGAGAGAGGATCACATGGCTCTCTCTGCCCTGTGACGTCACTAGCAGATGGCATGGGTACCAGCTCTGGCAGTTGGCATCAATGTCACTTTTTAGAGATCAATGAGATAGTGCAGATATACACAGATCTAGAGGCTCCAGGAGACGATGCGACACTCAGCCTGAAAAGATTTGGAAGACCCAAAATGAAAACTGATTATTGAATGAAATTAAAACCTAAGGTAATATAAATAAAGATATACTTCAATTGATGCTGGCTTTGCATGCAAGTATTTAAAGATACAGTATCACTGTCTTAGAGTATTTGTATGCTCTTTGCCATCTATAACTTCTTATCATATTTCATTCTTGTGATGTAATTATCACATACTTTCACTGCTATTATGTAACACTGCAAGTATGTGGACATTACTGAGAGTTTGTGTGTGTGTGTGTGTTTGTGTGTGTGTGTGTGTGTGTGCTGAGAGGGCTGGAGGTTGTTACATGGAAAAGTCTCTGTTTTAGTGTGCCTGTTTGAAGACTTTCGATGAAAAATACTTTCTGCTTCACCCAACAAAAACCAAAAATGCATTTGAAACACAAATTATTTTCCCCTTTCATTTGGGATTCTGAACACACGTGCAGAATTGCAGTCAGAATCCTTGGACCGTTCCCGTCAGATATTAGCTAGAGGGAGACTTCTGTGGCTCGTAGAACAAAAACACTGCGAGAGTGTTTTTTTGTCCAGGGTGATTTGAACAGCAGTAAACAGACTATTACATTTGAGAAAATCTTAAATGTAAGAGCGGTCTCAACATTTTCTTTGATTTAGAAAATTGCCAATGATATTTTATTTTTTCATTTATTTGTAGAGTTATTTTTTTTTCCAAATTAGCCTAATCCCTTTTTCTTTTTGAAGGCTGGGAAAAGAGTGCTCTTTTACATAATTCTTTACTGATCAGAAAAAAAATAGTTTTAAAACTGATCTTATTAATGTTTTCTTTAAATCTGTATATTTTAATAACCTAATATTAATCTAAATTCACAGTTGGATGAGAACAGTAAATAAAGTTAGGGATTTTTTCCCCCTAAAAATCCCCACAAATTTGCCAGCTGATGGAGAAATGGCACTTTTCACTTTATAAACTGGTTTCTGTTCTATTTTGTTCTCAGGGGGATTGGAATTAATGAAATTCTGCATTGCTATATCATGTTTTGCATTTGCTTGAATTGCACAATCCCTTCCCATGTATTAAAATCCAGTTTCAAATCAAAGAGAAATGGAGATGGTGGTGGGATTATAATAAATGCTTGCAATTTTATTTTCTTTTGATAATTTGCCTGTATAAATTAATCCCATTGCATGCATCAATGTTCTTATAATTACTAGTCTGCACAAACTCAAAAATTTTATTTCAAGCCAAAAAATTAGCCCTGGAATCAGTCTTTTTCATGTGTTCTTGTAGTATTCTGATTGTACTCAAATGTGTTTTAAGTGTATAAACTTTAAAAATGAAAACGCTTTAAATATTGTGCTGGCATTTTTTCAGGTAATTTAAGATTAGAGAACCATGTTAACACTACCGTTTGATGAGTCTGTTGTAATGCCAGAATCCCAGATGTGCAGAAAGTTTTCTAGAGAATGCGAGGACCAGAAGCAAATTAAGAAACCAGAAAGCTTTTCCAAACAAATTGTCCTTCGAGGAAAGAGCATCAAAAGGGCCCCTGGAGAAGAAACTGAGAAAGAAGAAGAGGAGGAAGACAGAGAAGAGGAGGATGAAAACGGGCTGCCCAGAAGGAGGGGTCTTAGGAAAAAAAAGACCACCAAGCTCCGACTGGAAAGGGTCAAGTTCAGGAGACAGGAAGCTAACGCTCGGGAGAGGAACAGGATGCACGGCCTCAACGACGCTCTGGACAATTTACGAAAAGTGGTCCCCTGCTATTCTAAAACCCAAAAACTGTCCAAAATAGAAACTTTACGACTGGCCAAAAACTACATCTGGGCACTTTCTGAAATTCTGAGAATCGGCAAGAGACCGGATCTGCTCACGTTCGTCCAAAACTTATGCAAAGGTCTTTCCCAGCCGACTACAAACTTGGTGGCAGGCTGCTTGCAGCTCAACGCCAGGAGTTTCCTGATGGGTCAGGGTGGGGAGGCTGCACATCACACCAGGTCGCCCTATTCCACCTTCTACCCACCTTACCACAGCCCTGAGCTCGCCACTCCCCCAGGGCATGGGACTCTTGATAATTCCAAGTCCATGAAACCCTACAATTATTGCAGTGCGTATGAATCCTTCTATGAAAGTACTTCCCCTGAGTGTGCCAGCCCTCAGTTTGAAGGTCCCTTAAGTCCTCCCCCAATTAACTATAATGGGATATTTTCCCTGAAGCAAGAAGAAACCTTGGACTATGGCAAAAATTACAATTACGGCATGCATTACTGTGCAGTGCCACCCAGGGGTCCCCTTGGGCAGGGTGCCATGTTCAGGTTGCCCACCGACAGCCACTTCCCTTACGACTTACATCTGCGCAGCCAATCTCTCACCATGCAAGATGAATTAAATGCAGTTTTTCATAATTAATGAGGAAAATGAAAATAAACAGTGGTCATTCACCTCCCCCGTCTAATTAAGACAAAGCAGATGCTTATGGGCTTGAGTAATTGGCACAACTCTATCTAAGGTGTTTACTAGTTTCTGAAGTGTGTTTCAACTATTGTGAGAATTTTCTATGTAATAATAAATCTCTTTTCCTATGAGAACTTCTTTTCCTTTCCTTTTGTCTGTAGGCACTGTGATTCTGTTTCTACTGGCAGGATTTTTTTTTCCCTTGTTTTTTTTTTTTTTTTGAAATTCACTTCATTTGTTTGAACAAGGTGTCTAAGAATATACTGTTGAATAAAGACATGCACACAGCATAAATCAATGTCTATTTCGGTTGTACAGTAATTATAAAAATGCATGTTATTAAAATCAGATGAGTAAAATGATGTGTTTATAATTATTGGGAAATTTATCTTATGTATCTCTGAAAATTGAAATTTTAAAATAACAAGACTATCACTATGCTAAGCAGTGATATTGGAAGATGCATTTAAGGATGTACAACAATATAAAAAGCTATGCAATTTTCTGTTTATTAAGATAAATCTAAATGCTTCAATTGGTGACTATTTCTCTTCAAGCATTAGCTCATGTGATATTTGGGTAGGTGGTTATCACAGTTTGGGAACAATTTATTTCAATCATAAAGAAAACAGATTTTCAGCACTTGTTTTGTATTGTTCAGAAATTATCTGTACAGGTTTGTTATCACAGTGTATAATTGTGTTTTCCACCCTACATTTTTAAAGCAATTAAACATAGATATTTCCACTCCTAAAGGACATCGATTAGCTGTGATATTTTTGCATGATACTTATTATTTCCTGGTACACAGCTGCCTTCTGTCTCCAATAACCCCCTCCCCATTTCAGAAATATTTCTGGATTACAAAATCATATGAGCTAAAACAAATTTCTTAAACTAAACGGCCAAAGCGCTTAGAAGAATTTTTTTTTTTTTTTTTAAGTATCTTAAATGAAAGAAAAGGAGCCCATGAGGGTTAAACATCCTGGGGAAACAATGATAAATCCTGGTAACCTTCAACTTGAGCCTAAATTCGGTGGCAAATTTCCAGCAAACACCAGAGTGGATGTTAAAAACGAAAGGTTTTACTCCACACGGTTTAAATGTCTGGCCGATTAGAAGTTAAATTCTGTGTGATTAAAAGTTTTCTCACAAAAGGCCACCTAAAACTTAGTTTAATAGCGTCTTGGGAGCTAACCCTCATAAAGCAGGATTGAGTCGCTTCTGGAATAAAAGGCAAGGTGTTCATGACCTCTCTCAAGACGCCCTCTGGAGCAGGTTTGCCTCCCAGAGGAAAGTGGACAGCTGCTCAGGCTGGCCAGGGCAGCAGGAAATGGTGCAGTGGTGGCTGCACGGCACGGGTCTGGGGTGAGACCGCTAACGCTGCCCGTCGTGCGCCCCGCGGGCACCGCCTGAGCCAGCGCAGGCCGGACAGGGCCTGGCGCGCAGCGCACAGAGAGGATGCAGGTGGCATTGCGCCCCCGCGGAGGTCGGGGGTGGGGCACAAGCTGCACTGCCCGTGTCCCGCCTGCAGTGGGCGCCCTGCGGACCCGGGGGCCGCCTCCCTGCAGACCTTCTGGGGGTCAGAAAAAGGGCTGCTCCGCGGGCGGTGCTGGCAAGCGCACAGCAGCGCGGTGCTCCAGATCCAGCTCCGCATTAACCATCGCCCCTTTACCCTCCCAGTCTAACGCAAAGTGGGACGCGGAGGTAGCAGCTCTAACTTGTCCAAGTGCCGCCAAGAACTGACCCTGTCCTGTCCCTCCCAAGCTGGTGGAACTTGGTGCGCCCCGGAGGCCTGCGCCCCAGTCTCCAGAGGGCGGCGTCGCCCTGTCCCTCAGCTCCCCTATTTTTCGAGTCTCCGGGCCTTCCGTGCATGCAGCGGCCACACAGAGTGGCGAAGAGGTTCCCGAGCAGCTGCTGGCCGGGAACTCGGTGGGTGGTGAGAACTCCTGTCTAAGCCGGTGTGTGAGCACCTGTTCAGTCAAATCCCAGGAGGGCAAGGGGGTAAGAAGAGAAATTGTGTCCTCCCGGGGTGGAGAGAAGTCTGCCCAAGGTAGAGATCCTTCTGTCCCCTCTGTCTGTCTCGGCACAGAAGTGACTCGCGCTTGCTTCCTCCCATATGCGCACAAAACCTGCTCTCCCTGGGATTGTGTCCAGGATTCCCGGGCCTCTTTAAGAACCTTCAGACACTTAGAGCCTGGTCATTGTGCGCCCCAACTGAGCAAACAAGACAACAAGAAAGTGAGGAAGCCTAGGGAAATAAAAGAATCTGGCTCCCCCCTGGACCCCAAGATATGCCTTTTAAGTCCCTGGAAGAAAAGGTGTGGTCTCCCCTATCCCCGCTGCAAGGTGACCAGCTGCCTAACTGAGAACAGCGCTGCACCTGCTCAGAATCTCGGTTCAGAAGGCTTTTGAAAACCGCAGTCTTTCCAGGGTCACAAATTTGTGTTGGAAGGAGAGATTTCAACAGAAGATTATTCTCCCGTCTCCCTTCTGGCAAGTGGGAGAGCTAAGAAGAGAAGCAGCTGGCTGAAATGGGAAGAAGCAAATTCACAGAAGCCTCTGATCCCCTCGCTGAGTTAAAAAAGAAAAAAAAAAAACTCAAATAAGAGTGGGGTTCAGATGCAGACCCAGAAATGGGAGGGTTCTTCCATAATTTGGATGCACAAATCCAATGTATGCTCAGTCTTTCATAGACTGCTGCTGCTGGTATTAAGTATGTGTGAGCATCAAGTACAACCCCAAGAATAGGATCCTAATTATAATAAGTATATATATACTCTGTGTATGTATAATATGTCAAAATACACTCTATTGCCATGTATAGCTAAAAAGAACAAATAAAACAAA
>NW_026000153.1:7776391-7824709 GCF_001458135.2 Marmota marmota marmota | reverse complement strand
TTTTTTTTTTAAAAAGCATGTGTGAGAAGGGTGTTAGGCCAGTCCTTGTGGCTCACACATCCCTTATCTTTCAGATGTCCCTGATGAGCCCTGGCAGGGGAAGCACCCAGCCAGTCCCCTTCAGATGTCATCAATGGCCATGTGTCAGTTTTCTTCCTCAACAGGTCTCTCTCTGTTCCCTGTTAACCGCAATCTTGAGAAATCGTGAGCAGTTCATTCATCCACCAGTATTACAGATCCCACACACTGCAAAATTGTACTTTTTAAGATATCACTCCGATAGAAGGAAAATAGGATAGCATAACAGTGCATTTAAAATCAGGAAGGCTTGGTGTCAGGTTTGGGTGGAAATCCTTCTTTTCCCGGTGTCATGCTTTCCTCACTTCTAAACAAGAAAGATTTCCCCTTCATCTGAACTCTTTTAGTGATTATTATATTTCAAATTGATTAGGCAGCTCATCTTAAGCTGAACTGTTATGCATCTATATTTACCTTCTTGGAGTTTGTCCTTTATCAGCGTGTCCTTTTTCCTTTCACCAGTTATTCCCAGGCACACAGACATGTGTTTCTCCCTTGTTGCGGGAGGTAGGACTGGTATGGCCATCCCAGGGGCACCAGAGGCTGAGGTCCCTTCTACTTTTTTATGTCATGCTCCTTCTCATGGGACTTCCATTCTAAAAGTCATGTCATGGCCCAAGATGGCTGCTGGAGTTCTGGCCATTCCAATGAAGAAGAAGAAAAGAAGGTGGCAAGAGGGTATCCCACCCACAAGCTTAGATGCCATGGGGGTCCTATGGAATGATTTCTATTGAGATTTCACTGGCTACTTCTAGACTTAAGAGAAACTGGAAATGTGTTCTTTTTAACAGAGTATTTTGCCACCAGGAATAAAATTAGCTCCTGTCAATAAGAAAGAAGGAGGAAATGCCTTTTAACTCTGCCATTTTACCCAGTTCCTTCCTTCTTTTCTGGAACCTTCTACTCCCCCCCAATGCACTCTCCCTGCTTCTACTCTTTCCCGTTGGATCACATACACTTGTGTTATCAAATTGTCTCTTTGGCTCCCCCAACTTGTGGATTCTAAGGTTTACCTTTAGATCCAGGCCTTCTCTTCCCTCAAATGCACAGCCCTGGGCCTCTTGCCCTGTGTTCTGAACGTATGAAAGAAGAGGGTTTCATCATCTACCCTTCCTTGCTACTTTTCTCTGTCTCTCTTTCCATGCCCAGGTTGCCCATGTTTTCCTCCCCTGAAACACTGTGAGGTTGATATGATAGATACCGACCACCTTCAATTCCAAGCCCATGGCCCTTTGGGTCTTTTTGCTCTCATTGATCTCTCTCTCTCTCCCTCCCTCCCTCCTTCCCTCCCTCCCTCTTCCTTTCCCTCTCCTTCTCATCACCTAGCTCTGAGTCTCTTTCCTATTAGGAAAGACCTGTTTACTCAGGCAGAGTGTTTGAGTTGCTGACCATAAGGGTCTCTTGCTTCCATACCCAGTCCACTTGCTCCCAGGATGATGCTCAGCCACCCCAGGGAGCCAGGTTAGGGACAGTTCAAGTGCAGCCTCATCCTGCACTCAGGGAGCTACTGCAGCCTGCTTCCTGACCTCCCCACCTTGCCAGCTGGCCTCACTCCATCTGATACTCCCTATCCGTGTCTGGGGTATCCTCCCTCTCCTATGGTTACCTTATTTCTCATTCCCAGGCTCTCAGAAAAACTCAAATTTCCGGCAAAATTCAAGTTCTTCCCTTAAGCAGCTGCATACCTGCGGCAAGGGAAAGGAAAGTCTGTGGCCTGCCCTTTCATCCTAAAACCCCATCTAGCCTCTTATTCTTTTTTTCTTCCTACCTGAGTTGTGTAATAAATACCTGACACAGGGCGCCTCTACTTTTTGAGCAACCTCTTGAGGTCCTTCCACCTCAATGAGACTGCAAGTCTCAACCAACTTTGTTGGTTCTCAATTTCTGGTAAAATAAAGATCATCAGAGGTAACAAGTTCTAAAGTCCAATGACTGTTCTTCAGTCCTGACTCTCTCTGCTCCCTCTCTGGCTGCACTGCCCTCCCAAGCTATTGAGGGTCTCCTAACACTTGGTTAGATCTTCCTCCTCCTACTCCTCTCTTCAACACTCAGCCCGCTGAGCATCTCTCCACGGACACGAGACCTTATTTCTCCTCACCTCTCTACTCCTTCTGCCAGACTATCAGAGCTATTTATTAAACCACTTGGATATCCCACTGTCCCCCCTAAACTCAATCATGTCTATAATAAATCCTTCTCCAAAATGTCACGACCTCCTACTAGTCCTTTCCAGAACATTCCTTCAGTTCCTTGTGAGAAAACTCTTCTTTGAGTCAATGAGACTGGAAATGTGAATAGCACTTGATGTTAGGTATTTCTCCCACTGCTTTCTCTTTCTGGCCATCCCCTATATTTTTCTCTTTTTCTTTCTTTCTTTCTTGTACTGGGGATTAAACCCTGATCACTTAACCATAGGGCCACATCCTCAACCCCTTTTTATGTTTTATTTTAAGACGGGTCTCACTGAGTTGCTGAGGCTGGCTTTGAACTTGCAATCCTCCTGCCTCAGCTTCCCAAGTCACTAGGATTATAGGAATGCACCACTGCGCCTGGCCTGGTCATCCCTTTTCAAGTTAGTCTCAGGACCTATTGGTTTCCCCTTGTCATTTCACACAGAGACCAATGCACTGGTTTCCAAGCTCATTTCCGCTGCTCCACCCATTTGCCAATGCTAAATTAATCTTCCTAAAAGACCCTAATGCAACAATCCCTTGGAGTAACACCTTTTATGCTTCTCATTTTCTATCTGATAAATTATAAAGTGCATCTTAATTTTTCATCCATCTAAATCCTCTGTATTAAAATGAAAAACAGTTGCTCATATTATACAATATTTCAGAATGTACAAAATGCTTTGCATATAGTCACCCTAATTAGTCCTAAGAGCATCATCATAAGGTAATAATTCTTATGATCCTTATTTGATCAGAAACTGGGAATCAGCACAGTTGTGTCACTTGCCCATAGGCACAGAACTAACGGACTTTGCTGTCGTGTCGAAAGAAAGAATAAAGAGTCTGTTTTTCCATCTCTCCCCATACCATAATCAGAAAGAGAAAGTTTCTGTGATCAGTCCTCAAGACTGCCCCTACCCCACTTCTGAAGCCATTCACAAGCCCCAGGTTATGTTTACCTGTGCTTCTGACCAACCAGCTATCAATCAGGATTCCCAAAACCCCTCTTTGGATCAATTAATTTGCTGGAGTGGCTCACAGGTCTCAGAGGACTCGTGTTTACTGATTTATTAGAAAGGATATCACAAAGGGTACAGCTAGAGAGATACATAGGACAAGGTATGGGAGAAGGGCATACCACCCTCCAGGAACCCCCACATGTTTGGCTCTCCAGAAGCTCCCGAGCCCTGTCCTTTTGGTTTCTGTGGAGACTTCATTACACAGGCCTGATTGGGCCATGGATGACTATGTCCATATTGGATAAAAGGGACACGACCTAATGCTAACAGACTGGGGGAGGAAACCCAGCAAGGCCTATCTGTTCAGTCCCTTCTTGGCCTCCCCATACAGGTCTCTTGCCTCCCGGGTACAGGAAGGAACCCTCAGGAACCAGGAGGATCTTAGAGTAGGTCAGAGAATTCTTCATGGCCAGTTCAAGACAGAAAGGCAGAGGGGATTAGAGTTTCTGTGACCCACTCTGGGGAAGAGAAGCTCATGTTGCTATGGCCTGCTTGGAGAGGAAGTTGGGGCAAGAAGCATGGATAAAAACAAAACCAAAAAAATATGTAGCATAACATCACACTTGGACAAAGCTGCGTCCTTAGACTTACACCCTCAGGCAATATTTCACAACCCCTCAATTGGCACCAAAGGCATGTGGAGTCTCCCATATCAATAATCAATAGCTTTTGCCTACTCTTTCTAAAGCAACAATGCACTTTGTTCAGACAGTGTCTTAGGGGTTAGTGTATGCATGAAAATGTTTCTGATCACAGTGAAAACAGATGTGGAGAACCAGGAACTAAGATGCCCCCAACTAATGCCTAGCATCTGTGGTCTCTGAGGAACAAGGCTAGACAACCTCTGTTCTGCAGGAATATGCCCCTGAGGTCGAACCTGTTCACGGCATCTGTCCGCTTCCTGTCCTGCCCAGTACCACCTGTGCAAGAAATTCTCCCTTCTCTTTTCCAATTTCTCAATTTACATGTGCATCTAGGCCACCTCCTACATGAAGCCCCCAGGTCTCTGTGGCTTGTAAGAAGCCACAGCCCCAGCATTATCAACTAAAATTTTACTGCCTAAATCAGGTGATACGTAAAATCTTGTTTAGGTCAGATATTGCTATTTAACTTAGAGATCTAACTCTATCATATGCTCCTGGAGAGCAAGGTCACTGTTTCCTCCTCCCTTTGTCTCCACAGTGCATGCACTTGTTAAACTCTTGATTCATTGATTATAACTAGGGATATAAACTCTGGTTTTATTAGCAAATAATCTCAATTCAAAGGCAAAGCAGCATGAACTTTTCACATCCAACAACAGTTGACGCTGAGCAACCACAGTAAGTTTCGGATTTATCACCTTTAAAGTGAGAAGAATGACACATATGTCACAGGGATTTTGTGAAGATTAAATGAAATCACTTGTGAAAAGTACTTAGCTTGCATCCAGATTTAAAGTAAGAAAGCCTTCCATGAGACCAGTCCCTACTGCTAGTACTGATGGGATCCTCGCTTATGGGCTCCTGCTGAATCTGAACAATATGAGTGGCAATAATTTTCAAAGCATGGATTAGATACAGATAGCATGTTTTCAGATAATTTTAGTCTAGTGGATGAGATCGGTATATTTTAGAGTCTCATCCCTGTAGTATTAGCACTAGTTCATCTGAAACTAGTTCAGAAACTCACACACACACACACACACACACACACACACACACAGAGTAGTATGATGTCAAATGTCAAAAAAGTTGGAAAACCACTGATCTAGAAGATACCTGTAGTGGAATAATTGTACAAAAAGACCCGAGAGATCAGTGCCTGCTGCACTTCTATTTCTGAAGTGCATTGTAACTTCTGTCACACTCTATCACACCAGAAAGGTGAGAATTCTTGGGAGAATTCCCTATAGGATCGGTTTCTGCCAGTTTCCAGAGATGACTTTTGCAAAGAAGCAGGACCCTTTCAGGTACTGAGTCGGAGTCTTTATTTCTTACTTCTCTCTACGGTTTGAAAAGGGCAGTACTAGATGTAAGAACTCTGGGGGAGAGATGGTAACGAACTTACTGGATCCTCCTCTCCAGCAAGGAGGATCTAGTGAATTCAGAGATCTTGCATTGAAGCCTAAAGTAAGAAGAAGAACAACATCAAAAAAAAATCAAAAAAGTTTAGGAGGACCCTTCAGCATTGCCCGCAGGAATCCAAACAAGTCCTGGGCTCATTAGGATTCCCAAGTTTTCTTGGGCAGCAAAATCACCCAGAGATCTGTTTTTGGAACACCAGTTCTCAGGATCCACCTCCACCTCCTGAATCATACAGTTCCTTCGTTATGCGGTCCATGTACATGCCTGGAATGCCAACACTAGATGGATTCCACACGGCTCAAGTGTTAGTCATCTTCCTGTTATTGTAACAAATACCTGAGGTAAATGAACTCATGGGGCTGGGGTTGTAGAGCACTCGCCTAGCACGTGCGAGGCGCTGGGTTCCATCCTCAGCTCCACGTAACAATAAATAAAATAAAGGCATTGTGTCCAACTACAACTAAAAAAAATATATATTTTTTAAAAAATGAACTCCTGAAGAAAAAAGGTTCTTTTTGGCTCACAGTTTTGGAGCTTTCAGTCTGAGACCAGTTGGTCCTGTGGCTTTGGCCTTGTGGCAATATGTCAGAGCAAAGCTGCTCTCACCTCATGGCCAGAAAATGAAACAAAAAGAGAGGAAGAGACCGGGGTCCCACAATCCCCTGCAAGAGCACACCCTCAATGACCTAACACCTCCCACTACTCCCCAGCTCTTAAAGATTCCACCCCCAACAGTGCTAGAGATTGGGGACCAAGTTTGAACCCAGGGGTCTTTGGGGGGAACATTTTGTATCCAAACGATAGCACCAAATATTGAACACAGTCTCTGGGCGACAGATGAAGGTGAGTGAAAGGAGATATGCAATGCCGGACATCAAATCTTGGGGACTTTCAGCTCTTGGTGACATAGTTTGATGCAGATGTTGGGAAGAACAGGAGGAGGAGGAGGAATGCAAGTGTCTCAAGGAGCATCGGTGGCCGTCTGTGCTGCCATGGGTGTGAGGTGCTGAGACACACAGCTGGTTTTCCTTCCAACCTCTGGGCAGCCAGTGTCCCTGTCAATAACTGAACATACCTGTCAAAGACCCCGGGATCTGAAGCTAGAGAGCAGTGACCCTCAATGGCGTTGGCGTTCTTCCAGGTTCAATTTTCAAAAGTACCGGCTCTCAAATCCCGCTTCAGGAACACTCCATGATTTCTTCATAATATAAGTGAAGTGAATTAGTCATGAGAGATCTTTATGTGTTTGTGTGAGACGGGACTTGAGCCAACAGGGGCATCCCAGAGGATCACGGGCTGGGACTGTCACTCCTTGTTTGTGAGGGAGAAATCCAGATGCGCTGCAACCCTGCGAACATTCCACGCCGACCCTTTCATGGACCACAGACCAGCAACTAAGCTCGTGTACTTGTAATGGAAGTGCTGCTCGTATGTTCTACAAGCTCCCCTCCAGTGAATTTAAAAAATTTTATTCTTTATTGCATATAGAGAATTGCAAACAGAAACACTTCAGTCCCCATTAGGTGACTATGCAAAAGGATCCCATGTCACATTAAAAATAATTTAGGGGCTGTGGTTGTGGCTCAATGCTAGATATGCAAGGCACTGGGTTCGTCGGCACTGCATAAAAATGAAGAAATAAAATAAAGGCATAAAAACATGTAAAAAATAATAATAATTTAGCATGTGGTACATATACACAATGGAATATGGAATATTACTGAGCTTTAAAGAAGAGTGACCTTTGCCAGTAAATGGATAGAACTGGAGGCTATCATTGTAAGTGAAATAAGCCAATCCCCCAAAACCAAAGGCCAAATGTTCTCTCTGATATGCAGATACTGACTCACAATAGGTGTGTGTGTAGGGAGTGGAGCTTCATCTGTTTGGACAAGGGGCAACAGAGGAAGAGGGGGGGGGGATGGGAAAGATAGCAGAATGAATCGGATGTAACTTTCCTATGTTCATATATGAATACCCGACCAGTGTAACTCCACGTCGTGTACAACCACAGAATAAGAAGTTATACTCCATGTATGTATAATATGTCAAAATACATTCTACTGTCATGTATAACAAAAGGAACAAAGAAAAAAAATTATAAAAGAATTTAGTAGGAATGCAGACTGGCTAGCACCTTCTGGGGAACTGAATTTTAGAGCAAAAAAAAAAATATGCTCACTTTCCAGGTGGACAGTTCAGGGCTATATAGACACATATTTCAATTAACTATGACTCTGGCTAGAAAGAGGAAGGTCAACTTTCTTACCAAAAAAAAAAATTGTAGAGTAATGCTTTAGCAGTTTCTTCATGTGTCCCATTTGTCTTCAAAGTAATGGGTCTTGGTCTTTCCGTCCTCTCTCTGAACAGAGAGGAGAAACATGCAGGAGTCCATGAAAGGAACTGGTCCTTCATCCAAAAGTTATTTTGAGTCTCTCTTCTGATCAGCACTCCTCTGCTTCGGGCATGAAGAAACAGGGAAGGAGGAGGCGGAGGCCAACTCCTGTGCTTGTGAAGTATCTATACAGTGAGGATGCCCATGTTCTTTCACCTGTGGGCACACTGTTCCCCAAATTCTGCACCTGCTGCTGCACAGGTATGGGGAGAGGGCAGACTCACCCGTGAGCAGGACAGATGGAGTCCTTGCTCTGTGGAGCCTGACTAATCAAGACCAAAAGAGCACCCCTTCATTCAACAAATACATATCTACAATTTTCAGACACTGCATTGGGTATGGTGAATCTAAACATGAGAAAAATAGCTGGGCACTGCGGTGCACACCTGTAATCCCAGTAGCTCAGGAGGCTGAGGCAGGAGGATCACAAGTTCAGAGCCAGCCTCAGCAAAGGCAAGGTGCTAGCTAAGCAACTCAGTGAGACCCTGTCTCTAAATAAAACACAAAATAGGGTTGGGGATGTGACTCAGTGGTCAAGTTCCCCTTAGTTCAGTCCCTGGTACACCCCCCACACAAAAAAGGAAATATAAAACTTATACGCTCCAGGGATAGGGAGTACAAGACAGGAGCGAGACAGACATTAAAAAAAATTAGTAAACCAAAGAATTTTGTCTTAACTCATTTGTGCTACTATGACAAAATACCACAGGCTGGGTAATTTATAAGGAACAAAAATTTATTTCTTATAGCTCTTAAGGCTGAGAAGTCTAAGGTCAAGGCACTGGCACTGAACTTCTGGTGAGGGCCACTGGATGCTTCCAAGATGATGCTGTGTCCTCACAGGAAAGAGTGTGTGTGTGTGTGTGTGTAGTGTGTGTGGGGGGTGACACAAAAGAACTTAATACTGTGTGAAAACTTCTTTTTATTATGGGTGCTGGGGCTTGAAGCTAGGGCCTTGACTATGCTAAGCACACACTCTGCCACTGAGCTGCACCCTAGCCCTGAAGCCTCTTTTCTTTTTTTTATTTGTTCTAATTAGTTATACATGACAGTAGAAGGCACTTTGACATATTATACATAAATGGAGTATAATTTCTCATTCTTCTGGTTGTACATGTTGTAGAATCACACCAGACATGTAATCATTTATGCATATAGGGTAATAATGTCCTGTTCAGAATAGTAAGCTTCCTACCCCACACACCCTGCCCTCCCTTCACTCCCCTTTGCCTAATCCAAAGTACCTCTATTTTTCCCTACCCCACCTCCTTATTGTGAATTAGCATCCACATATCAGAGGAAACATGTGGCCTTTGGTTTGGGGGGATTGGCTTATTTCATTTGGCATGATATTCTCCATCTCTATCCATTTACCTGCAAATGCCATAATTTCATTCTTCTTTCAGGCTGAGTAATATTACATTGTGTATATGTATCACATTTTCTTTATCCATTCATCTGTTGAAGGGCACCAAGGATGGTTCCATAGTTTAGTTATTGTGAATTGAGCTGCTGTCAACATTGATGTGCCTGAAGCCTCTTTTCTAAAGGCCTTAATTGCATTAAGTATTTATGACCTATTTATCTCCTAAAGGCCCCAACTCTTAATAACGGCACATTGGAGATTAGATTTCAACATGCATCGTAGAGAGACACACACATTCACACCATTGCAGCTTTAATGGAGGGGACACCAGCAGAGGTATTATCTGATCAACCCCCAGGTCATTGTTGGGCCAGGAGAGAAGTTACATGGAGGAACAGACACTTACGCAGAGCCACAGAGGGTCAGGGACATGTCACAGGTGGGCCTATGTAGGAAGGTCACTTCTGTTATTTTTCCTATTATTTCCTTCCAGTCGGCTATGCGACATTTCCCAGCCTCCCTTTGTATCTTTGATTGAAAGATATTGGAAAAAAATTGGGCTAAGCTCTTCCTTATTTCCAGTCACGCTGCTCCTATGTGTGCCCAAGAGTTTCAAGTTAAGGAATGGTGGGAGGCCTACGGAGAGCCCAGGATCCTCCGCGATTATGTGGAATGGGCTCTTCAATTCCAGAGTTGAGTGGGCCAGCACACTTAGCTCACACTGTAAGGGACAGTCTCAGACCTCAACTTTATCGATCAGTCTTTGACTTCCACCTGCCTTGTTTCTTATCTTATTAAGCAACTGGCTTCAAACTCCCTGTTAGAGTCTTAGAGTCCCCTCTAAGACTCTAACAGGGAGTTTCAGGCAGAAATGTTGACCTTGGAAAAGGAAGGGAAGATCACTTTCAAGAATTTTCAAGTTCAGTATAAGGCAGCAGTTTGGAGAAATGGAGGGATTCACCTAAGAGGTGCCTGGGGATGCCTCACAGGCCCACAGAGTCAGAATTTCATGCACAGAACACACCAGCAGATTTGGCAAAGTGAGAGCCACAACCAGAACCTAGGGGAGCAGTTAGGAAATAGCTTCAATGAAAGACGATGGAAAGGACAAGAGAGGCTTATGGGGGGGGGGGGTAAGTGCAGAGAGACAATAGTACCTCAGCCTAAATCTGGAAATAGAGGAGGAGAAGAAAGGTGGAATAATAGTTAGACATTTGCAGCTCAAACGTGGCAGGTTTAGAGTCAGAAAGTTATGAGGACTTTGTTTCTTATCTTGTTTAGATTAAGTGCCTGTGGAAATTCCTGGCTGGGTTAAATAATAGGTCGCTGAACGGCAGCTCTCTGTGTCCAGAGGTCCAAAGAGAGGTCTGGGCTGCAGTTGTAGACCGGGGTTTAATGATCTCAGAGTGCAGGGCCTGAGAAAGAAAGAGGAGTTAGAAGAGAGCCGGATTCTCAGGGTTTCTGAATAAAGGTCCTCTTCACAGTATACAGAAGCTCTCTGTGTTTGAGGTTCCTCCCAGAATTACTGTAGGAGCTGTGCTCTAAGTGATGCTATGATTTGAAAATTGTTGGTCCCTCCAAAACTCACATTGAAACTTGATTGCCACTGTGGTGGTGGCTGGCAGGTAGGACATTTAAGAGGTGACTGGGTTGTCAAGAGGAATAGCTGCTGCTCTTTAGGAATTGGATTAGTTCCCCAAGCGTGGGCTGTTCTAAAGCAAGCCCAGCCCTCACGATAGCCTCTTCCCTCTGCTCCCACGTGCCCTTCCTCCCTTCCATCCTATCACGACACACAGCATGATGTCATGATGTGGTCTCATCAGAGATGGCCATCCAAACCTGGACTTCCAGTGTCCAGAACTGTGAGCTGGATAAATCTCTTCCCTTAATGAATGACTCCATCTCAGGTATCTCTTCATAGCCATGGAAAATGGACCAAGATGAGTGATGGTACCAGGTCTTTGATTTCTGGATATATTTTTTCAAATTCATATATGAACACCATGATAGCTGTGAATTTTTTTCTTTTATCTTCCGTGAATAATTTTTCACACCACTGTTGTTAGGGTTTCCTTTTGACATAGAACTTGTAAAGACAGGGGACATGGGCCATTTGACCTAAGTGAGAACTAACAGAGAGGTAAGTTTACTTCCCATGGAAGAAAATGAAAATGAATATTAATGAATAAATATTAAAGCTATTTATGACTGTCACTATATGGACTTCTTCAAACTTTACCTCATGTATTTCTTCCAACAATGCAGAGAGATGGGTTTGGTATAAGAATTTCATTTTGCAGACAGAAAATCAGTCTTTGAGCAATGAAATAATTTTTCCAAGCGTCAATAAATGGTAGATCTAGAATCCAACTTCAGTCTACAGACTAACAACATCATAATCACCTCACGAAACTTGGTTCCTCAGAGAATTATCGTTTGCCCCATGTAAAGAGTCTTCTCCAAAGAAGACCCTGTGTTAGTCTCTTTTTTATTACTATAATGAAGTACCTGAGGTAGGATACTTATAAAGAAAAGAGGCTATTTTCTTTTTTTCCTCAGTTTCAGAGGTTGAAAATCTGGTGTGCACCTGTTGTCATGAAATGCATGAAAAAAGAAATGATCATAAGGCAAACAGAAAAAAAGAAAGAAACTGGAGTCCCACTATCCCTTCTTAGGGCATACCCCTGGACTTAATGACCTCTCCCTAGGCTTCACCTCTTAAAGGTCTCACCTTCCAACATGGGCCACCTCCCAACACATGAGCCACTGGGGGGAAAAAAAAAAACGTATCTAAATCATAGTACCACATCTAAAATCTTCATATGTACAATCTCATTTAATCTTCCCAACATGTTGGGTATATACTGTTATTAGCCCTATCAGGAAGTTAGGGCACAAAACCTAGCCCAGAGCTGTGTGGCTAGTAAACAGTGGTACAAATATTGCATCCAAGTGAGTCACCTCTGGAACTCACACACTTCACCTCCAACCTGAATTAGCTCACTTAAGAGAATCAACCATAATGCTCAAAATTTTGCACTGACATTAAAGCACGATTAGTTTGAGCCCAGCAGGGGAGAGAAGATGCTAAGTTATATGATAAAGATAAATCACCTAGAAAGGAACAGGAAACAAATTCTTGACACAATTCAGTTCCACCTGACTGTGCTGGGATGCTGACTGTGGATAACAACACACCCAATTGTTTATCAACCGAGTTCCTCAGTCTGAGCAAGAGTTTCCTGTCTCCAATTTTGGTGTTAGGGGAAATAGCAAATGAACTCTTAAGCTTTCAAAATGATAATCTGGCATTACTTAAAAGTCTACAAATTTGTTCCTAAATGTATTTAAATCTTACCAGTGAACATGATGCTGGTTATTAAAAAGTAATTCTGGAGAAATTAGCTTGCAGCTACAAAATTAATATAATTCATTTATTACTTGCAGCCACAAATCAAGATGCTGTTAACACTGCTACACACAATTTAATATGCACAGTAAGTTTCCATATGGCTTCAATTTTAGGTTTCTGGTCACTCTATTGAATCATGTTCAGACTAGCCCAGCAGGTCTAGTCAGGGAGGATTGGAGCTTACCAAAATATGAAGCATAGGCTTTGAAACTGAGGATTAAAGGTCTGGTTTATTTTTTATTTTTATAATTTTAGATATATATATATATTTAAATTTGTAGGCTATTACTTAGAAACTCATTGATGGGGAAAACCAAAGCATTCAATGTCCAATATAATATTAGCCAAGACTCTTATTTTTTCTGGTCCCCAATTCCCTTTTTCTTTTTCACTCCTTTTCCCTTACAAGGTCAAGGAGAAGAAATAGAGACACCTCCCCGCCGCTCCCATTTAAGAAGTTTGAAATAAAAGAATTGAATGGGCACAGTAGTGCACGCCTGTAATCCCAGTGGCTCGGGAGGCTGAGGCAGGAGGATTGCAAGTTCAAAGCCAGCCTCAGCAACTTAGTAAGATCTTGTATCTAAACAAAATATAAAAAGGGTTTGGGATGTGGCTCAGTGGTTAAGCACACCTGGGTTCAGTCTCTGGTACAAAAAAAAAAAAAAAAGGAATTGTTCAGAGCTTACATTGTCTTTTTTGTAATTCTGCTAGAATAATGTGTTGGAGGTTGGGTTTCATAGCTAGATCCCATGCCTCCATTTAAAAGAAGTTCAAATTCCCTAAGGAATGAGAGACACAGTACTTGCATCATCCTAGAAGAGAAATAAACATGGTAATTATTCTTCATTTCTCAGGCCTAAAAATGGGGACTATGTCCCTTACCTGGGATTACCTTTAATGCTTAGTTTTCTGCGGACCTGTGTCCCTAGCTCACCTCCATGTCCCTCTTGGTGTGTTTTGTAGAGGGCAGCTGCTTTCCTGCCTCACCTTTTCCACCATGAAGGCCAGGAGAACAGGCCAAACACCCCAAACCACTCTTCCTCCAGAGTTCACTGTGCATCTCTTGATAGACCCCCATGAAGTCTGTGATAAAGGTCCCTGCATTGCCCTCTATTAGCCTTGCCAGCTTCCTGCCTGCTGCCACATCCCAAAGTTAAGCTGACAAGGGAAACCTCTGATTCAGGGGGAATTTTTCTCTTCTCAACTTTCTACCTGGCAATCCCAGCCTTGGCTTCTGTTCTCCTCAGGAAGAGCAGAGGAAAGGAAGTGGGAGCTGGGAACAGGGAAAGGCACGCCCTTTACTCTGACTTGTACCAAACAATGATGTCCTACTAGAAAAGAAACACAGATAGGCGGAGGAGACAACTCCAAAGGCTGCAGTCCTCCAAGTGACACCAAGGTGCACCTCTCTGCAGAAGACTTCAGTGTTTTGATCCTAGGCTGGAAAAAGCGGAGCTGATAGAAAGTCTACAAAGGTCTATGAAGGCTTCTCCCTGCGCACCCCCCACCCTGTAATCCCAGCTACTCCAGAGGCTGAGGAAGGAGAACTGAGAGCCTTGGACAGATTTGGGTCACTTATTATAGGAGATGGCAAAAGACAAACCTGGAAGGAAATCTAGTTTCCCTTTGCCCTTTCCAATCTGAGCATGCATCATCCACCTCTCTCTTGACTTGCTGGAATATTTACTCCATTATCTCTGCATGTTGCATTTATTTGCCTTATTAACCTTTTAGATTCTGTAAATGTCCACGTAAAGCCATATGCTTGCTATCCAAGTCAGTGTTGACCCGAGAGGCACTCAGCATAGCATCCAACACAATCTTCAGTACATAGCAGGTGCTCAATAAATGTTTAACCAAATCCATTGATATTGTCTCCAGAAAAGTGCCCTATGGGTTTACCAAGTGTTCTCCTGTCATAGAAGATGAGGATGAGTCTAATTTGTGTTTAGTATCAGTTTGAAATGCTAATTTCTTATTTGGTTTCTGAATGCCAACTATCCGGGCCACCACGTGGAGTCTGACATATAGACAGGGTAAAAAGGCACTGCGCAGCATGAATAAAAGATAGCTATATTTCACATGTATCATTTTATGCAGAGGACCCCAGAAGGAGATAGCATCTCTTTTCATGTTTTTTAATAAGTTTAGAAAATAGCCGATGCTGCCCCTTTAAGAAATTGCTTAAGTCAAAGGTTGGTCCAAGATCGTGCTATAAAACTACCAGGATATTAGTAAGAAGTAGTAGTGAGTACATTTTCCTAGTTATTTGTTAATGGAAGGAAAAACTCAGCTTCAAAGGGCAGAAAGCTAGGCAGGAAAATAATGAGGCGGAGGAAAATCACTCCCATCTGATTGGAAAAGGATCATTAGGAGGGAATCACACTGAGGAGCCCTGGTGGGCTCTGATCTCTCCCTTCCAGCTTGTCCTAAGCAATGTGGGGCAGAAAACCACGAGGCCAAGAGGGAACAAAATGCCAGTCCCCAACTCCGAAGAGTGATGGGGGCTGTGCCTTCGGGTGGGGTACTGAATTGCAAGGGGGGTGGGGCAAGGTCAGCTTTCCCAGCATTTGCAAGGATTGCTGGTTTGAGTCTTGTAAAACCCAGAGGTTCAGGATGAAGTCTCGAAATTTAAAACTGTGGACTTTCAACTCTTTCCGCAGGCCTCTGTAGAACACAGAACCCAGGTTAGAATAGGAGGGGGACTGTCAGCAGTTACTTGGCAATGGCTGAAGAATGGTGAGAAAGAATTTGATTGTTCACATGATCATATCTTGTGTGTGTGTGTGTGGGGGGGATGGAACCCAAAGGTATTTTACCATTGAGCTACATCCCAATCCTTTATATTTTTTACTTTAAGGCTGGGTTTTGCTAAGTTGGTTAGGGCCTTGATAAATTGCTGAAGCTGGCCTCGAACTTGAGATTCTCCTGCCTCAGCTTCCAGAGCCGCTGCGATGACAGATGTGCACCACCACACCCTTACATGATCATAGAGTGTTATAATTATACCATTATTTAAGCTCCCTATCACACAGATAATAGTATTTAGATTGCTAATCCGCTGTGTAAAAAAAACCTGCCCATTCTGCCTTGGGTCACACTCCTGTCTTCCCAAAGAGAATCATATGTTTTGTTTGAAGAATGATCTCTTTTACCAATACCACACAATCTGACCCTGTGATTGTGAGCATATTGCATGTCCCTCCTGGCCAGCTGGAGGTGACCTTACTCTGTGAGATCTTCAAGGTTTGCTCGTTGCTCAGGGGCAGAACTGGGGTGTGTCGTTATAAGGTTTGCTGGACTGACCAGGCACCTGAGCAGTTAGGGGTGCTTCCACTTGTTCAAGTCCCAAGTGCATGATGGGTGTCATGAGGCTCATTCTTTAGAAGTGGGACAGCATCCCCTAGGCCTTCTCTGTCCCACGGGCATGGGGACCCTGGGAATCCTGGCTATGGGTGCCAAAGTCTCTTCAACTCTTCTTCCCATAGTGCAACGATGTGGGGCAAATATGAATGCTAGTGCACTTTTCTGGAAGTCCTAAATTGGATGCCTAGATTTGACTTTTAAAATAGTGTTTGCTTAACTTTTTTTTAGTTTTTCATGATTAGTTATAAGAGTAAGAGTATTGCACGGTCATTGTAGAAAATATGTTGAAGTCTAGACCATAAATTTAAATAAAATGTCTTAACCTATTTTGATCAATTGTGCCTTCAGAATGACTGCAAAGGAAGGCCAAGTTCAAGATGAGAATACCTGACAGTGTGGAGTTTCTTCCTGGAATCTGGCACAGCAGGTGCTAACCTGCACCCCTGACTTCACTTAACCATCGCATTAGCCTGTGGAAGCAAGTTCCACTCTGTGAAGCATGACCCAGCAGCCAGCAGCCTTGACAGCATCCTCAAAGATATTCAGGAAGGGAATTCTCGAATTCCTGGCCCTGGAATTCAGTTCAGATTCAAGGCCACATCTACCCTTGGCCCTCTGCTTCTCTGCCTTTCTCTCTTATTATGCAACCATAACTCACAGATGACATTTTGGGGACATGGTAAAGAGAAAATGACTAGGGGATATATTCAGTTTGGGTTATTGGGATATGTTTATATGGGTCACACTAATTGTAGTTCTCTTGGAATATTACTCTATGTGTGTTATATAACACAACAAGAGTACCAAGAGGTTTAACAGCTGGAAATAGCCTGCCTAGAAGAATCCACCTGTGTTGCCTTAACCCTGTACTGAGGAATGACGTTGTAGCATCTACATAGGAGTGTGTGAGCATGGAGGAAAATAAGAAGCTAGAAGCAAGCTGGGTATGGTGGTGCATGCCTGTAATCCCAGCAGCTCGGGAGGCTGAGTCTGGAGGATTGCAAGTTCAAAGTCAGCCTCAGCAACTTGGCAAGGCTCCAAGTCACTTAGTGAGATCCTGTCTCAAAATAAAATATGAAAAAGGGATAGGGATGTGGCTCAGTGGTTAAGTGCCCCAGTGTTCAATCCCTGGTTAAAAAAAAAAAAATCAAGCCACTCAGTGGGAAGTTCTTCCAAGAACCAGACTACATTATTGAAAGTGGGACTTTGAGTCACATCCACATCTGGCCCAGTGAAAGTTCTTTCCTACCAAGAACAAACCTGATAAAGCAGCAAATCCAAGTATAAGTGCAACAATTTTCCCCTTGGGAATGCAACAATACATTTGATAAAGCTAAAAAAAAAGTACCATTTTAACTGTCATTTGTAGAAACATTTTAGAATGTTCAATAAAGCAAATGCAAAATTGCCAGATCTTTATTTGAACATATGTGAAGTATATCTTCTTTGCTAATCATTAAATTTATTTGTACACACACACACATACACAAAGCGGGTGGGGAATGCAGATAAAAATTATGGGCCTTTAAACAAAAGCAACATTCTGATCAGCTATGGTAGACAAAAGACTGGCTTTCTTATTCTTTTAAAAATTGTATAAGCAAATTTTCATATGAAGAGATGACACATTATTATGCAGCCAGAAAATGTAGAGGGAAAAGTCATTTTAAAGTTGTCAATCAATTAATTATCCAAACTATTATGTACACACACATTTTAGACTTAAAGGAATCTGTAGTATTTTTCTGGTTCTTAAAATATCTGTACTATAGGCTGGGGATGTGGCTCAAGCGGTAGCACCCTCGCCTGGCATGCGTGCGGCCCGGGTTCGATCCTCAGCACCACATACAAACAAAGATGTTGTGTCCACCAAAAACTAAAAAATAAATATTAAAATTCTTTTTCTCTCTCTTTAAAAAAATATCTATAATATATTGGGATTTCTTGTCCCATTTTAAGGAAATATTCACTTTGTGCCTAATTTGTAGTTTTCATTTTGCATTCTTTTTATTAAAAGATCTCCTTTCTCACTAAACATATTAGCTGCAGGCTGCACAAACCTGGTTCTGCCTCTGGGTACGGGGTTGAAACAGATGAGCTAAAACAGGTGGTCCTGAACCCTGCAGTTGGGATAAAAATCCAAAAAGGCATAGAAACAACCAGACAGTTTAAACAGATAGGGGAAAGAATTTTAAAATTCAGATCGGAAGTCATGAACATTGTGCAAAAGCCAATATAGAGTAATAGAAAGAAAAATGCAATGTGAATTTTAAAAATATTTTGCCTACAGATACTTTTAATAGAAATGTGTTTTATTTTCTTTCAGGTGCACAAACAAGTTGAATTAATTCAATAAAATATTCAGTTACATAGATACATCAGTTGATAAATAAGAAAAAAACATTCATTTGTTATTTAGGGCCATTTACTATGTTTGTACAGAAATAGTTAACGTGGTCCTAAAATTCTAAACAAAGCTATCCTTTTTTTTTAAAAGGCAAGAGATTATAAAAGCATAGATTCTACATTCACCTATATGGATGCAGACTGTGGCTCCATTGCCTACCCTCTTTGTGACCTTGAGCAGGTGAGTCACTCTTGCTGAACCTCAGTTTTCTCACTTGTGTCTTCCACCTAAGTGTCACACCTGCCTCAGAAGCTTGATGTGGTGGTTAAATGAGATAATGCATGTAACATACTGACAATAATGCCTGACCCAGAATCAGGACTGAATTCATGCTACCTCTCACTGGTTCATCCAATGCCTTTCTTATAGACTGTGGCACAATGAACCTTGATCAAGCCAGGAAGAGTTACTCCCAACCTTGAATCAGATGGGAGCCAAATAAGTTTGGCTGGACAAATTGCTTTGTCTCTAGTCTAGTCACACTGTGGCAGAAACTCTGACAGGTCATGCAGTGCTACACTGTTGGGAGACTGTGGCAAGCAGGATATTAAATTAGCCATGAGTGTAGCAAGTGATTGATATCATCTGGAACCCTCTAGGATTTCTCTGCATTGCTGTGCTGATCAACTGAAAGCACGGCATTTATTCTCTCAGTTCAGATGTTTGAATTCTCAATTTTTACACTGAGCATCTTCCAACCACCTGACAAAATAAGGAAAAGAATTACAAGAACAGAATAAATCTCTAAGTGGTTAATTGTCATAGCAATAAAACTGAAATAGATTTGTCACGTGATCATATTACAAGATTCTCAGTTCTGTTACTGATTATTCACCAATAAATGTTTAAGAGTTTCCTGCTCCAATGCAATTCTATTGCAGATTAGCTAATTGAAGTCAGAAAATACTAATATTTCTCCTCTTTATCTTTACAATACATTCCTTCACCTGAAAAATTAGCTTTGGGTCTACTATAATCGTGTTTTAGAAAAAAAAGAAACATAAATACCACTATTATGTAAAAAGCTTGGTAGTTTTCAGCTTCACACTCAATGGCTGTCTGGAGAATAATGTATTCATTGCACAGAGATTTCTAAAACGACTATTAGCTCCATAAGCTTTCATAGATTTTTTTTAATAACAATTTCCTATTAAAAAACAAAAGAAATTAATAGAAGTAATTTAAGCCATGTTCAAACTAAAGAACAGACAAGAATCGGATAGTTCTTTTTAATGACTCATATCCCATATTAAGCTTATATAAAAAAGAAGCATTTTGTTCAATGTTGAGTTAAGAAGTGGGAAAGTACATGGACAGATCTATGTCACATTTTCTAATTATAAACTCCTGGTATTTTAATTAATACTGTTTTAACAAATGTTTTTTCAGGGGTTACTGGACACAAAATGCTCAAATGTTACAGTTAAATTCTGTTTTGTTAAATTACACTATAAATAATAATAATCGACCCAGAAACAATACTATAAAAAAGGATAGAGGAAGATTTCTGGGTAGGATGGCTGAGACCATGTGTTGTTATTATTTTTCTCAGAAATTCCCTGAAAACACAGGAAGAGGTTAAAAAATTAATAGCACGGCAGCCATGGAAATTTGGAAACTATAGCACTGGTAGATGAGAACCAGACACAGTCTCTCAAATCTATAGCAGAAAGAGAGAAGCACAACTGAAAACTGCAGCCACTGCCATTGGCTGTGGCTAGTTAATGAGAGTTAAATGGCAATTGAAAAAAAAAAAAAAAAAGTTTGGGTGTCGCATCATCTCCATGATCCCGATCTGGTATCTGGTATGTGTAGATAAAACTAATTTCAGAATTGTGAACTCTGAGACCTAATAATTGGCATGCGGCAGTGGATGCCGGAAACATTCTAACACACATATGGCCACTAAGAAATTGGTCCCTGCACCCAGTAGGAAAGTCACCTGTGCTCTTGAAAAGGAAACCCGACCTCCCCCACCACGTCCCCTTCCTCCATCCACCTTGCTGAAGCCAAGAAGTTTCACTTGATCGAATAAAATAACCCTTCCTCACAACGTTGCTTAACTTCAACACCCTATACTGGGAACACACCGCAGAGAATTGCCAAATATCTCAGGAAAAACTTCAGCATGAAAGAGACCCAGTAATTAGCAAACAGAAGCACTATGCCCGCCCGGAGAACACAGAATTAACACTGAAAACTTTCAGGACATAAGAGAGCTGAGAAGCTAGCACATTCATAAATTTATGAAGAAAGAGCAGGCTACTACAAAAACAAATGTAGTGACAGTTCTTGTCAGTTAAAGACAGATTACTAGGGGGGAAAAATCAATGAACAGTTTGAAGTGCAAAAGATACAGCACTGAATACTGAACCATAATCCTGAACCTTGTTCAAGCAGTGTTAGTCAACTTCTCTTCTATGAGGGGGAGAGAGAGAGAGAGAGAGAGAGAGAGAGAGAGAGAGATCTACTCTTCAGGTACAAAACATATACCCCAAAAGTATATCCCCAATTACACTTCTTCTCCCACCACAACCTACCCACTACTACTCAGTTAATTCTGTATCATCAGATTAATTTAGTGATTGGTTAAGGCTTTCATAACCCAATCATTTCACCTCTAAACCTTACACACATGAGCTTTTGGTGGACACCTCATATTTAAACCATACATCTACCAACAGGGAAAAATGCAATAAATTTGAAATGGCCCAAGTCTTCTTTTAGAGTATTTTAAATGGAAAACAAACAACATCAAAAACTACATCAATGTTGGTCCTGGTGAAGTCCTAGATCAGGACTTCATGCTATGCAAATTGTCTTCTTCAAGCCTGTGTGTATGGTATAGAAAGGCTATTGAATTTATTCAAAATAACCACTTTTCTCTTGTTACACTTTTTAATAGAAAATGAAGGGAAAACAGTTCACCACATAAGCATGAACTCAAAATCTTTAGTCCAATGTCTGAACCCCTTCACAGTCCCTAATCACAAGGCAGGANAGAGAGAGAGAGAGAGAGAATGAAGAAGGGGGGGGGGGTTGTTCAAGGGTAGGGGCCACTTGGTTTGGCTGCAGTGGAGTTTGCTGAGCAGATTGGACAATGGGAGACAGTGCAGGTGTATGGGGAGAAACTGAGGCTGTCCCAGGGCTGGCAAAGAGTCAGTAGCTGGGCAGTGCAGTAGCAGAGAGAGCAGGTTCAAGGCAGCTGACTGTTTAAGCCTCAGCTGCCTTTATCTTCTCTCACTCTGATGAGAGCTAATCCCAGGAGAGCCTACAAATACAACAGAAAACATCTGGCTGGATATTCTGAGTGCAGGAGCAAGAGAGCTTCGCTTTGTAGCAGCTGCAGCTCTCTGCAGGTAAGGAGCTGAGGATCCGGGGAAACTGCCTGACCCCCATCAGAAGGAATGCCCCATCTTCGGTTAAATAACAGTAGATGGTGAGAAGCTAACTAGCCACAGGCAAGGGCATTCCCCTGTCTTCTAAAAGAATCCCATCTCACAATATTCCCGCTTCCAGGAGCAAACACCTGCCCAAGCTAGACTTTAAATAAACCTGTTTTTACCCAAGTCCAATCAATATAGTGCATCAGTGGGGGAGATGTGTCCTCAGATGTCTGCTAGAGTTGTGTAGGCAAACTGGTGGCATTTACACTTGTGTCATTGGTAGACACAGTAACAGTGCTGCGTGGATAGATGCTTCACAGCTGGCTCTGCAGGGGAAAAGCTTAGATTGTAGCATTTGCCAATTTTTATCCTGTAAATACTTTCACCATGGCCAATTTCAAGCTACCAATGTAACATCGCAGCATGTGGTATGGGGGGAGATAAAGGGATCAGGTCCAAAACACCCCTGCCTGCAGATCACTCCCCTGTTGACATCGTCCTTCCAGCACAAGCCCATTCATTACCTGCTGTGATATTTCTGACCCGACACGGACCCTCAGAAAAATCAAACACCTAAAAACGATTTATCTCTCGCACTTTTGAAAATCAGCCAGCTCCTAGTCAGCACAGACCCTCTACCACTGGATTGGAACGTTTATCATTTAAACATTTAAGCCAGAATAGGGATTCATGTTTAAGAGAATGACCCGTAGAAAACTCAGCTCAGAAACCTATTTTAATGACACAAAACAGGGGGCCAAAACCCCCCTCTGCTTCTACAAAGCTGGAGACAAATCTGGACTCTGTTCCACTCTTTTCCCAGAGCTAGAAAGAAAGTAACTAGTTCATAAATTCCATCAGGAGCTTGGGGATTTTTGATGTAATGAGTTTTACAGTTTCAGAGGAGAATGCTTTGCTAATAATTATGTAACAGTAATTAAATCTGAAAAAGGCTGTACTCTAACTATGTTGATTTATTGCAGTTCCTACAAAGTACTCCTCGAGCGAGCATCGCCGTGTGTCTGCCTCCCTCCAGTTTTCTTTAAATTCTCACAGAGCACTGGGTCACAGATGGTCTGAGCTGCTATATTTTCCCTATTAAATTCCTAATAATCTTTTTCTGAGGCTGAGTCATGGAAGCCTGGGGATTTCTCATTTTAATTAGAAGGTTTAAGGAGCTAACTCTGTTTGAAATTTTCTCCTAGGAGGAATGGGTGCAGGTGATCCCATTCAGAAGAATGACACAGTACCGGGGCCAGGACCACATTTCCATATTAGATGGCAGCTTGTTTGGCTCCACTCCTATTTCTGAGGTTGATGATGCATTGTCTGATTGTGAAGAATCAACTTTGAAAAATAGGATTTATTGGGGGATTATTCTTTTAGAGACGTGTGAGTGTTTTTGGTTCCCATGCTTATTTTGCATAGAGAACAACAATTTAGGAATGTGAACTATTTATTATTCCAAAAGAAGTTTAAGTCATATCCATCTGAAGCCATTGTCATCAGGAAATAGATTTGAAGACCATTTGCACATACTTGTCTTCCTTTGGTCCCATCAGACTTAATTTTTAAATTTCCCAGTTTTTTAGGACAGACTCCTATTATAAATGATCTTTTGGATTCAGTATTACTAGCTGAGAGTATGAAAAATATGTCCAAAAATGTACAAAAAATAGGACAAGATATTTAGAATAATACCTATAGT
Organism: Marmota marmota marmota; assembly: GCF_001458135.2. NCBI lineage: Eukaryota > Metazoa > Chordata > Mammalia > Rodentia > Sciuridae > Marmota > Marmota marmota. The sequence goes on along the minus strand of NW_026000153.1, from coordinate 7,801,332 downwards.
TTGTTGGGTAACTAGAGAACAGCCATCAGGATGAGTCATATGGCTGAAGTAAGATTATCTTTTAGGGTTTACCAATGAGTTTGATCATTTGTAGAAAATCTGTCATGTAAAACAGAGTGTGGGGTGCTAGGCACAGTTCCCTTGATAGTATCATGTACAAAAAAGAAAATGCTTCTTCTAAGACAGCTGTTCGGGTTTCTTCTCCCCCAGTCACAGAGCTGGTTTCTCTGCTTTTGGAAAATAATGAGCACCTCATGCTTTGAATGTGGCACAATCCAGGGAAGTCAAACTTAACTGCCGCTACCTTTGTAGCTCCCTGTAGTTTTAACATGAGCACATGTTTCAGAGCTGGCAGCAACTGCACTTAATAAAACTAAAAGCAAGTGCAGGCAGCATGAATGTATCATTTAAAAAAATCAATCTTGTAAATGCAGAATACTGGCTTTTTAGTTCATTAGCAGGAAAGATCCCCTCCTTTCACATCCAAATGGTGCTCTGCTTTCTGTCTGTATTATTTAATTCTCTGGCCCCATCAAGTTCAACTAATTGAGTCACCTCAAGATTTGCAAAGTATTCTTGCTCAGGTATAACTAATTTTTCAGTGATTATTTTCAAGGCTTCATATTTATCATAGCAATTAACTGGGTTTCTCCGGACAGGTCCTACTCTTTATAGTCATTTGATAGTCACAATTTAAAAAGAACAGTTATTTTTATAAACATAAGCCTATTTACATTTTATATTCTCCATATACGAAATTAAAAAAATATCATATCTGTATTTCCTACTGTTAGGCTATGTGTCATCTGGTGAGTAACTAATGAAAATTAAATCAAGAAAGGAAATGATAGGTCCCATACTAAATTCTGGGTTCCATCAGAAGGTTTGCAAAGTAAAGACATGTGCCGCTGAAAAACGTTTTGCTGAAAAAAAAATTTTTTTTAAGGCATTTAAGAATTTTCAATCTGTAAGAATAAATTTTCTCTCAGATACCTCTGGCCTAAGCTGATGTTTCTCGAATGTGCTGGTTCTGGCCATATGTTTCGTGATTCCATTTGTGAAATGTGTGGACAAGTGGCTGGGGGCTGCCAGACTGCCTTGGAGCGAGCAGGTCGGCCTGTGTGATGGGCGCAGACAATACCGCAGGAACCGCAGAGGGACATGCGTGCGCGCCTTTGTGTGGGCGCTCCAACCGCGTTTGCCACAAAAGGCTAGGTTTAGGAGAGGGGGCAGGCTTTCTTCATCTCATTAACAAAAAATGACTAGCCAGGAAAGTAAATTCTGTAATGGCCAGAGAGGAGTGTCTGTGACTCCATGGAGCCGGAAAGAAATCTCAAGTTGTGTATGTTTATTCAATTTCTTTTTTTAAATGATAGACAAAAGTGAGTTTCTCTGAAAAACCCCAGATCTCCTTGTACCAGACCCTAATGGAGCTAAGGGAACATTTGGCCAGGGGAAGAGTTAAGGCCTGCAACCAAGGTTCTTGAAGGAGTTAAACAAGAAAACATTTCCGACTTCTGATTAATGGCCAGGGCTGTTCCAAGCTGCTTTGCCTACCTCAGCAGTACGTGGCTGGAGCAGCAGGGTGATATCTAATAACTAATCTTTGACACGAGAATTAAGTCATTTTGCAAGAAAGCAGATCATTAGAAGCCAAATTGAATTATAAGTAATACTATCTCTGTGGAGGATTGTAAATTAATTGGTTTTTAACAATAACATTTCTGTATTTTATTAAAGCAGCGTAAGAATTCGGTGAAGAAACGAATGTAGCAGATAAACAGGCCAGGTGCTGGTGATGCAAATGAAATAGATGACAGATGGTGAGTAGCAAGCTCACTCACTGTGTGTGTATAATGGATAGAGGTAATCAAATTCCTTTGTGAATTGGCGACTTTCTTTACATCCAGAACTTTAACACGGGCTCGCTTACACTCCTCTCCACCCCTGGCCCTCAGCAGGCACGTGGGCACACACGCACACCCCTCTCCTTCCATGCCCATAAGCCTAATTACAGCCCACCTTACTATCAGAAAGATGGGCTATAACTCTATTTACATAACACCACGCACAAATATCATTCCACCAAATCAACCTGTATACACTAAACAACAGATTTCTCTGAGAGGAACATCTCACTAAGGAAACAAAGCAACCTGTTTAGATTAAAGACGTTCCATTCACTAAGAAAAGTGACACTCAGACCATGAGGCCGGCTTCAGTGGAAAAGATTGACTTCCCAGTTCATTACGTGTAGTTTTTCTAATAGCAAACTTTAAAAGAGTTATGAGAATTCTGATTATGACCCTTTTACCTCCAGATAACAGTACTGGAATCTCAGTACAAAGCCAATCTTGATCCAAGTCCATGGTTAGATTAATAGACTGCATGTGAACTGATGTTTCACCTCCCCATTCTGGTACCAAGGAGACTGCTTTATTGTACTGCTTCAGAGGAAGGGAAAACTGTACTTAGCCAATTTGAGAATGCGAACTCACATTTCATGTGGGACATAGAGAACTATTTTACTCAAGGTCATAACATGAACTTGTGACTCCCTGGGAATTATCTTGTGTGTGTTCAAGTCCATGTTTCCAATCCTGTAGAGTTATCTTAGCTCTATTCCCACGCTGATGTTTACAGGGCCTTTTAACACCTGTAAGTCCATATTCATCTCCAGAACCAGGTTCATATGGAGAGTCTCCCTCCTCCCACCTCCGTTTTACTCACACTTGAAATTCTGAAGTTATTCTCGAATTTTCTCTCTCTTCAGACTTCATGGCCCCTCGAAATATAAAATCGATAGATTTTCCTTCTAAACTGTCCTACCATTTATCATTTCCTCCCCAGTCCCATTTCTGGGTTGAGCACCATGGCAGGCCACTTCTCTGGCCTCTTGTAGAGTTCCTCAGATGCCATTTCTTATGTGTCCAATTCTGCTGGTTCCAGTCTTCCTGCACAGGACTCCCAGGGCTCTCTCTTTCCTCTTTCAGCCAGTCCTTGGCTGGCCCTCAAGCTTCTCCAGCCACGTTCATTTCCCAGAGGCTCTCAAGGTGCTCCATGTGCACCATGGGCTCAGCTTCCCGTGGTCTGTGCAGCACCCTGCTCAACCAGGTCAATCTCCTCTGATCCATGCAGCCCCACACCAAGTTCCTCTGACCTTGTGACCTTGAAGCACTCTGCTCCTTTGCTTGGAATGCTTCCAATCCCTCTGTCTTTTTCTAAGCTTATCAGGGCTGCTCAATCTCCCTTCTCTGTGAAGATTCCCCTGACCACTCTCTGTACTTCACACAGTCAGAGGCCTACTGTGTGGTCCTTCCATATCACTTACCATTTGGAATTGCTCTGTTGCTTCACACACGATAGTCTTCCCTTTGAGTTTTTGTGTTGCACATGTCTTTACTTACCCCCATTAACAGACTCTCTCTGGCTCCTAGAAGCCCTGGTACCTGTTTTCTTCCTGCATAGCAGGTATCAGCATAAAGGCTCCTGCCGTTTTCTCCCTTCCTGAGAACTTTATCACTCTGGATTCAAATCACTGCCCCTTCTTCCATTGCCCTTGAAATTTTATTCTCACTGTGGTCTTCTTTGCCAAATGCCTGACCAGACTTCTGACTGGTGCCTCCCTTACATAAGCTTCTTCCTGGCTCACCTTGGCCTTGGCACCCCTACTTTGGCACCATACCATTCTTTCTCCCTTGAGGAATCTTCCCAATTGCTCTATCCTTGCAGTGCTGAACAATACAGTAAGTGCCTATTTAATGTATGTTCACTGATGTGTTTATGAGAATATGCATTTTTTTGTGCTTCTCAGATCATAACACAAACCTACCAGATCATTCCGAAGTACACTTTATTTGCCCTTACTTCATTTAGACACATGTGCCTGCCAGAACACCTCCGTACACCGGGCCCTCAATTTGATTCCAAGAAGTGAAAATGTCATTTGCATAGCAGGAGTCTGTGCTCACAGCAGCACAAACCCTTAGAGTTTGGTCTGGTGCTACTAATTTTGTGTCGACTCCTCCTAAGGGAATTGTGTGCTTTGGGGCTGTTTCTGGCTGCCTATTAGATGGCATTTAAGGAAGTATATTATATCCTGAACCTAAAAGGATCAGCTCTTTAATAAACCAAATTGACCTTTCTGCTTTTCCCCCCAAGAGGATCAGGGTCCTCCTCCTCGCCTTGAAGCCCCCTTTCTTCCCAGGCAACAAATTGATTTTGAAACTGTTTTGTTTGGCTTTTTCTCATGACAACCACATATATGGCCAAGAGTAATGACCAAAAGTCATACTCCTGGGCAATTGGGTACAGCCAGATGAGACAATAAATAGAATTTGTTGAATTAGTGAGGTAGCTCCTGTTCTGCTGGGTGCGTGCTCAGCTTCAACATTCTTGGCAAAGAGATGAGGTCACCAGTGTCACAAGGCAAGTGGCAGCCCACCTGTTCATTGTCCAGCCCCAAGGCCAAATCAAGAGCCTTGAGTTTGTGAGTCTTCCTCTTTAATTCTTATACTTCCAATTGGGAGCTATAGTGTTTTCAACAAAAAGCTTTATTTTTTAATTTTTTTTTTGTTCTTTTTAGTTGTGCATGACAGTAGAATGTATTTTGACATATTATAAATACATGGAGTATAACTTCCCATTCTTGTGGTTGTACATGATATGGAGTTTACACTGGTTGTATATAAAATGAACTTTCCTATGTTCACATATGAACAAAAAGCTTTTTATTACCAAAGCTGTAGGTGGAGGGTAGTCAAATATCAGAATACTTGATGTTTTGGTACCTACCTATAATCCTGAATTCATCGTGGTGCATAGATCTGAAAATGAACAGCCTTGTAACCCACAGACAACTCAAATCCTAACCATTCTTTAGCATAGCTGAGCCTTATAAATATTCTCAATGAAAGATAGATTGTGGTTGGGCGTGGTGGTGCATGCCTGTAATCCCAGCAGCTTAGGTGGCAGAGGCAGGAGGATTGCGAGTTCAAAGCCAACCTCAGCAAAAGCAAGGAGCTAAGCAACTCAGCGAGACCCTGTCTCTAAATAAAATACCAAATAGAGCTGAGGATGTGGTTCAGTGGTTGAGTGCTCCTGAGTTCAATCCCCAGTACCCCACCTCCCAAAAAAAGAAAGATTGTGCATAGGACCTGTGTGGTAGTCCGTAAGAGTAACCAAGGCATTAAGAAATAAAGAAGTGATGTGACGATGTTCAACCTAAACCACCTGTCCTGTGACCAGTTGGAACCCGATTCGGACTTTCTGTAGCAGTCTTGTTCAGTATTAGCACCTTGAGCTCTTGCTGAAAATTAAATTTATTTATATCCCTTAGACTTCCTCCCTCTCCGACAATTTTGGCCTTCCTTTTGCACAGGAGAAATTCTGCAACTGAGTTCCAAAGCCTCGCCTTCCTAATGCATCTGTAAACAGCTGCAGCTCCCTGTTCAATATTGGCTGCAGCTGCCATAATGCCCCAGAAGGACAACCAAATGGAGAGAGTTCCCCTTAATTGCCTCACCACCCCCGACTGAATTTATGTTTTGTTTTTAAGTAACATTTTGTTGCCTTCGTATTACTGAAATTACCAGGTTACAGTAAACTATAATCCCAAATCAATGTCCCCCCAAAGAAAGCAGACGTGAACTTTATCACCAACAACAAATTCAATTTTCACATTACCTACTGACAAAGGAGCCGGTGCCAACCACACTTGCGGATTCTGGAAAAGTTCGCCAAACAGGAGGAAAGCCACAAATCTTAGCTTTTAATATCTCCTGCTTTTACTCTCTGTTTAACTATTGCTTTTCACCTGTAGGTGAAAACTAATCTTTATATATGTTGTTTTTGTTTCTAAAGTCACATGGGGTAACCCATAAAGATATTCCCAGTTGGAACCCTCACACACTGCTGGTGAAAATGTAGAACGGTGCAGCCTCTGTAAACAGTTTGGCAGTTCCTCAAAAAAGTTAAACATAGAAACTATATGACCCAACAGTTCCCCTCTTGGGTATCCCAAAATAATTGAAAAAGGGAACACAGATACTTGGACCCATGTCTATAGCAACATTATTCAGAATAGTCAAAGAGTGGAAACAACCCAGCTGTCCATCAGCAGATGAATAGAAAAATGAAATGTGGAGTATACATATAGTGGAATATTGCTCAACCATGAAAAGGTACAAAATTATGATACGTGCTACAACATGAAGAAACTTGGAAAACTTATACTAAGTGAAATAAGCTGGATGCAAGGGAAATTATTATATGATTCCACTTAATATAAGTTTATAGAACAGGCAAATCCATAGAGACAGGAAGGAAACTAGAGATTAGCAAGGGCTGAGAGGAGGGGGTATGGGGAACCATGCCTTATGAGTACAGAGTTTCTGTTTAAGATAATGAAAGAGTTCTGGTAATGGTGGTGATGGCTACACAATACTGTCAATGTACTAAATGCACTTAATTGTAGACTTCCAGATAGTTAAAATGGTAAATTGCATGTTGCCGCAGTCCGGCTGCAACAAAATAACCGGGGGGTGACGAGCAATTTGTGAAGACTGATACAGCAGGAGTCGGAGCCGTTTATTGTAGGACAGGAGGGGTATATATACATTACTGAATACACACAGCTTATCTTAATTAACATAAACTAGATACATCAGTCAACCAATAAGGAATCTCCACACTTAATGGCTTACTTCACAAACCACTCCCTCTGGCAAAATGCCAGGCGCCATCTTGACTTGTTTACAGACCCCAACAGCATGTTACATGTATTTTACCACAATGAAGAAAAGCTATTCCCAAATCATCTAAGAGTTTTAAGTTGTGCTCTACATTTTAATGTGGATTCTCATAAACGAGTAAATAAGTTGGGTCAAAGTATAAGATTTAAGCAATACGCTGGTTTATCTAGAATTTTCTACAATCTTTGTGAAAGATGAAACTAGAAATAACATTCCATTCATTCCATAACACTGAGAGAAGCCTATAAGAACAAAATCATACCATACCTCTTATATGGAAACAAAACAAAAAGAAAAAGGAAATGTCACTGGGCGCAGTGGTACATGCCTGTAATCCCAGCAGCTCAGGAGGCTGAGGCAGGAGGTTCTTGAGTTCAAAGCCAGCCTCGCAAGAGCAAGGCATTAGGCAACTTAGTGAGAAGCTGTCTCTAAATAAAATACAAAATAGGGCTGGGGATGTGGCTCGGAGGTCAAGTACCCTTGAGTTCACTCCCCAGTACAACCCCCTTCCAAAAAACAAAAAAAAAGGAAAAGGAAGAGAAGCCCATTGGAGTGCTCTTATTAATGACAGATGCTCTTGACTCATTTCACCTCAATTAAAAACCAGGTGGAAAAAGGCTTTGTCTAGAAAACATTTGGTTCCCACTCATTCCTGCTTCCATTCATTGTATTTCATTCCTACCGTTGGGCAAAATAATTTTGTACTGTAAGAAGTTTAGGATTATCACATTAAGTCCTACTGCCTAAAAAAATAGTGTCCACTTTATGAGGAAGGCCATTGACCTGGTCTGCTGGCTTGGATCAAGCATTTTGACGGTAACCATTGTTAACTGAGTCAGGTCCACCTGAATTCTGTAACTTTAAGCTCTAGAGCAGGGCTGCATATCAGAATCACCCAGGAGTCCTGTTAAAACCAGAGGTCTGAGCCCAGCCCAGATAGTCCACCACGGAATGTCCCCAGGGACCTACTTCCTCTGGCCACACCTACCTGCTTCATTTACCACCCAGTACAGTAATCCTTTCAAATTATTAGACCAACAATGGATTAGTCCATTGACTGGGTTACAGCTCTCATGGTCTAATCCGTTCATCCCTGAACATTCCAAGTAGGTCTGGGATAGGGCTGGAGAATGAGCAGCTCTGACCTGTTCCCAGGCAGCTGCTGAGCCTCAGCTTTAGGAACACAACTAAGAGTAAGGAAGAGGGGCTGACACCTTGAGACAGGACCACTGAATACATACGGGGGTTATGGGGGGGGGTGGTTAAATAATATGCAGTTTTAATTTCAGCTTGGTAAATATTACCACAATGAAGAAAAGCTAGTCCCAAATCATCTAAGAGTTTTAAGTTGTGCTCCACATTTTTTTTTAATTTTTTATTGTTGGTTGTTCAAAACATTACAAATTTCTTGATATATCATATTTCACACTTTGATTCAAGTGGGTTATGAACTCCCATTTTTACCCCATATACAGATTGCAGAATCACATCAGTTACACATCCATTGATTTACATATTGCCATACTAGTGTCTGTTGTGTTCTGCTGCCTTTCCTATCCTCTACTATCCCCCCTCCCCTCCCCTCCCCTCCCCTCTTCTCTCTCTGCCCCCTCTACTGACATTCATTTGTCCCCCTTGTATTATTTTTCCCTTTCCCCTCACTTCCTCTTGTATGTACTTTTGTATAACTCTGAGGGTCTCCTTCCATTTCCATGCAATTTCCCTTCTCTCTCCCTTTCCCTCCCACCTCTCATCCCTGTTTAATGTTAATCTTCTTCTCATGCTCTTCGTCCCTACTCTGTTCTTAGTTACTCTCCTTATATCAAAGAAGACATTTGGCATTTGTTTTTTAGGGATTGGCTAGCTTCACTTAGCATAATCTGCTCTAATGCCATCCATTTCCCTGCAAATTCTATGATTTTGTCATTTTTTAATGCAGAGTAATACTCCATTGTGTATAAATGCCACATTTTTTTTATCCATTCGTCTATTGAAGGGCATCTAGGTTGGTTCCACAGTCTTGCTATTGTGAATTGTGCTGCTATGAACATCGATGTAGTGTGCTCCACGTTTTAATGTGGATTCTCACAAACTAGGAAATAAGATGGGTCACAGTATAAGATTTAAGCAATACGCTGTTTTATCTACAATTTTCTACAATCTTTGTGAAAAATGAAGCTAGAAATAACTAGAAATAGCCATATCTTGGTTAGACCTTATCAAGATAAAGAAGGATATTTCTGGACTGATTCTGTTTCTATTTTATTTCTATTTTTTCCCATAACTATCTTTTCAATATGATATTTGATACATGTTATATCTAGAACCTATCCATACATTACATAGAAAAAAAGCCTGTGACTCTACTTCCCAACCAGAACTTAATCAGCAACCCACATCCACCATGTGACTCTCTTTTCCTATTCTATTTCTAGTTCAGCCACCAAAACCCATGAAGAAGTAGCTACAGGGGCTGGGATGTGGCTCAGTGGTGGAACATTTGCCTAGCATGTGAGAAGCTCTGGATTTCATCCTCAGAATCACAGGAAGGAAGGAAAAGATGGAGGGAGGGAGGAAGGAAGGAAAGATGGAAGGAAGGAAGGAGAAAAACCCAAAACAAAAACTAATCACTCTCATAATTGTGTGCTTATATACTTCCTTTTTACATTTTAGCTATTCATTAAAAATGTCTCTTCGCTGTGTAGACTTGCAGTACTGTTTCCATGCAGGCTTTCCTTCTCGACATTTCTCACAAAAATATTTATATTTTTCTGAATCCTGAATTTTGAGAGAAGACAGTCTGGAAATTAGAAAAATAGGGGGAAAGTATCATAATTAGCTCTTATTCTGCTCTTTTTATTTGTTCTTTTTAGTTATATCCATGACAGTATAATGTATTTTGACATGTTGTACATACATGGAGCACAAAGTCCCATTCTGGTTGTACCTGATGTGGAATGACATCGGTCATATGGTCATATATGAACATAGGAAAGCCAAGTCCAATTCACACAATCAGCACTTGTTATTAATACTGTGAGAATTAAAGCTTAACAATCCACCCACAGTTGATACTGGCTTGAAGGAACCTGCGGTCTGAGGTTTGGTCAACAGCAAAAGCAGGAAGAGCAGGCAAATAGAGAAGAGCTTGGAGACTGTAAGAACCAAGGCAGCAGCCCATGGAGGGCACAGCCGGACAACTGGTCAACCAGGCCAGCCTTGCTGCTAGTGGATGCGTGTGGTTGGTCTGCTCCTAGCAGTGAGTCCTTCTTGAAAATACAATAAATGCTAACACGCTCACATACATAGTACACTTCATATAGAACTTTTGAACGATGTTTCAATGAATGACACGTTTTAGATTCAAAATAAGTCAATAAATGGGCAGTTTGACATGTGATTCTATGAAGCATTGTGACTTTCCTGGAAATCTAAATGTTAAATTATTTGAATGCTACTCAACAATGTTCACCAGTGTTGTTGATTTTTTTTTTAAATATTCCCTAATAGGCTAGAGTTCTTTGAAAGCGCTGCTTACACGAAGTCTATTCACTACGCAAAACTTAACCAGAAGAGTAAAATGGAGTATGAAGGTTGTTAGAAGTATTTTGAGAATAACCATGATTTCAGGAATTTCTAAGAAATCTTGGAATTCTGTTTTCACATTCCTGATTCCTAAAGATTTAATATGTGGGGAATTTGAAAACATTGAGAAACTTGCTCTTTTCACAGGATTGTTTTATAATCTATTATGTAATCCCAATAATATATATAATCTTAATAATCATATAATCCTAATAATTACATAATACTATAATAATCCTGATTATTAAGATTATTTTATAATCCTAAAACATGAGTGTTGTTGAGTAAATGTGCTAGATTTATTTTCAGTGCAATGTAATACTCTAATAGGTTAATATAATCCAAACTATCAATAGATATCTGGGATTTTTAAAAAGTTTTTTGTTAATATGAGTGGTTGTGATATAGATCATTTTTTTCTGGTGAATAGTTTCTGTTGCATTTGTGCAAAAGAAGATTTCTCTAGGGAATATGACTTGCAAGATAATGCCAGATTTATTTCCGAATTGACCGTACAAATCAATCTCTGCTACCATTATGTAAGGGGTCATGTTGTCCTCCATCCTCTCTGACACTCAACATTGTGAAGCATTGTGATTTGTCAGCCAATTTAGTAAACAGTACCTCATTGTTATACTAAATTTCAATTCCCCAGTTACTAATGAGGTGAAGGTCCTTTGATATTTTTGTTCACCAATTTTTTATGAAAAGCTTTTTAAAGTTTTTAAATGTTTTTCTTAGCATTTTATAAAAATACAAACACATATATGGCTTTGTTAACTGTTCTACACATCTTTGAATTTAGAATTTGTCTTCCCAATTTATAGTCTTTATGAATAGATGTTTAATTTTAATACAGACATTATTTAGTACTGTATCTAAAAATTTGTTCCTTATTCTGAGATGAAAAAGGTATTTTCTTCTAATTTTTTATTGTTGTGCTTTTCATATGTGTGTCCAGTAATTGGTTTTTGTACATTATATGAAGGAAGACTTAGCCTCATTTCTTCTACAAAAAATAACATGTATCATTTCCCTATCATTTATTGAATTCTCTTCCTTTTCTCCCAAATTCTAAGACACTCATCTGTTATATATAAAAATTCCATGTATACCTGTGTGTATTTCTGGGTTCCCTCTTCTGTTTGATTGACCAGTTTGTCTATTCTTGCTTTGATACTACACTGTCTTAATTACATAGCTTTGTAATAAACCTTGATGTCTAGAATGGCAAGATTTTCCTTCCATCTCTTCTATAATATTTTGACTTTTCTTAATTCTATGACTTTACATATCAATTTTGGAATCACTTTCTCAGGTTCCACAGCAAATCCTTTTTTTTTTAATTTTTATTTTTTTAAACACCAGAAATTTATTAGTTGCTCAAAACATTACATTGATCTTGACATATGTCATACATTTGATTCAAATGGGGTATGAATTCTTATTATTCCCACGTGTACAGATTGCAGGATCACATTGGTTTTAAAAGTTTAAATGGAAATTAACTGAATTTATTTGGAAAGAATATCTTTATTATATTAGGTCATCTTATCTATGAACATGGACTACCTAAACTTTTGCTTTGTTTAGTGCTTCTTAACCAAACTGTACAGCTTTCTCTGTATAGGACTTGCACATATTTTATTAGGTTTATTCTTATGTACCTAGTAATTTGTTGTTACTAATAACAAAAAAAATTTCTTTAGTTTCACTTTAAAACTGTGGTTGGAATTTATTATTTTAAACCACCACCACCCCCCACCCCCCTACAAAAGCAAGCTACCAGGTTTTGAGCTGTCCTATGGAGAGGCCCAAATGTCAAGAAACTGAGGCCTCTAGCCAACAGCTAAGAGGAACCTGAGGCCTATGAATAGCTAGTGAATGAGCTTGGAAGAGAATCCTGCCTGTATGGAGTGTTGAAATAACCACTGTCTTACTGGAGTCTCAAGCAAGAAGACCCAGCTGAGCTGTTGTAGGTTTCTAGCCTATGGAAGCTGTAATGTAATAAGTGTTTGTTGTTTTAAGCTGCTGTGTTTGGGGTGCAATTTGTTATACACAATAGATAACTACTACAAATATTATTTTTCAAAAAGGAAGACAAAACTACATTTAAGATACCTTTGTAAACATCACATCTTCAATTATTGTTTTCAATAAGGAGTGAACCCTCCTCCTATTTCAGGAGTTAATCAGTTTGGTAGGAAAGAAAGGTCCATTTGATGACAAGAAATGATCAATAAAACTTGGGAAATGCTCAGCTATGATTCTGCAGGAAAACACATCTATTAACTTATAATTAAATCAATAAGCCTTTATAAGACACCTACAATTTATGCAGCAATGTTTTAGATAACAGAGTGAAAACAACATAATTAAAAGATAGCCCCTGCCGTTTATTGAACTAGAGTCTAGCCATGCATAAACCACTCACTGAGATTATGCAAGGCAGGTTTTGAAGCCATTTTCATTCTTCAGACCATCTGGATTCCTCACTCAGAAACTCCAAATGGACAACACAGCTTCTAAAATTTGGTTAGCTTACTTCTAGAAATTAGTTTATATACTAGGAGGAGCTGCAATTAAATACTTGCATCTGGCAATCTCTGTGTAATATGGAGGCATGAAGGTAGATGTAGGGGAATCCATTTCCCAACTTTGATTTAAAATAACCACAAACACATGCAAGCTTGAGAATATCTGTAATAAACATTAATTAACAAATATTTATCGCACACCTACTGTGTGCTAGGGACTATATTGTATGTGACGTAACAGGAGTGAATGAAGCCTTGCCCCCACTAAGTTCACCCCGTAGTGAAAGCTGTTCAAATCAAGGACAACCACATGTTATAACGCAGACCATGAGAGAAGGGTAGCATGAGGAGGGTTTCTTCACAGAGGAAGTCTAATTTGATCTGTAACCTGAAGGAAGAAAAGAATTGAGAGCATTGCTGTTGGAGGCACCAGAGCTCTCAACAGCATTGAGATGAACTTGAACCTAAAAGAACAGGAGATACCAGTGGAACAGTCTGTTGAGAGGATGAAGATACAGGACTGGAGAGGAAAGGGGATGAGGTTCTCTAGCCAGTCCCAAGGTTTGTACTTCACCTGATGTGCGGAAGGAAGGGATTGAAGAGGTGTAAGCAGGAGGTTACCAGGTCTGATTTCCACCATTAATGGGGGAAGACGCAGGGCTGACCTTTGGATTTCCTAAATAGCAGTCCCTGGGGTCTGTAATTTACATATTTTATCTTTACTCCCATTAAGTTCTGTTTCTTATTCTTTTCTTTCACATTCTGAAAGAGTTTACAAAACTCATCATCCAACTACTGCTTCAATTTTCTAAAGTGCCCAGTTCTCTGGCTCTATTACAGTTGACAATTTGACAATTGTGCTTTTCATCTCAATGTGTACTTTTCAGATCTCAAAATTGCATTTTCTGCATGTCTGTCTTATCTGGTTTGGTGATTGCAGGATATCTTTTAGCTTTTAAAAGCAATCTATTGGGTTTTTTTCTTCCTTTTATTTACAAAGGCAAGGCATGTTCATACTTGGGAAAAACAGAAAGCGCAGAAAAGGAAAAGAAAGAAAATAAAAATCTAGTTTTAATTGTACACTTCCAAAATAATTCATGTATGCATATGTGATTGTCAGCTCTGAGCCCTCTTACTTTCTGTCGACTCTCACTTAAAATACATCACAGAAACTTTCCACGTGAACATTCCTCTCCAACACCTTCAAAAGTTGAATAACAGTCAGGCAGATTTGCAGTCATCTCAGGAGGGACTTCCTTCCCTACTTCCACATGAACTATTGCTATTTTCCACAGGTCTTTTTCTGGCCCTTCTTTTAAAAAAATAATTTATAAATAATTCTTATCATGAGATACCACAAATGTGTATAAACATAGGATAATCTAGCAGTTACAAAATAATCTATCATTTTGGTCTAACAATTGTTGACATTTATGTCACATTTGCTTCAGGTTGTTTATTTTTTAATTAGCTACTCTTACTCTCTATTCTTCAGGAGAATTTTTTAATTGGCATAATAGTTGCTCATTATTATAGGGTACAGTGTGGTAATTCAATATATTGATTGATTCAGGGTAGTAAGTGTTTTCCTCTCTTAAACTCCTCTTTGAACTCTTAATAGTTTTTTTATAAAATACAGAATAAATTGTGAACCATGTCACCCTATGGTACTGTAGAATATTAGTGCTTATTCCTCCTATGTAACTGTATTTTGGTGCTTGTTGTGGTTGGATGTGAGATATCCCCCAAAGTTTAGGCATGAACAGTGAAAGGTGAAACAATTAGATTAGGAGAGTTGTAATTTAATCACTGGACTAATTCACTGATATGGATTAAGTGGGTGGTAGTCATAGGCAGTTCGGGTGTGGCTGGAGAATGTTTGTCACTAAGGGTGTGCCTTTCGGGATTCCATTTTGCCTCTGTGAGCAGAGCTCTCTTCTTCCTGATTGACATGTCCTAAACTGCTTTCCTCCTCCACCATGATGTTCTATCTCACCTCAGGCCCAGAGCTGTGGATATCTGTGGATTGAGACGGCTGAAACCACGAACCCCAATTAACCTTTCCCTCTTCTAAAATTGTTCTTGTGAAGTTTTTTGGTCACAGCAATGAAAAAGCTAAGACAGTACTCTTTAACCAACCTCCTTGTATTTCCTACCCGCTTACTCTTTCTGCCCTCTAGTGACAACAAATCTACTCTCTATGTCTATGACATCAACTTTTTAGCTTCCAAATATGAGTGAGAACACCCAGGGCTTCTCTTTCTGTGCCTACCTTGTGTTAGTTAGCCTAACTTCTATCCATTTTGCCCAAATGACAAAGTTTCATTCTTTTTATAGCTGCAGTGTAGTCCCTGGTGTATGTATGCCACATTTTCCTTATCTATCCATCCACTGACAGATGCCTTGGTGGATTGCATACCTTGGCCCTTCCTTTTTACTACCCATAATGTCCATGAAGGAGTTTGTTGATGCTCACAGCTTCAAGAATCACTTCACATTTTTCATGAGGCAAATCATGAAAACTATATTTCCATTTTTTACTCAACTTCAGATCCATATTTACCTATCAATGTAATATATCTGTCTAGATATCTCGTAGCATAGTTTCTTCAATGTTAATGTATATCAGAATGACCTGAGAGCTTGCTGGGCCCTGCTTCCAAACTGGTCTATCCATCCTCACATCGGATCTATGAGGTCTAGCAACTAGATGTTTTCAACTCATGCCCATAGTTAAAGCCTCAAACAGCATTCTTAGGGAATATTAGAATATTCTCTTGACTAGTTCCCCTGCTTCCTTTCTCTTGGTCTCACCATTTTGATGCCAATTTAGTCATTTAAAATGAAAATTGGACTCTCTCCGTGACTTAAAAGTGGAACATCAGGGAGCAGAGTTTCAAATCCTACCATCTTGTTTTCTTTCCCTGTGCACTTTCATTCTTTCTCACTGCAGATGGGGCTACTTGGCATGGTAGAAAGCATAGTCAGATACAAGCCAAAAACTTAACTGCTCTCTTCTTCCTTTTCTCAGAAACACTGACTTGCTTCCCTTAATTCTAGTTAAAAAAGAAAGTCCTGGTGAATGATTGTGATTGGTCCCGCCTGGGTCAGGTGACTGACCTGCTGGGAGGAGTCAAGGTAAGAAAGCACAGGTGGCCATAGGGGACCCCTGTCTTAGGGGATCAGAGATCTCCAACTCTACCACCCCATGCTGGTACCCTCCCTATAACTGGAGTTCCTGAAGGCTCAATTTGAGTGGAGAGAGAAAAACAAAACCAAAAATCATAAGAAAGATGAGGGGAAAAAAAAATTGAGTCATCAGATCTAAAAGATCCGGGACAGGAATATTGAAACCACATTTTAGTTATATCATAATGACATTTTCAAATTCTAAGGATAAAAGACACGTGAACCAGAAGAGCTTTGCACTCAGTACTGGAAAATGTTCACAGAGTAATAAGGAAACATGAATTATATCTAAGGTTTCTGTGCTCAAACTAACTATTTATACAGTAGGGGGGAAGTAAGACATTTCTGGACATTCGAAGACTAGAAATGTACCACCTATGTAAGTTTTTTTTTTTTTTAATAAAAAGCACCAGGGAAAATCATTTAGTTGATCAGTTAAGTAAACAATGAAATACACTGAACACAGAGCTTAAGAAAAGGAGAGTGAAGATACAACAGTGAGCAACATAACCAGTAAAACAAATAATTTAGTCAAAATAATTGTTGTTAATGGAGTTGTGAAGTTAATGCTGTTGATGATAATTAAGAAGCCTTAAAGTAAAAGATGCTAAGTAAAAGTACATTTATTTTAGTCTGTTTTCTATTGTGATAACAGAATACCTGAGACTGGATAACTTATGAAGAAAACAGTTTTATTTTGGATAATGGTTCTGGAGGCTAGGAAGTCCAAGACTGAGTGGCAGTATCTACTCACCTTCTGATGAGGGATTCATAATGGTTCAATTCATGAAGGAAGGTAAAACAGCATGTGGGTGACTATGGAAGAGATAAAAGGAGGCTGAACTTGCAGGATGGTTAACCCATGAAGAAAGCATTGGCCATTCATAGGATTGCCTCTGTGATCCAAACTCCTCCCCCTGGATCCCACCTCCAACACTGCTGCATTGGGGAATAATGTCCCAACACATGAATTTTGGAGGAGAAATGTAAAGAATAGCAATACTGAAACTAAAATTTGGAATGTAAATAATTAGGAAGACTGTGGGCCAAAGGTAAATAAAAGCATATTTTAAAATTTTTTTCAAAAGATAATGTTACAAATATTATTAAACTCTGGTTGTTCACAAAGAAAGTCAGATTCTGATATATTTTCCACAAAACTAAAATCAGTTCAGTAAACTATAGTCCCAGGGTAAGCTGGGAGTTTTGTAAATACAGTTTTATTGGAACCAGGGTTATAAGTGAGGCAGGGTATGTAATCAAGAACTAGACTCCTGTGTTGACTTCAAATTTTGTTAGATTGGTCATTGTGGATTTTTTTGGCATTAATTTTCATTTTTATATTTCATAAAGATAGGATTTATCTTGACTACTGAGTTTTGGATACCTCTGTAAATTTTGCCCTCAAGAATACCCATTTTCCTCACTTTCATTTAAGTCCTATGTCAAAACTTTCTGAGGAAATAAATAAAGCAAAAAAACTTTGCCTACCCTCTAAAAAACACACATGAAAAGAAATGGAAACAACAAATGCACCAAACAGCTCCCATGGGGGGCACTTCCCTCCACTGGACCAAGGCCTCCTGCCATGTCCCTCCTTAGCCTGGCAACCCTAGCCAGTGATCCTTTGGGGCTGTGTCTTGGGGAGGCTTCTCTTGGGTCCACATTTTGATCTGTCAACCTGTTGTGTCTCAGAGCATGTTTTGTCCTTCCTCCATGATATTTCTGATGCTTTGTAAATATTCTGACTATGGTTTACCCACCATATAGTGTAGGCTCTTTGAGGGCCATGACTATTATTCAGATTTTTAACCAAGGACTAACATAGCATTTGATACAGAATATGTGCCCATGAAGTTATTTGCTATTGAATGATTGCAAGGAGGCTTTTACTCTATAGCTTCACTACTTATTTGCTATTGCTACTTTAGTATCTTAGGTTTTTATTATAGCATTTAAGTGTTTACATATAGCTGATAGGGTGAATACTAGTTCCACTGTTTTCTTTTTTAAATTCACTATCATATTTAGAATCAGCCTGTTCAGTCCCAAAGACAAGCAAACAGAAAGGACAGTTAGGATTCTGATTGCAATTGCATTATCTGTCTACATTCATGCAGGAAAGAAAATATTTGCATTACATTTTTTTTTCTGGTATGGCCAGGCACAATGCACTTTCCCCTGAAATGGCAGCTCCCAGAATATGTGCATACCATTTAGTTGGCTCACCAACTTGGGGGGCTTTAGTTATGCTTAAAGTGGAGGATGGACAGAGGGAGCCAAGTAGCATTCTCTTCCAGGACAATACATGAGCATCCCACAGTAGGGGTGGTGATGGAGCATGGTCCCAGGAGAACTCTAACCTTTGTCTTGGGCAGTCTCTAGTTTTATCCCATCCTCATGAACTTCTGCACCTTACATGATCTTTTCCATCACTCACACACTAAAGCACACAAGCAGCAGCAGGATGCAGGTCTCACTGCACCCATATGCATGTGCACACCATTCAGGGAGGAAACTGGCACTCCTCACCTTGACCACAAGCCTTCATCCAGGGGGCTGAAATAGTCCTGCAGTCTGCTGTCAGCCACATTTCCCTTAATAATGGAGAGTCTGTAACTCAATTAGCCAGGAAGAAAAGCAGTAAGGAAAGGCAGATGTCTGGCAGTTCCAAGCCTTCTGCCTTAGGATGCCTCCAGTAATGAGTGCAGGAGAGAGCAGCTTGGAGATTTTCTGCTTCTATTGAATCTACTGCACATTTTATTTTAATATTAAAGGACCAAATGGTTAATAATATTATAACCTCAAGACTTCCTTGTCTTACCTTATGTTTTTTTTAGAAAAATTGCCTACCATAGTAGACTCTCATCTCACCCAGGAGTTCGTTTCCAAAACCAGCATTTGAGGTGACAATTGCTTATCGTCAAAATTATCCTTGAAAATTCTTTAAAGTGCCCCTGAAGAACAGCATACAGATGTAAAATCTTTTAAGAAATCCACACAGTCGGTTTCTTCTAGAGTACTAAAACAGATTGCTGGGATTTTTTCCCCCTTTTTTTTATTTGTTCTTTTTAGTTATACATGACAGTAGAGTATATTTTGACATATTTATACAAATATGGAGTACTTCTTATTCTAATTAGGATCTCAATCTTGTGGTAAATTGCTGTGTTTGTTGTTGTTGAACACCCAGTGAAGGAATTGACCTGTATTTGGGAATTCTATAGCATGAAAATAAACTCTGTGTGTGTGTGTGTGTGTGTGTTTATGTCTGTGTGTGTGTATATGTATCTTTTTCTGATGTATCTCTATCGTATATATCATGATACTAGGAGGAGCCAAGAGAAAAGTTAGAAAGTGGAGAAATGTTCACAGAGTAATAGGAGATATATGTCATGACATTTAGATAAATAGATATCTGATAAATATGTCTATATATCAGAAACATGCAGCACAGGAATAAATATAACTTAATGTATGTGATAAATGGGTATATGATATGGCTCTACTCTATTTTTTTCTATGTATATTTTATTTTTCTTACTCAATTTATTTGAGTACCTTGCAGTTTCTGTAGCCATTATAAATCAGCTCATATTTTTTCATTTTATTTTTTCTGCTATCAATAGCAGATGGGAAAGCTATTCATTATCAAGTGTTTTTGTTACTCCAACAATTTAACAAATTCTGTTAGCTTTATTAGTAGCTTTAAAACAGTTACCCTTGTATTTTACAGGTATGTAATCATACAATCATATCTGTAGTTAGCAATCATTCCTCTTCTGTTCCAAAGCTCATTTTGCTTTCTTCTATTATGACATTTGCTTAAACCTCTCAGAATGTTTAAAACAATGAGCATCTCATAGTTTTTTAATCTAATGGGAAATACCTTAATTATTTTTCTGCTATTATAATTATTGCTCTTGGTTCTTGATAAATTATCTTCACGGTGATCAAGAAGTTCCCTTTTATGTCCTATATGCATTCAATATTCACTTGAAATTATAGATGGTCATATCTTGCTTAAGAAACCTACACAAAGATTGCTATATTAAGTATACCAAGAGGTGAACAGGTATATTGATTAGGTTAGGATTTTTCCCATACTCTTAAGGTTTTAGAAGATATAATTGGATTATCTTTAATAATGGGGAATTATTTAAGAATAACCAAGAATATGAAGTAGCTTGGGTTTCAGCAATTAGACCTATATAATTCAAAGTGAGATAGAAAACTCTATCACAGAGACCCGGAAATATATTTTAGAGTTTCTTAGGTTTATCAGGATGCTTTAATTTCTTTCAAATTCCTGGGTGTTTATGCTTTGTTTATATATAAGATCTGAGGGTGGACCTAGCATGTGTGAGGCCCTGAGTTTGATTCCCAGCACTTCAAAAAAAAAAAAAAAAAAAAAAAAAAAAACTAAAAAAGAAGAAGATCTGAAGGAATGAGTTTATACCATTCAGTGCTTCACAGAATTTTATTGCAAGCCAAGTCAAAGCTGATTTACCCCTTTAATATGAGGTTATAAGATTATATGGGTTTTGTTTGGATGGTTCCCTGATCCAATCAATTGTAGGTATATTTAACATATATTTTATTAGATATTATGACACATAAAAAGTAACCAGTTTGGGCAACTTTTAAAAAGACAAATATGTATGAAAAATTTGGGGGCTTCACCAACAAGGGAAAGCATTCTGCCCACTGTGTGAGGTTGAATATCAGATGCTATAGACGTATCTATAAGATGTTAGTGAACTGAATTTTTAAAAATTGTTGGTAAATTTTTAGCAATTTATTGAGAATGAGAAACAAATAATGGTTCTCATGATGACTTAGCCATACAATGGTGAGTAGAGTCTTTTGTCAGACATATCAAGTTTTGAAGCAGTAAAGTAACATGGGCAATTATCGTGTGGATTAGATTCCCATATGTTAAGAAATGATGTTCCTGCTATTTGGCTTATAAAAATAGCATCTTCTCATTTAATTGAAGTATATAAAGATCTCTCTGTCCTCTACTGTCATGTAAAGATAGTTATATAGAACTGTTTGATTGAAGGAATTTACCTCTGGGTCGTTCTGTTTTTCCTACTAGAATTCTGTATTTATCTTATCAATATATGTTCTTTTGGCCTGATATTTAAAGTAGCAGAAATATCAATGGTATCCATTACACTAATTAAACAACAAAATATTCAGTCTATGCTAAAATTAATCAATTGTAGGCTTGTCACAATATAACTGTTTTTAGCATTTATAATTACATTCTCTGTATAAGGATTTCTTAGCCCTGTTCTTGCTCTCTCCCGGCTGTTGTGAGATTCACAGACCTTGATAGCAGGATGAGAAACACTGACCATCAACACAGCAAGCTGCCGCTGTCTCCAGACCCTTAATCTAAGCCTTAAAATCTACCACACCAGGTGAGTGAGTTTTGCATCTCCTGG
The DNA here is from genome assembly GCF_001458135.2 of Marmota marmota marmota. NCBI lineage: Eukaryota > Metazoa > Chordata > Mammalia > Rodentia > Sciuridae > Marmota > Marmota marmota. The sequence goes on along the minus strand of NW_026000153.1, from coordinate 7,779,816 downwards.
TCTTAAGAACCAAGGAGGTGACCTGAACTCGTGGCATTGATATCTGGATAAACTGTGGCATTGATATCTGGATAAACTATGGCATTGATATCTGGATAAACAAAACTTGCAGAACTGAGAAGCTCCTGGCTGCCCTGCCCATCACAATCGCGCTTTCCTGCAATATGAGGACTGTCCTCATGCGCCTGTCTTTTCCCCATTGCTCGTCACCACTCCATCAACTAATCTCCAGGATGTTCCTAAAGTAGAGCTGTGATCATCTAGGGGTGTTGGGCTCATTGTCTCCGTTCAGCAAAGAATTGAAGATCAGGACACAGAGATACTCAGCAAGCATCAGGTTTATTGCAAAAGCAACAGAGACAGACTTCTTCGGAGAGAAGGGGCCCCAGAGCTGACAATCCAATGGGGAAGTTGGGGACTATTCTTTTTATGGTCTCTGAAATTTCCTCCTTTCCTTAATTCCTCCCCTATCCACATGGTCCTCACTATTATTGATTGATGCCCCCTCTGTCCACTGTCTGTTTTAGTTTTTCTATTGGATCCCCCACTTAGAAGCACAAGTAAGGAAGTGTTGTCCAATTGAGTTCCCACTTGTGTCCACAAGCACTTTCATCAAGCAGGAAGTTGACCTCATCAGAAGACCCTCTCCATGCTCCTTTGTTCTGGCCCTACCCCCAACCTCCTCACTGGCCATCTTGTCCTGGCTTCCTAAGGCTTTCTACATCTCCTTCAGAGCCAGTGATACCGTGTGTTTCTCCTCACTAGTGACTACCTAATTCATTCGCTTAGGATCTTTGTCCATTTTAATATCATGGTAATGAGTCCGTGTTCTAAAATTGTGGCTTTAGGAAGTGATGCCTACCTAGTTGAGTATTTGTTATGTCTGATCCATTGGTCTGAACTTAACTGTGTTCTGAGCTCATATGAAGCTTAGTTTGAAGAATATAATCTTCAGAAGTCTTGCAGCAAACTCATTCTTTACAGTGTCTTCACTGAGAATTTATGACTTAACATGTTTTATTTTTTCCAACTAATTTCCAACTATTTTTTTCCAAGATATTTCCCTCTTTCAGTAAAATGGATATTAGATTGAGTCAAAACTACCAAGCAATATCAATCAAAGTATTTAGGCTTTCTTGTACTAGAATTCTATCACACAGAATTCTATCTATGTATAGATGTGTAAACCTGGTGATACTGCCCTCATCCTATAGGTAGTTGTATTATTCATATGTTTAGAACTGTATTTATTTATCTTTCCTCCCACTATTACTTATTAAGTGTCTACTGAGTTCCAGGTACTGTGCTAGGCAAAAGATTGGTAGTATTGATTTACTTTTCTATGAAATGAATGATTTGGATGAAATACTAAGAAACACAAAAATTAAAAGACAAACTCAGAATGAAAAATGTAACACATAACACATCACAGAGCTTCATTTCTAAGTCTAGTTCGGATGTTCAGAATACATTTGTGAATAGTCATTAATAGATCTGAGACTTAATTCTGTGGCCAAATAAACTGGGGAAAACAAATTTTTTTATTTCTCTTTTATGCTCTTGATTTGATACATAGAATTATTGATGAATATATTTGTCTCTAAAGATTTTATAATTCTTAGGAACCAGGTCTGGGAAGATTTTAATTTCTATCCAGATGGAACAAAAGGAACCAGAATTGACTCCTGCCCCTGGCCCTCATATGCACCTGAAACAACTAACTATCTGGTCAAGATCCAGTAATAAAAGGTCCTAAATATTGGAAAACAGACAACACATGATAGTGATTCTTGAGAGAGAGGAAACAAATGAGGTGAGCTATACAGTTAAATACAATTACAGCTAACTTCATAAAGAGACTTTCCAGTTTCTAAAATGATGACAAAATTTAAAAGTAATGGAGATTTTTGAATCCCAGCACTACTATTTCCTTGCTGTGTGATAGTAGGCAAGTCACATGCTCTCTGAAATCTCAGTTCATCAACACAATAGATATACAATATTGCTGACATCAGTTTTAGTAGAAACCATGTGTATTAAACACATAGTATGTTGCTTTTACATAATAGGTGCTGAATTATTAAACAGTTGCCCCACAAAAAAAGAGATAAAAATAATGCAGGGATTGGGTTAACTTATGATCCCACCAGCCACAATGGTAAACCACATAAAGTTTGAGACATTACATCCAGAAGGAGTTTGCCTTAGTAGAGAAGGAAAAATAGACCCATCCTAAATGCTGGTGTAGTTCCCCCTGATAAAGCTTAAAATAAAGACTTAAAATGATACAATGGTTTCCAAGTCGTTAAACTGCATCCTAAAACAAAGTTCAAAAATATTTAAAGGAACACAAAAATGTCCAATACCCACTAAGATAAAAGTCACAATGTCTGGCATCCAATAAAAAATCACTAGACATGCAAAGAAGGAGGAAAATATGACTCATGGTGATGAGAAAATTAATCAACAGAAATAGACTCTGAAATGATACTGGTGACAGGAGTAGAAAATAAACATTAAAATAACCATCATAACTACAATCCATTATAGAAGAAAGATTGAGCCTGATAACTACAGACAAGCAAGATATAAAGTCCCAAGTAGAACTTCTTGGGATGAGTCCTACAGTGTCTGAGATGAAAGTATATTGGACGAGATTAACAGAAATTCAGACAACATAAAAGATTAGTGAATATGAAGACACAGTGATAGAAATGATCCAAAATGAAACAAAGATAAAAAGACTAAAAGAAACAGAGAATCAATGAATATGGGACAATTTCAAACAGCCTAAAGTGCATGTAACTTGGTATCCAGAGGACAGGATAGGGGATTAGAAAAAAAGACTCAAAGAGAGAGAGAGTTGAAATTTTTCTAAATTTGATGACTACAGACCCATAGATCCAAGCTCAATGAACTCCAGGCACAAGAAATCTGAAGAAAATTATATCAAGTAGCATTATATTCAAATTGCTTGAAACCAGTAAACCAGTTTAAAGAGAAATCCAAACTGCAGCCAGAGGGAGAAATTCACAGTGTTTGGAGAAACAAAGATGAGAATGACAACAAACTTCTTGTCAGAAATAATGCAAGTTGAAGTCAGTGGAGTGACATATTTAACAACAATGAAAGAAAGAAAAAAAAGAGAAGGAAAGAAAGAAAAAGAAAAGGAAAAGAAAAGCCTGGACTTCTATACCCAGCAAGGAAAAAAAAATTAAAAAACTTATAAAAAAATATAGACTTTTGGGCTGGGGATGTGGCTCAAGCAGTAGCACACTCACCTGGCATGCATGTGGCCCAGGTTCGATCCTCATCACCACATACAAACAAAGATGTTGTGTCCGCTGAGAACTAAAAAAATAAATAAATATTTAAAAACTCTCTCTCTCTCTCTCTCTCTCTCTCTCTCTCTCTCTCTCTCTCTC
>NW_026000153.1:7758935-7776371 GCF_001458135.2 Marmota marmota marmota | reverse complement strand
AAAAACTCTCTCTCTCTCTCTCTCTCTCTCTCTCTCTCTCTCTCTCTCTCTCCTTTCTCTCTCTCTCTTTAAAAAAAATATAGACTTTTGCAGACATACAAATATTGAAGGATTAATCACCAGCATATCTACCCTACAAGAAATGTACAAGGAAGTTTTTGAGGCAGATGGAAATCTGATCTACACAAAGTAATAAAGAGAATCAGAAATCATATGTGACTAAAAGATTGGGGGAAGGTCATTTTTAAATATCTTTAGTTAAAAGCTATCATTTAAAACGAACATAAAAACAATGTGGTGTTTCTGACATTCATAGATGGTGACAAATACAGCATCCAGGCTTGGAGAGAGAGATGAATGTACACTATCATAAAGTTTTGATGCTCTATGTGAAGTAAAAAGTTACCTGGAGGTAAACCATGACAAAGATTCATACTGTGAACACCAGAGCATCCACTAGAACAAATAAAAAAGTTATAAAAAAATGAGCCAATAAAAGAAAAAGTAAAAAATCATTAATCCAAAAGCAGGTAGAAAAGGTAGAAACGAGGAACAAAGAACAGATGGGACAAAAAGGATGTATTCTGAGGGAAGTATCTTAACTACAAAAGTTAGAGATCAAGGTGTTTATCATGGCACCATCTACTGCACATAACTCAGGAAACAACCCATCCAGCAATAGGGAAATGGTTCAAATTGGGGGACGGGTGTTATAATTACATCAGATTAGTTAACGGAATTCAGATTACTTTTGTCCTTAAGCTGGATTGTAAGATATGATGAGATAAATTTGGTAAAAGACACCAAATAGAAGTTTACTTAGAGCATGCAATAACATGAGAAAATGACGGTGATATAAGGTAGATTGAATTGAGGCAAATATAAAAGTTACTGTTGTGCCACACCGCAACTACAAAAACCGGCATAGGAAAAGGGCCAGAAAAAAATATCAGATGGTGTGACAGTGGTGATAATTTCCTGCTTTTATTTTTTCCCCAATTTTCTGGGATAAATTTATATTCCCTTTATAAAAAAAAAAATAACAATAATTAAACTCTTGAATTTCATTGGGCCTGTGCTAGACCTGGTTATATATTATCTTTTTTTTTTTTTTTAAGAGAGAGAGAGAGGCAGAGAGAGAAGGAGAGAGAGAGAACTTTAACATTTTATTTTTCAGTTATTGGCGGACCCAACATCTTTGTTTGTATGTGGTGCTGAGGATCGAACCCGGGCCGCACGCACACCAGGCGAGCACGCTACCGCTTGAGCCACATCCCCAACCCCGTTATCTTATCACTTGCCACAATGATCCAGCCAAAAAAAGACTTTTCTATATTTTTGATATGGAAATTAAGGCTCAGAGAGTCTATGTCATGGTTCACACTGCGAGTGAGTTTCATATTGTTGGCAGATATTGATGTCTTCTAAATGGAGTTAATTCCTTCACCTTAGCATCAGAATAGGTACGTCTGATTCCAAACATCCAGATATGTATCTGTCTCACAACTAATAATTCGAAAGGTTATGTTATGGTTTTTATTTATCTACATTTGTTTTTAAATTGGGGGGTGGTGGTAAAATTACATAAGATTAGTTGACAGAATTCAGATTATTTTTGGATGGATTGTAAGATATGAGATAAATTTGGTAAAAAAAAGAAAAATAGCCCATCTTACTCCTGATAAATATGAAAAGTCATACGACAATCATAAAAATTCCTCAAGTTCTTACATCTAGTATTTTTTTCAAAGAAGAGATGATGTTAGTTTATTAGGACCAAATTCATGTACCTGAAGGAGTCTAAGACATGGAAGACATATTCCTAGAACAATAAAAAAAAAATCAACTTGGGGTTTGGAAAGTGCCCATGCTACAATACCATCATTATCATATTGGTGACATTCTATATACACTGGCACTCGTGTTTACCAAATATGTATATTGTCAGTTGTTATCCTTAATCACAGAATAATTTCTTATTCACACCAACATAATTGAAACTGGCGTGAAGTACTTTAACTATTCATAAAGGCAAAGAAATGTAGTTTTAAACATCTCAGGTATCAAACTAGAAAGAAGGATGTGTTTCCAGTTCAAACGATGTAAATAAATCTGCACACAATTGAGAATTTGGTGGTCAGGAAGCACAATGTATTTATATCATTTACACGTTCATTTTCTGAATACGTTGAATCCTCTGGCTGAAGTACTCGGAGCTGTTGTAAAGAGAGAGCAAGACATTGTGTGTTTTTATTTTTGAGTGCCCATTGCCTGGAGAACAGACACAATGCTTCTGTGCTTCTGAAAAATCTAAAGCTACAAAGATGATTTTCAAAATTAAGGGCGACTCACAGCTGAAAATTATACCTTTGGGCAAAGGGCCAATTCGGGATGCGTTTCACTCTGATTTGGAACCCTGCCAAAGTCCCTTGGTCCCATTTGTTCAGTTTTATAGCTAACAAAAAAAAAAAAAAAAAAAAGGAAATAGGAGCGTGTCGCTGAAGTGCCGCTGTGTGGAAGTCAGTATTTAAGGTCTTGCTAAGATGCGTGTTAACATGGAGAGTTGCAGGGTGGGAACAAGAATCACTGGGCATTTTCAAACAACCAAGCAGAACCTGACTGTGGAAGGAATGCTGTGCATTAGTGGAGCTTGTCAGGGTCCCTAGTGCACCAGTCAGCCGGTAGGCAAAAGGAGAAACAGAGGGGCTAGGAAACCCTAGCCAAACAGGACCGCATTTTGAGGTTTGCACAAAATACCAGGATTTGTTATTGCAGCCTTGGAGGGTGACAAGACCCATTTCTGAAATAAACGCACGGTATAATTTCACCTGATTACCATACTCAAATCATTGTTTATTTTCACCTTGCACTTGTGTGATTGTTTAAAGATCAAGGTAATTGGATTTGACAGTTTTCACAAATAAAATTGCCTAAATAACTTTATTAATACTAGCAGTATTTTTCATGCTGCAGAGAAGGAAAGTGCCTTGATTTTTCATTATGTATGTAAGTTGGGAAAACAAATTTAGCTTACTGCGTTTTTAAGCATAGAAAGAGCTGTTCTTTTTAAAATGTTACAACTTTGAAAAGAAATGACTATAGGAAACACAAACAAAGAGAATAGAATTATTCTACATTAGCCACAATTAATGTTTCAGGATATGGAAGTTCTCCTATTTATATATTTTTCATGTATAAATATGATAAAAGGATAAAAAAATTTGTATGTTGTATATATCTAATACATATAACCTATAGAATATAACATATAGAAGGATATGTATAAACTTACAAGGATATTTTTATGTAAAAGTGGATCGTTCTGCTTTGGAATGTACTTTTTTTTCCCCTTAACCATGTATCTTGAACAGCTTGCTTTAGACTACTATTTTAAGTGTAGGTAAAGAAAGATTTTGAGTATCCCTTTTTGAATAGACCTGAAATGGAATGTGAGTAACACCATTTAGTGGAAACTGCTTCTTCCTCTAGGCTCTAGACATGATTCTTAATGCAAGATATTTAAATGGCTGTTGCTCTTGCAATATATAGCATGGTTATTAAAAAGCTCAGTCTATGGGCTAAGATTTTCAGAACTTTGTTGACAGAGTCCCAATTCCACTCAGCTGGGAACCTTTCTGAGATTGAATTCAGACTTAATGTTTTGTAAGGATTATGTCAGATAATCGAGTATTGCACCAAAAGTGCTATTAACGACTAGCACCGATTTTTTTTTATGTACTATTTTAAAAAACGTGTTATTGATTCCACCCACCTCTCCTTCCCAAAAATCTCATAGGAATTTTCATTTGGAGTTGTGGTAAATTTTTACTTTAATGACAGAAGGAATCAGACATAACTTTCCTATCCTTATGATTACATGACATCATGTACAACCACAATAATGGGATCCTAATTGGAACAAGTTATACTTATTCTATGTCTGTATAATATCTCAGAATACACTCTATTGTCATGTATATCTAGAAAGAACAAATAAAAAATTTAAAAATTGTACTTTAACTCGACAGAGATTATCTTTTATAGTATCAGTCTTCCCTTATTGCTTTAAGAAGTCCTTCATATATCTTTGGAGAAGTACTCAATTCAGTACCCTGCTCCCATATTTATTCCAAATATTCCTTATCAATATTTCCCCGAGGCAATTTTTTATTTCCACTCTTTTAAGATCATTTTCCAATATATTTTCTACTGACAATTTATAGTATAGAACAAAAGTTAATGCATATTTTGGTACTTGTTACATTATATACACATATTAGTTTAAAATGTACTTTTTATTTTCATACCTGGGGATTGAACTCAGGGCCTGTGTGTGCTGAGCAAGTGCCTACCACAGAGCTACATTCTCAGCCCTGTCCTGTACATTTAGTAAACTAGAAGAAAAGATTGTGAAAGCAATCACCATAAAGAAATGATAAACATTTTCGAAGGTAAATATGCCTGACCTGATTTAAACCTTACACAGCAGATCCCTGAATGGAGCAGCACATGGTGACCTGTTAATAGGTGAAATTTTTACATTTTTATGTATCAATTAAAAGATACAAACTGGGTCTGTTACAAAATAAATAAACATTATGAATTCAGGGCGATCGCATTAATTCTTTGTACAAGTCCATATAACCTATAAATTATGGCTATTCTGCACCTTCCCTTATGATCGGTTTATTTCTATTTGTTTCCTATTTATTTTATTGCCTTGACTTCACAAAGATGTTCAAAAATACTGGAGATAGTAGGCCTTTGGATCTTATTCTTGATTTTAATAAAAATGCCTCTGTGGGCTTTGAGTTATTGCTTCTGTTATCTGTATTCTTCATCAGCTGAAGGAAGGTTTCCCCCCTATTTGCAGTTTTAAAAAAAAATTTTTTTAGTCATGGTAGATGCTAAATATTTTCAGCTGGGGATTGAACAGATAGAGCATCTGTTGTGAAAATTTTGTGTTGTTTCCTTTCTGGTCTATTGATTTAATGAATTAATAGATATCCTAACAGCAAGCTAACCCTTCTGGAATAAAGCCTATCTACTATGATGCATGATGATTTTGAAAGACCTCTGTATTTAGAAACCTCTTACTTACAATTCCTTGAATTGACATTCATACGTGTAATCATTCTCTGGCTTCCATTTTTAAAGCTATTTATTGGGTCTTATATTAATGTATGTTAGTTTCTTAAAAGTTTTAAGTCCTTTCATTTGACCTGCAAAAGATAAAGCATTTAAGAATAATGTGTTCTTCAAAGATCACGTACAGTCTCAGTTGTGCCTTTTTTTAATTCATTTTTTTCTTTTTAGATATACATGACAATAGAATGAACTTTGACATATTATACATACATGGGATATAGTTTCCCATTCTTGGGGTTGTACATTATGTGGAGTTTCACTGGTCATGGATTCATATATGAACATAGGAAGATAATATCTGTTTTTCCTGTTCCCACCCTCCCTCCCTTCCCTTCTTTCCCCTTTATCTAATCCAATAAACTTCTATCTACCCCCTAATTGTGGGTCAGCATCCACATATCAGAAAGAATAATCAGCCTTTGGTTTTTGGGGATTGACTTATTTCACTTAGCATGATAGTTTCCAGGGTCATCCATTTACCAGCAAATGCCATCATTTCATTCTCCTTTATGGCTGAGTAATATTCCATTATATACATATACATATACATATACATATACATATGATATATATGATATATATCATATTTTCTTTATCCACTCATCTGTTGTTGTACCTTTCTTAATGGCAAATGTTTGTCTAGTTAGCATCCCAATTGCTTCTACGAGTGTATGTTCTCATCTTCTTGGTGCTTCTCTTTCACCTTTTCTTCTCATTTGCTTTAAGTTTAAATATGGTTATATATTGCTTTTACTTTTATTTGTAGTTTTAAAATGTTTGCTTTACCTATCCCTTGCACTATTTCTTGTTTTCTATCTCATATATATTCAGTTTTTATTTGTATCAATTCCTTTCTCCCAGCTTTCCCCCAACCCTCCCTCTTTTAAAACCTACTTAAGTCTATGGTTTATTTGCTTCCAGTCTTTTATTTCCCTCAGGTCACTATTGGCTGCACCCATCACCTTCCTTGGGGCACCTTCCTTTTGAGGTATAGTCCTTTCATAGTCCTGAGGGAAAGCGGAAGCCCGTACATTTGATCTCTGTGTGCCAAAAGTGTCTCTGTTTCCCTCACTTTGTGGAACCACAGTTTGGGTAAGTAGAGAGTCCAAGGTGGACAGTTCTTGTCTCTTAGCAATGTGAAGATTTCCCTCTATGGTCCTTTTACATCTATGCTGTGAGGATGTCTGCAATAAATTTGATTGTCAATGCTTTGGTATCTTTTCAAATTTTCTTTTTCTTAGATGCTCAGCAACTTTACTGTGGCATTAATAAGATACAGTTTGTTGTTATTTATCTTGTGCAGGACTCTGTTGTCACTCTGAGAGCTCATGTTTTTCTTCAATCAGGGACTATTGTCAGCCGTGAATTCTTTGAATCTTGCTTTTGCCTATATTCTAGAGTCTTCCTTTATTGTACTATGATTATCTAAATTAAACTATCACTTCTCCATGGTTCTTGCCTTCTCTTTTATATTTAAATTTAGTTTTTCCTTTCTGTGTTTACTCAGATGATTTCCTTGAATCCATATTTCAATTAAACAATTCTACCTTCCACTATATTTGAGCTCCTTTTGAACCTTGCTATAACTTTTTAAATTATTTTTAGGGACTATAGGTTTCATCTTTAGAATTCCCACATTTCTTATTCAAACTTACCAGTTTTATGTAATCTAAATTTTGCCTATAGAGTCTCTTCTTTTTTTGAAAAAATTACCTATTTATTATAAAATCTCTTTCAAATTGGAATGTTATCTTTAATTCTTTGAGTGTGATTTTTCTTCTCTCTTATACCTGTAACTTTGCATGGATCTTTTATGGCATTGGAAGTTAAGAAATCTCTTAGGGAACTCTCAGAAAAGAGAACTACAGAGATTGGTGTTAGGCATCGCTAGGTCTTTCTATGTCAGGTCTCTTAAGGAATAGTCTAAATTCCTTGAATAACAGTTTCCAAGCCATATACCTTATATTCACAGGAGGTCTATGAATCAATAACCACTGAGCATTGTTGAAAATGAGTTACATAATACAAGTTTATTTCCTTATGCATTTGTTTAATTTCTGCCTCTTCTGAGTGACAGGAAGGTGATGAGAACCTTTTTTGTTTGTTTGGTATTGATGACCAAACCCTGGGGCACTCTCCCAGTGAGCTACATCCATAGCACTTTTTTTGTTTTTCAGTCAGGGTTCCACGAAGTTTCCCAGGCTGTCTCCAACTTGCGATCCTCTTGCCTCAGCCTCCAGAGTTGCTGGATGACAGGTGTGTCACTGTAACCATTGAGTGACAGGAACCTTCTCAATGATGTCCTTCATTGTCTTCTTTACACTCAATAAATATTATTAAATGAATAAACTAATGTACACATTGATTTAAGTGCATTTAAAAACAGTATGAGTTAACAGTAATTGTATTCACTGACAAAACAGGTCAGCTGAGAACCTTCCAGAGTTCTAAAGGCAGCAGTTTATGACCAGGATGCCTAAAGTCCTCTCTCCGACTTCTCCAAATTTCTAAGCAGTCTACATTCTCTAGTGTCCTTTTGCCTAAGACCCTTGCACTTTTACAGATTGTCCAAAATATTTGCAACTTCAGCCCAGCATGAAACTTACCTCTGACTTCTGTTTTCACAACCAAAATTGGCTCCCATTAGGCAATTGACTAAAATTGCTAAGTGGTCGAAGGAGGGGAGTTATTTCAGGGAGCAATCCCTCTTTCCTTCTGCTGCCCCCCCTTCTCTCTTCTCCCCTCACTCCTTTCTACATTCTTCCTCTCTTTTACCTTTTATGGTCACCTAAAACCCCAGATTTCTGTGTACTAAGATAAGTAGTGCCCACCTCAAATTTCTCAAATTTCCCCCTCACATAATCATCAGGCTAGTTTCCCAGAGTAAGTTCACTCCCTAAAAACTATCTGGCTATTAATCCTGTTCCTGGTGTCAATTTCTTGAGATACAAATGTCACATTTATTTAGATATTAATATATCACTATACTACAAATTAATTTGAAAGAATTACTCAAGTTCATGACACCTTGCCATCATGTATTTTCTCAAACAACAAACGTTGAAAATTGACAACTGTGGTTGTACAGACGTCTGTGACAGTCGTTGGTGTCATTTACCCAGCACTCTCAGTTCTTCCCTCCTTCTGAGTCTGTGCAAGGGTGCACATGTTGGCCCCTTTGTAGTTGGGTAATGCTGTGTGACAAGTTTTGGTGAGTGAGCGGTGAGTGGAGGTGATTAACTCCTGTCACTGCTGAGCCAGGATCTCACTTTCAGCGGGAGACCCTCCAGAGTTCTGCTCTTCCTTCTGTTTCAGTAATCAGAGATGAAGGTGGCCCCATGAGCCAGGCTGACAGAGTGACCACAATGACCCAAGGCCCCCACTGATTCAGAATTGATACAGAGTATGATTCAGCTATGAAGTTGGTGGTTTTAATTCACTGGCATTTTGAAGTTATTTGTTATGGCCACATGGCCTGGTCTAGCTTGAGTGTTACAAGGTCCGCAACATCTTTTGGCTTGCAATGGAACTTCTCACATTTGAAAAGTTGTGATCCATTTTCTGAACAGCCAACAGCGATCACAATCCCTGGAATCCTAGGACGGGGAAGATCCAGGGCATATCCAGCCTCCTTGGATGAACACCAGTCCCATTCAACAAACATTACTGCAAAAACCTTTCAGGAGCATGAAGGTCTTGTACACTGGGCCTTCCTTTCCTCCCCAAGTGAATATTCCAAGGATCATCACATAAACATACCCTAAACTTCAAAGGGCTTATTCATAACTGGCTTCCTTCCATGCAAAGTTTTGAAGTGTTATAGAACCAAGTCACTGACAAAAAATAAATCAAATATAAAATTAGGATTGGAGAATAAAATGAGACCACAAATGCATTGATACATGTAAAGTCACAAACCCTAAACTCAACATGGTGAATCTAATTTGGTATCTGTGACAAAAAGGGAAATGGGACAATATTACATTAACTTTTTTTATGGAAAGGGAGGCAGCATTCCAGGTTTTTGGAAGAAGGGGCAGGCGATCATAGAGGAGCTAAAAAGCATTTCACATTAAAAAAGAAAAGAAGGCGAGAAAGGAAGGAAGTACCACCTCTAATATTTTCTCTGGAGGGTACAAAACATATAGGGAGTGCAGAGGCTACTAGTTCACCTGACTCAGGTGCTGGGATCCTTGGAGAAAACTACAACTATCCACTGCTCATTATGAAAACAATAAACTAATTTGATTTAAAATTTTAATTTTTATATAAATCAGGTTTAGTTCCCATTCTTCTTTTGCTTTTTCTAGTACAAAACTGACAGAGCAAATTAGAAACCCTTTATGTTAATGACAGCTGAGCATTATAAAAGTTAAAGCTCTGATCAGGGGATCGTTATTTCCCTGGCATAAGCTACAATGAGAACTGCTATAAAACCACAGCGCATAGCTCATCACTGGTGTGTGTGTGTGTGTGTGTGTGTGTGTGTGTGCCTGGGCACTTGTGTTACATTTTAATGAAGTTGTTTCAGTTACAGATAATATCAGAAAATAATTTAGACACATTTTAAAGTTAGAGCTGTAATCTTCTGAGCAGCATAGATAGTAGAGGCTCTGTAAGAAATGAGAAATGAAAGAAACAGGTTAAATCTTGTAAAGAAATATTAAAACACATCATATAGAATAAAAATAAAAACTGATAGAACAGAGAAGTATTAAATAAAAAGCACCCAGGTTCAACTCACCACCATTTATTTATCCAACAAGTATTTATGAAGTGCTTCCCTATGCCAGGCTCTGTTCTGGGCTCTGAATATGGAAATGAACAAAACAAATAAACAACAACAATAACAAAACTCTGTCCTTATGGAATTTATATTCTAAGAGGTTGAGAGGTAAACCGATAATAAATCAACAAATCATAGAATGTATCAGAAACAGAGGTGTTATACTGAAGTAGAGAAGGAGGATAGAAAATTGGGGTGCAGTCTGTCCATAACAGCATCCATAACAGCTCATGGCACATAGAGGGGTTCCACATGCATTAGAAAAGGCAGTGGTTAATGGTTAAGCACCTAGGCAAAAGTGTATGTTTAACACTTGAAACTTTAGAACCTTCTTAAGTCCTGATGATTCTAGTCAGCACCTCTTAGGTGCCCACAAAGCATGAAGTCCAGCTCCCTAACTCAATAACGTTTTGGTTGATTTGTACCAGTTTTCTGGAAGTGAGGACTTGAACTGAATGCATTGTTACTGAGTACAAGGATTTGTTTCTGTTTGTTTTGCTTTTTGAAATCCTAGTGTATTGTACACTGTTGCTTCTACATTCTTGGCAATTGTTTTTTAACCCTCCTTCTAATATCTACTCCTGACTTTGTATGAAGAGCTGTCTTTTCCCATTCTTGAGTGGCTTGTGTGAGCACCAGGAATGGGGACCAGTGGCCTAGCCAGACCATGACCTTGGCCAGAGCATTGGGTTCAGATGTGTTGCTCAGTGGAACAGGAAATCCCAGACCTGAGATTCTGCTGGGAACAAGGGGTGCCCCCTGCTCTGGAGTTTTTAACCTGGCATGATATAACCCTGGCATTGCCAGGGACCCCAAAAAGGCAGGCTGGAAAATAAAGCCAACAGGGAGAAATGCAGGGCTGGGGACGTGTAGAAAGGGAGACATCCCAATGGCATGGTATGAGTGCTCAGTCTAGCTACGTATGAAAAGAATTTTGTTGTTGTTGTTGTTGTTTTGATTCCAGTAAGCAAAGACAAAACAGAAAGTTAGTTTTTTGGAAAAAATAAATAAAATTGATAAACTCTTAACCACGCTAATGAAGAGAAGGAGGGAGAAAACTCAAATTACTAAAATTTGTGATAAAAAAGGAAATATCATTACAAACACTACAGAAATACATGTACAATATAATTAGAAACTATTCTGAAAATTTATACTTCAATAAAATAGAAAATATCAAAGATATTGACAAATTTCTAGAGTCATATGATTTGTCCAAACCGAATCTGGACGATGTACACAAGTTAAGCAGAACAATTTCAAGCAATGAAATAGAAGATGCCATCAAAAGCCTACTAACCAAGAAAAGCCCAGGACCAGTAGATTCACAGCTGAGTTCTATAAGATCTTCAAATAAAAACTAAAACCAATACTCCACAGATTATTCCATGAAATAGAAAAAGAGGGAGCACTTCCAAACTCATTCTATGAGGCCAATCTCACCCTGATTCAAGAACCAGACAAAGACACATCAAAGAAAGAAAACTTCAGGCCAATATCTCTAATGAACATGGATGCAAAACTTCTCAGTGAAATTCTAGCAAACAACATACAAAAGCATATTTAAAAGATAGTGCACCACAATCAAGTGGGGTTGATTAAAGGGATGCAAAGTTGACTCAACATACAGAAATCACTAAATGTAATTCAACATATCAATAGACTTAAAGATAAGAATGATATCATTATCTCAATACATGCAGAAAAAGCATTTGACAAAATACAGCATTCCTTCATGTTCAAAACACTAGAGAAACTTGGAATCATAGGAACATCTCTCAACACTGTAAAAGCTATCTATGCTAAGCCCAAGGCCAACATCACTCTAAATTACCTTTACTTCTTTTGTTGTTGTTTTTGGTTTGGGGGACCAGGGACTGAATGCACGGGTGCTCAACCACTGAGCCACATCCCCAGCCTTTTTTACCTTTTATTTTGAGACAGGATCTACGTTGCTTAGGGCCTCACTAAGTCACTGGGGCTGGTCTTGAACTTGTGACCCTCCTGCCTCAGCCTCTGAACCACTGGGATTATAAACATACACTATGGTGCTGTACTTCCTTTATTTTTTAAATAACTTTCCCATCAGTTTGTTTATTCGGAAAGCATAAGTATCTAACATGTATTGAAGACACTGTTTTAAGTGTTGGAAATGGAGCAGTGAAATAAAATGGCCTTGCTCTTGTAGAACATTTTTTGGTAAACGGACAACAAATAAAGGCATCAAGGGACACTTCACAACCTGCCAAGAATCAAGACTTATAAAGAAAACTGTGACAGGGTGATGGGATAGAAAACTTTGGGGGGAAAAGGCACACTCATACATTGCTGGTGGATCTGCAAACTGGTACAACTGGTCTAGAAAGCAGTATGGAGATTCCTTAGAAAACTTGGAATGGAACCGCCATTTGACCCAGTTACCCTACTTCATAGTTTATACCCAAAGGACTAAAATCAGCGTACTATAGTAATACAGCCACATCAGTGTTCATAGCAGCTCAATTCACTATAGCTAAGCCATGGAACCAACCTAGGTGCACTTCAACAGAAGAATAGATAAAGAAAATGTGGTATATATACACAATGGAATATTACTCAGCCATAAGAAGAATGAAATGATGGCATTTTCTGGTAAATGGATGGAACTGAAGGCTATCCTGCTAAGTGAAATAAGCTAATCCCAAAAAAACCAAAGGGCAAATATTCTCTCTGATATGTGGATGGTAACACACATGGGGGTGGGGGGGTGAGGAATGGAAGTTTGTTGGGTTAGAAAAAGGGGAAAGATGGGAAGGGAGGGAGATGGAATAGGGAAGACAGTAGAATGAATTGGACATAACTTTCCTATGTTCATATATATGAATAGTGTGATTTCACATCATGACCAGTGTGACCAGTGTGACTCCATATCATGTACAACCACAAGAATGGGATCTTAATTAGAATAAGTCACACTCTATGTATGTATAATATGTCAAAATACACTCTACTGTCATTTACAACTAAAAAGAACAAATTAAAAAAAAGAAAAAGAAAATTTGGGGAAGTAGCTTAGACAGGGGTGTCAGGGCAGATCCCTAAATACGTGAGGGGGAAATCAGTCTAAGAATCAATGGAAGATTATTTTAAGCAGAAAGACAAAAGTCAACATAAGAAGAGAGAGATCATCGTGTATTTGAGGGAGACACAGGAGGCCCAGGTGGAGTGGCTGATATGACCTTCAATGACTGCGACTTATCCTAACTCAGCCTTCACCACCTAAACACAGACACTTCGCAAAAACATGAGGATACTGAGCCATCTGTGAAATAAACAGATCTTAAAACTTTCTTTGACTTTACTTTTATGACTAAATGCCACAACAGGTGCCCTTCTTCAGGGTTTGCCTGCAAGGCCACAGAGTTCTGATGAGGCTGTTTGGACCCTAGGGTTAGATTGTTTCATCACTGACAGGATTTCCTTCTGTTTATGATACTGTTGCCAATTTGACAACTCTGATTTTTTCAAACACTTTGTTTATCCATCCTTTTGTTTTCTGGCCTTTGTCAGAGTGACTTGTAAGATACCAGAGAAGGGGATATGCTCAGGAGAAAGTTTGGCAGTGTCTTGCTTAGAAAGCAGGCACATGGAAATGTGGCACTCATTGAAAATTAGTGGGCATTGATCAAAGTGAAGAGGACGTGATAAATAATTTCTTTGGTAAGAGGAGAAAATGCTCAATGGTTTCATATCAGCCTCACACCTTTCCCCTCTAAAAAGCAAATTATAAAACTCTCATCACAAATTATTTCTCCTGACTCCTTACATACACCTTGTACACCACCAGAGCACCAAGTGTGTGTGTGATGGTCCTCCCTGCACTCATAGTCCAACCTGAAACTCACTCTTCACACGTTAATACAGAGGCACATCTTCTTACATTTTTATTTTTTTTCTTGTAAATTGAGCTGAAGTCTACAGAAGAATTGATTAAGAAAGTAAATAGCTTCCTCAAAAATGGAGAAGTCCAAGATACAGAATCAACATAGACACCCATCAACAAATGAATCCATAAAGAAAATGTGATATATGTACACAATGGAATACTATTCAACCATAAAAATAAATGAAATTAGGTTACTTGTGGCAACCTGGATGGACCTGGGGACACTAGGCTAAGTGAAAAGGGTCAGGCCTGTTAGAGTCTGTAAACAAGTCAAAATAACACCTGGCATTTTGCCAGGGGAATGTTAGAGTTCGTAAACAAGTCTGGATGGTGCCTGGCAAAATGCCAGAGGGAGTGGTTTGAGAAGTAACAAAAGAGAGCCATTAAGTGTGGAGATTCCTGATTGGTTGACTGCTGTATCTAGTTTATGCTAATTAGATAAGCTGTGTGGAATGTATAAATACTGCTCCTGTCCTGCAATAAAAGGCTTCCACTCCTGCTGTATCGATCTACACATGTTGTTCATCACCCCCCGGTTATTTTGCTGCAGCCGGACTGCGGCACAGGCCCAGAAAGACAGACACATCTTCTCACATGTGAAAATAAGAAACTAATGTCATAGAATAAAAGAGAATAATGGTTACCAGATCCTGGGGAGAGTGTAGGAGAGAGGGGTTGAAGGTAAGATGGTGAACAGGTGTGGGGGTATCAATAACAGGAATGATTTATAATGTTCTATACTCACATTTCAAAGTAGCCAGTAAAGAGGATTTTGAATATGACCAACACAAAGAAAGAATAAATATTTGAGGTGACAGATATGTCAATCACCCTGATCTGATCATTACACATTGTATACATGTATTGAAATGTCACTTTTATGACTAAATCCCACAAAAAATGTCACTTTTATGACTAACCCCCCCCAAAAAAAATATGTACAATTGTTATGTATCAATAAAAACACAATTTTAAAAAATGGTGGGGTCAAAAATCAAAATCTGAGCACCACATGGTCCTCTGAGAATGAGAACATTTATTCCAATTGTCAGATATTATGGACTCATTCCAGGAATTAATCAATAATTAAAGTGTTTCCCAGTATAAATAAGTTGTCCCTAAGTTAAAAAGTTCAGAAAACTTTGAGTTAAAACAACATTAATTGGGCCATGTTTAATGGTGAAAGACTGAAGCCTTCTGCCCAAGATGAGGATCAACACAAGAATGCCCTCTTTCACCTCCACTGTCCACCATTGGAATGGAAGTTCTAATCAAAGCTATTCGCAAAGTAAAAGAAACCAAAGTTATCCAAACTAGAAAGGAAGGGTAACATTATCTCTATTCAGAAGTGACATGATTCTAAATGTAAAAAATTCCACAAAATTCAGAAAAGCTACTAGAGCTAATGAAGAAATTCAGTTTCAGAACCTGAGATCAACACACAAAAACAGTTTATGTTTTCATACCCCAGCAATGAACAATTAAAAAATGAAATTAGGAAGGTGATTTTTATTTATGACAATAACCAAAAGAAGTAAGTACTTAGAAATAAATCCAAACAAGAAAGTGAAAGATACTTAGGCTAAAAGCAACAAAACATTGCTGAAATGAAAATGAATTCTAAGTGGATGGAACAGCATCCTATTTTCATGGATAGAAAGATTTGACATTGTTAAGAGGTCAACAAAACCTACAGTGACCTACAGATTTTGTGATTACATCAATCCCTGTCAAATTCCAATAGCCTTTTCAAAATTAGTTTTCAGAATTGGAAAAACTGACCCTCAAATTCATATGGAATTGCAAATTCCCCTAAATAGTGAAAAAAAAATCCTCATAATGGAGTTGGAGAACTTATGCTTCCTGATTTCTAAACTTACTACAAAGTTACAGTCATCACAACAGTAAGGCATTGGCCTACTATAGACACATAAGCCAATGGTATACAGTAGAGAGCCCAGAAATAAATCTTCACTTATACATCACCTGATTTTCACTAGGGGTGCCGAGAACATTTATTGGGAAAAAGGAGAGTCTTTTCGATAAATCATGCCAAAGAGAACTGGATATCCACATGCAAAATGTAAATTTCTATTTGTACTCACTACATATATAAATTAACTCAAAATATATCAAAGGTCTAAACTGAATGGCTGAAATTATAAAGAAAAAGGCTGGAGAAAATATTCATAACATTGTGTTTGGCAACAACTTCCTGGATTTGACATCAAAAACACAAAAAGCAATATAAAATATAGTCAATTTGAACTGTGTTAAGATTAAAAACTTTCATGCATCAAAGGGTACTACCAAGAAAGTAGAAAGAAAAGCTACTGAAAGTGAGAAAATATTTACAAATTGTATATTGAATACATAAAGAACTCCTGTGAGGCAATACCAATAAAAAGAACTGACTATTCAAAGGAATAAAATGGATAAAAGACTTGAACAAACATTTTCTCAAAGAAGATATACAAATATCCAATAAGCATATGAAAAATGCTTAATATGATCATTTGGGAAATTCAAATCAAAACCACAATGAGCTAATAACAAAGATTTAACAAAGATCACAATCATATTTTCCTTTTGACAAGCACATAGTATGTGATATATTGCAATTAATATCAATTTAATTTCAGATTATGTGTCAGTAGTATCCTATTCCGAAAACTGTAAATTATTTTTTGTAATTTGACTGAATATTTGTATGTTATTGGTAATTAATTAAAATAATTGAATTTGGAAAAAAACAATGAGCTAGCACTTCACCCTTACTAGGATGGCTATATTAAAAACAAAAACAAACAAACAAACAAATAAGACATGTGTTGGCAAGGACATGGAAATATTTGAACACTTATTATTGCTAGTAAGAATGTAAAATGGCAAGTTGCTATGGAAATTGGAAATTTCTTAAATGATTAAATATAGAACAATATAGCTCACCCATTCCAATCCTAGGTATATATCAAGAAATGAAAGCAGAGATTCAAGCAGACCTGTAAACTGATGTCTGTGGCATTATTCATAATAGCCAAAAGGCAGAAACAAACCAGATTTCCATCAACAGATAAATAGATAAGTAATATGTAGTGTATGTAGAATATTATTCAGCCACAGAAATGAATACAATTTTGATGTATGCTACAGCGTGGTGGTGGGGTGGGGGTCCTTGAAAACATGCTTAGTGAAATAATCTGAAGGACAGATGTTGTGTGATTCCGGTTATATGAGGGACTTAGACTAGATGAATTCATAGAGACAGAAAGTAGAATAATAGAGGTTACCAGGTGCTAGGAGGACTGGAAGGTGGGAGATGCTGTTTAGTGGGCACGAAGATTCTGTTGTCCAGGATGAAAAAGCCTTACATATAGATAGCAATGAGGGTCAGACAACATTATGAGTGTGTTTAATGTCATCAAATCACTTATGATGGGTGAAAATGAGAACTATTATGATGTATAAACGTGTATCATATTTCACAGTAAAAACAGTGAAACGAATTTCTTTTCATGGCAGTTTTTGTATGAAATACCAAAAAGAAGGAAATACAATTTATATCCCCCCCCCCCCC
>NW_026000153.1:7728367-7758919 GCF_001458135.2 Marmota marmota marmota | reverse complement strand
ACAATTTATCCCCCCCCCCCCCCGCCAACAGCAAGTTTCATGTGAATTTAGTGGAATACGCTCTGAGAAATGTTGATAGATCATCTATAACAAATCTGTAGAGTGTTAATTAAGGACCTTCACGGTATGAAAGATGTTCCATCTCACACAATAAGAGTAGTGCAGACAAGAACTATGACAGCCAATTTTAGCTACCAAATTGGCAAAAACCAAAATTAAAATAACACAGTATTCATAAGACATGGGGAGAACAGGCATGCTCATACAAGATTTGGACTATAAGTTACAATCATTTCTATAGAAGACAATATGGAAATTTATATCAAAATATAAATGTGCATTCCCTTTGATTAAGTAATTTGATTCTAGGAATTTATATAACATACATTTGCATATGTGTGAAGTATTGTACATATAACTGCTTTATGTTTGCAATAGCAAATATTGAAAGTAATCTAAATATCCGTAAGTATAAAAAATTTAGAATATTTATACAATGGTATACTATGTAGCTGGGGGAAAAAATGAAAGAAAAATCACTTTGGGAAATTGAGGGTTGATTTATAGCAAATTAAACGTCCCAATAAGAATAACAAAAATAACTGGATTAAAAAAGAAATTTGAAGGCAACAGAGAGGGTACCACCAAAGCAGCCAGGATTCAAAAGGAGAGAAGAGAAAGAGATGAGTCAAGTCATTTGCCATTTTGCATGAGGTACAGACAAAGAAAAAGAGAAAATGAGCAAAAAAGAAGCTACTCAAAGAATGAGAAGCTGAAAGCAGCCTTCAACAATTTCAAGATCCGGTGAGGAAAAAAAAAATGGAGCTCTGGGCTGCTGAGAGTGCCAGAAGTTAAAGAATTAAGAGAAGGGAAACAGAGATTAGTGACACTGAAAATGTGAAGCTATTCCTGTTGAATCAATTACTGATTCCCAATTTGGTTTAACCAAGAGACATTTAGCAAAGATGGGTAGAGCTTTGGGCAGTTTCACAATGCTGGGGAGATTTTTTTTAAAAAAAACAAGTTCAGAGCCACTCAAGAAAGAGAGACAGTGTTAAATACTTCAAGTTTTCATTTGAGATCCCTGAGAACCACACTCAAGGAATTAGAAGAAAGTGTAAATAGAACAAGCATTACAAAGCCTGAAATGCAGCTTACAAACTGCGCTATCCCTGACAAAAATAAGATGATCTGCTGCTCTCCTTTGGATGTGGTTTATACCACGGGCTCATGTGATCTTGGTGCTCAATGTGGTGATGTTGAGAATTGGGAATTTTAAGAGCATGGGTCTAATGCAAGGTCATAATGTCGATGGAGGTGTTACCTCAAGAGGGAATGTGAGACCCCAGTCTCCCTCTGTCTTTCTGTGATCTCCTGCTCCTACATGTGCCTCTGTCATGATGCCATCACTCTTAGATCCTTATAGGAAGTGAAATTGATGGGAGTCACCAAATATAAGAATGTCACTCTCCAAAACCATAAACTAAACAAACTCTTTTCTCTTCAAAGTGAGCCTACCCCAGGTATTTTGTTATAGTAACAGAAAATGCAATCATCATCTGCTATATTCCAATTGCCTGTCAGAAGATGAGGCTCATATAGAAAGACCTCAATATTTCATATAAAATGTCTGCTATGAAATTTTTTTTTCCTAAAAAGGAGAAAATAGACAATAGGAATGAATTCAAAGATGATCCAGACAATTGAATTTTTATAAACAGGCTTTAAAATTACTATTAAAATATATTTAGTAAAATAGAAGATAATATAGTGAAATAAATGTAGACATTTGGATCATCTATTTAAGAAATACTGAAATTTTACAACACCAAAATAAATTCTAACTTGGCACTCAATAGAGGAATAAAACAGTAAATATGAGACAGTCATATAATAAATCAGTGATTTAGAAAGTAGATAACCATAAATACCCATATTGAAAAACTTAAGGGAAAATCTTTAAAAACCGAAAAACAGATCATATACACTTACAGAGATTTTCTTATTCTGGGATACTGACTCTTAAAGATCTCTATACCTTGGTACTTTCTAATGATTCAAATTCTGGTACTTTTTGTTTATTTGTTTGACAGATTTTCTAATTGCTATTGTCAGTTGACTAGGTCTGCAAGTAGCTACCTCTTCATGACTGGAAGTGGAGCACCTTTGCTTTTTTGCTTTTAGTTTTATGTTTCAGTTTGCATTTGTTTTACTTAGCATTTTATTATTTGAGTGCTCTAATATATCTTTACATAATCTTTGTTTATGGAACATAGTAAAAAAGAAAATCTCTAACACATATGTAATTGGAATTATAGAAGATAAGGAGATGTAAAAACATGTTTAATATTTTAAGAAAATGGTGAAGAATTTTCCAAAACTAGTAAAAGTTTTTAAGTCTCTATAAATCCCCCAAAAACAAATATAAGTGAATATAAGTAGACCATACTCATCTTATCATAATTAAATGGAATACAAGGAAAACCTTTAACATAGGCAGAGAAAAAGGATAGATTCTTTAAAAGAAAAAAATTAAGACTGATAGGTGACTTTTGAAAAGAAACAATAGAAGACAAAAGAAAATTAGATGAAGAATTTTTCTTATTAATTTTTTCAATAGCTTTATTGAGGTAAAATTGAAGTACAATAAAATGCACATATTTGAGATATGCAATTTGATCAGTTTTGACATGTATTAACCAATATAAAAAGCACTTTCATTACATTTTATAATTCAAATCCTGCAGACTGTGTTTACTGCATGTTTTATTACATGAGAAATAAGTTACCTTAAGACATATAGAACTGCACCCCCATATGTCAACTATTTCAAAATTAAATGGCACACTTATAAATATCTCAGTGGTCAAAAAAGAAAGCACAAGAAAAGTAAATAAAAAGTGCTTTAAACTAAGTGATAATAAAACCTTAAAATATCAGGATCTCTGGGATGGAAAAGTACTTAGATGAACATTTATAACTTACAGTACTTGATTCACAAAGAAGCTAAAATAACAATCAAATTATTTTCAAATTATGTAGTAAGAAGAAAAAATAAGAGAAGAGAAATATATGGAACAGAGAAGAAATAATACTGCTAAATTTTGATAAAAAATAAAGAAGTCTAATCAAGAAAAAAGCAAGAACACAAAGTGCCGCGACCCCTCGCCGGCAAGGGAAAACACGACACAGGATTCTTCTTTCAGCAGTTTATTCAGGCCTTGATTCAAGTATCATCTTCTAGCGACCCGCCGCCGAGCGCCCAAGCACAGCCTAATAAAGCCTCCCGCATACCAATCTTAAGCTGCCACGTGGACCTTTCTCATAGGATGGGAAGGGATTGCGTGCCAATTCTCCATAAAAGGAGTTGTTTATCACAGGCCACAGTGGAAGCCGGCGCCATCTTCTAATGGCGGCCACGGTCTAATTAGAACGGCTCACCACAACAAAGATTAATATTAATGGAAAGGGAGCTATCAAAATAACCCTGAAGATGCTAAAAATATATTAAGGTAATATTATAATTATATGCCAACTTATGTGATAGTTTACATAATATGGTCTATATTAGAGAAGGATCTATGTTCTACTGAGAAGAAAGTGTATTCAGTCATTGATGAATGAAATGTTCTATACATGTCTATTAAGTCTAAATTATCAATTTATTTTTTACTTCTATAGCTTCTTTATGTAGTTTGTTTGGAGGATCTAACCAGTGATGACAGGCATGTTAAAGTCACCCACTATTATTGTGTCATGGTCTATTTGATTCTAGAAATTGTGAAGGATTTGTTTGATGTAGATAGATGCTTTATTATGTGGGGCATATTTACAATTGGTATATCTTGTTGATGTATCCTCATATCAGATAAAGTGAACTTTAAATCAAAGTTAATCAGAAGAGACAAGGAAGGCCATTTCATACTGCTTAAGAGAATTATACAACTCCTGCTTGTTTAAGTAGTTCATGTGAGTGATAGGTTTCTTCCCATCCTTTCATCTTCAGTCTATGGATGTCTTTGCCTGTGAGGTGAGTCTCATGGAGACAGCATATTGTTGGGTCTTGGGTTTTTTAATCCAATTTGCCAGTCTGTATCTTTTGATTGATGAGTTTAGGCCATTAATGTTCAAGATTATTATTGAGATATGATTTATATTCCTAGTTATGTGGATTTATTTTTAGTTTTTAATTTGAATTAGTTTCTCCTTTGATTGATTATTCTTTTAGTGTCATTCTTCCCCTTGCTATTTTCCACTTTTTTTTTCCATTTCATCTTCATGGAATATTTTGTTGAGAATGTTCTGTAGTGCAGGCTTTCTAGTTGTGAATTCTTTTAACTTTTGTTTATCATGGAAGGTTTTTATTTCATCTTTAGATCCGAAAATTATTTTTGCTGGATATAGGATTCTTGGTTGGCATCCATTTTTTTCAGACCTTGGTATATATTATTCCAGGACCTCCTAACTTTGAGGGTCTAGATTGAGAAATAAGCTGAAATCTGAATTGTTTTCCCCCTATGTGTAATCTGATATTTTTCTCTCACAGCCTTTAAAATTCTATTCTTATTCTATATGTTAGGCATTTTCATTATAATATCCCTTGGTGTGGATCTTTTGTAATTTTGTACATTTGGGGCCCTTTAACCTCTTGTTTTTTATTTTCCATTCTATTCTTTAGGTTTAGGAAATTTTCTAATATTATTTTATTGAAAAGATTGTGCATTCCTTCAGTTTGTATCTCTCATCTATCCTGAGAAATCTTAAATGTGATCTTTTCATGTTATCCCATGTTTTTTGGAAGTTCTGTTTATGGTTTCTTAACATATTCTCTCCACAATCAACTCTATTTTCAAGATTACATATTTTGTCTTCATTGTCTAAGGTTCTGACTTCTACGTGGTCTAGTCTGTTGGTAAACTTTTCTATTGAATTTTTAATTTGGTTTATTGTTTCCTTCATTTTGAGGATTTCTACTTGTTTTTTTTCCCTAGCATCTCTGCTATTATGATGATGATGATGATGATGATGATGATGATGATGATGAAGGATTTTGTTTGATGTATATAGATGCTTCATTATTTGGGGCATATGCCTTATGCATGCAAGGCAATCACTCTACCAACTGAGCTATATTCCCAGCCCTCTACCTCTTTATTGAAGTGATCTTTCACTTCCTTTATTTTCTCTCTGATTGCATTTCTTATACTATTCTTTACTTTGCAGATAAGTTTAACAATACATTCTAAACTCCTTCTCTGACATTTCTTCCATTGTGGTGTCAATGGGTTCTGTTATTGGAGTATCTTGGTTTGCTTGGAGTGATTTGTTCCTTTGATTTTTCATTTTGTTTGTGTGTCTAGCTATCTAACAGTATGGGTCTGAGGCAGTAGTGTTTCTATTTTGTGGACTTATGGTTCCCTGAAAGTTTCCAGTACCTCACTGTTTAGGGGAAGACAAATAATAACGACAACCAATGCAAAAAATATACTGCATTAAACCAAATAGTTCCTATTATGAAATCTACAATGTTAACTACCACAATAAACAGAAATGATCAGTTATTGCCTACAATAAAAACAGCAAGTTTACAAAAGGGTTTATAATTTAAAATGGACAGGGAGAGAACAGTAGTGATACAGAATATGATGATCATGAGGGAGGAGGAGAGGAGGAGAAGAAGAAGAAAAACATTAAAGAAAGAGTGAAAGAACAGTAGAGATTGGTTGTTATTAGAAGAAAAGAGAATTGAGAGTAACAAGAGAAAAAAAAATCCATATAAATTAAAAATTTTTTAAAAAATTAAATAAAAGAATAAAAACAAAACTAAAATATGCTAATCAAATATCTTAGTTCACAAAAAAACTAACTCATGAAAAATAACTGGCTTCAAAAATCCTAGAAATGAGAAAAAAACAAATATGAATATGTGTGTCTGTGTACCATTAAGGTCACAGTTAAACAGAGAAAAAGATCTTGATAAAAAGAATTCTTTCCATTGGCGTTCAAAATATTCTCAGCTTCTTTTCTCAGTAGCTTTAGATGGGGTCTTATAGAGTGTGATACTCCACGGTCTTGATTACTGGAATGAGAGAGTTAATACCATAGGTGGAGTTCCTGGAGGCAGGGTTTAGGCTTAGGCAGACTCCAGGCTCTTTACTGATTGCTAACTGGTCTGGAGATTTTAAATCAGTGCACCTCCAGAGGCTAGTACTTGCTGGTCAACAGTAGAAGACTATACCCCAAAGATCTCCCCTAGGATCCACTCATGTGATGGGGAACCCAGTTCTTAGTCCCCTATGTCACCTTTGAACCCCAAGTTTTCTGATCTCAGATTCAGTCTCTAAACAATATCTCCTGTCCCTGCCCTCTGAATTCCTGGCCACCCAGCTGGTCCTGCAAGCAGTTGGATTAGAAGGGGAGGGCTAGAGCTGGATGGGTTTCCACAACTCATTGTCCCTGTGTCAACCTCTCTCCATGTTTGATTTTCTCTTGATCATTTAAGCACACACTATGTTGTGCTGTATGTGTTTACTGGGCCTGTATTTTGGGCCAAACTCAGGTTTGCCAGGAACAGGCCCCTCAGCTGCTGGCCTCTGTATGGTGATTGCAAAATTGTTCCTTCCTTTGTCCTCCACACACTGTGGCAGAGATGGTGGCTTCTTTCCCCATACGTGCATATTGTGCAGTGTATCTTTCAGGTTTGCCTGGCAATGTCCTTAATCTCTAAATGCTCTTTACCCATACATGCCTTGAACCTCCACAAAATGCTGGTTTCTTTAATTCCCTTATCCCACCCCTTTGCTCACAGAGGGACCACTCTGCCTGGTGCTTCCGGCCTGGCCACGGCAGTGGCTATGCTGCTGGGGATTTCTTTCTTCTTTTAATATCCAACCTCCTGAGTCCCTGATCTGCTTTGAATGTTCAGTTTTAAACTCCAGAAAAGTCCCACCACTTTTTTTTTTGTTCATCTACCTTGCAGAGAAGCTGCCTGTTTTATTGGTTTCACTCCATGAAGCAGCACAGAAAGCGACCATCTCTATTCCACCATCTTGGAAATACCTAGATGGTAATTTTAAGTGCTGAAAGAAAATAATCATCAAACTGAGATTCTTTACCTAGAAAAAAAATGTTCTTCAGAAATGAAAGCAAAATAAAAGCCATAAAAAGTGCCCCTAAAAATCAGTTGTCCCAAAGTTTCCACATCAGTGAAATACTAATCACATTTCTTTAAACAAAGAGAACATAATTTGAAACAGAAAAATATTCAGGGATGTAGCTAGTGGCTATTAATAATTAATAGCCACTATTAATTATTATTTGGAGGCGGACTGTCTTTAAATGCAAGTGTATATTTGATCACACCAATCATCAAACATAAACAATTGATGCAAAAAATGTTGGGTGTGCAGGAGCACCCCAACTAGCATTCAATGCACACTATAAGCAAATCACACAATCCTAGGGAAACCACGATCCCCAAAATACCTCCGATGCCACACGACTTTTCTTAGCCAAAAAGCATATGTCTTCCTTATCTGGTGGTCCTCTCCAACTAATGGCAGGACATCAGGGAATGGTGGAATCAGACCAGGGATGGACAGGAAGGCAACCAGTCTCACTGATGTCCTTGGAGCAAAAACTCTTCAATGTGGCAGGACCAGCAATTTAAATACAGTTCCAAGTTGGTGGTGTACCTTGGTGATTGGTTACACCCAGTGAAAGTCAGCTGGGCATGTTGTTGCACATGTCCATGGAGCTGTGCTCCCTATTCATTGTAACCAGTCATTGCTAAGCATGCCTATGGCTAGTGCCCCTTACAGCTCTTTATCAATTGCAAGCAGACATGACTAAGTATGGCCAGCAACCTAGTGAACCCCAGGATATCCCAGCATGTCTATGGCAGACGTTTTTTACAAGGAGTAAACAATGAACTAAGGAAAAAGTAAATATATAGCTGAATAGAAATAAAAATAATGATATAAAATGACAATAATGTATGGAATTTAAATATAGAGAGAATTAAAATAAGAGATAACAATAACAAAAAGGTTGGGGATAGGTTAATTGTGTCACAGTGTTTTAAAATCATTACGGTGTTGAAGAGGTGGCAAAAATACTAATTTACTAATCATTGATAAATCAAGATAATGCTTTGCAAACTCTAGGATAACTATTGAAACATGAGTAAAACAAAGCATTAAAAACAACCTAGTAGGAATAGGAAAAAGGAGTAGCAAAAATTGCTTGGTAATTTGAAACAGAATAAGAAAGGAGAAAGAGTATTATTTAAAAAATAAAACAAACATTTAAAAATAGTATTAAAGAGCTTTAAACATAAAGATATAAGTACATGTAATTAATAAACCACAAAGTCCATTTAAACTAAACAAATTTCAAGACTAAATAATAAGAATGAAACCTGACTATATGTTGCATAATAAAGACATTGTAAATATAAAGCCACAAAAAGTTTGAGGGTAAAAAGATGCAGAAGGATATAGCATTACAAATATTAAACAAGCAACAATTTGACATAGACAATTAGTAGCATTTCATGACAAAAAACTGTTCCAGAAATAAAAAATATTTCGTAAAATTGCCAGTTCAATAAGAAGATGTGAAAAACATAATAAGATGAACTTTAAATATCTAGAAAGTAAAAATTAGTAGGATTGATGTGATATATAAAATCTACAGTTAGGTAAACTTTCTTAACATGACTCTCTCAATAACTGAATAGAAAAGCAGACAAAAACTAAATAAGATATAGAAAATTAGAAAAATGTGGGTCAATAAACTTGACATTAGTAACATATACAAGATTATAGAATATATATTATTTTCAAATTGTGTTTGGAAGCTATTGCATCAACCATATTATGCACCACAATACATCAAACTACATTCTCGACAACAGTGGAATTCAGTTGGGAATTAGTTGCAAAAAATACTTAAATAAATCTCCTAATGTATGGAAATTGAGGAATACTCTTCTATATATTCCATGATTAAGGAAGAGATTTCAATGGAAATTTTAAAAGATTTTAGACTGAAATGATAATGAAAATCTGTCATATCAAATCTTGAGGGATGCATATATGGTATTCAAATAGTATTCAAAATAAATGGCCTTAAAATCATATTTTAGAAAATAATAGAGGTTGGAAAATAAATAACTGAACTATTAATCTCAAAAAAATTGGGAAACAACAGCAAATCAAAGAAATATGAAAAACAGTAATAGGAACAGCTATTCATAAAATTGAGTGAGAAGATGAAAAAACAGTAAGGTCAAAACTTGGCTTCTTGAAAAATATCTAATAAAAATGACATGCCTCTAATGATATTATTTTTTAAACAAAGATGAAAGATTCAGATCATCAATACTAGAAATAAAAACAAATGGCATTTCAGATCCAACAAACTTCAATGAATACTAAGAGAATGCCATGAGCAATTTAATACCAATAGATTTGAAGACTTAGATGAGATAAAAAAAATTGCTAGAGAAACAAAATTTACTACAGTGAACCTAAGAAGAAAGAGAAAGTCAGAAAAGATATATAGATTACAGAAACTGAATTTATGACAATTATCTGAAAAAGAAATCTCCAGATCAATAAAGGTTTCTGGTAAATTCTGCCAATTAGTTAAGGAGTAAATAACATTAATTTATTAAAAATAATTTCAGAGAACAGAAAATGGAAAAATACTTGACAACCATTTCATAATCTTGATATCAACCACTGGTAAGATATTATCTCAAAGGAACCAGTCTCACATTTTCCATAAATAGAGATTCCAAAATTCTAATAAAATACTAGAAATTGACTCCAGCATTGAAGAAAATTTTTAATTCCAAGGAAGTTTATTTATGTTATAGTTTGGATCTGAAATGTCCCCTGAGGGGCCATATATCACAGACTTGGTCCATAGGGTGGCATCATTGGGAGGTGACAGAACATTTAAGAGGTAGGGCCTATGGGGAGGTCTTTATGTCATTAGGGATATGCCTTTGAATGGGACTAACCACCTAATTAATATTATCTTTGCTTCCTGACAATGAAGTAAACAGTTTTGCTCTGCTACACACCGTCACCACAGGCCCAAATCAATGCGCCCAAATAATCATGGATTGGAACTTGCAAAACTGTAAGCCAAGATAAACCTTCTCTCTTTATAAGTTAATCATATCAGGAATTTCTTTATAGTGACAGAAAGTAAACTAACACAGTTGAACTTCCAAAAAGTATTATACATTTAGTGAATAAAATAGAAAATCATATAATAATCTCAATAAATTAAAAAATATTAGAAATCTAAAGACAAAAGAGAGCCTTATGAATAAAAGAAAACTATAGAAAATGTATGGCTAATATTGCACATAACGATGACACGTTAAGGCCCAAAGAGATCAGAAATAAGGAAGACACAGGTTATCACTAGTCATTTCTACTGAGCATTGGACTAGAGTTCTTAGATAGAACAATGAAACAAGAAAAAGAGTTGTTACAAAATAAGTATTGGAAAATAAAAATTAAGAATGGTATCGTACGACGTACCATGTAGACAATTGTGTAAATGTATAAAATCCAAAATAATATGGAGACAAATTGTTAGAATAAGTGATCTTAGGTTACTGGTTATAAGGGGAAAAATCAATCACATATATAGTCTAATGAAACCCACAAATTTCCCACCCACAGAATTGTACATAATTGTTGTTTCATGCAATAGCTGGTTTTGCAAAACATTTAAGTGATAGGATGGGGGTGGAAGGACTAGTAGGAGCTTCCAGGAAATTTATAATAAATCTGTTTCCTGATCCAAGTGCTGAATACACATACACATTCACACTGTTGGGATTCATTGAGCTGTATAATTATGATATTTGTGAGGGGTTCCTATACATATATTTATTTTAATTTAAAGTGTAAAAATAAAATAAAATCTTTTTGTATCCAGATGGGATAATCTCCTAGATACATCATTAAGGGGGAAATAAGAGCTAAGAAGAGGGCATATAATATCCACCATTTGTGTAAAAATAAAAGAGTGGATGGGTGCAGGCATATGTGGGCGTGTGCATATGTGACTGCATGTGTTTCGGTGCTGACTTGTATATGTGCCACTTAGATCCTTAAGCCCACAGAAGCAATATTGCCTCCATGAAGGAAATGAATAACTAGGGGATGGAATGGAAATAGAGACCATTTTTACAACCAACCATTGTATTTTTTTTTAATTTTGAACCATATGAGCTTATTACCTGTTTTAAATTTTAATAATAAAATTATAACTTTAAAAGACCTCATTCTCTTAAGTAGTCTGCTGTAAAAAATCCCATAAAATTTGGAAGAAGCAAATATCAAGAGAGATACTAAAGAAATATCCAGTTATATGAGGTCAAGTAGCAGGATTTGGTATGGAAAATAAAATATCATATCGCTTTCACAATCAGAACCTATTACCCAAATCTGTAGTCAAAGAAAAGCCAGTCTCGGGATTTTAGTTGCTTATATGCTATTTTTTTCCCTCAATTTAGTGGAGGAAAAAAATGCAATATTTTGAGTCCAGAGAATTGACAAGAATATTGGGAAAAAAAAAAACAGTAAAGTAGTGGCAAGGTATGACTCCAAATTAGGAGAAGTAGAGAACATTCTCACCAGAATACTCTAATTGGTGTTTACTCATAAGAATATGAATCCATAATAACTGAAATCCTTAAGCATGAGGTATAAAGTCACCTTTCTTCTTTTCAATATTATTAAGGAAATGTCTTTAAGAAAACACAAACCAGAAATTCTTCAGGTGAGTCTCTCACTATAATTAGTTACATAGATTAGCCTGGAACCCAACAGAATAATCTGATTTATTGCAAAAATCATGGAATCCATATAATAAAAATTAAATATACATGTTTATTTCTTAAAGCATTATGGCTTAATGTTTTAATTATAATACAAAAATTAAAATAGATAATTAAAATTTAAAGGGAGAAGGAAGCGTGGTTATTTAAACATAAATTTAACTGCACATGACTTGTAAAGGGTAATGTTGGGCTATGTTGTGGCCACAAACTCCCAAAATATCATTGGCTTATCATGGATCATAATAAGCAATTTATTTCCTGTTCACACAAAGTTCACCAAGGATTGTGCAGCTGCCTTGTGTCTCTCTTTCAAACACTAGCTCAGGGGCCAGGGCTCTTACCATTTCAGACCTACATGGTCAGACACCGAGGGACTCCAAAGTGACTATGGTGGAGAACAGAGGGAAGGAGAAAACACATTGGTCTTTAACCGCCTTGTCCCAGAAGTGACACAGATCATGATGCTCAAGTTGATTGGCCAGAACTAGCACAGAGTTCTAACTGCAAGGGAAGCTGGGTTATCTTGGGGGTACGTGGGTAAGTACTATCTTTCCCTGGTAGTTTGGGAAAGCAAGAAAGTTATATATTGACTCAATCCTTTTCTTTTTTAACCATTTTTAAATTTGTTCTAATTAGTTATACGTGACAATAGCACTTTGACACATCATAAAAAATTGGAGTATAACTTTTCATTCTTCCAGTTGTACATGATGTGGAATCACAATGGTCATATAGTCATATGTGCCCATAGGGTCATAATGTCCAATTCATAGATTATTTGAATCATAGAAAAGTTTCTAGGTACAAATTTTGTTTTAAATAATCAGCTAGATTCTTTAATCTATAGGGACTGGGGCGGGGGGCATATAATTGTTGAATCTTGCACTTTGCTTCAGCTATGTAAGGCCTTGAGTTTCCCTGAAGAATTTTGAAACTGAAATTGACAGTATATTTTCTCAACAACAGCCTCTTTACACAGGTTGCTACTGTGTGGAGCATATGCAAGATGCTGAATCTAGGAGGTAATTAGGCTGGCTTAATGAGTACTGAAAGAAATTCACATTTTTTTTTAAAAAATTCAAATGTTACTCATTTCTACACCCTCTAGGCACCTGTGAAAAATTGATCATAATCACAATTAAAAATAACACTTGACTAATATTGGAAACCAGAGGGATAATATCATTGGATAGTAAGTGATTTCACATTCCATTCCTGGGAGTCACTTTCTACAGGTCCTAATCAGATAAGCAGTCACTATTTATTATTTATCCATTTGCTACTGAATAAAGTTGTTCACTGCTTTCAAAGAAAAAAATTCAATTTTTAATTGCATGTACAAAATTGGTAACCATGAGGCCATATCTAAACTTATTTATTTTGCATGATCAATTGCATGCATTTGGGGGAAAAAGGATACTTTTATAATAAATAGTTTAAAAAGCAGCTTTCACCGTGCAATTTTCTAGAACTACAAGAATATATGACTTTTTCAACCTAAACTAGTTTTTAAGCTTTAGAAGTAGAAATGAGGTTGGGACTTTTATCCATTAAAGCATTTAAAATGAAGAACTGAGCCTTGATACAAATCAACAACAAAAACTCTTGTCCTGTCTACAACAGTGTTTCTGTATTTGTGATCCAGTTCATTGGAATTTTAACAATGCTTATTGGTTCTCAAATTCAAGCTTCTTTCTGAAACAAACAGAAACATTTATTGTGGAGTCAACTCTGCTGCCATGGGCAATCCCTAAGGATTCCTAAGGATTTTTTCTGGTCAGGGACCCTTTTCATAGCCCATCTTTCCATAGCCCTATTCTTGACCAACTGTCCCTCAAGATTTAGGTAAAGATTTCTTCTCTGTAAAGTTTTTCCTTGATTCTCCAAGGAACATTTTTCCCTATGCTGCCACCCCTTTTGTGTATCAAGTTAGAGTAATTAATAAATTAGGTGACACTCAAGGTCACAGAAGCAGGTACTATGACTTATTTCTTTTTAAGCCAAAGACTTTTAAACATTAGGCTTTAATACATGGTGGGGACTTAGTCAATATTGTTTAATTAAATAATTATGTCCAATTTCCTGGTGGAACTGAGAAAATATATCACGTTTAGATGTGGAACAAAGTAGACCCTTGTATATTTGTTAACCCAACTTTTGAGACTAAAAGTTCTCTAAAAATAGTTTATGGAGTTGGACTATTGGAGTTGGACCATTGCTAGCCAAAAGTTGATAGACAGGGCCTGGAACAAATTCCCTAACCCACTAGCAGCATAGTTAGATAGCAATTGGAAAGGTGTCCATCGGACCTCAGGTGTGAGGGTGATTTGGAAGAAGGTTTTGGGAGGAGAAACAAATCGTTTTACAGTGAACCTGTATTGCCCAGAGATAAGAGAAACAGGACAATACAAAGTGAGCTAAGTTCTGGGATAGAAGGTTAGGCCATAAAGAGAAGTTTGGGCTACTTCTTGGTTGGCTGGTTCCAAAAGCAGAATGCAATGTAGCTTCTCAGGACTCTTGAGCACATAGCATTTGCTGTTGGTGGTGGTGGTTTAGCTTGAAGTTATGAGTCAAATTGGCTTCTCTTATCTCTTTCCTTGCCTCCATTTTCTGACTTGCTCCTAAATTTAGGACATCTCAGAATTCTTCTCAGCTCATTACTGGTGGAACTGAAATTAGTATAAGCCATTACAGAAAACAGTGTGGAGGTTCCTCAAAAAATTAAGAGTAGAACTATCTTATGATCTACTAAACCACCTTCTGGGTTTATATTCAAAGAAAATAAGTCAAATAAGTCGCTTTCTCAAAAAGAAAATCTGTACTCCCACGTTCACTGCAGCTTTCTTCATAAGAAAGATATGGAAACAACCTAAGTGGTCAGCAACGGAGGAATGAAAAAAGAAAACAGAATATTTTTATGTAATAGAATATTATTTAGCCTTAAACAAGAAATAAAGAACTCCTGCCATTTGTAACAACATGGATGAACACAGAGGATATTATATTAGGTGACCTGAGCCAGGCACAGAAGGTCATACTGCATGATTTCACATATATGTGAAAATTTTTAAAAGTCAAGCTCATAGAGTGTCAAAGGGTAGTTTCCAAAAGGGGGCAGGTCATGATATTGGAGGGAATGGGAAGCTGTTGGTTCAAGGGTACAAACATCCATTATAAGATGAATAAATTCTAGAGTCTTAATGTACAGCCTGGTGACTATAGCCAAAACTAATGTATCCCCTATACTTGAAATTTGCTGAAAGAGTAGATCTTAAGTATTCTCACTTAAGATCTCTCTCACCCCCCCCCCACACACACACACACTAACTGTGCGGGGTGATGGATATGTTTGATTGTAGTAATCATCTCACAACATATATGTATATCACCATCACATTGTATACTTTAAATGTATGCAATTGTTAATTGTTATGATAACTCAACAAGGCTAGGGGGAACATATATTACACTTGAAAAACAGAATGAATCCAATACTGAAATAACCAAATTGTGCTCTCTTTACTGTTTAAGAATGTAAATCAGTTTAAAATATATGGTAAAATCACTTTTCTTATACAAACCACACAGTATTTGAATGCAAGCAATTTGATTTTCACATCAAACTGGAGAGAAGAAGACAGTTTCACACTTAGCTTCCATAATTGTGTTAGTAGAAGTTAATAAGACTAAGTTCAAGAATGAGAAGCCCAGAAAAGTGGCAGCTCCCTAGCTTATTGAGAAATTCGCATTATGCTTCCACAACCACAGCCCGAAAGGCTGGGAGAGGGTTGCTGCTTTAACTAATCTTTACCATCATCAATGAGTTGTGGAGAGGATAAAAGAAGTGGGACGGGAGTCAGGAACCAAGGCTTACCTGCAGGAGAGGGATGGTCTGCCCCAGAGGAAGGCTGCTCCCACTCTGGAGTCCAGGGACTCTTTCCAGGTAGGAGCCTGGCTTGCCTGGTTCCTACAGCCCAGGGCAGAAGCCCAGCTGTGGCCCATTTTGAGAAGCTGCAGACTTATCCCCAGCATGCAGATTAGGAGGATGCTGAGGCTTTCATCTGAAGGCAAGTTTAAACTTTTCCTCTCAAAAAAGGTTTAATAATTGAGTCTGGAAACAGACAAAAGACAGATTAATGGGAGAAAAGGTATACAAATTTAGTAATGTGCATATGTGCATGGGGTCAGGTGATTGTGACAGGTGTACTTTCTTTATAAGAGAAAGGGATTTGGAGGCGGGGGTTTAGGCAACATTAGAAGGGTAGTAAATGATTTTTAGGAGAAGTGAATGAACCTAAAAAAAAAAAAAAAAAAAAATACTTCACTTGGCACTGTATGGTGTTTTGGTTTTTCAGTATATTCCTCTGTGATAATAGTTTAACCTTCCTTGGTTAATGAGATTTCAGTGAGAGGGTCAAAGGCAATTGTTCTTCTGTGGCAGATCCAGTTTTCAGGTAGACAAAGGATCTACAGAGACAGCTCCTCCCTGTGCTTTAAGGAGAGAAAGAGGATCAAAGATGACTGAGACACAGGAAGGCAAAGGAAGATCAGAGAGGTCTTAGCTTTGAGACTTTCTCAAGTGCAGCTGTCAAAGAATCATAATTTGGAGAATTGTTTTCTGAGCCCCAAAACTTTAGTTGCAGACCTCTAGGGTCTTTCAGTATCTTCTAGAACCTCTGATCTTCCCTGCAGTCTCTCTCCTTGGTAGTCAGGAAAAAGGATGCCCATCAGAGAGTCAAAATTAAATATCAAAATTTAACTAGGTGCAATGGTGCATGCATGTAATCCCAGCAGTTCAGGAGGCTTAGGCAGGAGGATGGCAAGTTCAAAGCCAACTCCAGCAACTTAGCAAAGCCCTAAGCATCTTATCAAGACCCTGTCTTTATATAAAATATTTTTAAAAGGATAGGGATGTATCTCAGTGGTTGAGCACCCCTGGGTTCAATTCCCTCTACTACACACACACACACAAAAAAATTAGCACACCCTTCTTTCTTGTGATTGCTACATTCCTGGGTTCATTCTGTGATTCCCAAAGAATTGCACTGGCAGCCCAGAGGTCTCCCTGCTCTTGCATGGATGCATGAGATTGCATAAAAGCACACTTGTCTCCAGATTCGTTCATATAAAGGAGGGACAGCCAAAAGCTTGCAAAGTATTGGAACCTTGGAGCAGCATGGAAAATGGCCCTACCTGGTGAGAAATGAGTGGGAACACTTCGCACATACTCTCCGTGGGACAATGGCATTGCCATTTTCACCCTTGATCCATCCCCATCCCCATCCCCTCTAGCATATTTACTATTTAGTTTTTGTATTTTCTATTCAATGTGTTCAGACCTTGCATACCATAGAAAAGAGTTTTTGTGGGTGTGTTTTCAATTATAATCAAGATGTTGACCTATTCTTCATTTCCCATTTTTCATACCTTCCATAAATACAGAAAAACCAAAAGCTATCCATATTGCTCTATGTAAACCTAGTCCATTATTATTTACAGTCCACACCCATTTTATTTCCACATGCCCCTCATGGTCTGCAGTTCCTTCCCACACACTATGCTGCTATGAATATAACTTTTAGTGGCCTTCACCCATGAAGCAAGGTTGGTTCCTATCTTTGACATCAGCCTTAGCAAAAATCATATTCAGAGAAGCATTATTCTGACCAGCTTTAGCTCCTCAATTACTTTAGTCATTGAAAAGTGATTTAAATAGCTTCTAACATATTTGTATTCCTTTCTCTTTAAAGAAAGACATGTAAATAATATATACCCAAGATAATGCAGCCTCTTCACCAGGATCTGGAGCTCTTCAGTCAATACCCCTCTAGCTCAGACCTGTGCCTGCCTCTTGTGGCAGGACCAGGCCTCTAATCATTCTGTCCTAAAAACTGAGTATAACAAGGGCTCAGTCTGACCAACTCTGGAATGTGTGTATTTGTGTGTTTTGGTCCACTGTCTGTGAAGATTCTCCTGCTGAGATACTCAATTAGTGGAAGTATCTGGGCCCTCTCTAGTCTTTGGTGGATCCTTAAACCCAGATAGTGCCTACCTGGTAGACTGTACAAATATTTGTACCTAGCACAATGCAAATATTTGGTGAGAAACAAATGAATGAGTAGGAGTATGCTCTGCATGGGTGCTGCCTAGTTTTTCTCTGGAACATGTGGACAATCCTACAGAAAGTTCTCTGGGAACTCCAGCCTCTGTCCTGAAGGTGGCCCCTTACCTCATCAGCTGCTGCAGGTGATTGATGGATCTCTTTTAGCCAAAGACCTTCATTGTTGGAAGGAGGCCCTCCTGAGAGGAATTCATTTGCAAAACACCTACAACCCAGTGCCTCCTATGATACATGGGAATTATGCACCCTGTCCTGCCTTCCAAGAAGCTGAGTGCTTTTAGTGGAAACTCCTCCCTTTGCTCTGCTGCTAGGGAGTTGTTCAGCCAGTCTTTGAATTCAGGTCTTCTAGGAACACAACTCACCAGTTCCCTCCATTTTGGGCTAAAAGTGCCAGTTCTTTGGGCTTCACACAGGAGGCACTGGCATAAAAAGAAAACAAACAAACAAAAAAACACTTCCTCTTTTCCTTTTGGGGGACACTAGAGATGACACTGAGCTCTAATACATGTTTCCAAAAGTATCACCTGGCCTCCTTAGTCTCCACTCTATTATATCTTGAAGTTGTTACTAAAAATGCTGAGATACCTCCTTTTGCAAGTAAGTCCTGAAACACCGGCATATACCCATAATAAAAATATTCATGGTCTGTCTGAGATACAAATTTAGGTGGGCATGTTCTGTTTTCTCTGGCAACAATACATGCAGCTGGTATAGATCTTTTGTTGAAATGAGAGCTACATGCCACCTCTTCATTTTCTTCTTGGCATGTGGTCTCAAAAAAAAAAGTACCATTTAAACATTATAATAATATCAAATAAGTCTACTCACAGGACAATATATTAAATCATACTGTGTTCGCCTTATATTATTGATCTCATTTATGTCATTCTTTGCTTTCTACTCTTACTCTATCCAGACAACAAAACTGTTTCATTCATGATTGTATCTTTATCTATTAAAAAGAATTCATTGAGGGGGCTGGGATTGTGGCTCAAGTGGTAGAGTGATCGCCTAGCACGTGTGAGGCACTGGGTTCAATCCTCAACACCACATAAAAATAAAATAAAGATATTAAAAATAAATAGATAAAAATAAAAATAGAAACAGTTGTTTAAAAAAGGATTCATTGAGATATAATTTTTCTAAAGTTCAAATATTTAGAAGCCCTATTAAAACTTTTTATATGATGGAGGTAGGAATTAGTGGTACTGGATTTCAGAATCTCTCGGAAAAAATGTTTCTCACTCATGGAGAATTGCTTGCTCAAATATTCAGAATAGACACAAGCCTATTATTCTTTGTAAGAGCCTGGTCTAACCTGCAGGCATCCCTTGGGAAAATATCTGTGCAGAGGTTACTGCCTCCCCAGGATAAGAAGTGAAACTGCTGCCTCTTAAATAAATGGATCAGCTTGAAATGGCATGGGCCTTTTCCAATCCTGCATTAAAATAGCGCTGAAGATTCACCAAGATGGAAATTCAGAACACCCTTGAAAACTAGAACAATGAGGCTCTTCCCAAAATCAAGGTGCGTCTTACTTAAGTGCTACTAGAACCAGAATTTAAAGCCCCATGCCTCAGTGAGGACCCTTTGTGCACTGCTGCTTAAGAAGAAAGAAAAACCAAACTACACATCTGCATGAAGAACCCTTTGACTCTCCTCC
This sequence comes from Marmota marmota marmota, assembly GCF_001458135.2. Classification (NCBI taxonomy): domain Eukaryota; kingdom Metazoa; phylum Chordata; class Mammalia; order Rodentia; family Sciuridae; genus Marmota; species Marmota marmota. The sequence continues at coordinate 7,739,263 of NW_026000153.1, read as the reverse complement.
ATTATGTGACACTTAGTTGAGGAACACACAGATTGTACCTACCAGAAAACTAGCCAGCTAGCCCTTCACTGAGCTCATGGTATTTTTTAGGACAGCCAGATGGTAATTTCTCATTTCACTCATCCCTTTCTACATCCAGAGACAGCAACTCTTCAGAAAACACCTGGGCAAGACTTAGGCTGTGGGCTACCGGCATAGTAGTCTCCATAAATAAAGCACTATGGGCCTGAGAGAAGATAGAAATAGAAGCAGTAAAAATCAGGGCTAGAGTTTTCCATGCAGTCCATCTGTTCCATATGCCAGCAAGCCGACAGTGGACGTAGGAGTGGATCCCATTTCTGTCTGAGAGAGCAGAAGTAGACGGGAAATGTGTGAGGCGCTGGGCTCACCAACCTACCCGCCATCTGTGCCTCCAGCCCAGAGATTCAGCCACTGCACAAGTGGTCGGAGCAGAGGGCTGGGGTATCCTCCCACCCGCTTCCCGTCTGAGGATGGAGCAACCCCAAAAGTAGGAGAGATGCAGGGAAAGCAAACACCTCCGGGAAGACTCAGAAGAAAAAGAAGATGCTTCTAGAAACTTTTGCTCAAGGAAACAAAAGACAACAATTCCAAGTTGTACATATCTCAGTAGATGTTGGGATACAATAGAAAAAGAAGGTTAGTGAGAAAATGGACATAAAAGCAAAAGAGATGAGAAGAAAGTCGACTTGATTGAAGTAAGAAATATTACAAGGAAACAAACACGTCAAAAAGCAGAATTAAGCCCTCACTTAAGGTAGAAATAACAGAGTTGTCCCTGATGGACTAAATAAGAAATGTTGGAGATTGCGCTATAGAATAAAGAAGGAAAGACAAAGATGGAAATCGGGAGGAAGGAAAATGATAGATACAGAAATTCAAAGATCTAACTAAAGCTCTAAGTGATGTTCTTAGTGGGCCAACTAAAAAACTGATGGATCAAAGGTTGAGAATCTGTTCTATAGACATTGAGGCAAAGTTAACAGGAAGGGGATGGATAGGCTGAGAGAAGGTACTTGAGATGTCCCAACTGACAAGGTTGACACCTGGAGTAGCAAGGCATGCATCCACATCAGCAAGGATGAATGCATGGATGATGGATGGATGGATAGATAGAGCTGTGGTTTGGATCTGAAATGCCCTGCAAAGCTTCATGTGCTAAAGGCTTGGTTTCTAGTCCGTGGTGCTATTAGGAAGTGGTAGAACCTTTAGCATGTGGGGCCTATTGGGAAGAAATTAGGTTATTGGCCATGTGCCTTTGAAGGGGATATTAGGGCCCCAGACCCCTTTCTTTCTCTCCCTTTGCTTCCTGATCACTGTGATATAAATAGGCTTCCTCCACCTCCCATTCTTATCACAATGCACTGTGACACTGAAGATCCAAAGCAACCTCTCTAAGCTACCATGGACCAAAACCTCTGCAACTAAGCAGAAAATAATCTTTCCTCCTTTAAGTTGATTATGTCAGGTATTTTGTTACAGTCATAGAAAGCTGACTAGGATAGATGGATAGATGGATAGATAGATAGGTGGATAGATAGATCACCTAATTAGAAAATGGGAAAGAGCTTTGTAGACTGAATTCAAAGAAGAGGTCTGGGGATATAGGTCAGTGGTAGAGCTCTTGTCTAGCATGGGTGAGGCATGGAGTTCAATCCCTAGTACTACCAAAAAAAAAAAAATCAAAGAAGGGAAAACCCAAATGGCTAAAAAGCACATGAAACCTCACTGGAAATCACAGAAGTACCATTCAAAATAAGAAATCATTCTTCATATTTCCAAATGGCAAAAAAAAAAAATAGGAACAGGGGATTATAAAGTGCCAATGAGAATGAGGTGAAAGGGCAGGATTATAAACACCTCTGTGGAGTGCAATCTCAATGAAATATGTTAATAGCCTTTGACTTATGCATATCAGAAGAAAAGTCAGGATAAGATGGAGAAGAAGAAAGAACACAGAGACAGGGGGCACAAGAAGGAATAAAGAGAGTTATGGGAGAAGGGGAAAAATAATAGTTGGTCCAGGAAAAGAAAGTAAAATAACAAACAGATTTTGTGGAATTAGGCCAAAATCATTTTTATTGCCTTCTAATCTTTTCTCCATTTTCATTTAATGATATATTTTATACTATACATGTATTATGTATGAATTTTATAATGTGTCACACATAAATATCAGGAAAAAAGTTACTTTTAAGCATCCATAATCGTACCACCTGAGGTTTATAACTACTGTTAACATTTGGTATATTTCATTTGGAACATTTTCTATGCATGAACATTGTCTCAAATCATGAAGTTTTCTTCAGAAAAAGATTTTATCATTTTTAAACATTGGATATATTACATTAATTGAATATACCATAATAATTTTTAATTTTTCACCATTATAGAATATATGTGCTATTTCCAAATTTCAAAATTACAATTAAATAAATTTTGTACAAATTTTATTTGTGATTACCTTTTTAAAAAAAATCATGCATTCATAGATGTGGAATGATTGCATTTAAGTATGCCACTTGTCCCTTATTAACATATTGCCTTCAAGAACAATTATACAAATAAACGTTTCTTCCTACTGTGTATAATCTCTGTATAACAACCCCAACCTTGTATTTTTTAAAAGTATGCCCATTTAATAACTGAACTACTAACGTTTTTAATTTGCCTCTTTTACTAGTAATAAGCTATGAAATTTTCCATTTAAAAGCCATCTGTTCCTTCTGACCTTAGAACATCCACCAAACCTGGGCTTAAGCTTCAGCTTCCCATGAGATTCTGGCTACCCAGTTCAAAATTGCCATCTACCACCTTACTCACCCGCCCCCACACTCCCATGCCCTTGACCCTCTTCTACTTTTGACCTTGCCATGGCAATGATCACCTTCTTCTCTACTCTGTAATTTACTTACCTGTTGCTCCTATTTTTTGTTATTGCCTGCATATGCATCCCTTCCACTATTAGGTAGTCTTCCCAACAACAAAGATCATTATAGCTTTGCTCATTGATACACCTCACGATTCTAGAAGATGTGGCCTATGGTCAGGTTGTCATAAATGTTTTTATTTTATTTTATTTTATTTTATTTTAATGAGTATTAGACTTTTTAGAAAGGGTATCTAATTTTTAGGTAGATGAATGGTTTTAAAAGTATGATATATCCATACAATGGAATATTATTCTATGATAAAAACAATGAACTGTCAAGCCATGGAAAATCATGTAAGAAACTTAGAGACCTATTGCTGAGTCAAAGAAGCCAATCTGCAAAGGTCGCCCAGGGTGTGATTCCAACCATATGACATCCTGGAAAGGTGAACCATGGAGACAGAGAAAAGACCAGTGGTTTGCAGGGGCTTGAGGTGAGGGGAAGGAAATGCGAGTAGGAGAGCACAGAAGACTTTTAGGACAGGAAACTCCTCTGTGTGATTCTATAAAAGTACATATGTGACATCAAGCATCTGTCAATCCGTACAACCATATGACACAAGGGATAACCCTGCCTGAGCTCTGAACTTTAGTCAGTAGTAACATATCAAGAGTAATCCATCCATACAACAAACTTACCGTACCAATATGTGACGTTAAGAATAGAGAAAATGGGGCGGGGTGCATATGGGAGTTCTCCGTGTTTCCTATGTAGTTTTGTATGAATCTAAAACAGCTCTAAAATAAAATATAATCATTGAGAAACAAAATATTTGTATTTTTCTTAGTTTTCCTAAGTTTTGCTTCTTTTACATTTAAATCTTTCATCCATATGGAAATTTTATAGCATGAAATGGGAAAAATCAATTAAAATTCTTATCAAATTTCTATAGCAGCCTCACCCATTCTTATATTTATGTACAAATTCTTATATTTATGTGATTCTGTCTTTATTTTAATTAATTTTAGATATAAAAACACCATTTCAGCCAGGCATGATAGCACATGTCTATACTACCAGCGACTTGGGAGGCTGAGGCAGGAAGATCACTAGTTCAAGGCCAGCCTCAGCAAAAGTGAGGTGCTAAGCAACACAGGGAGACCCTGTCTCTAAATAAAATACAAAATAGGACTGGGGATGTGGCTCAGTGGTCAAGTGCCCCTGGGTTCAATTCCAAGTACCAAAAAATAAAAAATATATATATACCTTTTGATAGTCTAGTGTCTCTTGGCTATCCTTATAGATGGTCATTTCTTACTATCTGCAGAGCACTGGTTCTAGAGCCTTTGTGGATACCCAAACCTGTGATGCTCAACACCATTAAATGAAATGCCAAAGTACCTGAATATAATCTGACCACATTCTCTTATACTTTAAACCACCTCTAGATGACTTATAACACCTGCTATGATGTAAATGTTATGTCAGTACTTTACTGCATTGTTTAGGTAATAAAGATAAGGAAAAGTATGTCCCTGTTCAGGGCAGGCACAAATTTTTTCAAATACTTTTGATCCATGGTTGGTTGAATCTATAGGTGTGGAGACCCCAAATACAGAGGCTTGACTGCTTAGTATGGTTTACAGAATTATAGCTTTTAATATATTTAAAAAGCAGACATCACTGGTTTCTCCTAATTTCTTTTCTTTATTACTTTCCTCTTGGCCACTTCCTCTTCCAGTAGGTGATATCACAAATAGTCACTTGATCAATATTGTGATATCACCTACAATATCGATCTCATTCAGAAATTTTGTTCATCTCTTAACTCATGGATCTTATATATATATCAGTTTTTAAAACTTGGGTTATTTAATTCAATATTTTTGTGAAACTTTTTCCTAAGTTGTAAAAATTTTGTTAGTATAGGAAACAGGACTCTTCTCCAGTAGTATATTCTAAGGTTTGTCACTACCTTTTATGTAGTACAGTGATCATTTTCAATATATTTAATGTCACACATTGTTAGTTTGCCAGGTTTGCCCAATAGGTATTCTTGTATTTTCAAACTTGATTCATATTAACTACAAAAAAAACCTATTTCCTCTTTGTATTTCAATGCTGTTGTAGCGTCTTCATTTTTCTTTTTGTACTTCCCATATCAACCACAAATTTACAAAAAAAAAAAAAAGCAAATATCCATGAAAACAAATGTATCCCTATTTTATTTCTTAATTTAAAGTAAATTCTGTAATAATGTTTTTCCACTTCTTTTTGTTGTAGGAAATTAGTTCTAACAAGTACTAAACGCACACAACCAAAAAGCATGAAAAACATATAGTAAATAAGTTTTAGTGAAAAAAATACCAGAGTTTTTAATGTGCTAATGAAAACAGTCATGTTTTGAGAGTGGTACATGTAGAATTTTCTATTTCCTTAACTCTAGAGGTCTTCAACAGGACACCTACTAATATTTCTTAGAAATAGTGTTTCCAGAAGCCCACTTTGAGAAAATGTCCATTGGTTATTAACATGATACTAACTGTTGGTTTGAAAGACAGCTCCTACCACATCTTTCATTCATTTATTTAACAAATGTGTACTGAGGTTCTTATATGTGTCAGGGTAACACAGGAGGCTCAGTGGAGATTTGACAATGACATTCCTGATTAGGGATAAGTACATACAAAATAGCAATACTATGTAATAGAGTGTTCAAGAAACACAGAGGAGAGGACACTAATTTGGACAAGGGATGTTGGGATGGTCAAAGAAGTTTTATCTAGAAGTAGAGATGCCTGATATGACTTCCAAAAGATGAGCATTTACTTGGCAACTTGATTGACAATAAAGATAGCTATTCCATGCCAAGGGAAATACATGACATATCTAAGAAACTGAAAAGATTTTGGAAGTGGGCTATAGGAAGAGCTTAAAGCCAGGAAGTGACACAATGAGAGCCATTTTTAGAAAAATCACCCTGGCTATATCATAGAGGACTCAGATGGGCAAGACAGAAGCCAAGCAGGCCAGTCAGGAAGCCCATGCAATGTCAAGGTGAAGCAAAACTACTCATATTTGAAAAGGATTAGAGAAAGAACATAAGCCAAACATTTCTTCTAGCGCTTCTAAGTTGGACTGCCGCATGTGTTCATATTATTAGAAAATAGATGCCTGGCTCTCTTTCCTTAGTTCTCTGTAGGAGAACCTTCAAAAAGCCTTCAATGCAACTATCCATTCAATAGTTTCCAATTTGCAGCACAAGAATTAAAACCAAGAACCAATAAATGGGATGGAATCAAACCACAAAGTTTCTTCTTGGCAAAAGAAACAATTTGTGAGGTGAACAGAGAGCCTACATCCTGGGAGCAAATTTTTACACCTCACACATCAGATAGAGCACTAATCTCTAGGATATATAAAGAACTCAAAAAGCTAAGCACACACACACAAAAAAAAAAAAAAAAACCAAATAACCCAATCAATAAATGGGCCAAGGACCTGAACAGACACTTCTCAGAAGACGATGTACAATCAATCAACAATCATATGAAAAAATATTCATCATCTCTAGCGATTACAGAAATGCAAATAAGATATCATCTCACTTCAGTCAGAATGGCAGCTATTATTAAGACAAACAACAATCAGTGTTGGCGAGGATGTGGGGGGAAAGGCACACTCATACACTGCTGGTGGGACTGCAAATTGGTGCAGCCACTATGGAAAGCAGTATGGAGATTCCTTGGAAAACTTAGAATGGAACCACCATCTGACCCAGCTCCTCAGTTTATACCCAAAAGACTTAAAAACAGCATATTACAGGGACACGGCCACACCAATGTTTATAGCAGCACAATTCACAATAGCTAAACTGTGGAGCCAACCTAGATGCCCTTCAGTGGATGAATGGATAAAAAAAAAAAGGTGGCATATGCACACAATGGAATTTTACTCAGCAATAAAAGAGAATAAAATCACGGCATTTGCAGGTAACTGGATGCAGTTGGAGAAGATAATGCTAAGTGAAGTTAGCCAATCCCAAAACAACAAATGCTGAATGTTTTCTTTGATATAAGGAGGCTGACTCATAGTGGGGTAGGGAGGGGGAGCATGGGAGGAATAGATAACTCTAGATAGGGAAGAGGGGTTGGAGGGGAAGGGAGGGGGCAGGGGATTAACAAGGATGGTGGAATATGATGGACATCATTAACCAAAATACATGTATGAAGACATGAGTTGGTGTCAACATACTTTATATACAACCAGAGATATGAAAAATTATGCTGTATACATGTAATAAGAATTGTAATGCATTCTGATGTCATTTTAAAAAAATAAGACACAGAAGCCTTTTCCCTGTCTGCTATGCAATTTCCACTCTCACCACAGAATCATGCAGTAATTCATGTTACAATTACACTAAACATATATTTCTCACTTTATAAAATGATATATCTCACTTTATTGAAACAGGAATATGTCTATCATTTAGGGCTTTGCTTTGTTTTCAAGAAACTCAATACACTGTTTTGTTTTTGCTTTTATTTGCAGTACTGGGCATCAAACCCAGGGGTACTCTACCACCGAGCTACATCCCCAACCCTTTTTCATCTTTATTTTGAAACAGGGCTTTGCTAAGTTGCCCACATTGGTCTCAAACTTGTGATCCTCCTGCCTCAGCCTCCCAAGCACTGGAATGCAGTTGAATGAACCACACCTGCTTCACTACCAAGTTTTCAACTCAACTACAACCAGGCTTTTATTGCTTACCTCCTCTCCCTTGACCTTGTTCTTGGTTCTCATCCTGTATGTTCTTTTTATTATTAGATTGTATTTTTTTAAGATAACAAACTTCAATCCTTTGTGGAATTTAATCAAGGACAGGGATGGGTAGACAGGTAGATTTTCACATCTTATTTTTTTGTGTAGACCATAATAATAATAAAATTATTGCTCATAATTATTGTTCATTTAAGATTTACATATATTAAGCTACTTGCTAATGTGCACATCTCTCATGAGCTGCAGGCCCTGTCTTGGAATAGAAGTCTTTCTGGCCTCAAGTCTCACACTATTCCATTCCCTGGTGCCTATGAGGCAGGAGGACTGGAATAGACACCACCAAGAATAGACTGGAAGGAGATTGAATCTATCAGTCTTTAAATGTAAAATATAACTACTGCTAAAAATGTAAGAATGAAAAAGACTGACCGAGCTTAAATCAGAAATATGAAAGGTGATTCATATATATAAAAGACATGTTAGTTGGGCTCTTTCAGGTTGTTGGACACAAACACCTAGATTACTTCAATGACAAGGTGAATCCTGAGGTTACAGGTAAGAAGTGATGAACACAGAAATTCCAGACTCCTAGCCAAACCCAAACCTGGAAACACTGAGTTGACTTTTGAGACACAAGCAGTCAGAGCCACTTGGTTCCTTAACCCTCTGAATGGCAGGCAAACACCGCTCCCTGTTCCATAATCCACAACAATGGCTATGATCATACACAGGTGCTTTGTATTAGCTCTAATCCATCTCAGCTATCGCAGACTCATACCAGTCTCCTCTTCTCCTAACCTCAAGGTTTTAAACTGCTTATGGCTTCTGCTCTTTGCTAAGCTCCTTGAACAATGAATTGATTGCATTTTCAGCCTCCAACCAGACTCAAGCATTTCCACTTGGCAGAGCTGTTTGCAGGTCACCTGGAAGACCAGTGTTTATCCTAGGTGGCTGAAAGTGGCTGAGTCACCAGCTCCGGCTTACCTGGTCAGAAGCATCATTCATGAAGACTACTTGGAAGATTCTAAATTAATTCCACATTTCTATAGTTTGGCCTTATGAGAACTGCCATTGAAAAGACAATGTATCAGTCATGATTCAGAAGCATCAAACTCCTCTGCCTTTCAAATGTCCTTACTCTCCCCATATCCAGCACACACCTTCTTTCTCCCATTATTGCTGAGCCCCACACACAGGGAAGAGTTAGCTGGTCTGCACTGTAGAAGGAGTTGACGTGGACATCAATGTAGACATACTGCAATGGTGCTGTCACTGTCTGCCCCACATCTTTCAGCTCTTGACATTTCAGTGTGCAATGGCATAGATTCTACCTGTAATTGCTGCATCTTTTTGTGGAAGTGCTTCCTCTGTTGGCTGAGTCCACTCTGCTCACAGGCTTGGAAGATCAAATCAACCACCCCAACCCACACCACCAGGAATAGACTTTAGCTAACAACTGATGCTTACCCACTGTGGCCCATTTCACAGTGCTTCCAAGTAGGATTAGGTTCCAGATGCCTAGTTTTCCTATCTCATTTCTCCTCTCCTCTTCTACTCCTTCCTGGTATCACTTCCCAATAATTCTTTGCAATAGAATCCTGGACTCAGGACCTATTTCCAGGGGAATTAAAATTATGACATTCAGTGTTATGTACCCCATGTATTTTACTCCATGATAGAGGAGTTCACTTGTCCTTGTTGAATTATACATTTGATTTGCTGTGCTTAGGGTGACCGTTCCTGGTCCCATTTGCCTAGCACTGGGGGTAAGAGATGGTGATTCCCAGAACTTGGGACTTTCAGTACTGCCACCAAGACAGTTTTTGGGGAAAACCAGTATGTGAAGTCACCCTACCTGCATGTGGTCTGCCTGCACTTGGGAGTGTAGGTGGCCACTCCCTCCTTGCAGACTCTACCTGCATCATCAAAAGCTCTTGACAGGCTGACAGTTGGAGGTTGCTCTGAATCAGCCAAGGACAGAACAGTATCATCAGCATGTGGATTCATTAGCTAGAAAAGGGACAAAATCTTTCACCATTGGGCACAATAGACATGCTGAGGAAGGAGAAGGGAGGGCTGAGAGCTTGAGGGAGCCATGTGACTACCAATGCGCTCCCTGAGATAGGGACAAGTGGTTGTCATTTAACAGTTATTAATATTTCCTAGCTGTGCCTTGCACAAGGATCTCACATTTTCGCCGAAAGTCCTGCAACGCTTCATGGGATGTGAAGGAAATTATGATGTTCATTAAACCAAGTGTCACTAAGTGCAATGCTCAACACTTAAGCACATCAGGTATGTTAAGGTCTCTGGTGGCATTTACTGGCTGACTTTCCTACTAATTTCTGAAACGAGCTCTCAAGCATATCTTTTCTAATGGAAAAATATAAGCACAAACAATACTTTCATGATATATTAAGACTGTAACCAGAAGCATCAGTCCGGTTCTGAACATTGAGATCTACCTGAGACGTCCCCATGTTCCTACCAGGAGACTTGGGTTGTAATGATGTGTGAAAATATCCTGTAAACCATAAAGCATCATGTAAGTTGATTAACCTATAATTCATCCATCACACATCATTGTGACAGTTAAAACTGTAAAATCATATATTAATGTGCTGAAATCATTTTAATGTGGCTATGAGCAGGGACTTTTTAATCACTCAGTCTCAGCCCTTGAAACACGACTGGCTCAGGCTAGGTAATCAACGAATGTTTTTTTCATGCATACAGAAGTAAATGCTGCCTTCTGAATCTAGACTATGCACCAGGGCCTAGCAGTTCTCTGACTGTCCACTACTAGTGCTATTGTGGTTTGGATATAAGGTGTTCCCCAAAAGCTCCTGTTAAGGCAGGAATGATCAGAGGTCAAACGGTTGTGAGGGAGATGTAGAAAGGCTTAGACAGCCGGGGCAAGATGGCGAGTGAGGAAGTCAGGGGCAGGTTCAGAGCACAAGAGCATGAAGAGGGTCTTCTGATGTGGTCAACTTCCTGGCTGACAAAAGTGCTCATGGACATAAGTGGGGGACCCAGTCAGACAGACTGTTCCATAAGTGTGCTCCTAAGCGGGAGATAAAATAGAAAAACTAAAACAAACAGGTGGGCAGAGGGAGCACCAATCAACAAGAGTTAGGAGCACATAGACAGGGAAGGAAATAAGGAAAGGAAGAAACTCCAGAGATCATCAAAAGAACAGGCCAAAACTCCCCCCCCCCCC
>NW_026000153.1:7656404-7728343 GCF_001458135.2 Marmota marmota marmota | reverse complement strand
CAAAACTCCCCCCCCCCCGCCCGTTCCCAGCTCTGGGGCCCCTTTTCTCTGGAGAAGTCTCTCTCTGTTGCTTTTGCAATAAACCTACACCTTGCTTGCTACCTCTGTGACCAGCTCTTCAAGTCTTTGCTGAATGGAGAAATATACCCAGCAGCCCTAAATGGTAACAATTGGATTGTGAGAGCTGTAACCTGATCAGTCCATGCGTGACTGGGTGGTAACTGTAGGCTGGAGGTGAGAGGTCACTGGGGGTATGCCTTGGAAGGGTTCCCTGTGCCACCCACCCCCTTCCCATCTCCCTCTCTCTGCTTCCTTAGTTTTCCTCCATCTCACCCTTTGGCCTTGATGTACTGCCTCACCTCGGGCCCAGATCAATGGGCAGACCATGGTCTGAGACCTCTGAAATCATGATTCCCCAAACAAACTTTTCCTCACCTAAGTTGTTCTTGGTGACTATTTTGGTTATAGTGATGCAAAGCTGACTAAAACAACTACCCTGGTAGGAATGTTTCCTCCACTCTTGGTTTAAAAGGCTTATTTTATTACAGTTCTTGAATTGCATTATAATCTGCTACATTATGAAGGCCTTGAATTGTTCCTTTCTTCTTCCAAAGGCCAAGTCCCTGTTCAATTACTTTTAGAATTTGTCTTTGCAAACATTTTTTTTTCTTCCAGGGGGAAATAATAAGTACCTTTTTGATAATGATGAATCATGTGATTTCCCATGTTTCCCTATTTTGCTATGGCTTTGAGGAAACCAAGAAGCAAATTTTATATACAGTCTGTTCAAATTGAACTTTGTCTTTTACTCCTTTGAATCTTCATTAAAAAAAAAAATCAAGACATTCTCTATCTTTCTGGGAAACAGAATAAAATATGCATATATTTGGTGTCACAAATTTTATAAGTCAAAATAGATGTCTGACTTTCCTATGTTCATATATGAATTCATGAGCAGTGTAACTCCACATCATGTACAACCACAAGAATGGGAAGTTACACTCCACATATGTGTAATACACATTACTGTCATGTATATCTAAAAAGAAAAAAAAATAGAAATAGGTGTCTAATCTATAAAGACATTGATCTATAACTGTGGTCATATTATCCTTATCTTATATTGCAAATTTTTAAAAGTTATCCCCATGATATCTACAAGAGCACAATTCTTCATTTTAAGGCTCATTGAAACTTGCTTGTTTCAATCAAATTTGAAGAATAGTGGTGTAGACCAAGGCAATGGAAAGTTGTTTTGAATACATCATTAAGGGCATAGACAACATCTGGAATGTAATCTCTGCCTCCTTGCAGGTTAGAGCCCCAGCTCCCTCCACCCTATAACGCTTCAGATGGTCTCCTCTATTGGTCGAGGAACTGGAGCTCCAAACCCCTCGTGGCTAAGAGTACAGCCAGATCTGCAGCCCATTATGCGATGTGTTTTTTACCAACACTTGTACCTCCTTTGTAATAATTTCAGTATGGACAGTGGCATACGATAGACTGTAGAATTTGGCTTTTAGAAAACTTCAGACATTGCCACTTACATGGCCTCATTGGGCAAGCCATCTAAGTGCTGTTCATGGTGTAAGCCTTCAATGAGGGTGTGGTTGCTCTCTTCTTGAATCTTTGGGGCCAAATATCTAATGTTAGAGGTTGTTTTCTCCGGAAATGTTCTAAGCTGGGTTTGCTGTTCTTACTATGTGTTCCCCCCCTGTTGTTAATGCCTCTCCCCAGGAACAGCCATGTTTTGGAACCACTGTCTCCAGTGGATGATATACACCTGGCATAGCAACCCCCTGCCAATCCCTGCTAAATTAAAGAATGAATAAGAAATTGAGGGACCCTAGAGATCTTCTGGCATTGTCTATTTTTCAGAAGCACCTTGAATTGGAATCTCAGGAGGGCAATCAGCAGCAGGCCCCCAACCTGTAACCACATCAGCATTCTAATTCCTACCCAAGCATATTTGAGCCACTGAGTCAGCACAACTCGGGTATAAGAAATGTGACTCATGAAAGCATTGCAAGGCCCTTGGCCTTTCTCTTAAGTGTTGTCTTCTCCAAGGCCAAGACCCCTGAAAAGACCAAATTTACTCCAGTAATATGCTCCTGATGAGTATCACAATACCATTCCCAAAGTTGAAACCTTCTTTATATCATCCTTCCAAAAAGCCCTTTAGAGTTCAGGAAGAAAGGAGAAGAGAGATGTCTATGCAATTCCCCAAAACACCACCTTAAGGGATACCTGGCTATGGCTAGACATTGCTGTGAGCTCCTGTCACAGCCATGACCAGAACTGTCAGTCCACAGGTGACCAGATGTATTAGTTTGTTCTCTGTTGCTATAACATATGCCTGAAACTGGGTACTTAATAACAAAATGAAGTTTATTCCACTTTTAATTTTTAGAGAGGGAAAGTTCAAGATTAGGCAATACCATCTGTTTGGCCTCTGGTGAGGGCTCCTTGGCTGCATCACAATCTGACCAGGAAGGGGACTGGCCATGCACAAAAGAGATCACATGGCAAGACAGGAAGAGAGAGACTGAGGAGGGGCCAGTGTTGCTCTTTGTATAAAAAGTCATTCTCATGAGACTAGCACTAATCCCTTCTGAGTGGCACTTCCAATGGTCTAATTACCTTGCCACAGGCCCCACCCCTTGAAGGTGCCACCACTTCAACACCCAAATACTAGAAAGGAACTTCTGGCACATGAACCTTTAGGGCATAAACTACATACATGCATACCGTACTATCAGATGACCCAAAGTTGTACATGGGGCCAATAGGAGTATGCCCAAGCACATTCTCTTAGCCATGGGAAGTTAGGAGAGTAGAAAATTATAGAGATTGACTCAAATGCAATTTTCCAACGAGTCTATAATTGACAAGACAGAGCTGGGGTGATCCTTTAGGACCTCTTCCCACACTTTTGCTCAAAAGCTGCAGACAAGCCACATGGGTGGGCTCAGACCATGGGGGAAAGAACCACAAGAGCAGATTTTAGTCTGTTTTTAGTCTTTTTAGTCTATGAAAGCACGTCTGAGGATGAGATGGCCCCATGCTACCATATTTGAAAGTACAGACCTATCCCAGATGGGTGAAGCTGTGACTTCACTAATAAGATAAATCACTTCTTACCATGGTGTAGTGGTAAAGATAGGTCAAAAATATTGACTCTTATCCACTTTCTTCCTAGGTGTGGAAATATGGTGGTAGGGGAGGGCTCCCAACTTAACAAGTATTTCCCCAGCAAGTCCAGGTGTAGATCTTGCTACTATAATTGTGAGCTGCTGCTTCTGCTCCCAGTGGCCACTGAGGAGTGAGTAGAGCACAAGTGAGTAGCTACTACAATCCTGAGTAGTAGCTCCCATGCCAGGTGCTCAGAGAAATGCTTTTATATACAACTCAGATTCCAGGTAGAGAACTGAGACTCAACAGGGACAAGTGAATGTCCAATGAAGGTGGTGAATGGTAAAACCAGGATTCCCACTCAGGTCTGTCTGACTGCCTTTGGTAGAAGTTGGAACTGAGCAGTGGCACACCTCTATAATTCCAGAAGCTTGGGAGGCTGAGGCAGGAGGATCCCAAGTTCAAAGCCAGCCTCAGCAATTCATTAAGGCCCTAAGCAACTTAACAAGACCCTGTCTCAAAATAAAAAATAAAAAAGGGCTGGGGATGTGACTCAGTGTTTAAGTACCCTGGGTTCAAACCCCCTGATACCCTCCCCCCCAAAAAAAATTAAATAAATAAGATGGAACCGATTGCAAGGTCATGCTCATATCCCCAACCTGGTAGCAGCCCACAGCGGCTCAACACCAGCCTAGAATCCTAGACTTTCAGTCGCATGCACTTGGCACTATAGTGTATGTGGCTTCCTCTTAGAAATTCACAGAGGCACACAAATACCTAATACATATACACGCATACCCCCCTAGAAAAAAAGGGTAATTAAGGAATGGTTTCTACATTTTAAAAAGATTCACTACAGGGTTCCTTTGAATAGTCAAATTCCCTAGTGCTTTTATTATGTAGGTCGATTTACAAAAAAAAAGTAAACTACCAAAAAAAAAAACAACAACAACAACTTTCGAGGGCCATATTTGCATCATAAACCAAAGTACATATTACCAGCCCTCTGACCCATGATTTGGGCTGCAGAAATAGGCTACAAGGACTGGTCTGCCAAACAGAGCCCACAACAGCATAGAGTCAGGGTGCCTGGTCACCTGCACAGCCGGAGCTGGAAGTGAGCGATTTTGCAGAACATAATGGAACAGGAGACCCAGGTTAATAGGAAGTCAGGAAGAGAATGCTACAAAGAAGAGGACTTTTAGCAAGTTGCTCTCTCAGGGCATTAGGTTTCTTTTCTGATAGTGATGCAGCTGAAGATCCCTCCCTGTTTTCATGAGCACACATGTTTATCTGACTCTGGAAACCTTCACCTGCACCCTAGGAAGGGAGCCTTCCCATTTGCCTAAACTCAGCTCTGAAAAAATATCAACAACCTTCCTCCTTCCCTGGTGATTTCTCCTGATTCATTCTTCTTATCAGTTCCTCCATGAAAAGATCACCTCCCTGGACTCTCCAAGTATGAGTGATCCCCAGGCTCAACTAAGAGCTACTTCTCTATGGCTCCTGGACCCTGGACCTACATCATTACATTACACGAATTATACCATGTGTATTATAATTATAATTTTAATTAACTATAATTTTAGTATATTTAATAATTTAATACTACTATAAGACTATAATTATACATATTCGTATTTATCTTCCATCCCAGTCCATGAGCTCTGTCAGTACAGAGTCTCTTATCTCTCTACATTGGCTAGCATAGTGCCTGGCCATAAACGTGGGTTGAACTATTTTGATTTCATAGGAAAGAACAAGAATATTATTTCTCAAGCATTATTTGTTAATTGTTCCTGCTGAACTACAGCTTGGCATCCGAAGTATAGTTTTAGTTAAATAGTAAGATCATCGAATTGCTCTCTATCAAATTTGCACAAAGAAAACACAGTAAAATTATTCCGTCATTAAAATCATGAAAAGAAAACTTTCACAATTCCTTATATAATGTTACGCTCTTAAGGAAGCCATGTCAAAAATCTGCATTACTGATCAGATTCCAGCAGGCAACCCTTTGCAATTCTAATCCACATTCCCTCTTATCTTCAATATTAAAAAGAAAGAAAAAAAAAACTGAGGTGAAAAGTTAAAGTAGAATAATATTGCTGTGCACACAGTTTCCCCACCCCACCCCCCAATGTTTTTCTCCTCAATGCGTGCAATTGGTAATTAAATATATTTCTGCTGGTCTTGTGGCCATATGCCTACAATATGTAAAAATACATTTGCGCTTTTTTCCCCTCCATTCCTTTTGTTCCCAGTGCTGACTGCTGTCAGAGTGAGCGAACCGTCCAGATTCCCGTGTGCTGGTATCCATGGGCTCTGTTTTGCCAAGCTGCCAGTCTGGGCCGTCACACCTTACTGCCTTTAAAGATTGCCCTGCAGAGATAGAGGGAAATGGCAATTTTTACATGATGCAGTCTGGCGACCCAAGAGATTTGAAGTCAGAACTGGTGCCAAGATTTACCCAAGAGAGCAAGCAGAGGCAAAAACAGAGAACCTGAGCCAAAAGGAAAAAAAAATTAAAAAGAAGAAAGAAGAGGAAGGCTGGGGGGATGGGAAACCACAGTCAACCCTCTCTGGGGGTTTTTCCTCAAAAGGCCTGAGCTGAAGGCCACTGAGTGGGTGAAGGCTGTGATTTTAGGACTGTGTAGGTCCTAAAGAAAGTCAAAGGGAAGAGGTTGGCTTTTTTTTTTTTTTTTTTGCATGCCCTAAATTGTAGTAGATTGCAGAATGTAAATGAGACAATTATTACACCAACGCTCATCAAGCTGGGCTGGAAAGACTTCAATAGCCTGATGAATATGCATGCAAATTTGTTAATTAAGTTAATTATTCTGCTGAAAATTCATTTGTCTTCCAAGGACATTTTCCCAATGATTTTAACATGCTAGCGCCATTAGTCATGCTCCATGCTATTTAACATTACTTTTTGTCCACTTTCTTTCCCCCTACCTTTTTTTTTTTCCTTTTAATATTTTAAAGTTTTAAAAACAGTTGATTGGTTCTTTTAATTGACCCCTGCCATGTTGGAAGACGCCTAGAGCCAGCTCGGTAGGCATTCTCAGAAACACGTTTCAATTAAATATTTCCTTGATATAGAAAATATCTGCAAAATGTCACATTGGTGGGGAGGAGAAGAGCTCTACCCGGGATCATTAAAGCTAGAATTTGAATCGTGCTCCATAGTGACTGCACGAGGTAATCCGTCCCTGCTGTGGGCGGTGCCCCAGCTCCCAGCGTTATTTGATGCACGGATTTACCTTGCTGTGGGAAGCGTAGAGATTCCAGCCTCCTGTCTCGTCCCGCCGCGAGGCGGAAACTCAGCGAACATGTGTGTCCAAAGAGGAACCCGGTGCTGTGGCACTTGTCTGTTGTCGCCCGCGAGGGCCCAGACCTGTTACCATGGCAACAAAGGGGGACTGTGTGTTTAAACTCACATGGAAATGGCAAATTGAGATATCTGAAGGAAATGGCCGAGTTTAAATTTGCTAGCCAACAGTAGCCAAAAAAATTGTAGAATGGTATTAAAAAAAAAAAAACTGCACGTTATTTTGCTGGGTTAAAGCAGGTTTAACTGACCCTTGGTTGTGGGCTTCAAGATGGGACTCAGGCAAGTTCAGGGAGTGACATTCAGCTAGGGTTTTGTTTGTTTGTTTGTTTGTGGTACCAGGGATTGAACCCAGGAGCACTTAACCATTGTGCCAAGTTCTCAGCCCTTTTTATACTTCCTGTAGAGACAGAGTCTCATTGAGTTGCTTAGGACCTTGCTAAATTGCTGAGGCTGGCTTTGAACTTGTGATCCTCCCTGTCTCAGCCTCCCAAACCGCTGGGATTACAGGCTGCACCACCACTCAGAGGCTCAACCAGGTTCTTGATATTAAGGCAGATAGACACAGAGGCAGCCTATTAAAATTCCCCCCAAATCTACTTCTTACAGCCATATTGGCTCTCACCCGAATGAAAAAATTTGAATATGTGGTCTGATACATACAAGTGTTCTTAGTGTGATGGTAAGAGAACATTTGAAATCAAGACTGTTCCAGAAAATCCGAGGAATATGGTTGCCTATGTACATTAAACAATCACTGTTCCAAGGAGTAAGAGTAATCTAAGTAGCTCTCTGGGGGACAGCCATCTGTGTGGTTAAAGGCCCCTCTTAAGATCATTTATTTTCTTTAGAAAGAAGATAAATTCCTATTATCCCTACCCCTCAGTCTTATAAGAAATGTTCCAATATGGTTTCAGGTTACGACGGGTATGTTCACAGTTAGGGCTGATCAGACTCGCTTGGAGTCAGGCTAATGGAAAGGGGCCACAATAATGAAGAAAACAAAATTTAATTGAAAGAGTTGAAGAAAAATTAATTGGCATGCCATGTCCTTTGAGCCATCCGTATATATTTTATACAGTATGAATGGCACTATGTGTCACCGAGATTGTAAACCAATTAAGATGATATTTTAAACCCTGTAATTTCTATAATTCCATCTGTTTTAGAAGGTTTAATTAGCAAAGTTACAAAAGCCAAATATATTTGAATATTTTGAAAGCAGGCCGAATGGCAAGAAAATGATAAGTTCCCATAAATATTTAACTACACAATCATGTACATTTCTTGAGAATATACTTTACATGTACTTTAAAATGATCCATGCAAATTTTTCTAAATTTTACCAACAATAAACTACATCCAAGGGAAACGATGATCATATGTTGTTAGGCTGTGTAAATTAATTCAGTTGTTTTTTTTTTTTTCTGTTTTTCATCAAACTTCCAGAGATTTCTTCTAATGAAAATCTCTTGGTTGTCATTTAACCTCAGTTGTGGGCTCTGTGGATTGACAGCTACATAAAATTAAACACTATTGAATACTCTTGTTTCAATGTTCTTTCTATAGGCTCATAAGAGAGGTTTCTCATTTTGTAAGTAAAAGGGAATATTTTTCAGATATATTCCAATACATTTTCAGGTAACCAGCAAATTTTTTTTTTTTTTTGAGAAATAAGAGTACATAGAGGTGTCCTTTTTAAAATTTGAATACAAAATCTAAAGCTACACATTTAAGAACTCAACCCATTTCTCCACTACTAAAGGGAAATTATATTGTGAAAATTTTTTTTAAATGGGCCAA
The DNA here is from genome assembly GCF_001458135.2 of Marmota marmota marmota. Taxonomy (NCBI): domain Eukaryota; kingdom Metazoa; phylum Chordata; class Mammalia; order Rodentia; family Sciuridae; genus Marmota; species Marmota marmota. The sequence continues at coordinate 7,720,074 of NW_026000153.1, read as the reverse complement.
ACCTGAGATCTTGCCTGGTTCTTTGGTTTGGGTGTTGTGCTGAGCAGCTGTGCATTATTCTAGGCCTCATATGGCCCCAGTCACCAATGACTGACAGAACGATAGTGACAATGTGACGCGCACTATTCTGTCTTCTCAAAGGCCTGCCATGCCATGATTGTGACTCAGTGGGTGTCCGGCTCGCTCTTTCCCTCCTACTGCATTTCTGACATATAACAAGGTGTAATTAATTTTTTTATGTGCTTGTCTTTTTCAGTGAGTGTAATTTATGATTAATTCTTCTCATATTCTGTACTCCTTGAACAAACTTTTATTTCCATTCATATTGAATATTATCAAGTGAGGGGAAAAATGACTGATAAAGGAAAAGGGGGAATCAAACCAACATTAAGCACATACATTGCTCTGGAAAACTAACATTTGTTGAGTTTCAACGATAAGGATACATGTTCTACGTGCATCATCTCTGTTAACCCTTGCATAGACTTTCCAAGAAAGGTATAATCATCCCCGTTTAACAAGGGAAGAAAGCAAAATTTGGAGAGACAAAAACTAAGCTCAAGTAATGAAAAGAAATGCAAAATTCCAATAAGCAAGCAGCAGGCGCTAGACCAGGAGCCAGAAGACACATCCAGATTGTTCATTTTCCCCAAAGCCTTTAAGTATTCAAATGTACCTGGCCGCCATTACTGCCCCTTAAAAACTCACCTTGGAAGGCCATATTCATATTTTTATTATAAAAATGGTTTCCAGGACCCCTCATGGATACCAAAACCCCCATATGCTCAAGTCCCTTATGTAAAATGGTATAAGTATTTGCATATAACCTTTGCACATCCTCTCCTAGACTTAAATCATCTCTGGATTACTTATAATGCTTAATGCAATGTAAATGCTATGTAAATAGTTGCTATACTGTATTGTTTAGGGAATGAGGACAAGAAAAAAAATGTCTGAATGTGTTCGGTACAGATGTAACTTTTTTTTTTTCTGATTATTTTCCATCTGTGGTTGGTTGAATCCTACGATGCGGAACCCAAATATGGAGCATCTATTTTACTCTCACAAAATACTACCTGGATTCCCCATATTTATTTCATTTTATTGTATTATATTGTATTGAATATTCCTCTGCATGGGCTCCTTGTTTAAAAGAACTACCTATTTTAGTGTATTTTGAGTTTAAAACAAAATGTAGTGAATTATACCAAGAAGGTTAAATAGATTTTATTTATGAACAGTCCTGCAATTGCAGGAGACACCCCCTTCTGTGGGCCTCAGCTTGTACTTTATGTCTCTAGATCCATGTTATCCCCATCCCCACTTGCCCCAGAGCTGCCCTCAAGGGGCAGGGCAGAGGGACAGAGGGGTGAGATATAGGTCAGAAAAGAGAGGTTCTTTCTCCTAAAATGATGCAGAATAAGGGTCCATGTACTGCCCTTGCTGTTGTGATAAGTGAGATTTTTCTGGATCAAACATAGTGAATCAGATGCCCTGGCTCACACCTGTAATCCCAATGAAGCAGGAGGATCTTCAGTTCAAAGCCAATCTCAGCAATTTAGCCAGGCCCTAAGCAACTTAGCGAGACCCTGTCTCTAAATAAAATAAAAAGGGACTGAGGATGTGGCTCAGTGGTTAAGTGCTCCTTGGTTCAATCTCTGGTACAAAAAAAAAAAAAAATACCAACTTAGTGGGAAGCAAGTGGCAGGTGGGGAGCAGAGAGAAAGTCAGTGAGAAGTTCCAGAACACCTGAGCGGATCCACTTGAAGCTGAGCTGCTCAACTTTCTCATTCTCTGCTGCTCTTTACTCCTTCTGGAGTTACCTAGAGTTGGATAATTATCCTGACCAATATAGGCTTCTTGCAAAAATTGAAAGAAACATTGTGCACCCACTTGTATATCTTAATTCTGAAGTATTTTTACTCAAATTTCCCAAGGGCAAAAGTGGATCAATAGTCTTAGAAATCTTAAAAGATTCTTATGTGCTGATTTTCAAAGATGACTCTGTTGACCCATCTTTAATTTTCCATATCATTTTTAGCCATTGGTCTCTATTTCTCAAACATTTCCATCGTCATAATGAGTCATCCATACCCATAATGGTGTATCAATCTGTAATTTCATGCCAGAGTTCCATTTCTGTGCTAAAGAGATTGAACGTGAGACAAAGCTGGGTCTTTTTATAGTCAGTGCCTGTTCACTCACATGTTGGGTCTGACATTTGAAAATGATCATTGTGTACTACTAGTCAGATAATTCAGAACCAAAGACCACATTTAGCATCCTAAACTTCTTTTTCTGCAGGGAAAGGGGAGGGATATTGAGAATTGAATGCAGGGACACTTGACCATTGAGCTACATCCCCAGCCCTACTTTGTACTTTATTTAGAATCAGGGTGTCACTGAGTTGCTTAGGGCCTCACTTTTACTGAGACTGGCTTTGAACTCTTGATCCTCCTTCCTCGGCCTCCTAAGCAGCTGGAATTACAGGTGTGTGCCACTGCGCTGGGATCCTGAACTTCTTAATTTGCCTGTTTAGCAGAAGGGATTTAACTTTTTAATAAAAGTTTTATGCTGTGTCCATATTTCTAAAATTCTAAAAGGGACTTAGAACTTCATTATATCCTTAGAAGTTGATGTTGCTCCATCATGTCAGAGATATTTGGACCATATTTTATAACTATTAAATAATCTATGTATCATGCAAGGACTGAATTACACAGTGGAAACATGGTAGATCCTCAGAGCCTGGCCTCAGATTACTGATTACATGGGTTCAAAGTCTGCTTTGTCACCTATTGGTGGCATTTGGTATGACCTTGGGCACATTCCTTCTGCTCTTGGTACCTCTGTTTTGTCATGTTCCCAGTTAGGATAATAATAGTTTCTACCTCACAAGGTTGGTGTGATTATTGAATGAGTTTACCATTGTCAAAGAGTTTAAAAAGGCCTGGCATAGAAAAGCCGGGCTCAGGAATGTGACCTGTTAGGACTGGGTTTTAAATTTACTAATGGAATAGCCTACTTTAGGGAGTCCTTTCTATGTTGTAATGTAGTAAAATACCCAGTCGTTGGTTAGTTACTGTAATCAGTGCTAACAGTGTGCAAATCCTGGCTAAAATTCTTCTTATTTCTCAATAGGAATGTCTCTTTAAGAATTATCTAGCTGGGCATGGTTGCACACACCTGTAATCCCAGCGGCTTGGGAGGCTGAGGCAAGAGGAGAGTGAGTTCAAAGCCAGCCTCAGCAACAGCAAGGCGCTAAGCAACTCAGTGAGACCCTGTCTCTAAATGAAATATTAAAAAGGGCTGGGGACGTGGCTCAGTGGTTGAGTGCCCCTGAGTTCAATCTCTGATACCCCCCCAAAATTATTATCCAATAACTGACCTCCATCCAAACCTATTTGCCTAAATGCAGTCTACTGTTCACATGCCAGGTCTACCTCTAAAACATTCCCATTTTATATTCTTATTATCTTTTAATTTTTAGCTGTTCTGAGGATTGGAAAGCCATTGAAATATTTGTGTAGCACAAAAATGAAATCTGAGCTGTGCTTGAGAAAGATGAAGCAAGCACTCTACCATGGAGCTATATCCCACCTCTTTTTAGTTATTTATTAACTTATTTATTTATTGGCAGGGTCTCACTAAATTGCCCAGGTTGGTCCTGAACTTGTGATCCTCCTGCCCCAGCCTACTGAGTAGCTAGGATTATAGGTATGCACCACAACATCCGGCCTTTTAAAAAAAATCTTTAAATATCTTTTTACTTATAATTATTATTCTTAAAAATGTGCTCTGCATCTTTATGTGAAAAGCACTGTCCCAAGTACTTACTAAGTACTTTTAAGTATTTATGGGGTTTACATTGACAGATGTCATGGAGAAAGCCTGGACCCTGTCCTCTCAGAATAAAGTAGGAAATGTATGATATATAAGTTCTAAAAAATAATAACAACATCTTCAGTTGCAGTATACAGTCCATGTTGCCTAGAAGTCCATATTTTGCTTTTGCTTTAAAGCTTAAAGGTCTAAAGTGAAACACTGCCAAGATAGATGTTATAGGCTCAATTGCCCTCCCCCAGTCAGTGCATACTTGGAAGTCCTTACCCCCAGCACCTCAGAACATAACATGGAGGTCTATAAAGAAGTAATTACATTAAAATGAGGACATTAGTATGGGCCCAATATGCTGGTGTTTTTCAAAAAGAGAAATTCAGGACACAGATGTACCTAGAGGGAGGTCCATGTGGAGACACAGGGAGAAGAGGGTCATCTGCCAGCCAAGAAGGAGGGCCTCAGAAGAACTTGATGCTGTTTAACACCTTGATCTTGGTGCCTCCAGAATTGTGGCGGAAATGAACATTTTTGGTTAAGACACAAAGATTTTGGTACTTTGTTATAGAAGCCCTAGAAACTAAAAATAAATAAATAAATAAATAAGTGTCACATTGATTTGGAGAACTGGAAATATCCTCACGGCTGGGGGCACTGGGGAAAGCTTTCTCTTGGTGGTGGCTTCTGCAAAGGTGCTGGAGTAGAAGATAAAGACATGCAGCTAGAGAGCTGAGTGATTGCCACAGAGGGAAGAGCATGTCCAGCACCCAGCTGCAGAAAAACAGAGCTGAGCTTTCTCATTTGATTGACTGTGAGGAAAGACCAAGACAGCAAACAGGTTTGCATGTCAGGATGAATGCAAGGGAAAGCCACTGAAATATTTTGGTAGCGCTATAACGAAATCTGAGCGGTGCTTGAGAAAGATTAATTTTGAAGTCAAGTGGCAATTATTTGGCAGAAGGAAGCAACTTGGTTCAGGGAGGCATGCCTGGCAACCCAATGCATAGAGTAGAGTAGGGGATAAAGAAGATTCAGGAATACCAGACCCAAGAGGTAAAGTCACTGGGCATGGCAGGTAACTTCACTGTGGGAAGCCAGGGAAAGAGGGAGAACTGAGATATAACTGGGAGCTTCTGATTTTATGGGCTGGGAGTACTGACAATTTTAAATGTGGATGGAAACACAAGACTGTAAATATGTAGATCATGATAGAAGATAAGTAAAATCTCTGTTGGAAGTATAAAATATATGAGCATTCACTGTTGCAAAAATTTATTTCTATTTGGAACATTCTGAGTCTTAAAAGGGTCAAGATACTGATTTTGGATCATCGTTGAAGCCATGAGAAGGGACTAAACTGCCAAAAGAAATAATACAAAAAAAAGAGAGAGAGAATTTGGGGCAAAGAATCTAGGAGACATTTAGGAAACAGAGTCAAAGGAGAGGAAAGTGGTGCATTCTTTGGAAAGACAGGAGGACAGCTTGATCTTAATAGAAAAACCTCTTACTCAACCACTATAATAGCTCTGGAATCTTGAAGAAAATCTTCTGCGAGTGCACCCATTTTAACTGTCCAAATTTTCAATAGAAGAGATGCCAAGAATGTTTCCCGTTTGTGTTATAAAGTAGACCCATTTTTTTTACTTGCATTATTGGAATAGGAAGTACAAATCTCAATTTCTTCTGAGACATCTAAATTTAAATATAAATATCTAGAATCAAAGAACTTGGTGTCTACTAGCTATTACTCACTTCAAAATTCCTTTTAGGGAATATAAGGCTGTTTTCATAAAATTTGAAGGAGAAGTATGGAAATGGAACTTCATCGCGTGAAGTCATCTGACCTCTTTCTCCCAAGAAGAGACAGAATTTAAATCAAAGAATCCAGTGCAGGTTATATGAATAAATATTGGCTTTTCATATTTCATTCCCATCCGTGTTTATAAAATGAATCTCTCCAGTACATTCATTGCATGGTTTCTGGTCCCAGAATTTCCCTGCTCTGGCTGCCCTGTAGCACTTATATTTAGGTGTCCTCTGTCAGAATCACAGCAATGGCTTCATGGTGGTGTCTTATCTGCTGTGGGTGCAGGGGTAGAATCCATCCCCTGTTCCAACATTCCAGGAACTCATAGTTGGGGCTGCTCAGGTGATGCTCACAGAAAAGATGGCTGAGAAGCTCCCAAAAGGTAGTTTCCTCATTGGTTAGAAAATCTGCTTTTAAACTCTTACTTTACAGCTGGAAAGAGATAGTGATATTTATATAAGTAGATTTATGAACAGTTGTAAATGTTACAGAGCACTGAGCTTTCTGTATCTTTGGCTATTATAGAATAAAAGCATTAACACTGAATATCAATTAGGTTAAAATTAACTTACAGATCCAAGAGTTCAACTTTTTATTGTGAAGATCATAGAGAGCTGTTTTACTTGTACAACATGATGTTATAATGTATGTATATATAGTAAAATGGTTACTATGGTAGAACAAATTAACATATCCATCATCTTGTGTAGATGCCCATTTTTCTCTCTCTGTGGCAAGAACAACAATAATCTACTCATTTAGTGAAAATCCTGAATACAATGTGCTATTATTAACTAAAGTCCTCATATATTTTACTTTCTAATGAATGATAAACTTTAACGTGAAAGTGATTTGAATAATCAAATCAAAATACCATGATCATTATTATCCAAAGTATAGGTATGAAGACACAAATTGGTGTGAATATACTTTGTATACAACCAAAGATATGAAAAATTGTGCTCTATATGTGTAATAAGAATTGTAATGCATTCCACTGTCCTATATAAGTTAAAAAAATACCATAAACAATTCTTGAAAATAAAAGTTTCCATTAGGATTGTATCTAAATACAATAATATCTCAAACAATGGATTTCTATCATTATGGAAAACCATTCCACAAGGAAGTTCCCTAGTGTATTCTCTTCATGTGTCTGTTTATATGATATCTAGAAATAATAAAACAAATATCTAGATAATATCTGATATCTAGAAATAATAAAATTTCACTTTAATAAATTGAATTCAATATTCCTATTGTAATACCTTTGATATTAATATCCATCAATAATTTGTCAACAATTACCATATCAACATTTGAAGTTAAGCTTTAAAACAAAAGCAAAATGTGGACTTCTAGGCAACATGGACTGTATACTGCAACTGAAGATAATTTATCATTATTTCTCCTTTGTGAATGTAAAATCAGTGATTAGGAAAAATTAAAGGTTTGCTTTGTTTGGTCATGTCAATTCTTAATCCTGGACCCCAGTGTATCTGTATTTTCCCTTCCAACTAAGATTAGAAGAGCTACTCTCAAAAGATAGTGTGCATTCAGTAAGCTTATTATAGAAACAGAAACTCAGAGCCATGAGTGGTAAAACAAGGAAACATGAAATGAAGATTAACCGCTAAAGCAAAACCAAAAAGCTAGCCAGTCTATATTTTAATATATGCACATCATGAAGCCAAGGAAAGAAAATCCCAAGACACAATTGCTAGTGCTCAGTTTCACAACCATACCAACCATCTCAGAGATCTGATTAAAGGAGCCAGAAAGGATTTTCTCTTCACCTGTCTCACTGGGCATGACACTGGTGTCCTCAATAATTACTGAAGTTTTCTAAAGAAAGGCATAAATTATTGGATTCAATATCATTATCATCACAGTATACTACATCCCAACATTTCTTCCCATATCAAGCCTTTCTGAATACTGTTTTATAAACAAAGAATTGTTATTGTTGGCAATAGTTTGTCCTAAGTGGAATTTGTGTGAAACCATGCTATCTTTTCAAGCTGTGTGCAGACTTCATAGACTTGTTGCTATTAAATTTTCCTTTAAAAAAATGCAACTTTGAACTTAAGGCTGTGTCTCCAAGCATTGGTGACCTAGAGACAGAGGTGTTTAATTATAATGGTACAAGGGATTAATATGCATCTGTTCTATAAAGAGATATTTTAAATTTTTATCTATGTCAAGTACATTGACATTGCAGGAAGAAAATGGGGAAAAGGTTGTTGGAGCTACTATTCGCATTGGGGGTAGGGAATGGATAATTGGGTCAGTCCAGTTGATATACTGTATTAAAGAATTATCTGCTGGCTACTACAATGGCTATCACAGCCTATCCCAATCGAGCCTAACTGCCGATCTCTGAAAAGTAACATGGAAAAGTAAAGTAAAGCTCAGGCAATAAAAAATCCACATTTTATTTAGGTTTAAACAAAGAGCCAGTGCTCACACTGACTATATAGTTGATCATTAAGTGTGTGATGGTTGAATATTAAGTTTAAAATATTTTAGAAAGTACAAGTCCTGGATTCTTTGAAATACAGATAGGTTTGATTTATTCACCTCAATTTAAGGGGGAAAAAAGTGATGTTGAAGGAATGAATGTTTCTTTGGTGATGTCTCACTTCCAGAAGAAAAAAAGAATAATGACAATAAAACCACAGACGGTCATATAAACCCCTATCACAAACATTTTTGACTTCCATAATAGATCAACATTTCCTGAAGACACACATGTTTTGCTTCATAGTCTATTTAAATGACTCAAAAACAAGAGGACCACGGCCAGACTCCCTTGTTAAAGGAAACAATTACTTGATAGTATAGGTTATTTTAATGGACATATCACTTTAAACGAAGCCATCACATCTGTTCTGCCGTCTAATTACAAATGCAAAAAGAATACAATTCACCAATGCATCATAAAAAAGTAAAACATAAGTGATTTAAATGCATATGTGTGTTCCTTAGTCAACACAGCATGCAATCTGCTATGTTTTTTACATGTCCTGGGCACAAATCAGATGGAAAACCTGTTCTCTGCCGAAATTTCTTCCCCCTGGATAAGTTTGGTAGTGGGTGGGAGCAATGGTTTGCATAAATGGTGAAGCGTGTACCCCACACATCCAGTGAGTGTTCCCAGCTGAGCTTTCCCTGGGGACTGATATCTTACAATCAATGTGACACATCACACTTTGTTCTCATGCATGTTGAGTATTAAAATATGTCAATCTAACCTATATGAGAGATTTTCATGGCTACACCAGAAATAATTTCTTTCTCTCTGTCTTTCTGTGTCTCTGTCTGTCTCTCCATATAAGGGGAAAACATAAGAAGTATTTTCATAGTGCTATTTGAACTATCCTTGCACTGAAGGGGTGATCAAATGGCATTTGCTGTGCCCAAATGACTATTTAAAGAACTATTTGTGGTTTTCATGTTAAATAGTTGAGTAGACAATGGTAAATAATGATATTACTTTGATCTCAAATAAAAAATAATTTGTTTCTATTAAAAATAATCCTATTTAAAGAAAACATTTCAATGTTTCTGGACCGCTGAGTGGGCTGGGAAAGTAGAATTTGACTAGAGTTAAATTCTGAACTCTGGAGGGAACATTCTATAGATCAGTAAATTAGGACGAAGCAGCATGGTCATAGTGCCATGTCAAACGAAATTGAATGAACAATTACATCTTAAGTGTTAGGAAAATGTCAAGTTAATATATCTTTTCCCAATCAAGGTTTAATCATCCAGAGTATCTTACCTGCATTTTTCCAGAACTCAGGGGGTTTGTGGGATGTGGCTGGACCTCAGTTCTCTGCTTGCTCAGAAGTGCTCATCTCAAAGCAGGTGCTGTGTTTAGTCCTCCGGTGTGCACCATTACTGGGAATAGAACTTGACAGGTCTTAGCTGTCGGAAGTATTTTTTGAATGAATGAAACTAAAAGTATGGGCAGGCAATTGACTGGTCCTGACAAAATTCTGCTCCCAAAGAGCCACTTAATATGGAAGTATTAAAACAAGGTATTAACAAAACCATCCAGCCACCTTGTTCACTATTGCAAAAGCTCAGGCAAACAATATTAGGATCTCCTTCCTAGGATTGTCGGGAGGACAAAAATGAAATAATGTATGTAAAGTGCTTAAAATTGCCTAGTCTATGGTCAGTGCTAGGGAAATATAAGCTGTGAATTTTATGTACACTTTTATCTATAACCCAAATAACCAGCCCCAACCCTAATCAAGTTCTTACTCAATAGACAATTATTTATAAATAAGAGTGAAAACCTAAATTTGATGGTAGCATTGAATGCTGCCAAATTCATTGAATACACTGGCGTGTGATACACACACACACACACACACACACACACACACACACACACACTGTTGGCCTTCCATATTCACGAGTTCAGCATTTGCAGATACAAACTATCACAAACTGAAAATGCTACTAACTAAATAAATAATACAATAAAAACATTTGGTTGTACTGGACATATACAGATGTTTTTTGGTCATTATTCCTTAAACAATAATGATAATGCATTAGGTATTACCAGTAATCTAGAGTAATTTAAAGTAGGTGAGAGTACATGAGTAAGCTGTATACAAATACTATGCCTTTTTACTTAAGGGCCGAGAGCATCCAGATTTTGGCATCATTTTAGGTGGGGAGGGTCCTGAAACCAATCCCTTGCAGATACAAAGAGACAATTGTAATTGAAAGGCAATAGACAGGCATAAGTGTAAAATTTATCCTGAAATTACTTGCCATTAACATGCAATAGAGAACTAAGATTAAGAACATGGACTCGGTACTGCCTTAGAGAATCAACTTTGCCCCTTCCACTCTGGAGCATGTAGGCTAAAACCTCTGTCTCCTCATCTGTAACATGGGGATGGCAAATAATGCCATTTTGTAGGATTGTTGGTGGCACTTAGTAAGGCAATAATGAAAAGCACAGTGCCTGAGTATTCAATAACTATTAACTATTAAGTATTCAATAACTATTAACTATTAATATTAGTCCTACCACTCCTGGCATCAAATTTCATCACTTTCTGTCAAAGCTTTTAAAGTAGATTTCTGTCATTTTCCTGGGTAAGAAGAAAATCCTGATGGGGTTTGACAAATAAGGACCCTGAAGAAAATTGTTCCTCCTTTAAATACACAACTGACTTTCTTTGATATTAATATGAAATCTCCATGTGCATAAAAATGAGGAAAGACCAAATGCTCTTTACATCTATTTGGCTTTCTAACTTCAAAAGCAGAACTCCGAGGCAATCTGCTACAGCGTGTGGCCCTCACAGCCTCCTGACTGCATTCACTAATACAGCATCAGATAGAAGCTCATCTTCAAACAGCAGCTCTCCACCACCTTATTGACATAAAAGACATGCATGTATGCATCTGCTGAAAATTCTCCTCCCAACCATCCTCCCCAGCCTCTCCCATCCCAATACAACAGCTGAATGTCGGGACACTCCAACTGTTGTCTTCCTGGTAGATCTCTCTTCTCTCAATTACCCAAACCTCAATTTGTATACACTAAATTTGTCATCCTAAAACCTATCTCAATATGTCTCTGATTTTAAAAGTTGCCATGACTTCTGAGGCAGAAACAAATCCTTAGCTCGAGCACTTGGGCTTCTCCATTCCCCCAGGTCCACTGTCCACTTCCTCCTCTGCTGTGTGCATCAGGAGGCTGGCCTCTACAGATGAACAGCATCAGTTATTGTGTCTGGCTCACAGTTGGATTTAAACAAAGGGAAGAATCAGGACTTCAATTGAATATGTGAGGATTACCCTCTCTTTCCAGAATAGGCTTTTAGAAATGGCTACATTTCTCTGTGTGAGGCTGTAGTTCCTGCCAGGCATCCTCCTCCCATTAATGCAGTTCTCTCCTTGTTCTATAACACTTCCCTCCTCCTGCCTGTGCAAGCATAATGGTGACAGTAGCTTTTCATTAAATTCTTCAATTTCATCTACTCAAGTGTATCACCTTGCTAGGATTTGGATATGGTTTGTCTCCCAAAGCTTCATGTGCTAAAAGAAGCTTGGTCCCCACTGTAACATAATTGAGAGGTGGTACAGCTTTACGAAAGAGGACCTAGGAGGAGGTAATTAGGTCTCGGGGCACTACCAGGGGAGGAATGGATGCCATGTAAGTAGATTAGGTCTTGTAGGACTGAACTGGTTCCCAAGAGAGCAGATTGTTGTAAAGCAAGTCCATCCTGCATGGTTGGTATCTTCGACACTCTCACTTGCTACTCTCACATGTTCTCCTAGGTGATCATCCACCATGTTATGATGTAACTAAAAGACCCTCACCAGAGAACCACCAGATGGGGCTACTCAATTTTGGACTTTTAGTCACCAAAACGGTGGGCTTATTTAGTCTCTTTTTTTCTTTATAACTGTTCAGCCTCAGGTATTTTATTATGGCAACATGAAACAGGCTAAGCCACATCTATTGCTTGCACAAATGTTGTCTAATTACAGAATAGTTCTAGAAAGCAAACTCTAAAAGTGGGATTCCGGGATTGAGTTGCCCATATATTTTATGAAGGAAAAAAAAAGAACAATGAAACTCCTTACAAGGGAAAAAAGAGATACTAATGATTAGTGGCATGTGCTACCAACATGAACACTGAAACTATCATCCTTCCCTAACCAATTCCTTAAGAAGACCGGATGATGCTTTTACAAAAGCATATATAAATGATTGGCAAGGAAAGTCCTAGCTCCCTGGAAAGTCTCTGAGGTGGTGATGTAATTCAGGAGATAGTGATAGAAGTTGGCATGGAGCTTCCTGATTTCCATGGAAATGGTGGGATCTCTGAGAGGTAGGAACCAGATGGTCGAGCTTAATCATCACAGGTAATTGCCCAGAAGCCAGGGAAGAGATCTGAAAAGTTGATACAAACAGGTCGCCTTTGTGTTCCTCTGTGTGGAAGGGACAAGAATATACTTTTAAAGGACTATGTGCACTTTTACCCTGTCATAAGGTCGTCTGGGAGGATCTTGATCGTCTATGAAATATCATACCGTTCCTTGATCTTCTACAGAGTATCATACTATTCCAGTTATCACTGATATTATGCCAGTTGAATCTGGAATACCGGGAATAGCAAGAACTCCAGTTGTCAGGAATCCAGGAGCATGGCAGGACACCTCTTCTAAAACATGAGATAAATATTTTACCCTGATACACTTTCCACAAAAGAGACATAAGTTTTGTTGGGCCTCTTTTGGTTCTAGAATAACATGTATGTTGCTGTTCGGACCCAAGTCCTGGGCCACCTTTGGGGTTTCCAGTTTTGATTCTGAAAACCTATGCAACATAACTAGACTACCATTCAAACTGCTAAGTCACTTGGGTCTTATGACCGATCCTATTCTACTGGACTGGAGTGTCTATACCACAGTAGAGATGCTGAATGGAGTCTCTGGCCAGCCCACGTGGCAGAAGCATAAAATGCTTTCCTTGAGGTTCTCCATATGGCCATGGCAATTTCTGCCAACAACAATTGCCCATTAGGAAGGCTGATTCAGATTTGCTTCTGTGCCTAGTAGGAACTGAATGCCTGACCACAGGACAAGTGGCTGCCTGTCAAACTGGGTGTTATTTTATTGATCAAGTCACAAAATTGGATGTTCACAGCAACATTCCTTGGTCAAATGGAAATGTTCTGCATAAGATGGTCCCAGCAAGTCTAGAAGGGACAAGGGAAGAACCGACAGATGGCTCAGGCTCTGAGAGCACCTGCTCCACCTACTGCATTGCCTCTCTCCCAGCGTGAACCTGGGACATTCTTGAAGGTTCTCTGTTATTCATTAACAGAGGGAGAAAAGGCTCGGGCAGGTCTACGGATGTACTTTCCTGTCTCCTGGCATCAAGAGAAAGCTGGCTGCAATAAATCCTGTTTTAGGGATATCCCTGAAAGACTAGAGGAGAAAAGTCCTCCCTGTGAGCCAAATTGTGGGCAATACATGTAGATGTCCACTTTATGAGCAAAGAGAGCTGGCCTAGTATATCACTGTGTACCGACTCACCATTCAGTGCCCAAGTGTTGACCAGTAGGTCAAACGTTTGGAAAGAACAAGAATGGAAAAATAATGACCAGGTCTGGAGGGGAGGTAGGTGGGAAATTTCTAGGAATGGACCCAAAAGCATGAAGATGTTTGAGATCCACACAACTCTCTACCACAAGGTCCTGTTGAGGAAGGGCATCGCCAATCCTGGTGGACAAAGAGGACCCTATCTGGTGACTGTCAGTCAGCTTCCTTCTCCATTCACCCCAATATTTACTCAATGGTCCCATGTACAAAGCACTCTGGTGGCAGAAATAGAAGCTATACGTGGCCCAACAAGATGGATAGTCCCTCACCAATGCTGACTTGGCTTCCTGCATGATTGAGTGCCCAAAGAGCCAACGGCAAAGAACAATTCTGAGCTGCACTGTGACATCTTCCTGGATAGAAAAACGACTAAAGAGATTTCAGAAAGCTCAACAGAACCACTTATAAGACTGTTGGCATTTCGAGATTAGATTCTTCTACTTTGAGGGCATGAAAAGATGTTTTTTTCTGATTACATAATGATAGGAAATGAAATGGTAGCATTTATTTGAACTTTCTAGGACTCAGATTTCTCAATGACTCCATAAGGTTTAGGGGAAAATTAAATGAGGTACTGCATAGAAAGTGTTTCTTTCACTCGGTATCTAGTATCTAATAAAAGCATAATAAACGATATTACTATAAGTTTATTATATTTTTAATTTTTATTTATTTTTTTAATATTTTTTAGTTGTCAACGGACCTTTATTTTAGTTATTTATATGCGGTGCTGAGAATTGAACCCAGTGCCTCACACACACACATGCTAGGCAAGGGCTCTACCAGTGAGTCATAACCCCAACCCCTAATTTTTATTTTTTAATTTACAAAAATTATATATTTATTATGTACAATATATCATGTACATATAAAAAATTATATGCATCGTGGAATGCATATAAATGAGCTAATTAACATGCATTGCCTCATGTATTTTATCTTTTATCATTATTATCATTATTAATATTAAAACTATTATCACAATGGTCCAAAGCATAGCTCAAAATTATTGTAAATTTTCTGCACATTTTGGATGGTATCTCTAGTAGTCAGCTTCTTGTTTCTGTTACAAATCAACTTCAATGGAGGAAAGATCTATTTTGGCTCACCATTTCAAAGGTTTCAGTCCGTGGCCAATTGGTCCCCATTGCTTTTGGGCCTGTAGCTGGGAGAAACATCATGGCAGGAAGCTGTGAGAGAGGAAGGGGCTGGGGCACCACAAACCACTTCAGGGGCATGTCCCCAAGGACCTGAAGGTCCCCCACTAGGCTCCACTTCTTGAAGGTTCCACCACCTTCCAATAGCACCACAGGCTGAATACCATGCCTTTGGTATGCAAGCCTTTGAGGGACATTTAAGATTCAAACCATGACACAATCTCAGCATGCTGTGTCACCCTCTCTCAGGACACAGTGCACTTTCCTGGATCAGGAGGTAGTCTCAGAATCAAGCAATTTAGGTACAAGCCTGGATCTCTCCCTAACTACCCCAGAATTATTGCATCACTTATTTTGCAAAATAAGAGGAAGGGAGGAAATAGTCACTAAGTTCCTTTGCATCACTGGCCTTCTTGTCTGTGGGAAATGTCTCCAAAATGATTCCCAACTCTGTACCTCTTCACCAGAAAAAGGAAATGAGTGGTATATAACATAAAATTAACCATTTTATAAACTGTACCACTCAGTGACATTAAAACACTAACAATGTTGTACTACCACCACCTTCAACTAGTTCCAAAATATTTTTTTATCATTCCCCAAAGGAAACCCAATACTCATCAAAGCAGTCCCTTCCAACTTTCCCCTCCCCTCAGTCCTTAGCAACCACCTCTCGATTTTCTTTCTCTATGAATTTATCTATTCTGGATATTTCATATAAATAGAATTATGCAGTAGGTAGCTTTTCGTCTGGGTTCTTTCATTTCACATGTTTTGGATGTTCATCGATTTTGTAGCATGTATCAATACTTCATTCCTTCTTATGATATCCCATTGTCCGTATAAACCATAATTTGTTCATCCATTCTTCTGTTGATGGACATTCGGGTCATTTGTAGCCACTTCTGAATCAGCCATTCTTAATGGTTTTCAGTGTAGTTATTCTCTTTTGTTTATAATGGACCTCATTTTTTCTTAACAAAAGACATCAGTTAACTTTGAAGGGCCCATACTCCAATAGGAACTTTATCTCAAAAGACAGTTTCTAGTGAACAACATCCACTATGACCCAAATCATCCTCTTTTCTTGGACATTGTTATCACTTTAGACAAGTACTCTAAAAATAGCCCTGATGTGCAAGAGAATATACTTCATAATCTGCAAGTTTCTCTACGTATATATACAAACAAACGAATATGTTCCAAAGGAAAAAAAAATAGAGTGTCTCATTGAAAACCTTGGAGGGCAGATGATATTTATTAAGAAAGAACTTTGGTCAAGTTGATAAGATGACACAATTGGTTCATCTTCATGGCAGTAGCTTGCTCTGCAGAGTAGGTTATTGTGAAAGAGTTCAACCCTGGTATCAGAGGGCCTTCTCCCAAGTGTTGGGTCACTTGTTCTTCTCAACACAAACCAATAGCTTGATGACCCTTCTCTAATTGGATAACCAACTCCCACAAAGAGCATGAAGATGATGATTCTGTATCAGATATTATGTGGCCTGCTGTGTCAATTGTGAGGTTTGGAAGTAAACTAAGTCATGACCTTTCAGTATGGATTATTTGAATGTGAAGATGTCATTGTTCCTTGCTTTGTGATGCTTTTTTCCTCCCTCTTCAATTCTGTTGCTTTTCATGATGAATACCGTTCCTGCAACTGTCTCACCCCAAAAGTCGTATCTGCACCCCACTGCGAGGAATGGAGATCTGGCAATGATCCAGTTCATTTGATCAACATAGCTGGCGGAAACAGATAATTTAAGCTCCAAATTTCCCCATTAATCAAAATAGTCTGATGACGGATACATCTGCTTTTACTTGGGGTTGTGTAGACACAGTCTAATTGTGCATTTCCTAAAAACAGAATTGTATCATCTGTAACATTCATAGAGCTCTTCCTGCCCACATTTCTTTCCCAGCCTGTTGACTGAACAGATAACTCAGTAATTAAAATTCATAATCAACACATGTTGAGTATTTTTCCTCTTTCTTCTGTTTTTACAATCCTTTCCTCTAGCTTCTGGGTGATTTTTCCAACTGTTTCTCTCCTTGAGAGTAAATACAGAAGTGATCTCTGCATGGGTTCCCCCACCTTGACCATCTTTATTAACCCTGTCCTCTTTCCTCTGACCTCATCTCCATCACCACTACCCCTCTAGGCAGAAACTGCAGAAACATTGTGGGTTCAGACTCTATATCAAAGGCCAGTTGGAGAATAATAGCACTGGGTTCATCGCCATCCACCCTTCACAAGGTCTCTGAGTCCTAGATAATCCCATTAAGCTTGGGCCACTGGAATGGTACCTGGCCATTCCATAGACCCCATATTGAACAAATGGGGGGACCCACTGGTGGGCTGGTAGGCAGCTAAGGTTGTTATTAGGAGGTGAGAATCCTTCGTAAAACGTTTCCCTGAAGCCACAAAACAGCTGCAATCAGAAAAGGAAAGCTGAGTACTTGACCTTGAGTTAGGTTCTCTAAGAGTTGACTGAGTCGACTAAGGTCATGCACAGCTTTAGTGTGCATGAAGATTTCTTGGCTTTTGAAGCAAACCTGAACCAAGGTTATTACCTATATCCTCACGTGGGACTGGAACTCCAGGGTCAGATCTTTTGGAGTTCCTTGCGTGCATCCCTATGGTACGCCAAGAACTGTTCTCAGTCCTAAGGAGATTTCTCTGCATAGCAGAACTGTTACTCCCTCATACTGATGAAGCCATGACTAAAGTATCACAGAGACAGAAATGCCAGGGTCTTGCCCTTGTGTTCTCTGCATCCTTACTGGGAACCACAGAGACTTGGGGGCTTAGAGAGCTTGCTGGTTCTTTAAATTTTTAAGCCTCAGAGATTCAAAAGCCGTTGCATAATCCAATTAGAGAACCACTTTTAACGGGTGTGTGTACTTCTTCCAGACTCACCTTCATCAGAGCACACAAATGAGGATGCTCCTCACAGTTCCAGAAATCTGTGAAGCAGAGATGGTATTTTTAACGCAACCATTTTAAACAATGTCTGTGCCGAACCACTTTGCTTTTGCACTTGGCGCAGGTGAAGGCTGCCTAACAGCTGAGCTCCGGAGTCGACATGTGTGGCCCAGGGTGGGCCCTGGATTTTTCAAAGGGTAACGTTTTCACACATGGAAAAACACCACGGTGTTTTTAGTATTCATGGCTCAGTATAGCTCCTTCATGCGGATTTCATAGACCAACAAGCAGCATCTAACAATGGAAATTCTACCACCTTATCTGTTTCACCCTCTCTCCCATCTGGAAGAAGCACACACACCTGAGAGATTTGCTTTCTTCTTGAACTCCAAAAAACTTTTATGACCATAGATAGAATCTTCTCCTTAGAATGCTCAAGAGGGCTCTATGTGGTCCCTAAACCCTAAGGAAAATGAGGCCACTTGACCCTATGATTGGTCTATGATTCTTGACTCCAGTCAAAACCTGTCCTAGAAACAGTGCAATTTTCCAGAGTTGCAAGGTACATAGGATGCAGACTTCCCAGCATGTGGAAGATCAAGTGCTAACCCTTGCGGGTTACATGGAAACATAAGTACAGACCCAAGAGCCATGCCTGGAGCAGCATCAACAATCAGGACACCCCTCCTAGAAGCAGGGCCCTGTGAAGCTGGATGCTGCTGCAGAGGATCCTAGAGATACCAGCATTCTCCCTAGAAGCCTACATGGCCCCACCCAAGCCTCCTTTCTCTAGGTCCGTCAAGCTTAACAGCTCTGGAAATGGGCCATGCTAACCTTTGTGGTGAAGGGATCCAAAGTATGTTACTGTGTTAGTCAATTTTGCATCACTGTGAACAAAATGTCCAACAAGATCTACTGAGAGGAGGGAAAGTTTATTTTGGCTCATTATTTCAAAGGTTCAGTCCATGGCAGGCCACCTCCATTGCTCTGGGCCTGATTGAGGCAGAACATCATAGTAGAAGGGCCAAGTGGAAGAAGAAGGCAGCTCAGGTCATGATGGTCAGGAAGCAGAGATGGGGGAGGAGTAGGGGTCACAGGGCAGATGCACCCTACCAGGGCATGCCATCACCTGCCTGCAGTGACCCACCTGCCTGCAGTCACCACCCCAGTCAGTTCATTCAAACTAAGATAGATTGATTAGGTTGCAGCTCTTATCTTTTCACCTCTGAACATTCCTGCATTAATAGGAGCTTTGGGGAAACACCTCATATCCAAATCATAACAGTCACTGAGGCACAATGATTATTTAGGGTGGAAGGCACTTGAGTTCCTAAAATTCCTTATCTGCCAAAAAGCAGGACCTCTAAAAAGAACTCAAGAGAATCCAGCTGCCATAAATCCCCTCTCCAGGAATTTTTTGAAACCAGGGAAGATTGACTCAGCAAAAGTGTAGACACCATCACAAAACTATCAAGTTTACCCCCATTCTCCTCTGTGCTATTTATCTTTCCAAAGGCAATTTGTTTTCACGTAAGTTCTTTTTCTCCCCATATCTCTTCCCCTAGAAGCTAGGTTACAAGCCCCCAATTCTAACTATCACCTTGAGTCATATTTTTTTGTGAACTCCCAGGCCTACATGATTAAATCTCTTCTTGCTCATCTGTCTTCATTCACTTTAATTCATAAGCCCTCAACACTGAATCTAAGTGGATACAGAGAAATCTCCCCCACCACTACTGTGGGACTGGAGGGTCCTGAGTATCTTCCACTTGCCCCTGCAGACCTACCTCTAACCGGCTGCCTTCCGCTGTCCCTAGGAGCCTCTTCTGTATGGACTATTTCAACAGGCTCTCTTGTCGTCTGGTTACCCATTGGGTTTAGTCTATGGGTGGCCTCAGCAAGAAGGCTGAGGAAGGCAGAAGAATGAAGTCATGGTACTTATTCCCCAGTTCCCCACTGCTGTGGGGTCACCACAGGCTGTGGTCTCCAGGGAAAATCCCAACTCCAACAAGGGAGCCCTGCCTCCCAATTCTGGCTCCCAGTTCTGACCATTGTTCTCCCTTATTGCCCTTTATCAGGAAGGGATAGTGTCCGAATAGCTCCTGGGTACTACAGTACCCCTTGAAATTCTCCTATATTCTTCTCCACTTTTGTAAATGGGTCTGCTAAAATTCCTTCAGAGTACCGAGTCTGAATATGCTCCCACTTGCCAGACCCTCACTGATGTGCAGGGAAACGGAAGACAATCATAGAGCTGGAGGCCCTTTCAATTCCTCATCTCTGGGGAGAGCCCTGGGCTTCTACTGCGCCCAGCCCTCTCTCTTAGTTTGGCAACAGAACCCTGACTGGCTTTTTCATGCTCCTTGGGGCATGAAAGCACAATCATTGTTCTTCCCTACTATGTGGCTGACCTCACTGTTACTACCAAGATGAAGTGGATAACAGGCAGCCCAACCAGCATTCCAACACTTATAAGTAAAGAACAATCTTCTTCTTATGTCCCTTTTTAGGGAGAAAATATATTACTTCTCCCCAGGGCTGGGTGAGATATCAGTTGAGAAATACTGCACACTGTGTTCTCAAAAGTGCCCTCCCTGGGGCACTGCCTCTGGACCCCAGAACAAAGCCCCACCTTGTTCAGACCCTTCTATAGAAAGAGAAATCCACATCTAGCTGGACACTCCTCTTCGAGGTCAGAGAAAGGCTTTGTCTTCTGTTTTTGAACAGAACTCTCAGTTCTAAAATTCATCGTGGCCAAAGACTTCCCTACTTTCTTGTCCCACTGATTCCTCAAAACAAGAGATTCCTGGAGCCTCACGTAGCAAGACATATTGGGCCCAATGCGGGAAGGAAACCACTTTCCCTGAGCTTCTCAGCTGTTGCTGTGGTTTGAATATGGTGTGGTCCCTCCAAAAACTCATGTTGAAATTTAATCCATACTACAAGGTACTAAGAGGATGGAAATAACCTACATTATAAAGTGATGGACCTTTGATTATTAATGAGGATCAGCTCAGGTGGAATGCCGTGATTGAATCCTAGTGGTTTTATAAGAAGAGGAAGAGACCTACACACACATGCACACTCCCTCTCTTGCCCTGAGATGCCCTGCATGGACTTGGGACTCTGCCAGCAATATTGCCTGGTGCAGTGCCTTGACCTTGGGCTAGAATCACAAAGCAAAGAGAAATTCTTTCCTTTCTAACTTACCCAGTCTGTGGTATTGTGTTATTAGCAACAGAAAGACAGTTTTGATAGTATTATGAATAAAATGGAGTGTGGGGGGAGGTTTATTGGCCACCCCCGACCCCAGTCTATCTAGATTCCTCGGCTCTGCTAGCAAAGCACACTATAATCTGGACTCAGTCTATCCTTTCAGGCATAGTAGATGCTCCTGATCTGCCAGTCAATCATACCACCAATCATGTGATCAAACACAAATCAGTCAGATGATCAAGGACCTCACAGAGAGAGTTAGGGTATTGATCTCCTTCAGAGGTAGGTGGTGGGCCCTGGTCTGTGGTGCAGGTAAAATGACTAGAATAAAAGATGACACTGTGTCTGTGAGGTGGATGGGATTACTCTGAGCTCAGGGAAAGGAGGAGGAAGAAACACAGCTTCCCTGGGTTGTGACCTTCCACAAGGTCAGGAGGGTGGTGAGTGAGCGCAGCCTCCCTGTGGAGTAGCATGTGGCCAGGGAACAAGCTGCTGGCAGCTCCCAAGGGAGTCATAGGGTCAGAGTCTCAGCTGCTATGGTGGCCACTATGATGCCCCCTGCCCCCGCCCCAGTCCTCCGCAACCGGGGAAGCCAGAACAGGGAGGAAGGAGATGAAGGGAAAAGAGAAGCATATTCATAAAAGTAAAACTGTTTGAACTCTGACAATATCCTCTACTCTCAGGCCCTTTCTACTCTTTGGTGTTCTAGAAATCAGATCATACCCTGGAGCTTGGGGAATAAAAGGAGAGGGACAGCAAGGGTTGAGCTAGGGGCAGAAATTGTGGTGGGCAGGGATGGTGACTGCATTGTCACACCCCTGCTATCCTGCCAGCCTGAGTGCTGAGATGCTGGCAGGGACAGCTGGGTGGTCACAGAGCCCCAAGATGAGCAGAGGGACTGAGGGGCCCTGTGTTCTGACCTCAGTAGGGAAATTCACCTCTTAGAGATTTTCTTGGTCAAAGGCCCAAAAAGTTAGTCTCAACAGTAGAAATGAAGGAATCTGGAAGCACAAGTAATGTTGTTTGACCTGCCACACACCAAGGAATGCAACGTAGAACAGAATGCATTTCTCACCTATCCACAAAAGTCCCAAGTTCATTAACTTGCCATTTCAGCTCTCAGTTATGGACTTTGTGTGCACTATTCCTTCACAGAAATCATTCAAATTTTCAGGATCAAATTTTTTAAAAATTATGAAGATTTACAACATGTATATGACAATCTAATACAGATTTAGTGCATGCTATGTCAATCATGACAGAGTAAGATGGATTTTTATAGTAATGCAAATCTGACCAACATATTGTGAAAAAAAGAAGAAACAGGATCAACCCCGTTAACTGATCAACCATTCAGCGACGACTGAGTATTTGTGTCCAGGATTGTGCTGAGTAATTAGGAAAATAGAAAGAATTTTAATTTTAAGGTTTCCTGGTGCTTAAATGTAGCCAAAGAAGTAATACTTGACTTACAAAATTGTCCACAAAATATAGGGCTCACCTATTCAAACTACCAAACACCTAGCAAAAGAAAACACCCATTGTTGTGGGGAGTTGAAAGAAACACAAGTTGTTGTAAATTGCCAGTAGTACTATGCAGTGGAGCAGTTCACCTGGCACTGTTCCGTAAGAAGCAAAACCAGCACAGGCATCTCAATGGAAACCCTCCCAGATGATAAATGAAGGGTGTGACCAAAGCACTCCATCTTGAGGTTTGCCTTTTGTTCAGTCCTCAGTCCTCTTGTTTATCCCTTTTAATAATAATTCATTATGTTATCAACTGAATGAAAAATATGTCAATTTTTAACAAGAAAGCAGCACATATAAAAATATTTCCATAGTGGCGCCATAAACAAAAGTCCCCAAGTTCATTAACTTTCCCACTCTAGGTCTTAGTTATGGACTTTGTATGCACTCTTCCTTCACAGAAGTAATTCAACTTTTCATGATCAAATATTTTAAAAATTGTGAAGACTTATAATATGTTGAGGGCCACAATCAAGTCAAGATGGCGCCTGGCACTTTGCCAGGAGGAGTGGTTTGTGAAGCAACGCCAGCAAGCCATTAAGATGATAAGGATTCCTTAATGACTGACTGCTGTATCTAGATGATATTAATTAAGTTAAGGTGTGTGTAATTAGTTGGGTATATATACCTCTGCTGTCCCGTAATAAAGCGGCTCCTGCTGTTTCAATCTTCACAAGTTGCTTGTCACCTCCTTGTCATTTGCCCAGCCAGACTGCGGCAAAAATATGTATATGACAATCTAATATAGATTTAATGCACGCTATGTCAATCAGGACAGAGTAAGATGCAGTAGCAAAAATCTCCCAAATTTCTGTGGCTTACAACCATTAATTTTTGTTCACGCTCTTTGTTCCTTATATAGGTCAGCTGGAAAATTGGTTTTGCAACCCAACCTGCTGGAGTCTCCAAATCTATGACATTGCTGGTTGTTAAAGCTGCAAAGGGAAACCGGCAGGGAATGGCACCCGCAGTTATATCCCCTAGCATGGGACAGATCCCTATGACTCTTTATCCAAGTCCTTTGTTCCTGCCAATAACTTCAAAGATTTGGGGAAGTGCTGCTCTATCATGTCAGAAAAGAAAACTAGAACTGGAGGGACCCACTCTCCTACCTGGCACACAGGCCTAAGCTAGGGAGTTTGCTTCCAAGGTGTCAGAATGCTCAATTCAGCCCTGAAATTCTCTGACCCTGCTGCAGTTTGGAGTTTGAATGGCCCACAGAGATGTATACATTTGGTGCCCAGCCTGTAGTATGACTGGGAAGAGGTGGAACCTTAAGCAGGAGGGGCCCATGAGAAGGAAATCAGGTCATTGGAGTGTCCCCTTCAAGGGACACTGGTCCCTCTTCTTCCTTTCTCTTTCACTTCTTGACTGTTGTGAGATGAGCAGCTCCCTCCACTCTGAGCTCCCACCACAATGCAGTGCTTCATCATAGGCCCCAAAGCAATGGACCAACCGACCGGGGACTGAAACCTCCAAAATGGTGAACGAAAACTTCTTTCTTTTTCAAGTTGGTTATCTCAGGGATGTTTTATAGTAATGCAAAACTGAGTAACATAGAGTATATTGTGAAGAAAGAGGAAATGGGCTCAACCCCATTAACTGATCCTCCATTCAACAACTACTATTTGTGTCCAGGATTGTGCTGGGTAATTAGGAAAATAGAAAGAATTTTAATATTAAGTTTTCCAAGTGCTTAAAGGTACTCAAAGAGGTGATACTTATCTTTAAAAAACTGTACATACAATATAGGGCTATATTAGTGAATGATAATGTAAGACTATGGTTTCTTAACCTGCCTTATGC
Source organism: Marmota marmota marmota (assembly GCF_001458135.2). NCBI lineage: Eukaryota > Metazoa > Chordata > Mammalia > Rodentia > Sciuridae > Marmota > Marmota marmota. The sequence goes on along the minus strand of NW_026000153.1, from coordinate 7,695,650 downwards.
TTCAGAGTCACCACTCAGAGAGCTATCTCCAATGACACACACTCAAGCTTCAGTCCCAGAAACACTGAATCAGAAAGGTGAAGGCTGCGCCCGTGAATTCTGATAGAACTCTATAGGTGATTTGGGGTCTATCCTAGGTTAAGACCCCCTGACATATGAAAATCCAACAGTCATGTTGTTAAGGGACAAAAGGGTGTCACAGACAGTAGCTACATGTAGGGCTTAGAGGAGAAGAAGGAATGTATAACCCTGGGGTCAGGGAAGGCTGCAGGGGGAAGATGGACCCTGTAACCTGGAAGAATGTGTGGGCTTTGACTAAGTGATCATAAGAGATGAGAAGGGGCCAGGACTCAGGGGTAAGTGTACATATATTTGAGAAATTCTACTTGAGAGATAAAGAATACACTAATCTAGTGGGAACTTAAGTCACAAAGAGTCTACGAGTATTCAGTTGAGACCAGTTTCTAAACCTGTAGGAAGACAGTTTGGCAGAGTTCCTTAGCACTTGGACAATGATAGGCACGGGGTAAGTGCTTCATTAATATTTGTTGAATTAATTAAACTATTAATTAGTCGATTCTGAATTGAATAACCAGGGATCCAATTTCAAAACTCAAAAGCTGACAATTAGAGGCTATTTATGAATCATTTATGTCTAACTTCTCCTTTGATTCTGCTCTCAGAGATTAAAACAAGAAGTTATATGGTCCTTTAGTTCTTTTACTAACATATATGCTACTCCTGCTTCCACAAAGAATTCCCAAAACTCACTGAAAGAAGCAAAAGAGACCATGTGAGGTCACCTAAAAGACAGAAGAGAGAGACTTATATAATATAATTTAAAGTCATAAATGTTGAGATCAGACAGATCTTGCTTTACCACTTACTTTCCCTTGAACAAATTCCTTAACCTCTCTGGAAAGTTAAGATAATAATATCTAATTCATAAAAATGTTTGAGGATTAAATGACATCAAGACCATAAAGATAATTTAGAAAAATCTAATACAATGGTAGGGTCAAGAACAATTCATGGTAACATCCACCCAGAATTATTTCCTTGACAAATGGTGGTATTGAGACATTCTATCAACTGAAGTGCAAAGCAGCCCACACAACACAAGTTAAAAGATCATACCAAACCAAGGCAAGGTTCTATAACCTCAGTTAATACTGGATTCTAGATTTTATTAATTAATTTATACAACTGCATTAGAAAGCTAGACATTGTGCCCTAGGCTTCAACTACCTTGCTGATGGATGGAGAAAACATCCTGCCTTTGGTTTTTATAAAGCCGTGAGATGCAGAAGACTCCGCCAACACACTGTCTTTGCATTGGCCTGACCTGTATTTACAAGGTTCTCTGTTGGCCATTCTATCTCGTTCTCACCCCAGCCCCGTGCCACCAGCTTAAACAAACACGTGCATCTGCTCACAAGAAAACACACTCAGGTCTTTGTCCCTTCCAGGCAAAGGAACAAAACAAACAAGTAAACAGAAAAGGTTGATATGATAAAAATGAAGCCAACCACTGTTTTTGGCTAAAGGACACCAAACAGGCTAAACTAATTTAAAAACTCAAAACTGACTTAACAGGATGAATGCACGATTTATTGGATACTAATCCAATTGAGTGGGTTCATAGCTGACCAAATAAAAGTAATAATCTGTGGAGTTAGCCTTTTAAGAATACGATATGTCAGGCATTGTGCTAGATGCTTTATATGGATTTTTCTTTTGCTACCACCACAACCACCCAATCATGTACTATTATTTTATCCACATTTCTCAGATTGTGTTGCCGTAACCTTAAGAAATAAGGCAATTTGCCTAGAGAAGCAGCAGATCACCAAAACTCTCGTTGTGATACACTGACCTCATTCCCTACATTTGGTTACTGCATTTAGAATCTCAGGGATATTATGGGGATTATGATAGCATTTAATAAAACTTTCTGAAATCCTCTTTGTGGATTGAAAATTTTAACTTAGACATTAGCAAAATAAAGTAAATGTGTGGCATAGTGATCAGCCGGTGTCAAGTCAGTGCTGATTGCTATAATTATCATGTTTATTTATTATTAAGTTTTATGAAGGATAGTAGGTAGTTAGGTCATATATTGTTCTGTCTGAAAATATTACTGATTTGGGATGAAAACATAAGCCATCATCACATATTTAAATGTAACTTATTTATATGTTAAAATAATATTGTGAATAGTTACGAATAAGAAATTAAGATTTGAAGATTCTCAGGAGCCCCATTCTTTTATTCCACAAACATGTGATAAGCACCTATGAAATGCCCTAGAAATAGAGGATTGAGAGACACAGCCATTGACCTCAAGGAATTCACAGTCTGGCCAAAGAGACAAATAGTCAGCCTGTGAAATTAACAAATTGGTATTGAGAGGGATACAGAATTCAGCTTTTGGATTCCAACAATTGGCCAATGAAGGACTGCAATGGTCAGTGAGGTGGAAAGCACTCTGGAGTTTATTTTGCTACATGCTCCACTATTCAAGAGCAAAATGTCGCCCTCAGAGACACAAATGTATTCCTGGAATGTACTGATGACAAGGTAGTGTCCATAATAAAGCAGATGACATACTAGCACCGTGGGAAAATCAGACCCTCTCCTCAGTACCACATTTGCTTCGTGGTATCAAAATCTAAGAGGTGATGAGAAACATGTGTAAAGTGAAGGAAATCCAGGAACAAATGGGGAGTGATATATTGATGGACATGAAAATCTTGCTTGGAGGAATGGGTTGGGGACCAGCAAAAGAGGAGACTTTGAGGAGTCTCAGTAGCTGTCATCAAATATCCCAAGACTTGTCTGAAAGGAGGATTTGATGTCTGCTCTTCTCCAGAGAGAAGACTAAGTACTAATGAGGGAGAAATGTACATGGCAAGATCTTCAAATGCCACAACATGGCAAAGTCAATGGAGAAAAAAGACAGGAAAGCCCAGAGGCAGTGGTCAGCAGATGGAAGGGCTTTCTTACTGCTCATCTTATGTAGGATATCTGCATTAAAAGAGTGGTACCCAAGACAGTTTGTAAGGAGGAGGCTGCAGTGAGCATCTGTCTAGCAATCTGCATCAAAGGGAAGCATTTTCATAAGCATCCCTTATGCAGGAAGCTAGTGTGAGATGGCAGCTCTGTCCTCCAGGGTGCTGCAGTGGGAGATCTGAGCATGAGCAGTACACACTTAACTGAGCCACAGACAAGAAATAAAATAACCCAAGTCCTCATGAACGTCCTGTGCCTTTAGGATCTGAACTGGAGGGAATGTTTCAATTTGGGGAATTCTTCTTAGGCTAGGACCTGCCTCTCCAGCACCTGCTATGCTAGCCTTTATCCCTTCAATCTTGATCCTGTCACCGGATTCCCATGTGACTCAACCAACTTCGTAGTACATTTTGTTTTTTTATATTGGGCTAGAGGAAAAGGACCTCATAAAACATATTAAAAGAACATAACTTTGACAGTCATGTGGGGGATAAGCTGGAAGGAACAAAGTCGGGATCCCTGAGATGAAAAATGCATTTGTACCCCTCCCTTCAAGTTCAAAGATGTCCCTTGTCTAATTCTACTGATAATAATTAATCAAAGCCAACATTCACAGTGTGCTCACTGAATTGTTCTATATGGGTTTTTCTTAAGTCCTCTCAATATACAGATGAGTAAACAGAGGCACAGAGAGTTTAAGTAATCTGTCTGGGTCCTTACAAATAGTCAAAGGTAAACCACTGCCTCCTCCACCCTCCCATCTGAACTGCCTCTGTTTCCCCAGCCTAACCACAATGACAGGCCAATCTTTTGTCAGTTTTTTGAACATTCCTCTAATCCCATCTGGATACTTCCTTGTAAGATTCAGTTTTTAACCAGAATTCTTGTTAAGTCAGTTCAGCAAGAACCTGTGTGTGTGTCCTCTCTCTCTCTCTCTCTCTCTCTCTCTCTCTCGATAGACAGATAGATAGATACAGATTATTTATTTATTTTTATGTGGTGCTGAGGATCAAACCCAGGGCATAAAACATGCTAGGCAAGTGCTCTACAGCTGAGCCACAACCTCAGCCCCAAGAACCTGCTTGATATTTGATTAGGTCCTTATTCTCCACCACCCTCCAGGTGATGTCTGGTCATGGGCCTGCTGGCCTGTCTTTGGTCAGGATTCCCTTAGGTAGGTTTAGCCTGAATCCCTCTACCCCATGTGCTTCCTCTTAATGATTTTCCCACCCATGGACCCCCACCCTGCTCCTTGGCCATTAATTTGCACTTGTCAATGCTGGACCTCATAAGACATATTTAAAGATGATAACTTTGACAGTCATGTGGGTCATAAACTGGAAGATTGAGACAATCTCACTGTGCCAGTGCAAGACCCTGCTGCAGTGGCCCCAATCCCTATTGTGAAAATTCCAAAATAAAAGCTTCCTTGCCTTGCTTTAACAAGCACTATCAACTAAGTTTTTCTTTAACATCACTATGCTAGGTTGCCCTGTAACCACTTCTTGTGTCAGTTCGAGCTTTTAAAGCTAATAATGATTTAAGATTAAAAAAAGAAAGAAAGTTAAAACACCAAACGAACAGTGAGATTATGTATGGTGAAAACAGCCCTGAATTAAGACGGCAAGACATCAAGTAAGACAAGCAGGGTTGGTTTCTTTCTTCTCTGGGTCTCCTTTCTTTGTGAGATGACGGGCTCATTAAAGGGTATCCCAGCTGCAACACAGTGTCGCTCCTGGATGCAATAGGGTGAATGTCACACAAGCAAAAATTGTAGAAAATATCACAAAGTAGTCCTTTGTTTTTTGTTTTGGGGTTTGTTTTGTCTTTTCTTTTTACCATAAAGTGATGCTAACCCTAGTCCTATATAAAGTTGAAGAAAAATTCGACCTCTTCTGACCGTGACAAACCCCACTCAAAAAGAAGACAACTTGGCGAAGGGCCAGCCTGCGCACAGCGGCGGGGACTGCCGGATCCCCACCCCCCGGAGGGTCGCTGCGCCCAGCGCAGCTCCGGGTTCTCTCTGCTGCCCTGCCCCGGCTCTTGGAAGCCTCATTGTCCCTACTGAGCTTCTCCTCGCCAGCCCAGAGCTGCGCGGATGCGGGACAATCCCGGGATCAGACTGACCTCTAGGGGCCGCGCGGCAATCCGCAGCCAGGGCTCTGGCGCACACAAAAGGAGCCACCAGAGGCTTCCAGCTGGAGCTGGCCAAAAAACCGGCGTGGAGTGCTCTCAGATGCAGACACCACAAAGCCAAAACATTAACATTTTGCTTGCTATTTATTCAGCTTCTCTGTCTTTAATTCCCCTTCGCCAAGTAGCCTCCAAATGTGTCTCTTTGAGTATCAAAGTGATCACTTCGGATTAAAGTATTCCTTCTCGAAGGATACCTTAATTAAAATGTGTGCCGTGGGGGGAGGTGAGTAGAAAGAGGCCTCCTTACTTCCAATTCCTCGGTAAGGAGGGGGAAAAGGGGGAATGAATAGTTAAAGGAAAGAAGAGAGAGCCTTTCCACAACACGAAGCAAGAAATAAGCTTTTTGTGTTTCTTTCTGGTAACTTCCAACACTTTGAATAATGACGACAGTAACTGCAGCAGCGGGTTAACCTTTGCTGAGTACTTCCTGTGTGTTGGGCACCAAGCTAAGGGCTTTCATTTATGATCTGCATCTTATTATGAGGCAAGTAAGACCCACACAGGTTAAGTGACTTGAGCAAAGACACCCAGCTGGCAGATTGCAGAGTTAGGATTAGATGTCAAGTGCTCACAGTCACACTCTCTTCTCTACTACTATACTGAAATCCTTCTTTTTTCCTTGCTGCAGCTCTCAAGGCATTTTCAAACCCAAATTTACACTCTCAGTGTCCTCACTTGTTAACAGCAAATTTCTGTGAGCACTTAGGTAATCCAGCATCCTTGATTCACAAGGGAAAAATCAAGGTTTCTCACGGTGGAAAAGGCAAGTGGCTTGTCTACAGGGCTGGATCCCTGAGATGGGTAAAGATTGAACACTGGAAGTCAACCCCTATCATTCAGACCATCACTTAATTAAAAGTTCTTTTGGATGAGGTTCTCAGTGTCCTTGTCTGAACATACTTCTGTCATAAGGTTGTTATAAAATTATGTGAGATAATGCATGGTAAAGACTTGGCACAGTCCCTGACCTGGGCTAAGCACTCAAAAAGGTATCTGGATTTTTCCTGCAGTTTTATTGTTATGGGAACCTGGCTCCATAGGTTCAAAGTGATAGAGAGAAAGATGTTTATGAAGTTGATTTTCACATGGAGAGTGTACTTGTCAAAGTTCTCCAGAGACACAGAACAAATAAGATGGAGAGAGAGATGAAAGAAGATTTATTAAGGAAATTGGCTCATGTGATTATGGAGGCTGACAAGTTCCACAATAAGTGCTCTATAAGCTGGAGAACCAGAATCCCATAGTGTAATTCTCAGTCCCAGGTTGAAGACCTGGGTGGGGCACACATGCAAATCTCATAGTCCAAAAGCCAGAGAACCTAGAGTTCCAAGAACCCAGAGGTCCAACAGCCAGAGAAGATATGTGTTCTAGCTCCAGAAGAGAGGGAGTTTGTCCCTCTGCCTTTTTGTTCCACCTGGGCCTTCAGCGGCTTGCATGGTGCTTACCCATACTGGGAGAGGGCAGGTCTTCCCTACTCAGACCACTGACTCAGAGGCCACATCCAGAAATGAGGCTGTCTGGTCTGTCCTTTAACCAAGTCACACTGACACCTAAGACTTAACATCATAGAGGGGAAAGGAAGACATCCCTACAAGGCTTTGATACAGTCAAACATTTACTCACAAGAAACTATCATGAAGTGGACCAGAGGAGAAATGTATAACCTGGGGTAGAGGGTGTGACTCATTCCCCTGCATATCCAGAACTGTGCTCAGGGCTCAGAAGCCTTTCTTGACATCACCTATGAAGGACTCTAACCAAAAATTTCCAACCTGAGTCTGAGCAAGCCTGTAGGTTGTCTGTTGATGAGTAATTCAGAAGGTAGAAGAACATGTTACACCAGGCCCCACTGGATGTATCAGCAAAGAGCAGAGTGTGAGAAGCTCTATCGGACAAACGATCCAGTTTCTTTAGGAAAAACATTATGAGGAAAAGGAAGGAGGGGGAATGTATAGATTAAAAGAGATTGAAGAGGCCTCTTAACCAAATACAATGGGTAGACTTTGGATCCTGATTTGAATAACCAACTATAAAAAAAATATGAAGCAATTGAGGAAAACTAAACATTACTAGATCCTTGATATTAAAAAAATGTGTTGTAGTAATAGTAAAAAGAGTAGATAACTGTTTTTGACAATTCCTATGTGACACTACACTATTTAGTATTGGATCAATAATTCATTTCACCTTACAGAAGAAGAAAGTGAGGCTGGCTGTTGGTTTGTAACATTTACAAGAGCACAGAGTTAGCAAGATCTTGAGGAGCTAACTGACTGACCAGCCTACAGCTTAAAGTACTGAGGGCAGTAGAGGACCATGCAGGATCAGGGTTGGGCTTCAAGAGAGCTGGGCTTCAGGAAGATTCCACAGCATGTGACCTGACTTGGAGAAGAAGCCTACCAGAGGAAACCAAAAGACATAATAGTGATCTGGAAGAAAAGGTAAAAGCTTGAACAAAGGAATGGGAAAGAAAAAAAAGAAATATCCAAAAAAAAATGAAGAGAGTAAAAAATACATAAGAATCAACAGTAGATTGAGTAGAAAAGACCAGGAACAGAAGCAGGCAAAGATGGCTCTGGACTTTGGAGGCTATTCAGAAAGAATAATTCCTTTGAACCACTGGTGCCAGCAGACAAGGACATGCCTGCTATTATCTGGGATGCAGCTATTTTGCTAAGCTCATTATTTTCTTCTGGGGTATGTGCAGATTTCTTTTCACAAAATTGTGCTGCCGTGGTTTCCATATGCCTGCCACCCCCCGCCCCAAAGTTCATGTATGAGAAACTTAATCCCCAAATGATATGGTAATGCTATTTAGAGGTAAGCCTTGGAGAGGTGAGGTCAAGAAGGTGAGACCACCATAATGGCATTTGTGGCTTTATAAAAAGAGAAAGAGACACCAGAGCTAGCACTTCCTGTCACCATAGAATGCCCCCCACCATGTTGTCAGACAGCACAAAGGCCCTCACCAGAGGCTGAGCAGATGCCAGGGCTGTGCTCTTGAACTTATCAGCCTACAGATCCATAAACTTAATAAATTTCTCTTTATAAATTACCCAGTCTGTGGTATTCAGTTGTAGCAACAGGAAACAGACTAAGACAGATGCTTTGCCTCATGATTTGTACACCATTATCTATTTAATCGCACCTGTGAAACTGAAAGTCAACCTGTCTCTTCAAAGAAAATAAAAGCAAGCTTTCTTTTGTGTCTCAGAATTTCAGGAGTACCACCGGACTCCAGTCTGAAAACAGAGCTGCCAGGAGCACAGGGCTGGATGGAAGATCCAGACAAACCAACCTGAGGGAAAGAGGCTTTTGTGCTCACAGAAAATCAGAATCCCTAGGGCCTCCAGTGACCTCTCCATGCTCGATTTTTGACATTTTTAAAAATTTTTATTTATTTATTTTTGTACCAGGGATTGAACCCAGGGACGCTCAACCACTAAGCCACATCCCCAGCCTTTTGTATTTTTTTATTTTAGAGACAGGGTCTCACTAAGTTGCTTAGGGCCTCACTAAGTTGTTGAGGCTGGCTTTGAACTCACCATCCTCCTTCCTCAACCTCCTGAACCACTGGGATTACAGGCATGTGCCACTGCGCCCAGCTCCATCCTTGATTTTTAGAGATGGAGGGAGCTTTCATCTTCTGTAAAATAAACATGAAGCCCAGTGAAGTGAGGTGACTAGTCCACAGCCACTCCGCGGGATGAAGGCAAAGCTCCTGCTGACTGTTTGCTCCATCAATACAATAGGGCCTTGAGGATCCTACAACACAGCACCCCAGGAGCAGTGACAGTGTTCTTCATAATTCCTCCAGCGATCTACTAATTTCTTACATGTTAGATTAAGAAACCAAGGATGGAAAGCCACATTAGCAGTTGAGGCAGCAGCCCACTGCCTTGGCTGGCAGATCATTGAACTTTACAAAGATCCTGTAAATTTAACAAGAATGAACAAGATCAGCTGGCATTTCTTTTCTTAGCCCCTTGCTCCCAGGCATAGCAGCAGCTCAGCATGGAAATGTTCCACACCTACTTGGTGAGGGCTTTCCAGATGCCTCTGAAACAATGAATTTGACCTAAAGAATGATATCTGCACTCCTTGGCAAGATGATCTTAGCAAGCTTTGTTAGTTTAGCTTAGGGCCTGTTGATAAATTAACTAGGGCACATTTACCCTGGATAGCCAAATAAGAACTCAGGCTGTATTGAAAAAGGCCCCACGATCAGGCCAGTAGGAAGGCCCACCCCAGCATCTTGTTGCATCCTGATGGAGACACACTGGGATAAATGGCAATATCTTCTGGTGCCAAAGGCACCAGAGGCACTCAAAGACATCTGGTCATTCTTTTAGGAAAGCAGAGATGCAAGACAGCAAGGAAAATTAATTTAAAGGAGCAGGGTGAGCTTCTCCACGCTGCTGTTGGTCCATCTCAGCAGAATGAGTGTGTCATCACGACAGGCAGAGAGCAGCAAGAAATGGATCGAAGCTTCCCGTAGGCCAGAACTCTGCATCTGGAGCAGGTAGAGTAGTGAGCCCATGGGGTCTGGTGCAAAGTTATGAAAATGGGAAGGAAATACATAATGGTGCATCCAGCAGTCACAATCCATGATGTCAATAGGAATCAGGATGACTTCTGTCACCTAACTGCTGTGGATAATTTCATCCCAGAGACCCAGAGGAGGCCTTCCCAGACAATGACCTGATCCATGGGCAAAGGGTGCATCGGATCCTGATGAGCAGAGTGTTTCATAAGAGTATTTGGTCATAAAATCAGAGTGATGGTTGATTGGCTTGCATTGTGAATGCCTGACCTCACTCGTTTATTTACTGTCAGAGCCAAGCACTGTGCTAAGCACGAGAAATCAGAGGAAGCAGAGGACTTGGGTCTTTCCCCTCGGCGACTTCATAATCTAGTGAAGAGTAAAACCGACACCTACTTACAATACGCTATAGGGTGTACAGCAGGGGCACAGTCAAAAGTGCTTCAGGGGACTTGCAGGGGAAAGCAGCTAACTCCATTCAGGTCAAGGAAGGCTGCACAACAGGAGAGACCACTGATAGACTTCATATGAGATCAGACCACTACCAGGTTGGGAGAAATGCCATTCCCCAGAGGAGGAACAGCAGGGACAAAGTTACACCAACATTAAAACCGGAAGGAACAGAACCTGAGCCGTTTCTTATGGCTTCCCAGCCTTTCATATCAGATGGCTTACACCTCCGATTGTTTTCCCTCCCAAATGTGTGATGTAGGTCACTCCCATCCTTTTTTCTGCTAGTTCTGACTTTTATAAGTGCTCATTTATAGCCAGTGATAGAATGTGCAAGGTGGTTAAAAAAAAAAAAAAAAAAAAAGCTTCCTTTTAGTTGACAAAAGTACACGGAAATAAACCTTTGTACTTTCATAACAACCTTGTGTGGAGTTAAAATAGCCACTATTAAATAATTACCTTCAAGTCAACCCCTTAGGCACATGAAAGCTCAAGAATTTTTAGTAACCAAACATGTTCCTTGCTGACCACATCTCATGGTACTGCACTAGTGGGTTGGTCATCAGTAGCTAGAGTTTTCTAATTTTCTACACAAATTCCCAGTCTCCTTGGACAGTCACCTTGGATTCTTCCATCCTGCCACTTTTCAGAAAAGCCTCATTGCCTGATTATTCTTTCTTGTGATGAAAGGTATTATGCTCCCCACAAAATTCTATTTGTATTTTAAAGGCTCAGTGGGGAACTTTAAACTTTTTTTTTTTTTTTGCTAAGTCATTTGTAACTGAAGCTGAACAAATGGCATAGGATCTGAATTCTCTATATTTTCCTCCTAGCTTCAAAGATTTCCACTCCCAAGAACTTGAGCTCTGGCACTTTGCATAGGGTTGGAGAGCTCAGGGTAAAGACTTCCGTAAGAACAGCATTTAGGGTTGAAATATGTGTACAACTGGGGCATGCCCATTTCTCCTGCCCTTCTGCTTGTATCTCTGCTGTCCTTACCAGTCATTCTGGCTCCCACAGTGACCCCAGCAGAAAAGGAGCAAAAGACCCAAAAGGAAAACAGAAAGAGAGGTTGCCTGAAATAGTAAAATATTATGGAAGTCCCTCAATGGTATCCCCCATACAGTCAGCCAAATGATGGCATTTATTGATCAGTTACTATGTGCTAAGCACTAGGAATACCATGCAAAACAAACCAAAGTCCTTGGTCTCATGGAGATTGTATTCCTGCATGGATGACAGAAAACACACACCACAGTGTCAGGCCGTTCTAAGCAGCAATGCAAAGCTGGCACTGTGGTTTGAATATGGTTAGAGCATGTCCCCCAAGCATTCACGTACAAGAACTTAATCCTAATGTGAGGCATTAAGATGGTGGAAACTTAACCTGACTATGGTGTTTAGAAGTGAGGGCTTTGGGAGATAATTAGAACTAGATAAGGTCATCATGATAGAGGACCAATGACTGAATCCTGGTGGCTTTATAAGAAGGAGAGTGATCAAAAGAGGCACATACACATGTACACTTCCTGTCTCCTACTAGGTGATGTGATGCCCTGTAGCACCTGTCCTATCAAGAAGGCTATCATCCAATATGACCCCTCAACCTTGGACTTCTGGAACTGTAAGCCTAACTAAACCCATTTTCTTCATAAAGTACTCAGCCTTAAGTATTTCATCACAGTAACAGAAAACAGACTAAGAAACTGGTTAAAGAGGTATAGACTGATGGGGTAGGAGAGCTTTGTTTTATATTTAAAGAGTCAATGAAGATCTCTTTTACTACACAATATCTTAGGGGCAGTCTGACTGAAAGATATCCAGAAGAATATCCAAGGGAAGTGTCTGTGCACCTAAACCTAGATTGGAAATTGGAGGTGAACCCAAGTTCTCTTTTCAAAGCTGCTGAAGCACACACAGCAAGTGAGTGTGATTTCTCCTTATAGTTTCCTTCCTGTAACACCTCTTAGTCTGCATCCCAAAAGTGCTTTGGTTAAGACTAACTTGTTTCATGAGCCCAAAAAATACCAAAAGGGAATGGAGAGAATCTGCAATCCTAAGATTCATATTTTCATGGAAAAGAGAAGAGTTCGTTTAAATTCAAAACAAATACATGAAGAATTTCTTTTGACACAGATTTACATTAACTTATTTCCATTGATGAGATACGCATGCAATAACATCTGTTTACAGAAGTCTTTATGGAAGCAGTGCTAGTCAAGTATTGCACTTCTCTAGATGATCCTCTTTAAGTTTCCTGTCTCTTCATTCTTTATTTTCATGTTGTAGGAAATTTATTGCACTTTAACTTTCAATTCTACTTTTGAATTTTTAGTTTTACTAAACAGATCCTTAATTTCCAAGAGTTCTTCCTTATCAAATGATTGTTCTTTTTGCAAAGCAGACTCTTTTTACTTTGTGGTTATATAAAACCTTCTTGAACCTCTCCAAGGATAGGTAAAGAATCTAGAATTTTTTCCTATCACCTTACTCAACATATTTTTTTCTAGAATTACTATTCTACTTTGTCTGTTGTGGTATTTGTTTTCCTACTACCAGGCTTTTTTTTCTATTCTGTGAAGGCTGGTATACAACTGAATACCAGTTTCCAATGTCACTGATCATAAAATGTCAACAGTGTCACCAATGAGAAACTCTTGGAGAGACAGACTCTCCGCTGTTGTCTATGGACAGCTCCCATTCTATCACCTCATTATTATGTTTTTCCCAAGAGTAGAAAAGCTGACCATTTCTAGGCATGTAAGCGGGACTTGTTGCTGGACAGTCTTTTACAACAAGAAAATAATCACCTTCCAACCTGCATGCTTAATTCTCACTATAAATTTTACTTAATTTCTTTAGAGACAACAGATATGTAGCCTAGGAAGGGGAGGGGGCAAAAATTAGGCTACCTGCTTTATGTGCAGAAGAAAAAAGGGAATGTGGGGACAGCTGAGCCACTCCTTCCAGTGGCTCTTGAATACAGATAGTGCCATCTTTTATTTGGAAACAAATGGATGCTATGGAAGTCAACTTTCTATTACTGTATAAAATATTTGAGACAGCAACAGATACAGTTAAAAAGTCTATTTTTAACAAGTTTGGAGTTCTCAGTCCATGACTGGTTGACCCCATTGATTTGGGGTCTGTGGAGAGACAATACATCATGGTGGCAAAAGCCATTCACCGCATGGTAACAACACAAAGAAAAAGAGAGATACCAGTGTCCTGCAATCCACTTTTGAAGTTACATCCCCAGTGACCTAAAATCTCCCAGTAAGCTCCATCTCTTAAAGGGTCCACCACTTTTCAATAGTGCCAAGCTGAGGATCAAGCCCTCAACACATGGGCCCTGGGGGAAATTTCTAGATCCAAACGACAGCCTGTGCATTTTTAGTTGTCGCAATGTCTGGTACTATCATTAATGAGGAGCCAGAAATGCCAAATAGTCCATAACAGACAGGGCTATTCTATTTAATTAAGATTGATCCAGCATAAAATGTCAATAATGTCACCAATGAGAAACTGTTGGAGAGACAGACTCTCGGCCAACTGCACGCCTCCCTCCACAACCATTTCCTCTCACACCGACTTTCATTCCCATCAGCTCCTCATCCTAAAAGACCTCTGAATCTCCTTCCTGCAAGCTGATGCTATCCAGTGTAATGAGCCCCTTTTGGATTTTCTGAGTTCTATCTTCCCTGTTTTATTTTAACCATCAATGGGCTTCACATTTTTTTATTATCCTGAAACTTATTGACTAATGTGACTAATGTCTCTCTAGGTCATTGCTGCTATGGGACTATTCCTATATTGCCATTTCAACGTGGCCTCAAGAACAAAGAAGAGATAATTACTTGAACTCTGTTGAAGTTTTGACCTTGTCACTTAAAAATTGATATAATAGCACAAATCTTACTGTTTCTTGCTTTATAAAACTTTTTTCCTTGTTTTCACTCAATATTTTTTAAACCTCGATTCAAGATTGCTGAATGTGATTTAGTCCATTATTTCTAGCTGTTTCATGGCATTCCATGTTTTGCATAAAACATATCTTATTTATCCATTTTCCTATTGTTAGACTTCTAGGTGGCTGCCAATTTCTTGCTGCCATATACTTAATTATACTCAAAATCCTAATAAATGTCTCCATGTGACTATCAGAGGGCTTCTCTCAGTTATACATGTATAAATACAGTTCCTGGGACTCACTGGACATGCATACTTAACTTCATTAAGTACAAATATGTTGCTCTCAGCAGGAGCAGCAGTGCTCATGTTGCCAAATCCAAATGTCTAGTCTCTGTTCCCGTCCTAAATCTTAGGCATTTACCAGAGTTACTGCCTCCATTTGGAACCATTTATTATTTTTGGTTCCATAGAGCTACAGTTTCTCCTCTTTCACTAACCACCTCTTCTCAATCTCCTTCTCCTTTTGCTGAACCCTAATGGAGGAAAGCTCAGACATCTGCCTGAGGAGTGGAGCACTCTTCTTTATTATAATTAATATACAGACCACAGATGCTCACAAGTACTTGCATGGCTTTTCATACCATCTACATGTTAAATGCCCTCAAATATATGCCCAGCCTCGGTCTTCTTCCCAAACACCAGACTCATAGAGCTAACTGCTAACTCCATGTCTCCATTTGAATTTCTGGCATCTAACAACACTACCAAGCCCACAACTAATTAAACCAATTGAACTCTTGCTTTTCCTCTATAATCTGCCCATCACCTTTGTTCCTCCATTCAATAAACGGCAACTCCATGTTTCCAGTTGTTCATGCCAGAGTCTTTGAGCATCTTTGATTCCTCTCCTGTCCTCACACTCTACATCCAGTCTATTATCAAACCCTGTCAGCTCTACTCTCCATCTCCTGCACTGCCCTCATGGGGTACCATCTCTTCCCAGAGCTATAGCAGTTGTCTCTAATGTTTCTTTGCTTCCCCTTGTCCTGGTCCAGTCCATTTTCCATCCAGAAGCCAGAACATTTTCTGCTGAAAAGCAAGTCAGGGAGCCTAAGTCCTTCTCTCAAAACCCACCAATGGTTTCCAATGCACTCAAAGAATGAGGTTGAATTCCTCAGTATGCCATGACACTGGACAGGATCTGATCCTTGATTGTGCTCAGCCTCTTTCCTACCTTTCCTACCATCCTTCCAGTTCACCTTCTTCCAAGCCTCCCTGACCCCCTTGTGGATTCTCTAACATGGCGACACTGCTCCGTGATAGGGCCCCCACACTTGTTCTTTCCTCTGCTGCTTTGCATCTTTAGAATAAAATCTGCCCACGGAGAATACATATTTTTTTTAAGAAAAATACCCTGTGAAAACACAGTAGAGAAAGGTAAACAATGGTCTTCACGGGCACCAATGGGGACAGAAGCTTTCTATCAGCCCTACCCCTCTGTGGGCCCTGGCTTCCCTTCCATACTCCAGGCAGCCATTGCTGCTTTCTCTGCCCCGCACACTAGGGCCTGAAGCCCTTCACTGCTTCCAAGGGTTTCTCACAGTATTTGTTTTGAAAGCTGAAAATGGCAATGAACTCCAAAGCCTCTCTGCCTTTCCCATGGCACATTGTAGGACAGACCCCCAAACATGTGCTGATCAGCTATCTCATTCAGATGAGTATGGAATTGACCCAGTCATTTTTTGCAAGAAAACACTCCCTCCAATTGAAATGTTTTGCTGGGAAAATGAGTTTTTTCAGAGCAAATATGTATTTTATAGAATTTGAAGAGATAAGAATAAGAAAGCAGTTTATAAACTGTATATATGTCTGTGTGCATATGTATGTGTATATATGTGTGTGTGTATACATATATATATTAGATATGTTACTCTACTTTGAGATATTTGACAAAAACAATCTCTACTGACCAATAGCCTTATGCAAAAATCAGGAACTATTGCTCTTAATAACTATAAAACCTCAATATGTAAAAGCTATACTTGGAAGCCCAAGCAGGTTATGTATGCAAGATTCCAGCAAGTTATGGTAGAGATGGATACTTAGGCAAAGGAACCATCCTGCCACAGTGAATGTGGGAATTAGCCAAGGGAAAGGAAAGCTGATTCAGAACAGACCTGCTCTTCTTCATTGGTTGAAAGTATTTGCTTTTTTTTTTTCTTTTGTCAATACTTTTTATTTTTTTATTTTTTTGAGAGAGAGAGAGAGAGAGAGAGAGAGAGAGAGAGAGAGAGAGAGAATTTTTTAATATTTATTTTTTAGTTTTCGGCGGACACAGCATCTTTGTATGTGGTGCTGAGGATCGAACCTGGGCCGCACACATGCCAGGCAAGCGCGCTACCGCTTGAGCCACATCCCCAGCCCCAATACTTTTTATTTTGAAAGTATTTTATTTTAATTCCTTTAAACTATTCATTAAAGAGAATGAACTGTTAATAAAGAAATGATATTGGTATTTCATGTGGTGTTGCTAGAAATATGAAAATGTGATCATTAAATGCATAACAGAAGACTGGTTGATAAAAGCAAACCCTCCCTTCTCTCAATAGCTTCTGCAGAAGTTTTTCTGCCAAAGAACCATCTCAACAGATAGTATAAATGAGCATGTGGTCATTATGCAGGAAGAGTTCGATTCTCCTGCAGTTATCTGGCATCCAAGGCATTCAGTATGAATGTTGAGAGTGTCTTTGGATGCTCAGAGATGAATTTTTCTACTTGGAAATCTGACTGCTTCTGATCTATCTGGTTTCCATCTTGCTGCCTATGTTTCTGCTGGCAGGTGATGCTTGGTGATGTTAGGCAAAGACTGCAGGCAGGAAAAATGCAGTGTTGTGGGAAGAAAATGATCGCTCAGAGACTCCACTGTTGAATATTGCAAAAGCCTAAGGGAGGAGTGCTTGAGAAAAGCGGGCGAGCAAACCTCATTTCCCCATCCAAGTCAGTTCCAGTGCTCTGCCTGCATTTCCCAATTTCCTTCAGGGAAAAAGAAACATCCCTTCAATGCCTCCTCGCACCAGATCTGAAGCACCTAGGGAAGTGACTCCCAACAGGTTAGATCACGATGGCTTCTGCAGTCAGAATAAATTGGTTTAATAACCTTAATTGCTGGAGTTTTTGTTTTTGTTTTAAACAAGTTGATTCCTGCATGTGAATGAAAGTTTATATCTGGGCAGTTCCCTTTCTCTTCACAGAAGTGCAGGAGACCTTAAATCAGTGTTTCTTACGCTTTTATGAGCACCTATTAAAAGTTACAGGCTTTCTGCAGAAAGTAACAGGAGCACATGTGTGCATAGACACACAAATTTAGACATGTTTCAGCTTAAAAACTCCTGCCCTAAATCATTTCCCACAGTGGCTCAACTCAGTTTGATAACATTTTGTACACGTTCCCATGTACTAATACACATAATAGCAACATTAAAGCTATCCCCAAGAATCGTTGCAGGTAGCACTCCTGGCAAGCACACAAGTACAGGTATGAGTTAAGAAAGGAAGCAAGGTGTAGGTCAGCAGGATGGCACAGACTAGAAGACAGAGCTTGGTGTCCCTGCCACCATCCGCTGTGTGATTTGGAAAGGTACTTAGCTCGGTTATCTCTGCTGGGAGAAGTAGATCAGAGAGTACTACCTCCCAGGATCTGTACTGCCCACCACCCCAAGCACCATGCTGGGCTTGGTGGTGCATGCTTGTAATCCCAGAGGCTCAGGAGGCTGAGATGGGAGGATAGTGCATTCAAAGCCAGGCTCAGCAACTCAGCGAGGCCCTAAGCAACTAGCAAGACCTTGCCTCAAAATAAAATATAAAAAGGTCTGGGGATGTGGCTCAGTGGTTAAGTGCCCCTGGGTTCAATCCTCAATCCCTAGCCAAAGAAAGGAAGGAACAAAGGAAGGACGGACGGACGGATGGAAGGAAGGAAGGAAGGAAGGAGGGAGGGAGGGAGGGAGGGAGGGAAGGAGGGAAGGAGGGAAGGAATAGATTCATAAGAGAACTAAGAGTTCTGCCCCAGGATCTTCCAAACAGGTGGTCATGCAGTCTCTCCCAGAATGGTTGTGAGATGACCTCTAAGTTCCCTTAACATCTCCATTCTCCTGAGCCAACACCACAGGAAGCCTTGCCTTCTTCTAAGCAGCCCCTTCCAATTGAGGATAGGTCTATATGTAAAGACAGTATTCTTTTATTAAGTTAACTCTCCCTCTGTAACTTCCACTGTTGGTCCTAGTTCACTGTTTAAAAGCACATAGAATCGATCTTGTTTTCCTTCCAGCATGAGAAGAGTTTACAAGGCTGGGATATATTCATGTTCATCTCTATACACCCGCAGCATTATGCATGGTGCCCAGCTTGAAATTGATGTTCAGTTTTTATTTAATCCATTCAGGCTTTAAATACTTGGAAGCATCCATGAGGTACCACCATAACCTTAAATGTCCTCTTGAAAGTTAAGTTTCCCCTATTCCTTCAAAATTCCCATGTGTTATGTTTCCCTGACTATTTATCTCAGCAGTCCTTCAGCTGAGCACATAGTATAGGGGTAGGCTGGCCAGGTCATAGAGCACCGTCACGCACCTTCCTCTGTTCACTCCATTCATTCACTCACTCTTTAGCTCCTTCAGCCAATGGAGCCTGCTATGCTTGTTTTGACCTTCCAGATGGATGACTTAGTCTATGTGCTTCATTTTTGTCACTTGCAAAGTAGAAATAATAATGTCCACTCTTACAATCATTGCAAGAAATGAATAGGATATGTAGATAAACTGTTTAGGACATAGTAAGTACCCTCCACATAGTGATTTTAGAAGAATAAAAGAAATTTTTACTTTCTGGCTTACATATTCCTGTATTGTTTGAATTTTTATAATAACTCTGTCTAATGCAAACTAGAAGCCTGGCAATTGTGCCTGAAAGTCTTGCACCTCTTAAATGTTAGTCTGTGTTTTCCTTCCCTTCCTGTGCCAGATCTTCTACTTTGCTAAAGTCTCATAGGAGTATGCTGTATGGAGTCTTGTGAGCATGATCACTGCAGGAATTGTTCTAAATTAAAGATTTAAGAAATGCAACAACCAAAGGCAAGTGTGATTTCTAGATTTAAACAAACCAGCTATTAAGAGCATTGAGGATATACAAAGAACTAAAAAAAACTGAACACCAAGGAAACAAACAACCCAATCAATAAATGGGTCAAGAAGCTGAACTGACACTTCTCAGAAGAAGGTACACAATCAATTGAAAAATATATGAAAAATGTTCAACACCTCTAGTAATTAGAGAAATGCCAATCAGAACTACTCTATGATTTCATCTCACACCAGTCAGAATGGCAGTTATCAAGCATACAAACAACAATAAGTGTTGGCAAGGATGTTGGGGAAAAGGTACACTTATATATTGCTGGTGAGACTGAAAATTGGTGCAACCATTCTGGAAAGCAATTTGGAAATTTTTTAGAAAACTTGGAATGGAACGACCATTTGACCCTCCTAGATCTGTATTCAAAGGACTTAAAAATCAGCATACTATAGTAATGCAGACACATCAGTGTTTATAGCACTGATATTAATTCAGAATATCTAAACTGTGAAACCCAACCTAAATGTCCCTCAAAAGATGAATGGATAAACAAACTGTGGTATATGTACACAATGGAATATTACTCAGCATTAAAAGAGAATAAAATTATGGCATTTGCAGGTAAATGAATGGAATTGGAGAATATCATGCTAAGTGAAGTAAGCCAATCCCAAATTTCTCTCTGATAAGTGGGTGCTGATCCATAATGGGGGGTGGTGGGCATGGGAAAATGGAGGAACTGAGATTGGACAAAGGGGGAGAGGGGAGCGGAGGGGAGGGGGCACAGGGAGAAGGAAAGATGGTAAAATGAGATGGTAGACATCATTACCTTAGGAACATGTATGACTGCACATAGGTGTGATGCTACATTGTGTACAACCAGAGAAATGAAAAGTTGAGCTTCAATTGTGTTCAACAAATCAAAATGCATTCTGCTGTCATATATACCTAATTAGAATTAATTAATTAATTAATTAAAATTTTAAGATAAGGAAATTTGTTTTAGGTAATGGTATTATATCAACATTAAGTGTAATGATTAGTTTGTGCTAATGTAAGAGGAAGTCCTTGTTCATAGAAAATCCATGAAGAAATATGTAAGGATGAGGTATCTCAAAACAACAAATTGCTCTCAATAGTTTTGGCATATATAAATGAATAAATAGCACACATTCACTTATAGATGGAAATATAGACCAAAGGTAGTTTTAAAAAAATGTTAAATGAAGCAGACAGATATTCACTTTAATAGTCTTTTAATTTTTCTGGTCACTTGGAATTTTTTCCAAATAAAAAGTTTATTATTTTTCCAAATAAAAACTTTATTGAAATAGTTAATATATTTTAAAATATATATAAAAAATTATACTGAAAGGACACACTGATGTTGGGAAAACTTACCCCAAATGGTCAACACTAAGATATATAATTTCATCAAACCTTGAGGAAGAAACAAAGAAAATGCATTTTGCTTATTCAGACCAAAAAAAAAAAGTCACTGACGAAGGAAAGAAAGGCAAATTGGTGTTTTATTTTTGATAAAAATCTGATATGCCAAAGACTATTGAGTAACAATTCATAATACTTAAGAAAAATAGATAAACCTAAGATTCCATTTTCATATGGCAAACTGACATAAGAAATAAAGGAAATATAAATTATAAGGGTTCATTTTGACATAATTTTATAGTTACAGAACAGTTAGGGGGGGGGGGATTGATTCTGCATACCTGTTGCCCAGGTTGCCCTTTTGCTCAAACTTTCTGAAGGGTTAGTGCAATTATCAAAACAGAGAGTTAATACAGACACAATACTGTGAATCCAACTATAGACTTTGTTAAAGTTTATTGTTTTCCCCATAACCATTCTTTCTCTATTCTGAGTTCAATTCCAGGATCTTACGTTGCATTTAGCTATGACCTCTTCGTATCCTCCAATTTAAAGCAAGTCCGAAACCTTTCCTTATCTCTCATGACCTTGACATTTTTCAAGAGTCTTAGTTAGTCTGTTATTTTATACAAAGTCTTTCAACTTGAGTTTGTCTGGTTTCTCATGGTTATTTTTAGGTTGTGCATTTGGGGCTTGCACATATAGACATCGTGTGGTTCTGGTTCATCGGACCAAGAGGGGCTTGCCATCAACCTGTCTTGCTACCTGTGATGTTAACTCTGGTTACCTGGTCAAGGGTCTGTCTACTGGGTTTCTTCACTTTAAACTTGCTATTTTTCCTTTTGTGACTAATAAATATCTTGGGGAAAATACTTTGAGAATAAGTAAAAGAGGGGGAGAAATACCATATTTCTTTGTGCCAGGAGGAGGCGCCAGGGCGGTGAACACACAGTGGATTTCTTGTCAGCAGCTGTTCAGATGGAAGGACGAGGGTGCATCTTGAGTGTGACAGGTCATACACCCCCATGTTTGATAGTAGCCCTCTGTGAGGAAGGAACGAGAGAAGAATAGAATGAGAAATACGTCCAAAAACTCTTCTAAGCTCACAGTCTCTGAACCTTTTAACCTCAAGGCCAGCTCCACCTGTAATTTGCACATCCAGGTAAGTATCCATAAGTCCTGCTTCCTGGCTTGAGATGATTGGTGCTGGGTTTTTGTCTCTTGCAACCAAAGAATCCTGACTCACACAGTTGAGATCCTATCGTTTCCTAGTACTGATAGAACCCTTAATTCGTTGATACTTTTTTTGTTTATACATTTTTTAAAACTTTGATTTAGTGAGGGAATTTTTAGAATCATCTTTGTTATACAGTAAACAAAATTTGGCAAAAAGTGAATTTCTGATTATATATGGAGATTTTTGTGTATCTATTAAATTAATCAGAATAATTTTGAAGCCATAGAGACCCTCCCCGTATTCTTGCTTTGGGATTAGGGATCTATGAGAGGCCAAAGAAGGCTTATTAAACTGTCCAATGCCATTTCATGTCATTTGTCTTCATATTTTTAATACTATATTTATTTTATATGATACTGTGTCATTCTGTACACAAATGTTCTGGATCATGAGCATACTTTTTATTATGATTGGGTCCTTTATCAATGTACTGATTTTTGCTTTATTTTGGATAAGGATTTCCTGATGGATTTCTATCCATTGCTTTCCTGGTTCCCATGGGTTTAGATATTTCCTTTGTATATCGCACATGGTGGGTTTCTAGCTTACTTTTTAAAGACAATCTGAAAGTAGCTGTTAAGGGATTAACTTGTTTAGATTAATAATTAAGATGTTAGTTATTTGATTGAGTATTCTGCCTTGAGATTTTTCTTTTATTCCTGGGTTATTTCTTTTGAATTTGATCTTTTAGGCTACTGACTCTAGAGTTACTGAAATATTAAGCATTAAATATTATAAATCTTCCCTTTCACTGTGTCTATTCCTCTGAGATTTTTGTATGATACCATTTTTAATGTATAATGTCACGGTGTGCTAAGTATCTTTTAATTCCTACTAGGTTTTCTTCTTTGATCTATGCATTGTTTAAAGGTATGTTTTAATTTCAATTATGAGATTTTTAATTTTTAATTTCTAAAGCAGCTGATGTCAGAGAATAAAACATTCTTATTGAAATGACTGTAAATGTACATATTTTATGGTGTTTGAGAAGAAAGCATACTCTCCTTATCAGATGCAGAAACTTTTACAGACCTTGTTAGTTCAAACTTATTAGATTGTGTTGTTCAAATTTTCTCCAGATTCACTCATTTTTTTTGTCTGCTTCTCCCTCATGGAATGACCTGTGCTGTCTCCCATGATGAGGCCGACTTTGTCCACGTCTCCTTTCTGACATACACATTGACATTTGCATAAGTTTATTTCTCTAGAATTATGTCTATAATTCACCTGGAATTGCTCATATATTTTTATTTTTCTAGAAATATTCTCTTAGATACATAGAACCTTTTAATGGTTATGTTTTCCTGACAATTAGGATTTTCATCCTAGGGAGTGAACCTCTTTGTCCTGAATTACTCTATTTCACTTGAATTCTTTTTTTGTCCAAATTTAAAGTTGCCACTGAACTTTCATGTGGTTAGTGTTGCAAGGTTATCTATTTTTCTATCCTTTCACTGTCAGAGTTTCAAGATTCTTCTTTTTTTATTCTTTTTGAATGAGACAAATGGCCATATTTTTAAACTTTAACCCAGTTTGACAAATTTCATCTTTTAACTGGTGAATTTAGCTTACTTTCATTGCAATTCATGATATATTTTGTCATAGTGATTGATCCTTATTTGCCCTACCTTTTTTTTTTTTTTTTTTCATTAGCAAGAAGCTATTTGAATAGGGACCTCCCAGGAATGAGGATGCTAGCTCTGTAGCTCTCTGAAGGCAAGTGGCCCAAGGATAGAGAACAGCCATGGCAAAGACTCTGAAGTGCGAGTATGTTTGGTGTCAGAGACACAGTAAGAAGGTCAGCGTGGCTGTAGTAAAATCTACAAAGGTGTATATCTCGTGTACTAGGAGAAAACATCCAGTGAGGTAGCACTGAATCAGAGTATAAGTATCCTCGTAGGACATTATAAGGATTTTGAAGAGTCCTACAGTGAGAATATATGAACTGAACTGTGTCCCCCCAAATTCATATGTGGAAGCACTAAATACTACTGATTTGGAGATAGGACTTCAAGAGGTAACAGGGTTAAGTGAGGTCATAACAGTGGGACCCTAATCCAATATGACTGATGTCTTTCTACCAAGAAGAAAAGACACATGAGATTTGCATGCATGAAAAAGGCCTTTAAAGACAGCAAGAGACATCCAAATGTAAATCCAAAGGAAGAGGCTTGCAGAAAACCAACACTGACCACACCTTAATCTTGGACTTTCAATCTCCAAAACGGAGAAAATGAGATGATGAAGCCACCCAGTGTGTGATATTTTGTTATAGCATCTGAAAAGCCTAATACAAGAAATGACATGATCTGAATCCATTCCCTCACTCTGTCTATTTCTCCCAGTTTCTCCTCTTAACTTATGGTAACTTACTGTATTTCTCTCAGAATCTTCATCACTCACATCCAAAGATCTTGAATTTCTTGGAATGGTTGAGACCAACTGATTCTTTCCTGTCTTCTTTTAAACTGGCATTTTATATCTTGCATAAAAATTCCTGCATGCTTCTGGCATAAAGAGGAAAATTCTCTAGTTCCCAGTATTGTTGAATTTTTGCCCTTTTTTTAAAAAAAATATTCAATAGCCAATTCATTGAGAATCTGCAAAGGTGCTTTTATATAAATGCACTTACTCCTGCAACCCTCTTGGAACCCTCATGAGCAGCCTTCTTAAACGAACCTGTCTATAAGGACAGGTTTGTTAAAGGTTTCTTGATGTAGCAAGGTGATACATTTAATAGTCTTTCTAGTTTATGAAAATCTTCTAACCTACCTGGTAATGAAGCAGCAGACAAACAACATCTGGGCAGATATTTATCTTGTTAAGTTAAACATGCACCTGGCCCCTTAATTATCAACTGTAATTGACAACTTCATCATTGCAGAGCACTTTTCTGTCCATGCCACAGTGGTGCAAGTAATTAGGTAATAATTAATGATTCTTTAAGTGCACTATTTCCTGTGAGTTCAATTTTCACTGTACGTATATTTAAAGAGCAACAATTCTGTTTGTTTTCCCCATATAGACAAATGTTAGAATGAATGAACATTGCTGTACTTACCATGCCCCTCTCCAAGGTTCATCTATAATCATTTCCAACCATCTTTTCAACTCCCATATAGTGCTTGGCTTTATTTTCCTTTACTCCATACCAAAGAATCATAAAATGTTAAAGCTAATTAATTGTAGGGGTCCAATGTGTATTATAGTCACAAAAATTCTCATAACTATGTTTTACATTTGAAGGAAATATTGCAATATATAAGTGACCAATATTTGGGGAACTAGAAAATGAATTAGGGTACATGAACTAAACAAAATAACATGTAAATTTTAAGGTAATAATTTCAAAGGCCTTATTAAAAAATATGAGAAATATTTTCAAATTTCTATAGTTTGAATCTTACTATCACCCAAGGATATAGATGTTAAAGACTTGGCCCCAAAGCTGCAAGTATTGGAAGATTATACAAAGTTTAAGAGGTGAAGTCCAGCAGGAGGTCTTTAGATCATTGGGGCATGACCTGAAGAGAATAATGGGACCATAGACTCTTTTTTTCCTCTTCTCTCTTTTGCTCCATGGTCATGAGTAAGTGATTCTGTTCACCATACACTGTCACCTTACCACAGACACAAAGGCAATGGGGCCAGCTCATCATAGATCAGAACCTCCAAAACTGAGCCAAAATGAACCTTTTCACTTTATAAGTTGATTGTCATGGGTATTTTGTTGTAGTGACAGAAAGCTAAACAATAT
Source organism: Marmota marmota marmota (assembly GCF_001458135.2). Lineage (NCBI taxonomy): Eukaryota > Metazoa > Chordata > Mammalia > Rodentia > Sciuridae > Marmota > Marmota marmota. The sequence goes on along the minus strand of NW_026000153.1, from coordinate 7,670,027 downwards.
CAAGAAACCACAAAATTTTCTGGTTATAATTTTATAAAATATATACTTTAACAAACAAGAGGTAGTATAGCAATGCTCACAAATGAAAATTATTTCACAGTAGAGCAGTAAAATGCATGTTCTTTAAAAAATACTTTGTTCACATTTTTGAATAGGTAATACATGTCCACAATACAAGAGCCAAAATACACAGAAGCAAATGTGTGAAAAGTTAATGTTCAGCTTAGTGTGGTGGCACATGCCTATAATTCCAGCCACTCAGGAGACTGAGGCAGGAGGATCACAAGTTCTAGGCCAGGCTGGGCAACTCAGCAACACCATGTCTCAAAATAAAAGGAGCTGGAGATAGAGCTCAGCTATAATGTACCCCTGGGTTCAATCCCTAGAAAAAAAAAAAAAGAAAAAGTTAATGCTCTTCTTAGACCTGTCCCCCAGTGACTTTGTTCCATTCCTTGGAAGTACTTTCTCTAGAAACTGGTAGCATTTATTAGTTTTTATACATTATTCCAAAGATAGTTTATGCATTTATAATAATATGTATACATCTTCTCTTTCACACAAATGGTAGCAGTGATACCACACACATTGTTTTACATCTAGCTTTTCTCACTCAATAAGTCTTGGAAGAGTTCCATGTCATTACACAGAAAGCTAACCTAATTATTTTTAATTGCTATGATGCTGTATTAAATGAATTTATCATAATTTATTTAACCATTCTGTATTCATGTACATTTAGATTAATTCCAATCTTTTTGCTATTTGAAATAATGTTCCCCACAATAGCCAGGGCAATCCATTTAAAATGAAAATGAGATCAGACTTCTGATTTGAAGACAGCCTTATAAAGGTAGAATTTCTCCATTTACTTCCCTAGAAATCTTTGTTCAGTTAAAAGTGAGAATGGTAACTATAAACACAGAAACCACAAACACTTTCTTTATAACATTGACGAAAAAGAAAAATCCCACAGATGTCCATCCGGTTCATAGAAAAGAATTGAAAGTTATATGAACTTACTCCCAAACCCCGGGTCAAAAACAATTTTATTTTTACCTAACTTGATACCAAGCCCTGATTATTACTCTACACAAAGCTCTTCTAAAGAGCTGGTCGATTAAATTTGTATATATGTCAAAGATTAATAATCAGAAATGTATGCTTCTGGTGACAGAGCAGCTGCCTCACTAAATAGAACTAGAGATGCTTAGGAATGCGTTTTTTTTTTAAATATGTACTTGAAAATACTTGAAAGCTTAAAAAAGGCAAGGAGAACTTGAACCAAGATCCTGGAGAGAAGGAATTTATAGAGTGGAGGTTGGTGTTAACTTCATACTGCTTTAACATTATTGGGAGATTTGTGATAGCAAATGCCAACATACAGAAAGTCAAATCATTGTAAAAATCACAAAAATGTTATAAGAACACAAAGTGACAAATAGAACAATGAAATAAAACAAAAAGTCCAGAAATGCATGTATGACACTTGATTTATAATAGTTGGTGACAGTGGTAAACCGAAAAATATTCCCCCAAAGATATCAGATCCTTATCTCTGGAACCTATGAATGTCACCCTATATTATAAAGTTTTTGCGATGATGAAAAACACTGAGATCAGGGCTGGTGTTGTGGCTCATCAGTAGAGCACTTGCCTAGCATGGGTGAAGCCCTGGGTTCTATCCTCAGGACCACATAAAAATAAATAAATTAAATAAGGGTATTGTGTCCAACTACAACTAAAAAATAAACATTTTTTTAAAAATCATGTTGTCTTCGATAAACATGCAGTTTTCATTGTCAATTAAATAAGTACATAAAATGTCTGAATGAAAAATAAAGCCAGAAGGGAAGGGAGATGACACACGCAGAGGGGACGACCCAGAGATGGAGGCAGAGAACAGGGTGTTGGGACTACAAGCAGGAATGCTGGCAGCCTCTGGAACCTGGGAGCAGAGGATGGATTCTCCTCTAGAGCCTCTGCTGGGAGCACAGCCCCCCAACACCTGGACTTCAGCCCAGTGATACTAACTGGAGATTCTGACCTCTAGATGGTAAATTTCTGGTGCCTCCATTCAACGGAGTTACAGCAGCCACAGGCGACCAATACAGCTGCACTGTGCAGCGTTAGGGAAAAGATGATCGTTTTTCCTGAACTGGTGCTGATCAACTGAATGGCCACACGGAAAACCACAAACATGGGTCTTAACTTCACAACACACGCAAGAATTCATTTGAGCCAGGCTCAAATGAATCACAACTGTAATCCCAGCAGCTCAGGTGGCTGAGGCAGGAAGATCATTAGTTCAAAGCCAGTCTCAGCAAAAGCGAGGCACTAAGCAATTCAGTGAAATCCTGTCTTAAATAAAATACAAAATAGGGCTGGGGATGTGGCTCAGTGGCCAAGTGACCCTGAGTTCAATCCCAGGTACCAAAAAATAATAATAATAATAATAATAATAATAATAATAATAATTTGAGATGAGCCAAAACCCTCAACATAAATAACTTTAAAAAGACAGCAAAAGGATAACATAAGGGAACATTTTCATGAACTTTAAGTAGACTAAGATTTCTTAAACAGAACCCCAAAAGAACAGAGATTGATCCATTGGACTATATTAAGATTAAGACTTTTTACGCATCAAACGATTGCTTTGAGAGTAACGTTGAAAGTCACACACAGATGAAGATCCAGATGAAGATGGTATCCAGAAAGTATTGTTTAAAATAGCTCCAAACCAATACAAGAAACATTGCTGGTTCAACAGAAAAATCTGTAGGAGGTTTTAGCTGATGCTTGACAAAAAGGAATATTCAAATGTCCAAGTAAACATACAAAAAAAAATGCCTAATGTCATTACTCACACCTGGAATTAAACCATAGTAAACTAAGTCATGCCCCTGCATACTCATAGGAAAAGCTAGAGTTGAAAATACCAAAGTAACTAGGTGTTGGGGAGAAAATAAAGCACTGCTAATGGGAGTGTATATTTGTATAGCCACTTTACAACCAAGCAATTCCACTCATATATATGCCCAACCAATACATATGCATGCAAATATACTAAAAGCTGTGTGTGTGAGTGTTCATATTGGTATTTGTTTATGGTAGTCAAAAAGTGAAAACAATATAAAAGGGGTATTATACAGCAATGAAAAGGAACTAGCAGTTTGCACACGGAAACATGGATCTAGGATATAATGTTGAGTAAAACAATCTAGATATTAAATAATATCTATCATATGCTTCTGTTTGTTTGAATTTCCAGGCTGGGGTGTAGTTCAGTTGTAGAGGAAGAGCTTAGATGTGGAGGGTTCTGGGTTCAATCCCAAGCACAGACCCACACACAAAAACTCTAAATAAGGAAAAACTTATCTACTGTGTTGAAAGTCATGATAACAGATTCCTCTGGGGAGGAGAGAAAGTGAGATCACTGCCAAAGGGCACAGGCTGTTAATATTCTTTTAGATAATCTGAGTCAGCTTTTTATTGCTGTGATCAAAAGATCCAACAAGAACAATGCAGAAGAGGAATAGTTTATTTGGGCTCATGGTTTCAGAGGTTCAATTCGTGATCAGCCAACCCCATAGCAATGGGCCCAAGGTGAGGCAGAACGTCACAGCGGAAGGGTGTGGTCGAGAAAAATAACTCAGGACATGGCCACCAGAAAGCAGAGAGAGAACTCTGCTTACCAGGGACAAAATATGTCCCCAAAGGCACAGCCCCAGTGACCAACTTCTTTCCATCACACCTGCCTACAGTCACCACCCAGTAATGTCATATCAGTGGATTCATTCACATTAGGTCACACATCATAATCTAATATTTTCACCTCTGAAAATTCTTGCATTGCCTCACACAGGGGCTTTGGGGGACACCTCACATCTAAACCACGACATGACCAATCACTATCATGATTGAGCCGTCTGCATGCTTAGGGTCTATGTATTTTTCTGTTATGTTCACCACATTTTAATAAATATATGTTTTAAAAATAAGGAAAACATGAGTTGTTATGAAGGAAACGGAAGAGCCCACTAGATACATAAATACAAAAAAAAAAAAAATTTGACCTTCTTCTCCTTCCATACATAAAAAATTAATTTGAGCAAAATCATAGACTTAAACAGGGGACCCAGACAATACCACTTTGACAGAAAACAGAAGAAAGGCTTTGGAGGGTCAAATATTTCTTGGACAGGACACAAAAAACACTGTGTTAGTCAGTTTCTTATTACTATAACAAATACCTGAAATAAATCAACTTACAGGAAGGAAAGGTTTCTTTTAGCTCACAGTTTGGAGGTTTCAGTCCATGACTGTGGTTCTATTGTCTTGGGCCTGTGGTGTCAGGAACATGTGATGGAGGAGGCTGCTCATCTCATGGCAGCAAGAAAGCAAAGACAGGAAGGGGCTGAGGGCCCAAATCCCCCTTCAAGGACATGCCCCTAGTGTCCTTGGATGGGAACCTCTTCAAGGTTCCACCCCAAGGGTGCCACAGGCAGGTGAGCAAGCCCTTACCACATGGGGCTTTGGGAGACACTATGCCAACCATAGCACTAGTCATGAAAGGAAAAGAGGATAAAAACTCAGAACAAAGCTTTGGTGTGTATCAACTCACCTCATTATTCTGACTACTTTTAGTGTATTCCTGGAGGCTCATTACATACCAGTGCATTTTCATGGCAGTCTGGACAAGAAGGCCTATTCCACAGCAGTGACTGAAACGGGACCTGCTTGTTCTCTGAAGGTTTGTAAGCCTCCAAAGTGCCCGCCGATGGCTCCCAATGCAGTCAATGGCCCTTAGCCTGCGGTCTCCAGAGCTGCCTGTCCCCAGGCCCTAGGAGAGAGTCCCAACCCCTGAGGAGACTCTGCACACTCCGTCTCTAGTCACATCTTCCTCCACTCCTTCTCACCCTAGTGGAACTTGCCGTCCCTCAACAGAACCTGTGCTGCTTTCTCTGTCATGGCATTTCTCAAACTCAGCCCTCTTGACATTTGGGGTCTGAATAACTTGCATTGTAGGATGTTTAGCAGGATCCTTGGCCTCTCCTTGCTTGACTCCAGAAGCCATCCCCCTTCCCTCTCCAGGTTTTCACAACACAAAATGTCCACAGACATTGCCAAATGTCCCCTGGGGGACAAAAATGCCCCCGTTTGAAAACCGCTGCTCCATTGAATTCATTTACCCATTCGCCTGGCCAACCCCAAATCATCCTTAAAATTTCTGCATCTATTGTGTTCCCAGTGACAATATCAGAGCTAGTGTACTCAAAGAGGTGGTCACATAAAAAGTATTAATCCAAGGCAATGGACAGATGTGAAGGGCAGAGATGAAGTAGATCCCATATGGCCTCAGGTTGGGTTGGGGGTGAGAGTTGTAGACCGAAAGACTATAGATTTTAGGTTCAGTAAATAATTGGGTTAAACGGGTGCAGTTGTGGTTTGATGGGGTGTCACCCCAAATCTTCTGATTAATGCAGGAAGGAAATTATTAGATTAGGAAAGCTGTGGGTTACCCCATTTTTACGGATGAATCATTTGAAAGCGCTGCCATAGTGGTGGTAACTGTGGGCAAATGGGGTAACTGGAGAAGGTGGGTCATTGGGGGCATGCCCTTGGGGATTAGATCCTGTCCCTCTCACTCCTCCCCTCCTCTCTCTTTGCTTTCTTACCATGAGCTGAGCAACTTTCCTCTGCCATATGCTTCCGCCATGATATTCTGCTCCACCTCCTCTCCCGGGAAAGGGAGTCAGCTGACCATGGGCTGACACCTCTCCAACCCTGAGCCCAAAATAAACTTCTCCTCTAAGTTGCTCTTGTCAGGTATTTTGGCCACAGCGTTAGAGATGAAAATGGAATTATACAAAGAAGAGTAGATCAGAGTGGGAAGGAATGGAGAGAAGGGAGCTAGGAGTTGAATTTTTAAGGGAAAGGTGGGATGCCTGCAGACCAGCCTGGGGGGATGCTCAAGAGGGGCGCAGGGCAGGAGATGAGGAGAGGAGGCAGCTGTTGTAGCTTTTCTTGCCTAGAGTAAAATCTGGGCCCTTAGAAATCTCTCCCAAGATTCTTGTGAACCCACAGTTTCCCTCACTTTACCCCTACCACCACCCCATACCAAACAAGCATGTGCCCACACAAATAGGAAAATAACCTCTACCTTCAAAATCGCCCCAAAACCTGCTGCTGGAGGGAATCTAGTTTTAAATGGGGTGGGATGGAATGAGGATACAGAAAACACACTTGCAGAGTGAGAATAACATTGGCCTAGAGGGAAGCTGTCTGCGCAGCCTCCACTCACCCAGGGCCATCAGGGCTCAGGAATGCACTTTACTACGAATGGTTGGCGCCATCTAGTGGTGGTTTCTTATAATAAGTGGAACCGTTGCCTGCTGTGAGGACTAAGGGGGACCCAGGCAGCCAGGAAAGGAAGGAGGGAGTGAGGGAAGTAGGAAAACAGATAATGATTGGAAAGACAGACGTGAACTGTTCTCCCGGGACGTCCAGCTTGGAACACGTCCAGCTTGGAACAGAGCATGTGACCAGCGTCCACGCTGCCCATTGGCAGTCCTCATCAGCGGCAGCCCCATGGGGAGGCTGTCTTCCAGGACCCTATTACAGCCGGGGGTCCCCCCCAATCCCCTAGGCTCTTTCCATTCCCTGATCAGAAGATCCCTCATGTCTAGTTGATGTCATCCCTTGTTGACGTTTTTCTCCTGATTATTAGCAGTCTTTATTACCAGTGCTTGGGTATATTATTTCTTATTTGGAAATCCAACAAGCTTTTAATTAAAGAAGCAACAGGAAGAGATATTAAGCTATATTAATGCATCTGAAAACCCAGCACAGCTAAAAGAAAGATAATCGCATAAATAACAGCACTGTTGAAAATTATGAGAACAGCTTCCAGTAAATAACTAAGTGGAAAATCCCAGAGAGGGTCAGTCGTTGTTGGTTAATATTTGTGTAAAGCACAGCACATATTAACACTGATGTTTCTTATCCTTGTGGGAAGCAAATAACAAGACTTGGGATTTCCACTTTAGGTCTCAATTCTGGTTCATTTGTAAGGTCCCCAGATCCTGCCAAAGTGAATGTAATAAAAATTGATGTTAGAAATAATTCCTTTAACTGCAAATCGGTGCAACCATTCTGGAAAGCAGTATGGAGATTCCTCAGAAAATTTGGAAGGGAACCACCATTTGACCCAGTTTACCCACTCCTCTGCATATACCATAAGAACTTAAAATCAGCATACTATAGTAATGCAGCCACATCAATGTTTATAGCAGCTCAATTCACCATAGCTAAGTTATAAAACCAACCTAGGTGCCCTTCAATAGATGAATAGATAAAGAAACTGTGGTGTATATACACAGTGGAATATTACTCCGCCTTAAAGAAGAAAGAAATTATGGTATTTGCCAGTAAATGAATGGAGCTGGAGACTATCGTGCTAAGTAAAATAAGCCAATCCCCCAAAACCAAAGGCAGAATGTTTTATCTGATATGCGATGCTGACTCACAATAGTGGCAGGGGGAAGGGGAGGATCACTGGACTAGACAGGGAAAGGGAAGGGAGGAGGGATGAGAATAAGAAAGATAGTAGAATGAAATGGACATAACTTTCCTACATTCATACATGAATACATGACCAGTGTAACTCCACATCATGTACAATCCCAAGAATGGAAAGAATACTCCATGTATGTATGCTATGTCTCAATTCATTCTATTGTAATGTATAACTAAAACAAACCAATTTTAAAAAAAATGTTTAAGAATTCCTTCACCATGATCTTCAAGAAGGGTCTGTAGGATGCTTTTCTTTCCAAGCCATGTCACAAAAAATGACCATATCTCAGGCCAGAAGATAGGTACTAAAACACATTGTTTGCAACAATGGTCACAGTCATTTCTTGTACTCACTCCCTGAACCTGGGCTGCTTTTGCTTACTTTGCCTAACAAAATCCAGGGGAGACCATTCGCCATTTCTGAACCTGAACCTCAAGAAGCCTTGCCTGCTTTACTCTCTTGGAACCCTGCTGGCCACTGAGCAAATCACTCAGGGCTAGCCTAGTTCCTGGGCTGCCTGGTAGAGCTCGCAAACACACAGGGAGCAGAGACAGCCATCCTAGCCAATGCACCCCGACATGAGAGAAAGCTCAGTCAAGGTCAGAAAAGCTACCCAGGCACATGAGAGGACCCATCAGAAAACAGAAGAATCACCCAGCAGATCACAGCCCTGAAGTCAGTCTACAGAATCATGAGCTAAGTAAATACCTGAATTCTGGGGTGGTTTGTGATATAGCAATGGCTAAAAAATACAGGTTGAGTATTCCTTATCTGAAATGCATAGAATCAATCAGAAGTATTTTGGATTTTTGATATATTTTGGAATTTGTTTTTTGATTAATTTTTATTGGTACATTATAATCATATATAATAGTGGAACTCATTGTGACATATTCATACATGCATTTAACATAGTTCGTCAATTCATCCCCAGGACCTCCCCTTTCCCTTCCCTCTTTCTCCCCCTGTTCCTCTTCTTCTAATTTACTCATCTCCCTTTTATTTTCATGAGTTTCCAACTTCCCCTATTTTTTTTCTTTACTCTCTCTACTTTCTCCATATGAGAGAAAACATATGACCCTTAACTTTCTGGGTTTGCTTATTTTGCTTAACATAATGATCTCAAGTTCTGTTTTTCAGCAAATGGCATAGTTTCTTTTTTCCTTATGGCTGAATAGAACTCCGTTGTGTATACATACATTTTCTTTACCCAGTCATCTGCTTCTGGAAACCTACTGTAGTTCTATAATGTGGCTATTGTGAATTGGGCTTCTATAGACATGGGTGAGTATGTATCACTATAGTGAGCTGACTTTATTTTGAGCAAATACCAAGGAGCGTTACAAAAGGCGATTCCATTCCTAGTCTTTGGAGAAACTTCCATACTGACTTCCACAGTGCTTGTACTAATCTACAATACCACTGAGAGTGTCTAAGTCTTCTCTTATCCCACATCCTCACCAGCATTTATTATTAGTTGCATTATTTTTTTTATATGTGACAGCGGAATGCATTACAATTCTTATTACACATATAGAGCACAATTTTTCATATCTCTGGTTGTATACAAAGTATATTCACACCAATTCATGTCTCCATACATGTACTTTGAATAATAATGATCATCACCATTATTATAACACCAATGCCCCCTCCCTTCCCCTCCAATCCTTCTGCCCTATCTAGAGTTTGTCTATTCCTCCCATGCTCCCTCTCCCTATCCCACTATGAGTCAGTCTCCTTATATCAAAGAAAACATTCAGCATTTGTTTTTTTGGAATTGGCTAACTTCACTTAGCATTATATTCTCTAACTCCATCCATTTATCTGCAAATGCCATGATTTTATTCTCTTTTATTGCTGAGTAATATTCCATTGTATGTGTGTGTGTATGTGTGTGTATGTGTGTGTGTATGTGTGTGTGTATGTGTGTGTGTGTGTGTATATATATATATATATATATATATATATATATATATATATATCACTTTTTTTATCCATTCATCCACTGAAGGGCATCTAGATTGGTTCTACCATTTAGCTATTGTGAATTGTGCTGCTATAAACATTGATGTGTCTGTGTCCCTATAGTATGCTGTTTTTAAGTTCTTTGGGTATAGACCAAAGAGAGGGATAGCTGGGTCAAATGGTTGTTCCATTCCCAATTTTCCAAGAAATCTCCATACTGTTTTCCATGTTGGCTGCACCAATTTGCAGTCCCACCAGCAATGTATGAGTGTATCTTTTCCCCCACATCCTTGATAACACTTATTGTTTTTTGTCTTCATAATGTCTGCAATTCTGACTGGATTGAGATGAAATCTTAGAGTGGTTTTGTTTTGCATTTCTCTAATTGCTAGTGATGATTAACATTTTTTCATTTGTTGATTGTATATCCTCTTCTGAGAAGTGTCTGTTTGGGTCTTTGGCCCATTTATTGATTGGATTATTTGTTTGTTTTTTGTTTTTTGGGTTATTTTTTTTTTTGGTGCTTAGCTTTCTCAGTTCTTTATATAACCTAGAGATTAGTGCTCTATCTCATGTGTGAGGGGTAAAGATTTGCTCCCAAGATGTAGGCTCTTTGTTCACCTCACAGATTGTTTCTTTTACCAAGAAGAAACTTTTTAGTTTGAGTCTATCCCATTTATTGATTCTTGATTTTAATTCTTGTGCCACAGGAGTCTTATTAACGAAGTTGGGGCCTAATCCCACATGATGGAGATTAGGGCCTACTTTAACTTCTATTAGACTCAGAGTCTCTGGTTGTATTCCTAAGTCCTTGATCAATTTTTAGTTGAGTTTTGTGCATGGTGAAAGATAGAGGTTTAATTTCATTTTGCTGCATATGGATTTCCAGTTTTCCCAGCACCATTTGTTGAAGAGGCTATCTTTTCTCCAGTGCATGTTTTTGGTAGCTTTGCCTAATATAAGATAATTATAATTTTGTTGGTTAGTCTCTGTGTCTGTGTCCTCTATTCTGTACCATTGGTCTACCAGTCTGTTTTGATGCCAATACCATGCTGTTTTTGTTACTATTGCTCTGTAATATAGTTTAAGGACTAGTATAGTGATGCCACCTGCTTCACTCTTCCTGCTAAGGATTGCTTTAGCTATTCTGGGTCTCTTATTTTTCCAGATGAATTTCATGGTTGCTTTTTCTGTTTCTATGAAGAATGTCATTAGGATTTTGATTGGAATTACATTAAATCTGTATAGTGCTTTTGGTAGTATAGTCATTTTGACAATATTAATTCTGCCTATCCAAGAGCAAGGTAGATCTTTCCACCTTCTAAGGTTTTCCTTGACTTTTTTCTTTAGTGTTCTGTAAATTTCATTATATAGAATCTTTCACCTCTTTCTTTAAATTGATTCCCAAGTATTTTTTTTTTTGAGGCTATTGTAAATGGGATAGTTTTCCTCATTTCCCTATCTGAGGATTTGTCACTGATATGCAGAAATGCCTTTGATTTATGGGTGTTGATTTAATATCCTGCTACTTTGCTGAATTCATTTACTAGTTCTAGGAGATTTTTGGTGTGACTTTTAGGGGATATATATATATATATATATATATATATATATATATATATATATATAAAATATACTCTATTTTGAAGAAGGTCTCATAAGCAGCTGAGAAGAAAATGAATTTGGATATAATTTAATGAAATACTCTATAGATGTCTATAAGGTCCATTTGATTTATGATATATTTCAGGTCTGAAGAGTCTTTACTGATTTTATGCCAAGATGACCTATCTATTGGTGAGAAAGGTGTATTGAAATCACCCAATATTATTGTATTGGGGCCCATTTGTTCTTTGTTGAGTAGTGTCTGTTTTCTATAATTAGGTGCAATAATGTTAGGTGGAACATAAATAATTCTTTTTATCCTCATGTTGGATTGTTCCCTGAACCAGCATGAACTAACCTTATTTGTCTCTTCTGATTAATTTTGGCTTGAAGTCAATTTTGTTGAATATGTGAGTAGCTACTCCTGCTTGTTTTCAGGCATCATTTGCATGAATTATCATTTTCCATCCTGTCACTGTCAGCCTATTGCAGTCTTTCCTTTGCAGAATGAGCCTCTTGCAAACACATATAATTGAGTCTTGTTTTTAAATTTGTTCTTCGTATATATGTGCTTTAATTGGAAAATATTACTATGGAGAGATATTCTTGAAATCCTCCCATTTTATTTCTTTCTAATCTGTGATTCAGTCCAATTTCTCATTTTCTTAGCTACTATTTTTGTTTTTGTTTGTTCTTTGTTTGGGGGGTGGGGTTGGAGTTTTTTTGTTTGTTTTGTTTTGTGGTGCTGGGGATTGAACCCAGGGTCTTATGCATGCTACATAGGCACTCTACCGACTGAGCTATACCCCCACTCCCTCTCGTTTTCATAGCTACTCTTCTAATGAGATTTGGCCTTTCATGAGCTGTGGGATTTTTAAAAATTTCTTCTCTGTGTAGTACTTCTTTAAGTATTCTCTGTAATGTTTACTTAGTAATCACAATTTTTTTTTAAATTTTATGCTTATATTGGAAGCCTTTTATTTCTTACTCAAATTTGAAGGATAGCATTGCTGGATATAGCCATCTTGGTTGGCAATTATCTTCCTTCAGGCTTGGAGTAATATTAATCTGGGATTTTAGAGTTTTTGTTCTAGAAAGTAAGAATGAATTCTGATTGACTTACCTCTAAATGTAACCTGACATTTTTTCTTGAGGCTTTTAAAACTCTATCCTTTTTATGTATATTAGGCATATATCACAATTCTAACATGTCACGGAGAGGTTTTCTTCTTGTCTATTTGGGGTTATAAATGCCTCCTATATCTGTATGTTCATCTTATTCTCAAGGTGTGAAAAATTAACCATTATTAATTCCCAAAAAAGTTTAGCCATGTCATCAGCCTATTCCTCAGAACTTGTTTGATTTCATTGATTCTTAAATTTGGACTCTTAATATCCCAGAGTTCTTGTTTTTGCTGATTATGGCTACTTTTCTTCATTTATTTTGTATGAATATTCAATGTGGGCCAGTTAATCTTTCAACTCTGAGATTCTGTCTTTTACTTGGTCTACTGTTTTGGAAAGACTTTCAACTGAATTTTTTATTTGATTCATTGTGCCACTTTTACCCAATATATCTGTTTCATTCTTGTTCAATAATTTTTCTCTATTTATTGAAGTTCTCATTTATATTCTGTATTGTTATGGTTTGGACTTAAAAATATCCCCCAAAGAGTTTATGTGTTAAGCAATATAACAATGTTCAGATATGAAGATTGGATTATGAGAGCTATAACCTCATCACTGGATTAATCCATTTCATAGATTAATAATATTAATGGACAACTTGGTGGTAATTGTAGGCAGTTGGGTTGTAGCCAGAGAAGGTAGGTCACTGGAGGCATAACCCTAAACTGTATCTTTTCCCTGGCCCATTTCTTTTTGTCTCTGTCTGCCCCCCTCTCTCTCTTTTTCTTGGCTGCCATGAGCTGACAGCTGTCCCCCATTATGCCCTTCTGCCTCATCTCAGAACCGAGCCATGGAGTTGGTTGACCTCTCAAACTGTGAGTTCAAAATAAACATTTCCTCCTCTAAGTTATTTTTTAAATTTTTATTTTATTTATTCTAATTAGTTATATATGATAGCAGAATGCAATTCAATTCAACTAGAGCACAATTTTTCATGTCTCTAGTTGAAAACAAAGTAGAGTCACACCATTTGTGTTTTCATACATGTACTTAGGGTAATGATGTATGTCTCATTCCACCGTCTTTCCTACCCCCATGCTCTCCCTCTCCCTCCCCTTTGCCCTATTTAAAGCTCATCTATTCCTTTCATGCCCCCCTATCCCCATTATGAATCAGCATCCTTATATTAGAGAAGACATTTGGCATTTGGTTTGGGGGGATTGGCTTACTTCACTTAGCATTATATTCTCCAACTCCATCCATTTACCTGCAAATGCCATGATTTTATTCCCTTTTAATGATGAATAATATTTTATTGTGTGTGTATGTGTATGTGTGTATAT
>NW_026000153.1:7632187-7656381 GCF_001458135.2 Marmota marmota marmota | reverse complement strand
TATGTGTATGTTTATGTGTGTATATATATATATATATATATATATATATATATATATATATATATATATACACACACACACACACACACACACACACCACATTTTCTTTATCTGTTCATATACTGAAGGGTATCTAGGTTGAATCCACCATTTAGCTATTGTGAATTGTGCTGCTATGGCTTTGTCCCTGTAGTATGCTGTTTTTATGTCCTTTGGGTATAAACTGGGAAGTGGGATAGCTTGGTCAAATGGTGGTTCCATTCCTAGTTTCCCAAGCAATCTCCATACTGCTTTCCAGATTGGTTGCACCAATTTGCAGTCCCACCAGCAATGTATGAGTGTGCCTTTTCCCCACATCCTCGCCATCACTTATTGTTGTTTGTATTCTTAATAGCTGACATTCTGACTGGTGTGAGATGAAATCTTAGAGTAGTTTTGATTTGCATTTCTCTAATTGCTAGAGATGTTGAACACTTTTGCCTATATTTGTTGATTGTATATAAACTTCTGAGAAGTGTCTGTTCAGTTCCTTGGTCCATTTATTGATTGGATTATTTGGGGTTTTTTTTTGTGTGTGTGTGTTAAGATTTTGTATATATCCTAGATATTAGTGCTCTATCTGATGTGCATGTGGTAAAAGTTTGCTCCCATTCTGTAGGCTCTCTATTTACTTCACTGATTCTTTCTTTTGCTGAGAAGAAGGTTTTGAGTTTGAATCCATCCCATTTATTGATTCTTGATTTCATTCTTGAGCTATATGAGTCTTATTAAGGAAGTCAGGGCTTAATCTCACATGATGAAGATTTGGGCCAACTTTTTCTTCTATTAGGTTCAGGGTCTCTGTTTAATTCCTAGGTCCTTGATGCACTTTGATTTGAGTTTTGTGCATGGTGAGAGATAGGGGTTTAATTTTATTTTGTTGCATATGGATTTCCAGTTTTCCCAGCACCATTTATTGAATATATGTTTTCTCCAATATATGTTTTTGGCACCTTTGTCTAATGTAAGATAACTGTATTTATGTGGGTTTGTCCCTGTGTCCTCTATTCTGTACTATTGATCTACAAGTCTATTTTGGTGCCAATATCATGCCATTTTTGTTACTATATCTCTGTAGTATAGTTTAAGGTCTGAGATAGGGATGCTACCTGCTTCACTCTTCTTGCTAAGGATTGCTTTAGCTATTTTGGGTCTCTTATTTTCCAGATAAATTTCATGACTATTTTTTCTATTTCTATGAGAAATGTCATTGGGATTTTGATTGGAATTGCATTAAATCTGTATAGTGCTTTTGGAAGTATGGTCATTTCGACAATATTAATTCTGCCTATCCAAGAACAAGGTAGATATTTCCATCTTCTAATGACTTCTTTATTTCTTTCTTTAGCATTCTGTAGTTTTCACTGTACAGGTCTTTCACTAAGTTGATTCTCAAGTGTGTTTGTGTGTGTGTGTGTGTGTGTGTTTTGAGGCTGCTAAATGGGGTAGTTTTCCTCATTTCTCTTTTAGAGGATTTGTCACTGATATACAGAAATGCCACTTATTTATGGATGTTGATTTTATATCCTGCTATCTTGCCAAATACATTCACTAGTTACAGAAGTTTTCTGGTGGAATTTTTTGGATCCTCTAGTATAGAATGATATCCTTGGCAAATAGTGCTAATTTGAGTTCTTTTCCTATCCATATCCCTTTTATTTATTTTTTTGTCTGTCTAATTGTTCTGGCTAGTGTTTCAAGATTTATGTTAAATATAAGTGGTGAAAGAGGGCATAATTGTCTTGTTCCAGTTTTTAGAGGGAATGCTTTCAATTTTTCTCTATTTATAATGATGTTGGCCTGGGGCTTAGCATAAATAGCTTTTACAATGCTGAGATAAGTACCTGTTATCCTTGGTTTTTCTAGTGTTTTGAACATGAAGGGTGCTGTATTTTGTCAAATGCTTTTTCAGCATCTATTGAGATGATCATATGATTCTTATCTTTAAGTCTATTGATGTTATGAATTACATTTATTGATTTCCATATATTGAACCCACTTTGTATCCCTGGGATGAACCCCACTTCATTGTGGTGCATAATCTTTTTGATATGTTTTTGTATTCAATTTGTCAGAATTTTATTGAGAATTTTTGCATCTATGTTCATTAGAGATATTGGTCTGAAGTTTTCTTTCTCTTATGTGTCTTTGCCTTGTTTTGGAATCAGAGTGATATTGGTCTCATAGAATGAGTTTGGAAGTGTTCCCTCTTTTTCTATTCCATGAAATAATTTGAGAAATATTGGTATTAGTTCTTCTTTAAAGGTCTTGTAGAACTCATCTGTGTATCCATCTGGTTCTGGACTTTTCTTGGTTGGTAGGCTTCAGATGGCATCTCCTATTTCATTGCTTGAAATTGTTCTGTGTAAATCATGTATATCATCCTGGTTCAGTTTGTGCAAATCATGTGATTCTAGAAATTTGTTGATGCCTTTGGTATTTTCTATTTTATTGGAGTATAAATTTTCAAAATAATCTCTAATTATCTTCTGTATTTCTGTAGTGTCTGTCATATTTCCTTTTTTATCCCAGATGTTAGTGATTTGAGTTTTCTCTTTCCTCTTAATTAGCATGGCTAATGGTTTATCAATTTTATTTATTTTTTTCAAAGAACTAACTTTTTGTTTTGTCAATTTTTCAATTGTTTCTTTTGTTTCAATTTCTTTGCTTTCAGCTCTAATTTTAATTATTTCCTGTTTTCTATTGCTTTTGATGTTGGTTTGTTCTTCTTTTTTCTAGGGCTTTGATATGTAATGTTAAATTATTTATTTGTTGACTTTTTCTTCTTTTAAGGAATGAACTCATGCAATGAACTGCCTTCATAGTGTCCCAGAGATTTTGATATGTTGTATCTGTGTTCTCATTCACCTCTAAGAATTTTTTAATTTCTTTTTTGATGTCTTTTGCAACCCATTGTTCATTCATATTATTTAGCTTCCAGGTGTTGGAATGACTTTTTTTACTTTTATCATTGATACTTTTATCATTGATTTCATTCCATTATGACCTGATAGAATGCAGGGTAGTATCTCTACTTTTTTGTATTTGCTAAGAGTTGCTTTGGGCATAATATATGGTCTATTTTAGAGAAGGATTCATGTGCTGCTGAGAAGAAAGTGTATTCACTCGTTGAAGGATGAAATATTATATATATATATATATATATATATATATATATATCAGTTAAGTCTAAGTTATTGATTGTTTTATTAAATTCTATAGTCTCTGTGTTCAGCTATTATTTTTTTCTAGGAATTTTGATCACAGTGACAAAAAGCTGACTACCACATGTATGGATTTGATTCATTCAATTGTTTTTCTGTGTTCTTAGAAATTATTGATCTACTTTGTGATCATTATTTTGCATTCTTTATCTGTTGTTTAATCTACTTTGATATCTTTGGAGTCATTTGCCAGTAAATCATGAACATTAGGATTCATGTCATGTTACCTTGTTTTTTCTTATTTCTTGTATGTTGAGATTTGTGCATGTGTTGGAATGAAGTTTTCTCCATTTTTATGTGAGGGCCTGTTTATTGCCCAGCCTTCCTTGGTGAAGTGTTCTGGGATATCAGGTTGTGAATTATTGAATACATTTCCAAGTGGGTTACATTGTATGGTTTCCCTGCTAGGTTTTTGGTGATGATTAGTGAACTTTGATACAGTGTGTATTGTGTTGAGCTTGCAGATCCCACTTTTTCTTTAGGTCTCACGAGCATGGGATCCTTCTAGGAGGTCAACCACTTGTGTTTTATGCAGCAGATTATATGGATACACCCTTTGTGGCTGCTCTTCTAGACTAGACAACTGTATGTTCTGAAGTAATGTGGAAGCAATCTAGGTTGAGGTCCCTCATGGGTGTGGTGTCCAAACTTATTTCTCTCTGCTTTTGCTGTAGGAGTGGATATACACAAGTGGAACCTGAGACTCCTCCCTATCCGTTCTTACCAAGATTAATCCAGTTTGGTGATTTTGTTTTCCATATTCTTTGAGCTAACATATGATGCAGTTGGAGCAGGGTTAGGTTGTAATTGGAGCAAGGTGTGCCGTCTCTTAGCTGGGTGGGAGTGAAGCTCATCAGCTCGGTATCTTCTCCACGGACTTGTGGTGCTCCAGTAGATTCCCAGCACCCCCCAGAAAAGAGGGAAATAACAGAGAACAATAATACAGCATAAAAGTAAACACCAGGAGCCAGATATGAAACAGAAATGGTGGAACCAGAAATTAACAATCGCAAAAAACAAACAGCCATAAACTGGATACAACACTTAAGATACACCAGGTGACAACTACAGTGTCCCCAGTGCTGACACCCATAACAACAGGAGTGGTGGGGGCTCTCATTTTACAAATTATAGAATTTTAAAAGGTGGTAAAGTCACCATTAATTTAGAGAAAAGAAAATGGGGTCAGACGGCAAAAGAAAGTTGAGAACATTCCAGAGGTGAAGGGAGATAGCAGAAGAATGGAGACAGGTGGAAGCCATAAAGGAGGAGGAGAAAAAAATCAAAAGAAATAAAATAAAGACAGAGAAAGGCAGAAACAAGGAATTTGGCTGTTGGAGGAAGAAGAGAGGAGAGAGCAACGAGGAAACAAAAACAAAAATTAAAAAAAAAAAAACACTAACCCTCAAAAGACAAGACAAAATAATAAAAGGATAATAAAAAGAAAAAGTGATATAAAGAAAAGAATCAAATATATATGCACATATGTACACACCTGCATACACATACTCAAACCAATCAGCAAGTGCAGTAAGAACAACAACAACAAATTCATAATGAAAATGAAAGAACTGTCTCCACTGAGGGGGTTGGAACTGTGGACAAGGATGGATGCTCACTGCCGAAGCCAGGCTGCTCTACTTCCCATTTCTCCCTTAAAGAGAGCAAGCGCTGGGGGTTATCAAACTCTTCCTCCTTGTGTTGCTCACCAACCTGCTGGCTGGAGCGGCCTTTAGCCCAGGCTCGTTGAAATGATTCTCAGCTTCCCTGAGTCTGGGGTCTAGCACAGATTGGAACTTTGAAACTTTGTTGAGTGGTATCTACTCCACAGAGATTAGACCAATACACTCCTAGGGCAGGGTAGATGTGAATCTCTGCTGGTTGTCTGGATTTCAGGGTCCTCTTAAGAATTTTACTGGTAGTATGGGGTTACCAACAACTCTGGGGGGGGGGTGTATAGCAGGACTTATATACTCTACCACCAACAAATAACAGCTTTCCAAGGCCCATTCCCCAAATATAATAACACCTATAAAAAGATATACATAATCATATAGGCATTTGTATGCAGAGACACATGTGCATTATCAATTTCATTTTAGGAGATTATATTTGTCCATCTTCAGTTGCTATAGCAAAATACCTGAGGCTATGTAACTTATAAGAAAAAAATGTTTTATTTAGTTCACAGTTTTGGAGACTGCAAGTCCAAATAGCTGGCTCTGGTAAGGGTCTCCTGGCTACATTAATCGCGCTGAATGGCATCGTGGCCTGAGAAATGTGTGTAAGAGAGAGGTCACATGATAAAAGGAAACCAGAGAGAATGGGGAGAAGCCAGTCTTGGTCTTTTATAACAACTCTCTCTTGTGAGAAATAACTGGGGAATCCCACGAGAACTATATTAATCCTTTCCAAGGGCAGTACCCCTGGTGACTTGCCTCTAGACTCCATAGCAAAGTTTCCAACCGTTCTCACCTCACCACACAGGGAACCAAGCTTCCAACACAGGACACTTTGGGAGACAAACTATAGCAGAGAGTAAAATGGACACATTAGTCACAAGGAGCTACATTGCAAAGCAGAAATCCCCACCCCTGCCTTAGTCCCTGTGATGGAAAACAAAAAAAAAAATCTTTCTGGCTCGAATTACCTGTGTACATTGCACTTTGCTCCAGCAGAGGGCACTAGAGCATGACAAACCTTTGCAAGCTTTT
The DNA here is from genome assembly GCF_001458135.2 of Marmota marmota marmota. NCBI lineage: Eukaryota > Metazoa > Chordata > Mammalia > Rodentia > Sciuridae > Marmota > Marmota marmota. Next base: position 7,650,404 of record NW_026000153.1, on the reverse strand, counting down.
TAACATCTCAATGGCAAAGTGGCTGGCTCACTGCTGTTCACAGTGCAGTGGCCAGTGCCTGTCACAGGGCCATGCCTGACTTCAGGGACCTTGGGTGAATGCCATCCCACCCTGTTCCTAGAAAGAGAAAGATCAGAATATTTGGAAAGGCCCTAATGACAAATCAGTATTGAAAGAAAGAGAAAGAAATAAAGGAAGGAAGGAAAGAAGGAGGGAGGGAGGGAGGGAAGGAGAGAGAGAGAAAAGGAAGGAAGGAAGGAAAGGAAGGAAGGAAGGAAGGAAGGGCAAAGAGAAGGAAAGGAAGGAAGGAGAATTTCCTAGAAGTGTTAATTCTTGCCTTAGGAAGATGGCATCCCTCACAGATTAGAGCTAACTGGGACTACCAGGTCAGTCTGCAGCAGGGTTGCTGTGGGAGGCGCTGTGGGCCAGGTGAATGAGGAGTGGGTGCTATTGAATTACAGGAACAGCGGACAGTTTTCAAAAGTGGACCAGCAGGAAGAGAGGTGTCTTGGTCCATTCAGGACTTTGTAACAGAACCCAGAGAGTGGTGGCTACTAACTGATAAAATTGATTCTCAGTTCTGGAGTCTGGGCAATCCAAAAGGAAGGCCTTGGCAGATTCAGAGCCTGATGAAGATCCACGTCCTGGTTTGTATCTTCTTTCTGTGCCCTCCCCTGGGGAGAGGTGAGACAGCTCTCTGTCTCTGGCCTCTTACAAAGGCACGAATCCCATTCATGAGGGTTCCTTCGTGACATGATCACCTCCTAATGACATCACCTGGAGAATAGGTCTCAACATCAATTCTTAGGATCACAAACACCTGGCCTATGGCAGCAGGAGAGCTGGAGCATGCAATATATTTATAGCCTACTATGCGAAGGCAGGAGCTAGGCACGGAGTCAGGATTCCTACGTGGAAGCCACTTGCCCCGATTTAGACCCTTTGGGGCTCCAGGATGGGTCTGACTACCCTGAAAGCCCAGGGGCTCCTTCAGTGACACCAGACAGCCACTAAGCTGGGGAAGAGGCTGAGCAGCAGCACCACAGCTGGAAAGCAGGGAGGCTTCTGGAATGGACAGAGGACTCAGGCCTGGCCAGAGGGCAACATGAGAAATAGGGGCAGGTTGCATTTTAAAGGGCCTGCAACTCACTTGTTTCCTCAAACCTCTCTGGTGAACACCTGTGTGATATGTGTGTGGGCCCACCCGGCATAGGAAGATGAATGGAACATGTCCTACTATGGGGAGCTTACTGACCAGAGAGAGGAGACTTCAGCTTCTAAGACTGAAGACTGTGTGGAATCCAGGACAACCACTCTGTAATGGTGAATTTAAAATCATCAACTTGATTGGATTAAGAGATGACAATGATTAAGAGGTTTCTGGATGTGTCAGTGGAGGTGTATCTAAGAGTGATTGGCATATGGAAGAGCCAACTGGAGACCTTACCTAAGCATGAGTAGCGCTGTCCAATAGGCTGGAGGCTTGGATGGAATAAAAGTTTGGAAGAACAAGGAAGCAGCAGATGATGAGCAGATGCAAGCTCCATTCTTCTTGAACTGGTTCTTGATTGCTGCTTTAATTATCTGAGGATATCAGACTCTTGCTTCTTCACTCTTCCAAAGCCGACTCTGCCAGTGATTCTCCAGGGAGTTTCCAGAAGCCTCTGGTCTCAGGTAGCACCATGGATCCCTCTTGTTGTGAGGCTCCAGCCCCTGGACTGCACAGCTCCTTGTTCTTCCAGCTCTCCAGCCTGCAGACAGCCATTGTGGACTATCCAGTTCTGGTCGTATAAGCCAATCTAAAAAATCCCTTGTTATAATCATACTTCCATTTCATTCTGTTCCTCTAGAAAACCGTAACTAATACACCCTCGAAGAACAGAACCCACAGCTGTGCAGGAAGAGTGCACCCTAGGCTCCCTCAAAGGCCTGCTTCCCCTGACCCCAGCCACAGGTGTGTGCTGACAACAGGGCTGGCATTTGCCTCCTGTCCTGTCCTTTACACAGCCTCTCTGCTCTGAACCCAGAGCCTAAACGAAATACTTCAATGCTTTTCATGTAATTTGGAAAGACTGGAGAACGTTCCAAGATCCTAAATGCAGTCTTGGAAAGTGTCTAAAAAATGTTTTCTGTCAACGCCGTGGTTGAAAATGAGCGTCCACAACAGAAACTCAATAGAAGTTGGCATTGACTGAAGTTGTAATCCTTAGAGGTAAAGAATTATTACAGTCTTACTCCCGGGAGAAAGGCTGGACTAAATCACCCTTTTCCCCAAGGGCAAGTGTTTGGAGAACTGTAAGACAGAGAACTGACGACATTAACTTGTTGCAATATTTTATTTATACTCAAGAGCCCAACGAAGCTCTTTGGAGTGGGCATTATTTGTTTTCTTTTCCTTTCTCTCTCCACTGGAATACAAGTGCCAGGGATAACAAGATTTTGTCACATTTGCTGCTGTGTCCCCAAGGCTTGAGAGAACACGTGATTTCCGGAAGGCTGTGTGGAAAGAATGAGTATTTCTAAAGTGCCTGAATCTGGCAGGTTGTCCCTGATTCTCAAGCCGGACATCATCTTGTCTGGGCTTCCTCAATGGCACTTGTTTGTATCTGGATTCCCAAGCAGCAGAGCCTGGCAGGAAGATTCTTAAGCACATCACTTAGGGAGGGAATGCCTTTTGGTGGTGCTGTGGAGACAGAGAGGGCAAAAGAAGGAGCAGGTGGAGCTGTCTAAACATCCTGGCCCTACACGGAGAGCTGGTGTGTGTGCACTGGACCACAGAGGCTGCCCTTCCCAGAGGTCAGGGTCATCCTACCCATCAGTCCAGACCAATCCCATCAGTCATTTGTACAGGACATGCTGAGTGGTCAGGGAGGCAGGAGGGCTGTGTTACTCCTCAGTCTTCGGTCAGCAATTGTCTGGGTTGGAGGGGGGTGTGAAAGCCATAGCAGCCTACACCTGTAGCAACCAGATGACCAGATGGAGAAGGGAGCTGGGTGGCACCAACAGCATCTGCTGCTATGCCTCTCCATTTACCTTAGTCTAAAGTCCTCCCCTGTATCTGCAAATCCATGGGGCACTGGTTCTGGAACTCCTATAGATATCAAACTACTGATGCTCAAGTCCTTTTTATAAAATGGTGTATTATTTGCATAGAACCTACACACATCCCCCTTTATACTTTAAATCTTCTAGATTACTTGCAATACCTAATACAATGTGATGTGATGTGATGTGTGTGTGTGTGTATAGTTGTTACACTGATAATAAATGACAAGAAAAAGTCTGTACATGTTGAGTACGGGCACATTCTTTCTCTGCAATAATTTCCATCTGAGGTTGGCTGAGTCCACAGTTTCTACAGAACCCACAGATATGAAGGGTCAAGTGCATTCACTCATTTCTCCACAAGCAATAAGCTCCTGGAGAGAGACTCTTGTCTCTTACTTTTGTATCCACATTGGATAGGTATCCTCACTGGAATGAGGACTTAGCTGATTATCTCAGTGAAAAATCTAAGGAGTGAACAAACTGGTGAATATTAGTATATTGGTGTTTACAATTAAGTGTGAAAATTCTTAGACGCGTATGAACTTCCTAAATGACATGCTTCTTTGCATTTGCTCGGTTTCCAGATCTAAGGTTTCTATAAGGTCAGACAAAAGTGCCATTGTTAAGTTTTATCAACAGGAAATGCGTAGGGTTGAATCACTGCAAAATCCCCTGTGGGTCACATTCTTTCTTAAGCAACTCAAGATATGTTTCTCCTCCTGATGTTAATTATAGTAAATATTTTAGCTAGTTCTTGCCCCTCGTTATCTCATTTATGAGTCACTGTGTGGAAACAAGCCTGATGATGGGCTGGCAGTGACTTCCAGAAGGAGCGCCCATGCCGCTGTTGTCCTCAACTGAGTGGCCAGCAGAGGGCACTGCAGACCTGTGCTCTGATTTTTGCCCTGAAGAAATAAAGGTCAGGGAACTTGCTGGTGGAGGAAATGGCTGTCACTTCCCAGGTATATTATATTGGCTGCTGTCTCCCTTGTCTGCCTTTCAGATTTAATGCCTGTGGTTGTGTCCTGGTCTGCTTGAAGACTTCCTCTGTCTGTCATGTAAAGGATAACAGAATGAAGAGGCAGGACTCTCCCCAGGCCACTCGCAGAGCCCACCAGGCTGTCCTCTGCACCCTGTTACCTCCATGTTTGCTGCCCATGGGCCTCAGGCCTTGGTGTCACCAGGAGGCTGTGTGCAGCCTGTGTGTCATACAGGCCCAAGGAGCATGCAGACCCTTCAGAACTGAGTGTGGGGTTCCAACAGGGTGGCCAGCTGGGGCAGGTCTGTTAGCTCAATGGGAGAAGTGGACCACAAAAGTCAGGATTTCCTTGAACTTGCTGAAAGACAGAAATCACTGCATCTTCTGCCTCTTTGACTCCAGTGGAAGGGCTCCTTTCCAGCAAAAGTTATTCTTGGGGGGTATGATGGATCCCTTTCCAGGCAGAAGCCTTCCTTGTTTGAGGGCATGATTCAGAGGCCTGAAAGCTGTCCCCTCCATCCTCCAAGAGCAGGGATGAGAACTGGGTTCTCTTGGGAGAAGTCCTATAGTTTCTACGAACCCAGCCAATCTTGGAGGTAAGAGGATGCTCCCAAATAAGCCACCCACTCCAAGCCAGCTGCAGTTCTTTCCTGTGGCCAGTTCTGTAACTTGGTTCTCAGTTCTGGTATAATGCCAGATTCGTGGGACCCCAGTAGACCTCCAGGAGCCAAATCCAATGCAATCACACAAGAGTCTTTATTGCAAGCTCGAGCCTGGACTCACAACCGTTTCCAGCGCAGCGGTCCCAGGGAGTGAGTCCTGATTCTTAGTTCAGTGAAGATTTTTAGGTTTTGGGGGTGGGAGGGATGCTCTGTGGGTCACAATATCACACAACAAATCATTTCATACCACAGGAAAATCAACACAACAACTCTTAACATTGATTAGCACATTCACTGGTGGGAACAAGCTGGGTAAGGGTGATGGGTTAGTTCAAGTGGTGGATACATTTGAACTGATTGGTTTAGGCCTTGAAGGGTTGCAAGAGTGTATAGGCTAAACTGCAGGGTGGCCTAATCATGTTATCAATCACTGAAACTACTGGGAAGGTCACCTGGCATTTCAGATATTTTCCCTGTCTTATGCTGATTGGTGGTTGCTAGGGGTTGCCATGAGTCCTCACCTAGCCAGGGACACCTGGCACAGACCTCTCCTGTTATTTATAGACAAACAACTCAGGAGGATGGGTATGTGCTTAGGAGTGCTCTGTGGGTTTTTCCAAAGACAAGGGTCACGCCCCCTCCCTCTGGACAGGCCTTGAGGTAGAAGCTGGTTTCTCAAAAATGGAGTCACATCAGTTTCTCACTGGAGCCACAAGGCAGGCTGGTCAAGACCTGGGCTTTAGTAAGAGAGGCCCATGTCTCTTAAATGTGCTGGAGTCTGTCCCCAAACAGCTGAAATAATGAGGACTACAAAGTGGCCAAACCACCGGGTACAGTGGTGATACCGTCGGTTACCATGACGAGTCCTTGCTTCCCCGAAGGCTGAAGTGTAACACCAGAGAAGCACAATGAGGCAAGTGTAGATTGGAAAGAAACTATTAACCATCGCAGAGAAGCCTCCGGCCCCCACCCCACCCCCAGGAAGAAGGGAATCCAAAAGCCAGAATCCCTGGGATGGGGAATGTTAGGTCGGTGGTGGTGACTTGGTGACGACTTAGTGGCGACTTAGAACAAAGCAGTAAAAGAACATCAATCAGATGCCGGGGAAATGCCTGTCAATCAGCCAGATCTCCTGACTAACGCCTGTCAATCAGCAGGACCCCCTGGCCAATCCTGGAGTTCAGCCAACTCCCCTGACCAACTCTAATGGGACAAGGGAGCCTAAAAACACCTTTTCCTGTCCCAAGCCCTTCCCTTCCTGCTGTAAGCCCCATAAAAGTCCAGTCCGGTTTAGCTTCCACGCGGTTTCTCCTCAGACCCTTCCCCTGTCCCCTCTATGGGTCTGATCGAGTTCTGCCCGGGAGTGATATCTCAATAAAGCCTCGCTCAGCGGCCCTTTTAAATGTGCCTCCTTTGGTCGCTGCCCGCCTCACCTGATCTGACAGGGAGGTCTTATCCCTTTTATATCTAAGGTCTTCTTTTGTCCTCCTACACTCCTGTCCTTTATTTTGCTTATTTCCCTCTACCCTGCATGTGCTGGGGACTGCAGATGGCAAGGCCAAAAGGTGGAAAGCAGGTGGACCTTGGGGATGGAGGGGTGATCCCGCAGGAAGGGCCTAGGGTGATTTGATGGGCACCTCCCTATTTGCTGGGAGCTACTTCTAACAGTTCTTTAGGATGGATGGGGCCTTGGGGACAATAACATTTCAATCTCCCAAGTATAGTTCTGGTTTCCCCGGGCTCAGATCAGACTCCATTTTCCTTATTAGACCCGATCTCATACCCGTTTTACCTAGCTATACTAACTACATACATATCTTTAAATCTGGCTTCAGCGGCACATACCTGTAATCCCAGCAACCTCGGAGGCTAAGGCAGAAAGACTTTGAGCAATTGAGACCCCGTCACAAAATAACAGCATAAAGAGGGCTGGGGGTGGTAAAGCACCTCTGGGTTTAATTCCCAGTTCTGGAAAAAAAAAATGGCCAAACCCATTTGAGCTGGCTCCTTGTACTACTACTCTTTGGTGACTTCAAAATCTGGTACTCCTGGGGAGGCCAGAATGAGTCACAAACACTGATTCCTACAAACACTGAGACCTAACCCATCAAACCCAGGAAAGAGATGACCTATAACTGAGGTTTCTGTCCCGATCTTCATAAAAACTATTAGCAGCACTTGATTCAGATGACCAATCCCCACTTCTCTGTTTGGCTTTTCTGTCACTATACTGCCTTCTTCATCAATGTCTTGGAATTCTTTTGTCCACTGGCCTCTTTATCACTTCCTTGGTGGCCTCCTCTGTATCACAGAGGAGCCATGACCTGCTATCTCAGGATCCACCCCCCTGTAAGAGAGAGTTAAAGTGCACTCATCAGAGGCCCCTGGGCAAGGTGTGTGGGGCTGGGGATGAGGAGGGTCCATGGTTCCCCAGGGGCCTCTGCAGTTTGGCAGTGGAGGGACTTGAATAGGAGCTGAGAGCCCCAAGTCTTGCTGGACAGCTCCTGAGTGGGGGGGACCTGCTTCTGCACCACGGACCACTGAGGAGACTGGTGGTTCTTGGGAAGCACAGTCCTAGTGCTGTAGGCAGAGATGGTCTGCAGGGTCTCCATGGGTCCCGTGAGGTTGGGATTCAATTTCAGATGAGCTCTCAGAAGCCACCCACGTTGCCAGAAAGCACAGATTTTGATTCACCGTGTGATTAGATTATATTCCAATGCTCTACATAGAAACTGGTAAAAAATTGTTGTCTGCTAAAATTGTTGTCCAACTTAGGTGGTGAAAAAAATACAGGCAAAAATTATCATGAATTAATCAATACAAATCATGTTGCTTTTCTGGATTTTGTGATGCTTATGATAATTTTCAGCATTTCTTACTATTAAAAAGCCCTTTTTTGTATTTTTATATTAAATTTTGAATTTTTATATTAAAGAGGGTTCCCCAAATTACATGAGTTTCAAGCCTAAAACCGACATTGGCACTTGTTCATGTCAGATAAATAGGCCTCATAGATGCCCCAGAAGGTGGGGTATCTCAGAACTGTCTGTGGTGCTGGACCCGAACCTTGCGGGGCTCTCTCCATGGTACTTACTGCACAAGCCCTTGGCTAGGCGGGTAGATTGTGCCTGGAGACAAAGAGGGGAGTTTATCAGCCGAGGCATGGTTAATACCATAGCAATGGATGCTTTTGCCCATGGAGAGAGGGTCTAAAGAGAAGAGGGTAAAAGAGAACCACATGTGACTCCCAAGTATCAGGGAACCCCCAAGAAGAGGGGCACAAGAGTGTCAGCTCAAGGAAAGCACTGACCATAAGCCATGCACAAGTCTAGGGCAGGGACAGAGAGGAGGTGAACCTTATGTGAGGCAAAGGAAGTAGCTAGAATACCATGGGTTGGGGTGGGGCTGTCTGGAAGGGAGGAGTGTGACTGAGAGGAGTGGCCCCGAGAGAACCCTGAGGGACAGAACCAAAACACTTCTTGTTGAGTTGGTGGAAGATGAGCCCCCTGAAGCTGAGGTTTCACCCCCAAATGCCCATCCACTCAAGAGTCTGCGTGAGTCAGAACAGATTCACACGATGGCTTTGTCCAAGGCTCCTGCCTCTCATGAGTGTTCCTGTCTTTCATGAATGTTGGTCAGCTTTTATTTTTTTGTTTGGAAAGAGACACTCAATTCCTTTGAAAATTAGGCTTGCTGGGGCAGTAAGAAAAAGTCAGTGTCCAGCCCACTTGAAAGAGTTTAAGAATTTCATCTGACTTCACAGCTGAGCCTGGGTCCCCTGAGGGTCTACATGCTGCTGTGATGGGGTAGGTGACAACTCAGGCACTACAAGTTTACACAAGAAATGTGAAAAATGTTTAGAAAGGACCATGTGAGAGCCAGGATAATAGGGTTTGGGATCAGGGTTGTTGCACTTTATTTTGGACTTTACTTAACTGCATTGATGGTGACTATGGATGACTGATCGTGACTCATCCCACATATTCACACCAACCCCCCATCTCTTCCAAATAAATAATCTCAAGTAAACACGAGTGTGCCTGCTCAGTCAGTGATGCTCCAAACCTCCTTGCCCTTTACTATAGATTGAGTTATGTCTCCCCCAATGACATACTGATGCCCTAACTGCCTATGAATGGGACCACATTTGGAAATAGGGTCTTTGCAGATATAATGAATTAGTTGATGCTGTATTGGATTACAGTAGGTCCAAAATCAAATGTGACTATTGTCCTTATAAAGAAGACTAGAAATACAGAAAAAGACACACATGGAGAAAGTCTTGTGCTAACAGAGGAAAAGATCGGAGTGGGGCCTCTATAAGCCAAGGCATGTCAAGAGTGGCCTGCCAGCAAGCCTAGAAGCTAGAAGAAAAGCATGGAAACTTCTCCCTCACCTTTAAAGGCAGCATGGCCCTGGCAACATCTTCATTTCAAATTTCTAGCCTCAGAGTTGTGAGATAACAAGTTTCAGTTGTCTCAAGCCACCCAGTTTGTTATGGTTTGTTAAGGCAGCCCTTGGAAACTAACACAGATTGCATGCTAGTTCATTTCATGTTCAAGTGCGTTTACTCCTGGTGGTTTCTCTGCCTGGGGTGTTCTCACCATAGGCTTTTGCAGAGGCCCACAGGAAGTGGTCTTATTAATAAGGCTGGTAGTCTCGGAGTGTTCAAGCACACATATGTCTGCATCCCAGGCCATCTCTGTCTGGGATCTGGAATCCTAACCTTGCATCTAAGATCTGGAAAGGAAGAGCCATCTCCATGTTCACATCAGAGCCACTGCAACAGGTTGTCCAATGAGAGGGAGGCTTACAAACCTGCGAGGCTCAGAAGCATCCAAATTGAGTTCACTTGGGGGTAACTGATGATCATGAATTAGAGGACCCTCATTCTGCCCCCTAAAAAAACTATCTCAAAGAAACCCCCAAATTAAAAAGAGATGAATTCATATGGAAGTTTCTGGAGCACAGAACCCACTCAAGAAGTGCAGCTGTGAGGAAAAGTTCAAAGGATGAAGGAAATCAGAAAGGACATGATCACATTCTCACCCCTGGAAACTAGACGCGGTTTCAGTGGTGGGAATAACTGAGGCAGACGTAGAGGGGCTTAGGCAGTCAGGGCAAGATGGCGAGTGAGGAGGTTGGGGGCAGGGCCAGAACAAAGGAGCATGGAGAGGGTCTTCTGATGAGGTCAACTTCCTGCTTGACGAAAGTGCTTGTGGACACAAGTGGGGGACCCAATCAGACAGATACAATCAGACAGACACTTCTGTGCTCATGCTCCTAAGCAGGGGAATCCATTAGAAAAACTAAAACAGACTGTGGACCCAGGAGGGAACCAATCAACAATAGTGAGGAGCATGTAGACAGGGGCAGAGATTAAAAAAAAAAAAAAAGAGGAAATTCCAGAGACCATAAAAAGAACAAGCCCAAACTCTCCCACTAGATTCCCAGCTCGGGACCCCTTCTCTTGGGAAAAGTCCACCTCTGTATCTCTATCACTTTTACAATAAACCTACTTCTTGCTTGCTGTCTCTGGGTCTTGTTCTCCAATTCTTTGCTGAATAGAGACAGTGAACCTAGCACCACTAGGTGGTAATATAACAAGTTTCCCCAGTTCTGATCCAGGGATCCTTCAAAGTCATTCTATGGTCAGATTGGAGACTGCACCCCCTCGTTTGTCATTTTCAATAGAGTGGAGCATACATATACCTCTCTCTTTTTGCACAGATGTGAGATGAGCCCAGTGACCACCACGAGATTGCCCAATGATTAGGGGGTTGAGATTATGACACAAACCACTCTTTAGCAGTCAATATCCACTTTCTCCTTTCAGTTTTATTAAGGGGGGATTACACTGTCTGCCTTGCAGTGAGTTATGGCCATGAGACTAAACATTGGCCAAGTCATGAAGGAGATACAAGGCTTCTTAAGAGATGATGACAGAAGAAGGAGGAGAGAGCTTTACCCTTCTCCCACTTGAGTTCATTGGCACCCAGAGCTCCAGGAGCCACCTTGGACCATAAAGTGTCCCTAAGACTCACATGCAAAGGATGTGGAAAGAAAGAAATTTGAGTCCCTAGAGAGACCATAAATACAATACCAGTTCTGAATTTTCTGTTTTTGGACTTAGTATGAGAAAAACTAAACTTGTCTTCTTTAAGCCATTTTTAGTGGGATTTTCCTTTCATAGCTCACTGAATTTGATCCTGATTGATTCAGAGATGGTCCAAGGATTCAGAGATTCAAGATGATTTGAATTCTTGGACCTGGATTCTTGGGCCATCTTTGAACATCTATAAGCTGATTGTCCCTTGAACCCTTTTGCCTCATGATCTTAAGACATGAGCCTGAAGGGAAATTAAATTAAATCCCAAGCTGCTAATGTCTGTATATGTTGTCAGCCTCCTAGGGAGCAAATCACTGGCCAGGTCCAAGAGGCTGGGATCAGAAATTATGGGAGAGGGTCCAGCAATCTGTATTTTAACAGATGCTCCCTCTAGGCAAGCTTTTGGGGTATGTAGTGATCACTCCCATAGAATATGAAATACATAAAGCATCAAAGACTATAGAGTGAGTTGCTTCCATTTCCAGGACCCAAAACATAGATGGGATCCTGATTCCACTCAAGTTCCATGAAACACCCTCAAGGGGTTCTGATACAGGCTAAAGCTGGAGAACTACTGAGTTCCCAAGAGGAATTACACTTAGTGTTAGTACCCACAAATACCCAGGAATTGTTACCTAGGAATAACCAGGATTCAAGACATTCTTTTAAGTGGGGTTAGGAAAAAAGAGGACTCGATGTTGAGGAGCAGATGTATGAATCAGGACTGAATTCATACGCACTCAGTAGCTTGATCTTCACAGTCACCAAGAAACTCAAGCTTAATATGTAATTCCAGCTTCTCGACTTGCTTTTGACTCTTTGCCTTTACTTCTTGAATGTGACCTCTTTCTAAGAATGAAATACATGGGACCTCAATCTGTCACGGTCACATCAGTGAAAATAATGTTTGTCCATACTCTAAGGAATTCTCCTGTGAAAGCAGCCAGCAGAGTCTAACACCCAGGATTCACAGCCTCTAATTCATAGTTGCATTTTCGAAGCAGCTGAAGTTGTCTGCTAAATGAGCCATAGGACATAGCCTGATAATATCTCTAAAGGAAGTAGTAGCAGGTTCAGCCTCAGGGAGCAGCACCTCCCAGGTTACCAGCTTGGGACATCCCCACTAGATGCCCGGGTGCATTGGTGAATGGCCTCTCCGGCCTATCCAGTTGACCCAATTCTGCAGTGGCCCATCTGGCCACCAGAGGAAGCTAGCTTTGTCACTTTTTCCATAGACTTCAATCATGTGGTCATTAATTATTCACAGGACTTTTGAACACCATTAGAATATTTAGAAAATCTCCAGACTTGTGAGCTGGACCTCCCCAAGGTAGAATCCAGAGAAGTATAGTTTCCAGTCTCCCCTGGGTGAAACCCAGGGAATCCAAGGGAGTCATGGAGACCGTGGGATCTGGATCTGATTTGTTGGTGAGAATGGAAGCAATGCTATGTGCTTCAAGATAGTGGTAACTGGGGACACCTAGTCCCCAGCATGAAAGATACATCACTGGGCTGGCTGGTGGCAGTAACAGTGGCAGTTAAGTTTCACCATCAGTTTGGGAACATAATATGTGGTTTTAGATAACATTTTTGGTGTCTCCAGTCTTATAAGAATTCTAAGACCTGCCCAACTTTTTTTCTTTTCACAAATTCCTTTCCTGATTTATCAGCCCAAATTATCTGCTAGCAACTAAAACTCATATGACTAATATAAAAGTGGGCACCACAGTTGTGACCATCAACAGAGCCTCTAGGAAATGGGATTAGGCACCTAGTCGGGCAGGGACTGATGGCTCTGACTCTGCAGAGGGTTAGGGGATGGGACTCCTGGAGCCAAGGGCACACCTGTGGCTACCTGGGATGAAATGCCTCCCTGTACACAAGACATTTAGGGGTACCTGGTGGCCACTCCTATTGCACAATATGAAGGACATAAAGCATCAGATTACAGAGTAAGCTGCTTCCATTTCCAGGAACTCAATATATCCAAGTTATCCTGGTTCCACTCAAGTTGCATGAAGATTCTTTTGAGGCCAAGACTTTTCCTTTTGCTTTCCAAGACCAATCTCAGCTCATTGAGCCCCATTCCCATATCACTACTCGCTTGGAATCCCAAAAGACACAGGGTTTTATAGACTAGATTATTCTAAGGTGATCAGTCCTCCCCTTCCACCTCCTCTTCTCCATGACCTCCTTTTTGATCAATTACAGCCACCAGGAAAAAAATGATAAGACATTTATTGAGTCATCTACAGCATTTTGACATCCTTAAATTCCCGGACAAGGTTGTGAGCACAGCATTAATGGCAGCAGCAGTAGCAATAAGGTCATGGGGCTCATCTATATCATGGGAGATGAAACCCAGGCTGATCCAGTTCCCACAAGGGAGCCTGGAGTTGCATCTGGGATGCCAGGGACTGCACCACTCCAACCCTGGCAGGTGCAAAGCGACAGAACACAGACATCAGACAAGACACACATGGCTGACTGCAGACATATTCCCAGACCTGGAGTTCAGGGGAAGGAGAAGGGATGGGCATAGGGCCCATTGGAGAACTTTCCCACATCCTTGAAGGATTCCCAGGAGGGGTAGCATCGAAAAGCTCAAAACACCCACGTGGTCCTCTCCCCATCCTAATCCCAAGTGCAAACAGAATCAGTTGAAGATAAAGCTAAGACTCTGTGTCTGCCAGAGCCCTCTGGCTTCCTCCTCATCCCCAGTGCTGGTGGTTTTACAAATGGGGTTAAAGTCAACTCAGGAGGACTCAGTGCAGTAAACAGACAGCAAAGAGCCCCTTTCAGGGGGCCTCACTCCAGTAATGAGACCAGATTTGTGTCATTTCCAAAGTTCCTTCACACGCAGAGGGTCTCTCACTTCAACCTCATCCCTGGCCTGTGCAGCAGATGATCCGATCACAACCGTCCATTGCTCAGATTAGAGGGCAGAGGCTTGGAGATGGTCTCACAGAGCAGGTGGTGAAGCCCAGCAGGTCAACTCCACTGCTTCTCCTGCAGTCTGGAGTCCTAAATAGCTTTCAGTAGCCAGAGCCCCTCTGCTACACAAGGCCAAGTGTTTATTAGATGTAGATGCTTTGAGCACCACGTTCTGGCTCATGCGCAGGGAGGTGTACGTACTGGTGGGGCCATTTCCTCATTCAGATTTATTCCTGGCCCACTTGTTTCCTCATCAGTCCGAAGGTGACAGCTGATGTGTAGATCTCCAAGTTTCTCCGGGCTCTAGTCTTTTGTGTCTCCCCAAAGCCACAAGGGAATGAGTCAAGGTCAAATAGCAGGTCAGTGGCAAAGCAGGGAGAAGCCCAGGTCCCTGCTCCCTGCTTGGGGCTCTTCCAGCTGGTTTCCATGCTGCCTGGGCTCAAGTGATTCATACGACACAATGCTCACAACTTTCACTCTGGAGTGGCCCTGAAAGGGATAAGGGTACTCAAAGAATTAAAGAGAGAGTCTCTTCCAGGAAAAGCGAGGGACTGATCAAGGAGCAGAGGCCTTGACATATGATAACAGATGCAGGTCTATTTCCAGCCTCAGGCCAGGCTGTGGCTCCCCAGCCTTATTTCCCAAGGACCCAGCTCACAGAAGATGGGGTTAGAGAAGGACAGACATGCCACAGATGGTCACAGGGCTGCCTACTGAAACAGAGAATGTATTTTGGCCCCAAGTATGATGGGAGTCCTAAGGCTCACAGTGCTGGGGACCGTGACAAGGCTGCGGAACCCCTAAATTCCACTCTCTGGCTCTTCACTGGCACCACGGCAGCCTCAGCTTCCCTAATTTGTGCCTCTCCTGACACTGCCTGCCTGTCCCACACCTGGACAGTCATGTCAGGGGTGAGATTTCCCTATCCCGAGAAGAATCTGGCCACCCATGGGTGAGGTTTAGAATTGCATAGAACAAAAAAACCCCTTCCCAGGAATGAACCCCCGCAGGCATGGAGCCCAACAACTCTGTTCCTCTCCAGGTGAACATTTCCCAAGTGTCCCCACCCCTCTTCACACAGCAGGATTCCTTATCTTTTGGGAGTCCAGGCAATGACACAATCCTTACTTGGGGCCCCTTCCAAGGAGATGGCTGGTATTTAGAGAGAATTCCAGGATGTGTCGGGCTACGTAAGAATCATCTAGTCTTATTGCCCATGCCACTGATTTGAAAACAGAAGATCTGGTCCCAGGCCTCATGCCACCCTCCCACTGCCCATGACCCTAAACCAGAAACTTCTGGAACATTCAGAACATAGCAGGTACATCTTCTCACAAGACTGGCAAAAATCCATTCAAACAGAAAACAAACCAAGAGGACCTGGAACTTCTAGGAGGACAGAGGCCCAGGGCTCAGCAGTAGTGCAGGACAAGGGACACGGGGCTGACTTGCTTTTGCTGTTTCGCAATGATGTAGCTATAAAGTCAGTTTCTTCTTCCACAGTGACACAGCGCTGCTGGTGAGGGTGGTGACAAATGAATGAGGTCCATATAACTGCTCCTTGGATCTGGTTGCCACCTAGTCACAGCACCCTGCCCAAGCCAGGTGGAGCGCTGGTCTGCACATCACACCCAAGGCACCTGTTCAAATGTCCGTGACCTGAGCCTCCCTTCCATTCTACTGGCTTCCATCATGGTGTCCAAAAGGAAGGGAAAAGAGCATTCTTCCCGCACCTACAGACCCCCCTCCTTAAAACCTCAGATGATACACACATCATGCATGCATGCCCTTTTACCTGCCTTAGTTTTGAACTGGAAAACTGAACAGTACAGGGCCCAGAGAAACATTAGATGCCATCTCATTTCATGAATGGGGAAACTGAGGCCCAGAATAGGGAGGATTGCGTCCATAGTCACAGCCATGAGAACCCAGCTGGGGCAGAATCCTGGTCTCTGAATCCCAGGC
This sequence comes from Marmota marmota marmota, assembly GCF_001458135.2. Lineage (NCBI taxonomy): Eukaryota > Metazoa > Chordata > Mammalia > Rodentia > Sciuridae > Marmota > Marmota marmota. The sequence continues at coordinate 7,634,707 of NW_026000153.1, read as the reverse complement.
CGTGGCTTCTTCCAAGCAACTCAGGGACTCCAGCAGTGACCCAAGTGCAGGGTGATCAGTAGACACTTCTTGGGCAATGCACCTGCCTCCCCAAGCAGGGTGAGGGGATCCGGAGGTCTCGCTCAGGGTAGAAGGGACCACTGCACACCCCACGGCAAGTCCAAGTCATTCAACATGCTGAGAAAGGGCAGAGAGTTCCTTTCCGGGTGGTTGACAAAGACCCGGGGACTTACTTCCCTGTGGAGGACACAAGACTCATCTCCAAATTAGAGCAACTAGAGCCTTCTCCAGTCCCTCTGAAAGTGTCTCCAGAAGCACTGCCAAGGCCCCCAGGGTTCCTTCCTCTTTGTGAAACCAAGACAAAGCAACACCCACCCCCACCCAAACCCCCAAGCATTTCAGAACACGGTCAGGAAGCAAGTCCACAAACACAGAGACAGGAACAAGACCAAGGGCTGAGGCGGAATGAACTGGGCCCCAGGGCCATGGCACTCTAGCACTTTCTTCAACCTTCTCTGAACCTGGTCCTGCCCTATTTGAAATTCGTAGGTGGTGGCTGTGCCATTTGCAGCTGGGAAGCCAGAATGAGCACTGGGGTGGGGGGGAGCGGGGAGGCAGGGGGGCATCAGCTCCTCCCACCAATAGCTTCTGCTAATGGGTGTGTAGGCATGGTGTCCCCTCAAGCTCCCTAGCAGCCCACAGTGATTCAATGTCAAGGGCACATAGGGGGATGTAGTACAGAGGTCTCAGATAAAGTTCAGTAGTTGAGTCCAGGTCTGAGGACCTGGTGACTGGGGCTCTTTGTCACCCATGGAGCCAGGGCCTGGGGGAGCCCTGGGCCCAGGACTTGGGCACATTGGAGGTGTGAGGTGCTCCAGGATTTGCTGACATCACAGGAAGTCGGCTGGTTCAACCTAGTCATGGCTTTGACTTAAGGGAAAGTAGGGAGGAGGGCTTTGACTTAAGGGGAAGGAAGGAGGAGGGCTTAGGGACTCTGGGACATCTACTGGGGACAGGAAGGGCAGAAGGGGAGCTACCAGATGAACCCTGCCTATCTCATGTCGGGGTCCAACAATGGAGATGGAGGAAGGCTTCTTGAATGGGTCTTCCGAACCATTCTATCTCCTTTTCAGTCATATTCACATTTCTGGCTCTCAGCTCTTCTTGGATCAAATGAAAAGCACCAGAACTTTTCCTGACCCTCAAACCCCACCCCCGACTGAAGTCTCTGATTGAAAGAGTGTGGAGTTTTCCCACAACCCTGATACCCAGAGGTTGGGGACCTGGACACCAAGATGCCAGGTGAGCATGAGGGAGCCTTGGGGCTGGCCTGCATGGAAGGATCCGGCCACCCCAGCTGGACCTCTGGCTAGCCTCAGGGACTAGGCTCAGACAAGAAAAGGTCCCATATCTGAAGTCAAAACTGAGGGGGGTTATTGAGGCAGGCATCAGACCAGCCACTCCAGAGCAGGGTCTCTTCAGCCTCAGCTCACGAGGCCTCGTGCCTGGGCTCAGGCCATCACCGAGGCTGGCCAAGACGCCGTGCAATGGAACTGGGCTGGCTGAAGTGAGCGGGGACATGGGTGGAAGGGAAGAGATGGGACAACTTTCCAAATTCAAGGAGTATTTACATGTCCAATCAGGGACCAAGGGACCATGGTGGGCAGGACCAGTACCAAAACAGGAGGGGCAATAACAATCTGCGCCCCGCCACCTTCTCCCCACTTGGGGAGGAGCCAAGCTGCCAGCCCAGGGCCTGCCCAAAGGGAGGGAAGAGGCGCGAACGTGCACAGCCCCTGCCCGCAGCCCCAGCCTGTGTATGAGGAGAGGAAGAGGGGAGGGGGACTCAGGTGGCCAGGTTGTCGGCCGGAAGGCTGGACATGCGGAGCTGGGAGCTGCTCTTGCTCAGGATGGAGAGCTGGGTGCCCCCATTCACTCCACTGCTGGCCAGAGATGGGTGCCTGTGCTTGAAGTCCATGGTGAAGTAACGGTTCACCTTCCAGCTCCGCCATTTCCGCTTGATCTCTGCCTGCACCTGCAGGGAGCAACTGGGGCTGTTACCTCTGGGCGACATCCTCTCCTGGCACCAGGACCCACCCTGACCGCAGGCCTTCCGAGGCTGTCACCTCCAGCACTCCTCCTGGTACCCGCTGCAGACCTCCCCCTAGTCACTGCCTGGGGAAGGCCTTCAGACAGCTGCCTATTGTCTCTGGGCCACTCCAAAAAGAGCTGGGTGGGTCTTTAACAAGCAGTCCCCCAGGGCACATGGATCAGGGTAAGGATGCCCACTCTTGCTGACCATTCACACTGGGCTGCCTGAGAATCACCCAGGGAGTTTGCAAAGTCTCAGATCCCAGACCATATGGATAATTACATCCCAATCTCTGGCTAAGATCCAGATGGCAGTAGCTTTTACAACAACCTAGGTGATTGCAGTGTGCAGGCATGGCTGCGAACCACTAAGCGGTCCTCTGGCAAATGCACTCCCATGTATCCCTTACTTAGTACGGCAACTGGGCG
>NW_026000153.1:7607531-7632014 GCF_001458135.2 Marmota marmota marmota | reverse complement strand
TACGTAGTACGGCAACGCGCGGGCGGGGCTGGGGGGGGGGGCGGGGTCATGCCAAGTGAGTCTCAGCTTCCACCTGCCCTGCAGTCAAGTTATCTCTGTGCAGTGCACCAACTGAAGCAGCACCCACACGCCCGCTCTCCACGTCCAGCTCCCCTTCCACCACAGGCTCTTGACAAGCTACACCTACTCCCATGTCTCTGCCCCTGCCCTCCCAGTCACTCCTCAGGACCCTCTCTGTTGCTCCTCATCTGCTCTCATCTGACCCTTGCTCTAGGTCATGCCAGTGATGGCTGAGCCCAATCTTTTTGTTTCTCAGCTGCAAATAGGGGAAGAGCCTGCCGAGGTCATGGTCTCACAGAGAGCACTGTTGCTCCCTCTCCAAACCCATCCCACGCATCCGGCCCCGGCCCCATCCCAGCACCTGTCTGGGCTCTCCTCAAAAGCATCACCCCACAGGTGAGCTCTGCAAGTGGAGAGCATTACTGGAAGGTTCCAGGTCTCTCCCTGAGGTCTCCTCCAAATCCTCGCATTCCTTGCTCTACCAGGGGATGGATTTGGGTGAAGCAGGGGATAGCAGTCTTGCCCATCACAGCCTCCTGACCTGTGGTTCCTGGGCCTGTGCCCTGCCCTGCCTCGCTGTCACCTCCTCCTCACTGAGCTTCCTCACGTGCAGGAGCTCTGGACTCAGCAGAGCTGCTGTCTTCCTTTGCGTGGAGCTCTGTGCTCAGGGTGGGCCTCAGCGGCAAAGTAGGAAAGATCCTGGCCCAGGTGGAAGCTGTCAGGAGACCCTGACAAGACAGGACACTTGCAGCTGTGTGACCAGCTCCTCCCCTAGGTGCTGAGAGCCTAACAAAACTCTTGTCAGGGGGATCTATCCTGGTGTTTGCTCCCCAGCAAACTCCACTTCCACTAGTGAGAAGCCAAATGGCCAGGGTCTTACCTCTCCATTCAGAAAACAGTAGAGAATGGCCACCACAAAGCCCTGGGGAAAGAGGAGAAATAAACCTCAGAATGCCATATGCAGGGGGTGTGGGGGAGGGCAGGGGTGAGGGCATGACAACAGGAAGCAGAAAAATGCCAAAATCTGGATAGGGGACCCTGCCCAAGGCTCTGGGATGAGACAGATGTGTTCTGCTCCACCAAGATGGGCAGTCAGGAAGCCAGGTGGCTGGTGGGCCAGAACCCATCAATACACCCAGGCCTCGAATCCCATGTGCCCTTGGTAGAACCCTTCCCAATGCCTTTTTGCCTTTTTTTTTTTTTTTGGTGGGACCGGGGATTCAACCAAGGGATGAGTTATCAATGAGCTTCATCCCCATCCCTTTTTTTTAATTTTTTATTTTGAGACAGGACAGGGTCTTGCCAAATTGCTTAGGGCCTCACTAAGTGGCTGAGGCTGGCTTTGAACCTGCAATCTTCCTGCCTCTGCCTCTTGAGCCACTGTGATTACAGGCTGTATCCCACTTCCCTGAATGCCCCAGAATGTTCTCTGGGCTCTCCAACTGGATGGCAGGCTCCTGAGACAGGAGCCCTCCAGGATTCAACAGAAGCATGTTTTCTTTAACTATTATTGTCTCCCCACTCTCCCTCCACCCTCCACCCTTATCACAGCGAAGCCAAATACCATGTAAAGTCAGTCCTTGGCATGGAGCATGGGTTTAGCCACTCTACATGTACACCAAACAAAGCGAGAACATTCTCCTGAATGCTGCCAACAAATTTCTTGCAATCCCTGTGCCCTAGGTTATCGTTTGAAGGTGTCAGCAGAATAATGACTGGAATACATCAGCAAGTCCAAACATGGGAGCCCTGGGTTCTAATTCCTGGTTCAGAACTTGCTCTATAAAAATCTTTCCCAGTCTGAGCAGGTTCAGAAGCTGAGCCAGGTAAAGTGGCCTTGAATTAGAATGCAAGACACCAGTCAGATTTCCAGAATAATGTCCTGACCATCAAGCTCAAATGCTATATTAAGCAGATGGCTCAGGGACAGACACTCTACCCAGCACACCCCAGGGAGCCATCTCTCCCCTATGAACCGACTGTTACTGCCCACGCACACCAGGACTCACAGTCCCATCATTCATCCCTCCCCATGTGGACTCATTACTCCACGGCTCCCCGCATCTCCTGGCTTATTTGGGTATGCATCTATTTGCTCATGTCCTTGCGAAGCTCACTCAGCTCCTGAGGCCAGGTCCTATGCTGGGGACTCCTATGCCAGGGACCCTGACTCGAGTAAGACAGAACTCCAGCCCTGCAGGGGTGCAGGATTAGAAGGCTGAAATCAGTATGTGGACACACAGGGCTCTCAAAGCCATCCACCCTGCAGCCCAGGCTGATGGACAACTGTCATCTCAGATTGCCCAAGGGGCGTGGCACAGGAAGCTCAGTCATAGTGATGCATAGATATTGGTGTGTCTTCCTAGAGCAGACGACCGACGGAGCTTTCACAGAGTGCTTCTCTTCTAGTACTTATTTCAGAGACAGAAACACTGAGACCTGGAGTGAGGTAAAGAGGTTCCAGAACTACCCCTGGTTCTGGGGAATTCTTCCCTCCAATTGTGCCATGCCTTACCTGGAAGGAGCCCAGCCCCAGCTCAAACACGAGTCTTTCCCTCTTGCTGACGTTCTCTGGGGAGAAGGCGAATACAGTGTAGTGGATTCCAAACAGCGGGATGAGCAGCAGGGTGGACCGGGCCAGCCGTCTGTAGAGAGAAAGTAGCACATGTGCTCCAGAGGCTGCCAGGTCTTGGGACCAGAGCCACAGAGGATCCAGTCCCAGCCCCTGGCTCTCCCCCAGGTCCCTGTCAACAGTTCTGCTCAACATTACGTCAGTGCAAGGGACCTGGGAAAGAAGGGAACTGACCAGGGCCCAGGCTTCCAGGACTCCCTGAGCTATTGTGGGGCGGGGCTTCCCCAGTCTGTAAGGCACCCAGTCAGCATCCTGCAGAGCCACTAAAAATGTACATACTATTTATAGGACCCCCCTGAGCAATGTGTAAAACCCTTGGGGGTAAATAAATTCAGAGCAAAACACAGGACTGGTATTCAGGAGGCTGGAGGCAAAGCAAAGCTTCTCCTGTTCTGGAAGGAAATTCTATGTGCCACAAAAGTTGCTCCTGAAGGCCACAGAGTTTCTGTGTTTCTGAGTCTGAGGTGAGTGGAGGACATTCCCAGAAAGTAACAGGATTGCTGAACACAGGGAGGGAGGGCACTGGCTGGACCACGGCTGGATTCTAGGAAGGACCTACAGACTCTGGGCATAAACCATCTCTACCCAGGCAGGAAGAAGCTTCTGCCCAGGAAACTGGGTAAAGGGGAGAGAACGATCTTGGCTCCAAGGTGGGACAGACAGGGGAGCCACCAGATGTGTGGCCCACTCTCTCTCTGACTCTCAGCCCCCCACTGGCTCTCAGGTCAAGAGTGGGGTGGTGCCCTGTTCTAAGGGTGCAGAGGCTTAGAGACCCAGGATGGGGACACCAGGCAGCTGTGTTCTCTAGGGAGGAAACTCTCCCAGGAGCTCCCAGGACCCCATCTCCACCTGCTCCAGATTACTGGCTCCCTGTGGGCCTCCCCAAAGAGCCCAGTCCTGTCCTGCAGATGTGTTCTGTCCCTCAGCTGTACCCAACCTGGCTCTCTGGAGGGTCAGACCATGCTCTCCCCACAGAGAATGGTTCACAAAAGTGGACATGAAGTTTAGGGTGCCTATTTGATATGGGGCGATTGTACTCTGTGCTTCTCCTTTCTCCACATCCCAGACTTTGTAGGAAAGAACATTTTATTGAATGTGGAGGCTCCAAACTTCTAGAAAATTGAAACCAGGAGATCTGTGCAAGGTCTTGGTATCTTGGAGAAGGCAGGAAGGAGAAGGCAGGCAAGGAAGAGGAAGAGACAGAGGGAGGGAGGAGGAGGAGCGGCCTGAGAAGACCTACAGGAAGAGGAAACTCAGCCCAGAGGGGAAGAGGCTGCTGGAGTGTGGCCAACCTCCTCCCTGCTCACAGCCTTTTCTGCAGGCCCTGAGGGTCCTTAGACCAGAGCAGGGCCAACAGGAGCTGAGCAGTCCCTGCTGGGAGTCCAGATGCAGCCCTGAGTAGCCTGTTCTCTCAGCCTTCCTCTTATCTGCCCACCTCTGATGGTGCCCACTGAAGAAGGGAGAGAGGCTCGTTTGTTATATCCTGCAGCAAGCACCTCTGGGCTTGGACCTGATGCCCAGAAATGCCTGCTCCAAGGAGGAATCCATGGACCACACAGGCACAAGAGCCCGGAGTCCTTAAAGTGAGACATCTGGGCACGTGGGTGCTCCTCATCTCTGGGTGCCCAGAGTCTGGAACCAGAAGGCAGCAGAGGGTGACAGATTAAGAAGAGCCAAGGAAAGGGGCTGGAAATGCAATGTGAGGCCCCCCGGGGGCTTCACTCTGGTCCTGCCTAACAAGCTCACTTTAAAGCACACGCCTGTTGAAGGAGCTCAAGAAAGGAGGCTGCCCTGAAACAGGACTGGGGTGCCTGCCTCCCTCCCTCCTGTCTTCCTGTCCTGCAAATGGACAGTTTCCAGGAACTTGGCTTTATCATCTGAAAAGAGCCCTGGAAACCAAGACGTCAAACCTCTCCAGTGTCAATGGTGGCATGAGATGTGTTGGGTTCATAGTGGGAGAAACAGCAATATTTCATGCAGGGGCTCAGGCTCTTCCCAGGCCCAGAACAGAAGTGGTGGCTGCACCAAGGGTATCCCATGGATAGGCCATGGGCAGCTTCCCTCCCCAGCACCCTGCAGCAGCCTCAGCAAAATCAGGGACTTTAGGCAGGGACCCAGGTGGCTGCAGGGGCCCCTTTGGCGGACAGGGCACTGAGGACAGAGGAGAAGACCTCTAAAGCTCAGGGAGGAGGGGCTTGTGGACCTCTGACCTGCCTGGAGGCCCTACAATGGGAACTTAGGATGTGAGCCTCACACTATGATCTGATCACCCAGAGAGACAGTGACACAGGGTGTAGCCCTCTGTCCTACTGCCCTGAGAAGACTTCAATAGGCAGAAGAATCCTAAAATGCCAAGAAGAGCCTCCAGTGATTGGAGCTGCATCAACGACAAGGGGCTGCCAAGGAGGCAGTGACACCCCTAGTCCACGTGGACATCCAAATTGAGGCTGACCCGGTCAGAGTCAACCTAAGCATGGTGTTCAAATCCTGGGTTCAAATCCTCACCCTGCCAATAAAGTGGCCTTGAGTGAGTCACTTCACCTCTCTGTGCTTCAGTTTTCTCATCTGTAAAATGGGGACAATACAAGGACCCACCTCATAGAGTGGCTGCCGAAACAAATGACTTGCTACCAACTTGTACATCGAGTGCTCTGAATATTGGAGTGAGGGTCCCCTCCTGTGTGCAGGAGTTTGGCCTCGATAAACTAAATTTCTCACCCTTATTAGAAATAATTTTGCAATTGCAAAGACTGAAGCCCAGAGAAGTGGGGGATTTGGGGAAAGGTCACACTCAAGGCAGCAACCAAGACTGCAGAGCTTCCTCCTCAGCACCAGCCAAGCCCCCAGGATGCTGCTACCATACTGCAGCTCCATCCCCACACCTTGCCTTCCCGCCCCAGGACCACAAGAGTACAGAGAACTCACAAGACACGGGGACAGACGTCAACATGCAACAGCCGGGGATCAGGGCCAGGCTGGGAAGCACAAGGTGGCTCTCCACTCTCCAGCCCGCTGAGACGCAAGCTCGAGGCAGTGGCAGCATGCGTCCCCCTCCCCTCCAGGACACCCGGCCACAGCCACGGCCACGCACACTTACAGAGTAATGGTGGACAGTTCTGACATCTTGCAAGAGTGCTGCTGAGCCCGCTGTGGCTTGCAGTAGCATTTCTGCACGCAGCTGCTGGGTGTGACAAGATTAGCACTTCTGTCAGCTGGGGACATGGGCAAGGAAGAAACTGAGGCAGGACTTAAGGAGGGTGGGCAGAGGAACAGGGGAGTGGAGGCAGGGCCAGGACATTCATGAGGAGGAGAACAAGGAGGCTGAGGGCCAAGACTCAGTCGGCTCTGGACAAAGAAAGGCATGTCCACATGTGTAGGTGTGTGCTTAGTTGCACACACACCCATAAGCACTCACTAGGACCACCATTGGGTCGATGATATTAGGGGGAAGGTGTGTGTTCAGAAGGTTGGACGTGGGCTGGGGCCGAGGCAGGGAGCCCAAGGCTCAGCTCCAAGCTCAGCACACTGTCTTGCTGCAGTTCACTCAGTGAGACAGACAGCTGGAAACTCACACCACAGACCTCATCACACGCTGCCTGGTCTGGGCAGAGTGAGCTCTGAGCTCGGTTGTGTGTGTCACTCTAGGTGTCCTCTGGTCATCCCCTCTATCCCTCTCTCCTCCAGCCCAGGCTGGCCTTTCTCTCAGTGTCAAGAGTGCTATCTACAGAAGACCATGGTCAGTCTGAAAGCACCGCTCATCGGTCTAGTCTGGACTTGCACTGTCCACTCTGAGAGTCACTACCCATATGCGGCTATTTGGATTAAAATCAATTAAAATGAAATCAAATTAAAAATCTACCTCCTCAGTTGTCCTAGCCATATCATAAAAGCTCAAGGGCCACATGTAGCCAGGGGTGACCATGCAAACAGCATAGGTGCCAGGCATTTCCCTTGCTGTGGAGAGTTCTGGATAGTGCTGGGAATTCAGTGGGCAGGTGCTGAAGACTGAGAGAATAGCTTTGGAGCACTGCCCCATGTCCTGCAGAAACAGGTGACTTTAAGAAGTCTAGCTCTATAGCCTGCTGGGTAGGCACAAGCCTCAGGGTATACATACTCCATCTCTTTCATTCCTTCCTGTTCATGCTTGAGTGGGCACAAGCTGTGGACATTTGTTCTCCTCTCAAGATGGGTCAACAGCTGCATCATCTCACACATAGGAGCAGCTCCTTCAAAGCCCTTCTCAGGGGCCACACATGTGGCCTTGAGACTCCTAGTACTGGCTGGTGAACTGATATATTAAACATGAATCAGATGTCCATGAAGACAGATATTTGGGAGAGGTTAGATCCTTGGCATTCATAGATATGCTCTTTTTGACTCCACCTCTTTGAGTATAAGTCCGAAGGCACGTGACATGTGGGGACATGTCATTCTGCTGAGGGAAGAATGTGTATCATGCACTTCTGATGGAATATTACTCAGCCATAAAGAAAAATGAAATTATGGCATTTGCTGGTAAGTAGAAGGAACTGGAGACTATCATGCTAAGTAAGCTAATCCCCAAAAAACCAAAGGCCAAATGTTCTCTCCAATATGCGGATGCTAACACACAATGGGGTGGGGGGTAGAAGTTCATTGGATTAGAAAAAGGGGAATGAAGGGAAGCGGGGAGGATGGTAATAGGAAAGATGGTAGAATGAATCAGACATAACTTTCCTCTATTCATAAATGAATATACAACCAGTATAACTCCACACCTTGTACAACCACAAGAATGGGATACTAATTAGTATAATGAGTTATACTCCATGTATGTGTAACATGTTAAAATATACTCTACTGTCATGTGTATCTAAAAAGAACAAATTTTTTTAAAAAATGTGTATCATATGCTTCAAAGATGAGACCAACCCCAGCCTGCCCAGTATCTGTGCTGTGCCTCTGTGGGTTTGTGGTTCTCATTTTATAAATGGCCCCTTTCTGTTCTCATTACTTGCAAGGTGGGTACTGTGAGCCCATTTTTGCAGAAGAGAAATGTGTGGTATGGTTTGATGCTTTGCTTTCCCCAGACCAGCAGCAACAGGATCCACCTAAGAACTTCTTAGAAATGGCAGACTCTTGGGGCCACCCTGGCCTGCTTGACTCAGGATCTGCTTTTTAATTAGAGTTCCCAGCTATTCATGCATCTAAGTTTTTCATGTGTCCTCAATGAATGCCCAAAGTCTCCATTACAAATATACAAGAAGACACACAGATGTAAATAAGGACTTTTTTCTCAATAATTAAAAGGGCTCATTAGGTCATACAGGAATGGTAGTTATTCATTCTATCCTTATTATCTCCCTTGCATGGACTGAAAGGCTGACTGGTCTCCCCTAGATGGCCTGGTCTCCCCTAAATGGCCCAGAAACCAAGGTCAGAAGCCAGAGACCTACCCACAGCAGCAGAGCCTGCGCCAATGCCATCACCCTGAATTCTAAGCTTTGGCCGTTCTCTGAGATCCCTCTATGTTTAGCTCCAAAGTGTCCCTGATCTTCCTGGACTCCAGATATTTCTACAGTAAACATGGCATCCTCTGATTATTTCCAAGATTTTTAAAATGTAATCTAAAGACTATTATGTGACAAGTTAGCTGGGACGCAGCGCGTGATGGGGGAAGAGGAGGACAGATGGATGAACAGTAAAGGGGGGTTGGAGGCATCTCAGGGGAGATGGATCTAGGAAAAAGGGGAAAGGCCCCTTTCCCCAAATATGTCCTTCCCCAGACCTTCAAGGACTGTGCAAACGAACTTACTGAAAAGAAGAAAAACAAGACTGCGGCAGGCTGGCCAGAGTTAGGAGCGTGAGAAAGAAAGAGAAGGCAGAATCTCAGGACAATTAGTAAAAAGGGAAAAGGAATTTCATTAGAAGGAAGAGATAAGGCTAGGCGGACTGATGAGATCAGTTCCAAGTTGGCTCCAAGGGAGGACCAGAAACTCAGATGAGGGTGCTGGATGGGGCTGCCTGGAGAGCAACAGCTGCCCGAATCAGAAGGCAGGAGGCCCCGGCTGTAGGTACAGGACCCACTCTGCAAGTCAGGGGGCCCTTGGCTTCCGGACCCGCCGACTCTGCCATGGCTTTGCTGTGTCTCTGGAAGGTCAAAGCCATCTCTGGTCTCAGAACTCAAGGATCCAGCAAAAGGTGTCTACAGTAGCCAAACTCCAAGAGCATTTCAACGGTCTTTGTTTAGAGGCTGGTTGGACTGCAGCCCCAGAAAACACCCAGGTTGCTAGACAGAGACGTCTGTGGAGAACCTTTGCAGGCAGAACCCCCATCTTCTTCACCTCTGTGGTCCTAGAGATCAATGTGGTGCTGGGCCCTTGGGAGGCTTCGGAATGTGGTGGTCTGAGCCAGACGTGCCTCAGTGGGTCTCTTCTGATGCTAAGGTGCTATGTACACCAGCACCCTGCCCATGCCCAAGGAAGTGCTCCCCAGCACACCAGCACCCCAGCTCTGCAGATTTTGGAAGCTTTCCTGCTCAACACCATGTCTCCCCTTTTCTCTGTGCTCCCTGCCAGCATGGAGAGGTGTTAGATGAGGAGTCGGGCACTCAAGCTCAAAGCTTTGTTCAGCCACTGATGTGTTGGGTGACTCAAGTTATATCATATTCCTTCTTAAGGAATCAGTTTCTGCAAAATGAGGGTAACAATTCCCTGCTGATCAGCCTCTAGCAGAACGGTGAGGAGGGGACACTCCCAGGCAGGGCAGGGCAGGGGCACTCTGGAGTGGAAGATGGAGCCTCACGTGAACCAGAAGCCTCTGGCTGTGGCTAAGGCCCTGAGCTGAGCCCCTGGCTGCACAGCGGCCTTGACACAGCAGAACCGATCTTGGGAGGGGCACACCGTCTGCCCTGATGGGGCTGAGGAAGCCCCAAGAGGGGTGCACATAAGCTTTCCCACCCTACCCTATACCCAAAATGCAGCTTCCAGTCCCCATCTTCTGGCTAGAGGTGACTGGGAATGAAGCCAAGCCATGCCAGAGCGGGGTCCTGAGGCTCTTTCTGTACAGAAGGTGTCTGCCTTGGAAACCTCACCCCTCCCTTTCTGGAACCAGGTAAACTCAGATCTGCAGCCAAAGGCAGGCTGACCCTGCTGGCGAAATGCTCAGCCCTAACTTTAATGCTCAGCCCTAACTCCGGTCTGAGACCAAGCCAATTGTGGACCCATGCTGAGCCCTGACCCAGGCCCTGACTCCATCCCTGGCCATTGCCAAACTCTGATTCCAGCCTTTCATTCTACCAGGAGCATCAGGTAGGAGTGTGGGTGGCTCAGCGCCACTGGCCCCTGCAGGGGCCCCACACCCCAACAGGTCCTTCTGAGGCTGGGTCAGGAGCGCCGTCTTGGTCTACGTAGGAAAACCCTTTATCATCTGAGCAGCTGGAACCAACCTACAGGAAAGGGAGTGAATGCTGGTCTGAGGGCACAGGCAGGGGGTCCTCTCGGGTTTTCTTGGGGACTCCCAGGCTTAAATTTGTTCTGGAAACAGAGGAAAAAAACCAGAGAGCTGTTGTGGGCAGATATGAAGAGGCTTTGCAGCCCAGCATATACTTCTGGTGCCCCAGAGGATGGGGCACAGTCCTGGCCTCTCCCTCTCCCACCAAGCCCGGTCTTCTCCACCTTCCCCCCAAGCTTTTCCCCTCCTCCCCATGCACACACCTCCCTGCTCACAGCCAGCCCCTCTTCCACACCCTCTAGGCTGGGGACAATTTTACGCAAGGCTGGAGCCCATTAGGAGCCACTTCATCCAGGAAACCTCATTCTATCAGTTAGTTGGACACCACCTGCCGGCTGCCAATCAAGGATAACAATAGCCTGGAGGAAGGGCCCCCCACCCCCCTGCACTGTAGCTACACCTTGGCTCTATCCTGCAGGACTCATCGCACTGGGAACTAATCCCCTCAGCTCTAAGGTGGGGAATTGCTTACCTAGCCCGCCAGATGCGCTGGGTGTTTGTGAGCATGAAATGTGCACAGGCCAACCTGCAAGTGCTTTAAGTGCTCTGCAGTTCTTAGCAGCATTGTCACTGGGTTATTGCTCATGTTCATGGAAAGGGTGTCCTCGACCCTGGGAACACTCCAACACGTGGCTGATGTCAATGGGATCAAACAGATTCCTTGTCTACCATCAGCCCACCCACCTGGTTCACAGCCCTGAGGTTTTCATCTTCCGGGCTTGAAACTAGCAGAGGTTTGGCTTTCTCTAAATAAAGGATTTATTGAGTAGGCAAGGAAATGTTTTTAGAGAAGGAAACCAACTAGCTGTCTCTTCAAATGTCTTGGATCAACACTTAAATGGATAAGCCGTGTGCTAATGACAAGTGGTTCTCACCTATGCATTTGTGCTAGGACAGGGCTCCACAGCGCCTACAGTGTGGACAATTTGAAACCCAGGCCCACGATTCTTTCCCATCTGACCCTGGGGGCTCTTGTTGCCTGGGGCAGGATGTCTGAGTCAGCCAGGGTTTGGAGCATCCTGGCTTAGGCTGAGCAGCTGGAACCAAGCAGCCTCTGTGGGTATCCCTGCACGGGCAGACTGAGGGGAAGCTGGAAGGACCCCCACCCCTGGCCTGCAAAGAAGAGGTCCCAGGGGCCTTGGAAGAAGAAACAGATCCTACCAGAAAGGGGAAGAGATGAAGCTGCTCTTGCTCAAATGGGAATGAAGCTAACTTAACTACCGGCCCAGCTACTTTGGGTTTCAAATACCAGACGTAAATGTTAGTAGGTGAACCAATTCCCAACCAAGCAGGAGAAACTGAGGCCACACAAGGGCATGGTTTCCAACACCACAGGGAGGTGAGGGGAGGAGCAGGGCCCTATTTTGAGACTCCTAAGATAAAAGTCGGAAGGATGTCTCTAGGGCAGGTTGGGTAGTGGCAGAGGGCTGGCCCTAGCAGACTTTATGGCTTTTATCAATGAATAATTTTCCACTATATAATAGACACATGTAAGTAAGAGCTGGCAAAAACTTATAAAAAAAAACTGACAGTAAATGGACAGGAAACTAAAAGTTTCTTTTCCAATGTGATGTGATCATCATACCGGCAAAGAAAATATGGTAAATCACCCAGGCCCTGGGCTAGTCCCCAGCCCCCATGGAAAGGGCTTCTCCAAGGGGAAATACCAGGGTGGATAGACACACAAGCCAAGAACAAGCCTCCCACGAAGCCCCCAAGGAACCTTCAAGAAGGATCTGGGACTTGGCCTCTGAGCAGTCCCTCCCTCTGCCTCTCTCCAGGAGAATGCGGGTGCTATGGAGCCCCCTGCTGAGCCCTCCCTGCTCCTCTCTTTCCCCTGTGCGGGGTCAAGGTTGTGATCTGAGGCTGGGGTCTCTGGTGAAGGTAGGACCAATGATGGCCGCAGCTCTTTCTAACCTGCTCTTTTTGAAAGGAACTGAGGAAGCAACACCCTTGGCCTCAACTGTGTCCCCCAGTCAACCGCAGGGGATCACCAACCTTTCTCTTCAGCATGGAAATGCCCCACCCACCCACCTCAGAGCCCCAGCTGGTCCCGCTCCATTCACAAGGCCAGAAGGGTGAGGGGGCAGATGCCGGGTCTGAGTTCAGATAGAGCAAGGCTGGGAGAGCCAGCGGGAAGATGCTCTCAGGGACATGACACAAAAACAGCTGTAGGAAGCCAAACGGCCATGAAAGTAGAGCAAGTCTTGGACTCAATGGAAAGAGGTAGTACGTGAACCCCAAACACAGAAAGCAATCAGACGCTCCTCTTCTCAGGAAGGAGGGAACTGAGGAAGAAGGATCAGGGAGATGCAGAGGCAGAGCTGCCCTGAGAGAAAGAACCCCCCTTCCCACACCCAGGCCAGTGAGAATGACCACCTGTGTCACCAGGCACGCTGAGCAAGTTCTACATGTTGTCCTGGGGGTTGGGCCTATCCAATGCGCTCACAGGTTTCCCACAGAACCAGCATCCCCACGGGAAACCCAGCTTCTGAACCACCAAGTCCTGAACTACCTTAGGGAATCTGGTGTTCTCCACTTTGATTTTTCTAGTGTCACATTGGTTCTGTCACTCTCTTTTTTTTTTTTCCTTATGTGTAATGGCTTGCAAGTTAGGAAGCCCAGGAGGGAGGGCAACTATGTTTTAAAGGCTGTATTTCATTCAGGAAGAAATTTTGCCAATGCCCATTATCATATAACCCTATCAGCAAAGCCCAAGCCTTCTCCTGCTGGTGACCTGAGCGCCGGGCCTGTGTGGCTGTTGCAAATGGCCGTGGCATCCACGTGGTGGTACTTACAAGTAGATGCTGGACTCGTTGCCTCCCATGTCTGGAGATTGCAGCTTCTGCACCAGGATGACGATGATGCCGATGAAAAGCACAAAGTTAACCTGAGGGCCAAAGAAAAGGCAGACAGACATGACTCTGGGCAAAGACTTTGTGCACTCCTGCCCCTGTAAAGGCTCCTGTTCCCCACGGGTACCTTCCCCAGCTAGTCGAGATCCCCTCTAGACTTCTAATCCAAGATGGCGGCAGGAGAGCGCTAATGTAGCTCCTACCCACCACAGTATCACTGTATTGGAAGAAGAGATGCGAGAAACAGAATTCCATAGGAGTCCCGGAAAATAGGGAAGGGTATCGTGAGTAAGTGGAGAAAATGAGTCATCCCTAGAAGAGAAAAAGTAAGTAGGACCAGGCTGGTGGGAAAGCTACAACTTAAGAGAGAAGAGTCAACTGCAGAGGTGAGAGCTCTTCCCTGGAAAAACTCCAAGATGAGCGTCATGGAATATGGGGAATTGCTGGGAGCCATAGCCTTGCTAATTACAGGACTGCCTGGGAACAGCAATAGCAGTATTTGCCATCAGATAAAGATCTTTGACAGATGCTTTCTAAACAAAGTGGGAAGCTGTGTGTATGTGAGAAAGGAGGAGGAAGGAGAGCAAATAAATAAATGAGAACTGTTCAGGGATGTCTTGGAGATAGCCAAAGCAGCCTTGGAAGAAAAAACAGAGAGCCTCAAGTTAGTCTATTTAAAAAAAAAAAATCATAATTACTGAAAACTAATTAGGCCTTCAAATCAAAAAAAAAAAAAAAAACTAAGCAAAGATTACCTCAAATGGAACTTATAGAAGAAGGCATTTTATATAGGCAAAAGACATAAGAAAGAAAATAGAAAAAAAAAATAGGAGATTTGATCGACAAAAATGACAATTTATTTTTGTTTTTGTCTTCTTTGTTTTTTTAGATCAACTGGAATGACGAAGCACACACCACACTTTGTCCACCTTGTTCTCTGCTCCATGCCTGCTATCTAATCAGTGCCTGGAATTAGCTCAGCAAACACCTCTAACTGCATGTGTTCATCAATCCAAAAGGAGAAACTACAGTTAGACCAATTTAGGCGTGAGAAAGAGGACAAGACAAGATGGGCAGAATATTTTAAATCGTGAGAGAATACCCAACAAAATGGGAAAATAAAAATTAACAAACACAACTCAAGAAGAGGTAGAGAAATCTGAGTAATCATCTCAGAAGAAATTTTAAAAGTAGTCAAGGTGTCTGCATTCAAAGACATTAGGCCCAGATGATTTTTATGAACTTCTAAGGAACATGTAATTGACATGCTACTTTTTTGTTTTAAAGCAAATAAAACCTCATAGATTACCTACAAAGTTAACAAAATCCTGCTACAAAAGCCAGGCGAATACAGAAAACACTTTCACAGTCACATAGACATAGAAGACCACAGAGAGCAAGGCAAAAAGTTTAAACAAATATTAATAAAGAGAATTTAGCAGTGTATTCAATGAACAAACTGATCATGACCACAAAGGTTTCAAACTAGAAATGCAAAAATAAACCTAATATTTGTTATGACAACAGATTGCAATAAGCTTCCATTAAATCCCTAAAGACTGGTGAATGAGTTGGCCACAGAAACATCAGCAAAGATAGGGGAAATATCAGAAATGATACCTTGCTCATAGAGGGCAATTTTTGCTATCTATGAAAATGTACAATGCACATATCTTTGTCCCAGGAATTCTCTCCTAGAGATTTACTCTAAAGAAATATTCATATATGTTCAAAGAAAGGCACAAATATATATTCCTTGTTCATAATGAAGTTAGATTGGAATACTCTCAATGTTCATCACTCTGGGTATGATCACTTCAATATCTCCAAAATGCATTTGATAAAATTCAATATCCATGCTTGAGATATTAAAACAAGATATTCATACTAAAACAAGCCAGGAAGAGAAACTTCTCCAGTTCTGTGCAGGGTAATTGCCAAAAGCTAGAGAAAACATCACCCTGTACAGAAACAAGGAATAAAAGGGACACATACTGAAAAAGAAGGACAAAAACTATTTTCATTTGCAGATCATGTAATTTCTACCTAGAAAATCCACGTGAACCAACAGAAAAGGGACAAGAACTAATAAAAGAGTTCATAAATGTAACTAAAAAAAAATGCACAAAAGACAAGAGCTTCCCTACACTCTACCAGTAACCCATCAGAAAGTAGAAAGAAAGAATGATTCCTAGATCCAATAAAAGGCCAAAATGGGAAACACCTTAGAGGTGAACATTACAACAAGAAAGAAATCTAAAAAAGTTTACCAAAATAACTCTGTAACAAGGACTGAATAGGTGGAGAATCATGTCACACTCTTGGAGAGAAAGACTCCACCATTTAAGCAAACCAGTTCTCCAAATTAGCCTATAAATTCAGTATGATTCCTACACGATCTCAAACATACTTTTTTTTATTTTACAATTTTGCAACTTGACAAGGATATTCAAAAGTCCACCTGAAGAGTAAATGGGCAAGGAATTTTTGAAGAAAAACAAAATAAGAGGAGAAATCTGCACATCAAATACCAAAGCATGCTACAAGGTCTCAGTAACTAGGAAAATGGGGAATCTGCCTAGGGAATAGACAAATAGATTAGCAGCATAAAAGTGAAAGTCTGGATCCAAAAATAACATTTCAATAAAAAGGATGCAATAAAAAGAATTGAGAATGTGGAATGTACATCCATTAGAAAGATAAAATTAAATATCATTTCAGGCCAGACAAAAAATTAAATTTCAGCTGGATTAAAGGTGTATACATAACAGTACAATTCACAAAAGTATTACGAAACAAGGAAGAGGCGTATTTTTATATCTTAGGTTAGGAAAGAACTCTATAAACAAGAAGTAGGGCTCAGAATTTATAAAGCCGAAGGATTCCACTGCAGAACGGCTATGCTGTCTTAGAAACACAATACATATAACAAATGAAGGGTTATTATCCTTCACTGTAATAAATATAATCTGATAGAAAACTGGGCAAAAGAGATAGATGGGAATATTCAGAATTGAAAAAAAATATGATTAAATGTTCAGAAAAACTGGTCAATTAGCTAACAATATGGAGAAATGTTTGTGAAATTGCTATTATCCTCCATAAGAATATGTAAAAATTTAGACGATTGATATTGGGGAAATGCACCACCCTTCCAGAGGAAGTGTGAATTGCTAAAGGAATTTTGCAAAACAATTTGGGACCTAAAAATTTTAGATGTATACCCTTTTTGACCTATTCCTCCCATGTTTAGAGATGTATTCTAAAGAAATATTTGCAAATGTTTAAAATTATGCACAAAACTATTCTAGTAGCATCTTTCATAATGAAGAAAATGTAGTAAGATACATGTCCACCCCTAGGGGAACAGCTAAATAATTTGTGTGTCTGTGCTATGGAATATAATACAGTCACAACAAAGAAGAAGGCCAGTTTGTTCAGTGACTCTTTCATGTCCCCTTCTTGTTCATGTGCCATTCCGCCCAGGCCCTGTCTCTTCTCTTCCTCTTTGTCCCAAGGACACTCACCATTATCGAGCCAACCACAGGGCCTTTGATCACCCACCACAGAGCTGTGCTGTCATTCATATCCCAGCAGCTGAAAGATGGGCAGACAGAGAGAAGAGAAATCACATCCAGGGGTGAGCCCAGATGCCTACAGGACACTGCCCTGGCTAGCTGAGGGTCTGGTCCTTTCTTCCCCTGGAGCTCCTGAAGAGGGGTCAGCCAGAAGGAGAAGTTGCAGAAGCCAGGCCCTGGTTATAGGAATGCCCTTCTTTTGAGCCTTGCTCTTTTCCTCTGCATCCCTGTCAAGACAGGGTTTGGGGTCAAAGAGTCGTGGTCACCAGTGGGCTCCTGGGAAAGGTCCCTGTGTCCCTTTTAGACCCAGAGCTCTTGAGGCATAAGCTCACCATCACCATCTTCCTACCCTCCCCAAAGGGAGGGCCCAGAACTGGGCCCAGAGCAAAGAGGGTTCAGAAACCTTTCCTATTCTCTTCCTGGGCTGCTGGCTCCCAGACCTGCGTGGGGTCTGGGCTCAGGTGGCCTCTGGCGCTGGGCTTCAGTCTGGGCCCAGTGTTGGATGATTTGCTGAGAAAGTTGACAGCCACTGAGAACCCATCTGTAGGAATCTATTCTGTTCTGGCCCTGACTCTTGGGCGTGTACTCACCCTGTGTTATCGAAGTAGATCCTCAGTGTAGCCCACACGGTCACACACACAGTTGGGGTCCCTAGGAGAACAAGAAAAAGAGGCCCCTAATAGCAGGAAAACCAGCATGTCCACTGTTCCCTCAGACTTGGGGCTCCCAGAGGCCACCACACCCCTCACACTTGGAGGTCCTGGGGACTCTTACTGTCCTTCACACCCAGGCTTCCTGGGAGGGCAACATCTCCCCCAGACCTCAGACCACCTTGTCTCTCAGGAGGACGCCTGGGCAGTACTTCTCCCTCAGACATGGAATTTCCCACAGGCAGGAAGAGAAAGGCGGGGTCCAAGCATGAGCAGTCAGCGCCTGCCTGGGGCAGTACCAAGGTCACACCCGACTAGGAGGCCCGAGTGCGTGCAGGCCCAGCCAGGGACCTACCCCAGCCAATGATGGTGTACCAGTAGAAGTATCTCCTCTCAGGGAAGAAGGTCTCCACCAGCAGCGTGAAGAGGTACAAGCCCTCGATGAACAGCCAGAAGTAGTTGGACACAACACAGTAGTGGAAGAAAACCATGACAGCCTTGCATGCCACCTACAGGGACAGCCACCAGGCGAGGAACGTCGTACTCCCTCTCCTGACCCCAGGCGAACCCCTAAAGCCCAGGGGAGTCCTGAGGACCTTCAGCTCTAGTTATGCTGGGTAGGGCCCAAACACGCCCAGGATCCGGGACAGTCAACACTCCTGAACTGTGGCGCTGAGATCTGCAGCATCCTATGGGTCTCAGTCCAAAAGGCCTGCGCTGGCAGGAGAGGGACAGGTAGACAGGCGTGGAGCCCACCAGGCCCACCTGCCCCCTCTTCAGCTCCCACAGGGAAGATGAGCAGGGAGAAGCAGCCAGAGGTCCCCCACAGGGAGCTCCTGGTAAAACAGGGACCTGGATCCCTCCCAGATGGAGGGAATGCTCACTCTGGCCCCAGAGATCCCTTCTCACTGAAAACCTTCAAGTGAGCCCTCTCAGTCAAGGGCTGGACTCCAGACCATTCTTTCCACCTGGCGCCTCCTCCAAATACCGGGGGGCATGAGGAGACACATGGAAAGACCCCTAGCAAACCAGCACGTGGGCTCTGGCTCAGCTGGTTAAGGGACCAGGGCCCACACCAGCCCTCTGGGAGCCTCAGTTGCCTCCAGAGTCGGCTGACCCTCCTCAAGTACTCTGCGGGACTGAAGACAATTTGGCCAGAAGTGACACTAGTGACATGTTGATTCCTGGGCTTCCAAGTGAATGGGGGACAATGCCTTCACCCCAGGAACACACTCGAGGGCCTCAGGCTGAGAAACAAGTCCCAGGCGGTGCGGGGAGGGGGACTTCCTGGCAGCAGTGGCCTCGGGCCCTCTGAGCTCACTCACAGTGGAGATGAAGCAGTGGTTGCTGTCCTGCTCGGCATAGAGGATCCAGTCTTTGATGAAGACAGAAATTGCCCTCAGCATGAAGGACACAAACAGGTTCATGTGGATGAAGTTTCGGGTGCAGTGCAGCTTCCTGCAGGAGCGGGCCAGGGGAGGAGGAGGACTTGACCCCAAGCAAGCAACCCCAAAGCACTCACACCCTCCAGCCTGGGCTCTGCCCTGGACCTGCTCTTGCCATTGTCTCAGAGGGGGCTGCCACCGAGTCTACCAGCTTCTACCCACCTCTCTGATCCTGGCTTCCAGGCCCCTGTAACCTGTGCCCCTTCTCCCTCCTATGGCCTCTCTATCTAGACTAGGAAGATGAAAGTGAGCAATGCAGGTCTCTTGCCCAGCTTCTGCCTGGCTGTGTGGCCCTGATCAAGTAGGCTGCCCTCTCTGGGGTCAGGTTTCTGTCTGCTACCCCAGGGGTGAGGGCTGACATCCACAAAGAGGGGACTACTCTCAGAAGAGGTGGGTTGTGTGGGCTCCAGTGTCACTGGAGTCTCACCGGAAGCGACACAGGATGACCATGGCAGTGGTGAGCGTGACGAGGGAGGTGCTGTAGCCAACAGTGTAGAGGGCCTTCACCGACAGGTAGTAATAATCCTAGAGCAGGACACAGGATATGCAGAGATCCACATGGGGCAGGCCCTTCCACTCCCACCCCCAGACCTGCACCCTCTGGGCCTAGCTTCTCCCTGTCTCTCCTAGGATCTTACCTCCACTCCCCTACTCCCTGCTAAGCTGCTTGCTCCACTCTGCAGGGTTACCTTCTGCAGATGTGGCTGGGGGTGTGGTGCAGAGATGGAGCCCTTACCCAGCATGCACCAGGCCCTGGGTTCCATCCCCAGCATCTGCTCAAAGGAAGAGCACTAACCAGTCAGGATAGACAGCATCCTTTAGTTAGATGTGGGAGGTAGGAGGGGGAGCCCCCATGTGAGGCCCAGAATTAATTCCTCAGGTTCTGGATCCTAGGCAAGACAGTGTCCCCAGAAGGGACAGGAGGTGGGGGCTGGAGGATAAGGCAGCATGACAGCTGCTTCTCCACCACAGCAGCTGGCTTGGATACACAGTAGGTGCTCATGAATGTCATCTAGAGACCTGTCTCCTCCGCTGTCCCACCACTTCTGGGGAACAGGGCACAGACACTCACCTGGTCCCCAGTCTCAGTGTCATAGTCGTCAAAGCCACAAGCGTCGAAGTAATGAGGGAAGGGCTCCGACCAGCCATACTCCGTGCAGTTCCGGCTCACCACACCCATGTCTGCAGAGAAGAGAACACTCAGTGAGGCACAGAATGACTTCAGAGAGCCCTGAGATGCAGATGCAAACATTACTACTTAAGTAGGAACCAGAAACCCGTGTGTCCGCTGGAAGACATGGGACAGAGGTCCAAGGAGTCAGTGACAGCTGATGCCTGCAGCTCAGTCTTTACTAAGAACCATGGGGCTGGGGCAAGCCATCTCTTAGCCAGGGGTAAGGGGACTGAGCCTGTGAGTCCAGCAGCCCTGCAGTTCTCCTTCTGGAATATTCCCAAATACCTGCCAGGAAATGCTCAAGGCTCTGGATCAATGCTTCTCAAAGGTCCATGTGTAGGAGAACCATCCTGAGACTGATCACAAATGCAGATTCCAGTCCCTGCAGCCCCAGGGATTCTCAGCAGGACATCTGAGTGTGTCCAGGAATTGCCTCAGGTGACCAGAGGTGTGTCTTGAGCCCACTCTACAGGTGAACTTTACCCTAGCAGCTGACATTCTGCACCAATGAGACCACCTTGCTTAATTAACAAGGACACTGAACTAGGTTAGGACCTTTTTTAAGACATATACTCCAATTTGGTTTTTGGTTAAGTTTTGCCTTTCAGGGTTTGCTGGTCTATTTCCTGTTACTAATGTACTTTAGTTTTTCTTCTGATGGCCTTAAAAGGCCATCTTGTGTGATACCCAGGGGAGGCCAGGGTAAGACACAGCCATTGAGCCATTTGCCAGCTACAAAAAAGCATTCAGCCTGGTTTTCACTGTTCGTTGGGCTGTTTTTTTGCCCCCCATGGTTGCTTGGTTCATTTCTCTCTCCCATCACCAGATGGTCTGTAAGGAACAGCCACAAATGATTAGGGGAGGTAAGCAGTCCCCTTTCCTCCAGCGAACACCTCGATGTGGCCCCGGAGAGACGTCAGTCCTCAGAATGGCTTCTTGGGAGTTACCTGGCCTCTTAGGACACATGGGGATGGTTCTTCCCCTCATAGGACTCAGTGACAAGGGGCACAGGGCACATATTGCTGGATAGAATTTTCCCCTCTGTGACCCAGGCCGCCAAGGCGGGTGGGCAGTGGTTCAGGGAGACACATGGCAGGATGCAGAGGCCAAGAGGAGAGACTCCTTCTCTTCCAGCCCACATCCTTGCTGGTTGAGCTGGAAGATAGAAGGCCAGTTCTCTTCACCTAGGAGAGTCAGAAACATCTTTTCTGGGACTTGGAGACATGGGCCTGCAGGGAAGGAGAGTTCTGCCCAGCAGCGGGGAGGGAGAGTCTGGTCTCTGTCACCTCTATCATTTCTCCAGTGCTGAGTTCTGTGGACAGGCTGGGGCAAAGCCAAAGAGCTCACTTCAATCCCTCAGTGTGGTGCCAAGCTGCTCCTCCTTCCAGAAAATCTGCTCAGGCTGCCCCTGGCAATCTCTGGCAATCTCCTTCCAAGTCCCTCTAAATACTTCTTCAGAAAGTCTGACTGTCCCAGGGGAGGCAGCGCCTTGCCCAAGCCCCTCCCCATCAGGGCTTCATCTCCTCCCTACTCTGCCCTTCTCAAGGTGGTGAGAAGAGGAAAGGGAAGTTGTTTTGAAAAACAATTTTTTTTTATAAAACTGTCCTGGAGAGAAAAGCCATTTCCTCTCTTTTCTTTTCTTTCTTTTTTTTTTTTTCTTTTTATAGCCTAATGTAGGCACAGAAAAGTATAAACCTTTTTGTTCCAGAACTGTTCCTTGAATATTGTTCTGATAGAAATCTCCGGAAGAGCGTTCTCCAGATTGTCAGAATCCTGCAGCGACTGCGCCCACATCACCAGGCTGCTTTGCCCCAGCAGTTTCATAGAAGCCCGGAATTTTAGGGCAGAGGTTCCTGAATGAGCTTCTGCCCATATTAGACCGTAGAAGACCTGGGCATCCGGCTAGCAATGCGCATGTTCATCCTGAGGCCGAGGCCGAGGAAATCAGAAGACTCTGAGGGTGAAGCCCTTGAATCTGTGTTTTAATAAGCCCAGGAGAGGACTGTGATGTGCAAGTTTAAATTTGGTTTGAAAACCTCTAGCCTATGTATCGGAGTTCAAAACTATTAGGAACCATCTAAAACGGGGGTTCTTTGCTTAGAATCCACATAGGGGCTTCAAGAGATCTCCAGCTCCTATGAAATTGTAGGTACCATGTTCTGCCTTTGCACCTAACTGCCGTTTGCCATGGAGACAAGCTGTACCTGTACCTCGAAAGTTACCAACCAGTCTCAGATCTCAAAGCCACAGAGGGCAGAGCTCAGCCTGCAATGGGGCTCTCAAAGCTCCCATGTCAGCAGACGCCCTCCGGTCAGCCAGTCCATGGTGGGTCCCAGCCTGTCCCTTACCTGAGAGACCCAAGGAGTTACTGCCAGCAAAATCAAACTCTCCTGTAAAACACAGATGTGGGCATGTGTCAAAATGCCTGGTTTATCAACTTGACGCGTTACCACTGCTTACTTTCCCTGATGTGCCTGGGTCTGGAGGGCCTGGAGACAGGGTCACCAGACAGCCTCACACACAGTGGCTGCACACCCTTCTGACTCACAGCACCTTCTGACACCCATCTCCTTGGGTTGCATTTCTTGGATGCTAAGGATGATGCATGACTCAACCACCCACCCCACCCCCCAGGAAACAGGAAATAGGCACTGTCAGGAGGGCGGGAGGGCCTTCTGCCGAGTAGAGAGGAAGGGGAAGGAATGGAAAAGAGCAAAGAACAGCAACAGGGGTCTAGGACTTGGGGTTCCTTTGGTGCTCATCTTGGTCTCCAGACCCACTCTTCATCAAAGGGAACCCAAAACTTTAAAGACTTCATCCCCAGAATTTTATCCTTCTCTCTTTACTCTTTATTCCCCTTCCCACGCTCTCCTATGCCCAAATCCCATGCTAGCCTAGCGATGGACCCACATTGCATCGCCATTTCTCAAAAATCCAGTTTCCAAGCTGACATGCCACCTCCTCCAGAAAGCCTCCCATGACCTCACTCCTCTGCCCATATGCTGCATCATCAGCTCTCTTCTATTCTCTGGCTTCCCGTACATTCCACCTTCTCAGCAACTGGGGATGTGAGCATCTGTACGGACTCACTCACAGGTCAGGCCTGCGTGTGCATGCGCACATGCCTATGCACACACATGGGCTTGCTTTCTGACTCCTCCATTGGTGAGTCTTGTCTTTCCAAACAAGCTCATGATGGCCTGGAAGCCAAAGGCTGTGTCCTCCATTGCTCCCACCTTCAGGGTGGCTGAACAGAGGTGTGGGGAGGGGAGAAGGAGAGAAGAACCCGGTCCCTGAAGAGCCTGCCATTCCACCCAACCAAATGCTGATCCCGGCAGTCAGAGCCTGGGATCTCCTGAGGCTAGGCTCCTGCTACATACAGAGATGGACAGATGGACAGCGGTCTGTCCTCACCAAGGTTCCTCTTACCGATGGTTTCCGTCTCCCAGACTGCAACAGAAAGAGAGAGAGAGAGAGAGAGAGAGAGAGAGAGAAAATGCAGAGGTAAGCAGGGGTGTGCAGTGGGGGGTCTGCTCTCACTGACCACTTCCTCCTCCTCCCCACCCCCAAACTTCGGAGAGAGTTCTGCAGGGGGCGCAGAAAGCAGGACTACACGCTGGGCACCATCAGGCATGAGAGACTTCGACCTCCACCTCTAGAACAGAAATGCACAGAGGCATCTGGGAGGAGGAGAGAGGGTGGAACTCCCACACCTCCAACATCTCCAAGGTCCTGCACGGCTGCATGACCCCTGGAGTTTCCTGAGAGCTGAGAAAGCAAAGGAGACATCCAACCCACACGTCTAAGTGGAAAGGCAAGCCCACCAACAAAGCCTGTGAACAGAGGTGCTGAAGTCCCCGCCTTAATGAACCATTAGGAATGGGGTGTCACCTCACCGCCCGCCTGCTGCTGAGGGAGGGAAGCTGGAAGGATGTGCATCTCCAGGAAATCTCACTCGACTGCAGATTCTTTTTGCCTTTTGTGGCAAGAAGCATTCTTGGCATGGAATCTGACCCAGAGAAGATGTTCAGTAAACTTTAAATAAATGACTGAATGAGAGCCATACATTCATGGGGGAAGTGACTAAGTTGGTTTCTAGAGGAATGAATGAGGAACGGGGCTGAATCACAGGCTGTCACCGTGCCTCACAGCCCTCCATTCACTGTGCTCCTCGCTCCAGCACTCCCCTGCCAGTCTCCTCGGCCAGAATTCACTCTCTAGCCTGTTCTGGGTCACTCACTCAAAGTCCCCAAGCCCTTGGGGTGGGGAGTTCAGTTGCCACCCTCCTTCTGGGCTGGCAGAGGTCTGGAGGTGTGAGGGATGTGGACAAAACAAGGTGGGGAGTGTGGGAGACAGGCTCCACCTTCTTGGAATGGGAGCCAGAGATGGGACCTGGGACTCCAACATGTGTCACTACCTCTCTCGGCCACCTCCTGCAAATCCCTTGCTTTATGATATTGCTGGAACGTGAGGTTTGAAAGTGAATTTGCCTTTTTGAAAGTGAATTTGCCTTTTACCTCTCAGAAGAGGAACCCCCCAGTGGAGATGCAGCCATTTAGAGTTTACTTTATATATATATATATATATATATATATACT